>NC_084592.1:7560000-8165000 GCF_033807715.1 Cololabis saira | reverse complement strand
TGCGTTTAACCTCGTACATGCTGCAGCATTTCACTCAGACTCGCGCTGACGTTTAGCGTGACCGAGGGACCTGAACGCGGCATCGTTTTTGGAACCAACCAGATGACTAACTCAAGAATAATACTTGGAGGGGGCAGGGGTGGGTAGACGCAGACACAGGTTCACCATCTCTCTGCATCGTGCTCTATTAGCGTGCACTCACAGAGCCAGCTATATGAGCGGTTTCATGGAAAACGACCCACTTTTGCAGGAATGTCCCCCCAAGGTCATGATGAGAGGATTATGAAGGTCTGCTCCTCTCTGGTTTTATCCTCGGGCCGTTCAAATCCAGACGGAAAATGTCAGTGAATAGCACAAATGACACATACTACTAAATATATTTTGGTATTGGCTGACAACTCTCATTATGGTTTCTGGTGAAATGGTTGGGTCAGTCGGCGTTTTAACATCCTGGGGCAAAATAAAAAACAAAGCTCAGAAGTTGCGTCTTTATTGCAAAATGGAAGAAGGCACACGCGACTCAGTGAAACGAGAATCTCAGCAATCCAGATACACGAGGGATGAACCAGTGAGTGTATGTAGTTAAACTGCCTAAAGATAAAGGGTGCAATAAAGTGCATGTATGACAAATCATAAAACTCTAATACAGCAGTAGAAATAATAATGTTGTGCCATTTGAGACTTGCAGGGTTCTGTGACATCACAGACCCATCTCTGAAAAGATTTATCCAACCTCCCTATCTTGTCCTCAACACCCGAGTTCACATCATTTACTGCTGTATTGACTGTTCCTCTGAACTGGGTTGTGGAAATCTGGAGAGAAAACGTCATGACGTTTTATTTAAGACCTTAGGAATTTGTGAAAAAGTGTGTCCAAGCAGGGCACAAGGTTTTCAAACTACATGGCACGTACAGAGACTACAGTAAATACGCTTTCAATAATATTCTGTTTCATGAAATGGTCCAGTGCCCCTCCCGTTCACAGCCATTCGTGCTGCTGTTGAACAAACTGAACCAATCATAATTCAACCAAGACGGAGCGATTTCTAGAAACAGGTCTTGCCTTTGAATGACCATGAAGATATTAAGACTAAAAACTCTGATACATAATCCGACTTAAGGCCTTCCTCTCTACAGAAAACTAACAACAGAGAGATTTCAGTGATAGTAATTGTGCTCATATTAAGAGAATTGAGAATGACAGTATTACCTTTTAAATGTTCAGAATAGGGCAAAACTCATTTTTGTTGATACATTTAGTCACCATGAGCTCTTTTTTAAGTTGCTTTGTCAGTCTTTAAAAGAACAAATCGTCAACACTGTGGGTCATTGATCAAGTTGATTAGCGGGGATCAGATATCAGCACCGTCATGACCCTAATGGATGAACAGAAAAGTAGTCTTGTTTGGGTATAGTCCGTGCAAAGATAAAGGTTATGTTTTTCCCTAAAGAACCAATTAACATTTGGTCGTGACAAAGAATGTAAAAATGACTTTTCAGGGTCACATGAAAAGACACTTTGTGTAGTGACACTGTTACCTTGAGACTAATCAGTGTTTCATATTAACATTAAATCAAACGACTTGCCAGGTTGCCATGGTGAAAACCTTGGTGGGAGTCAGGAAAATAGCTTTTTCAAATTCAAAATGCTTCATCATTTCAGCCCCAGAAAAGACACAAACATGTCATTGGATTCTTCAGGTCAAAATCTTTAGTTTCCTCTCGCGGGGCAGAAATACAATCTGGTTCTTTGGGAGTCACCGTTGTGTCAAGAGGCAACACAAGATATATTGGAGAAATACCCATGGCTGGATGAAGAGATGGAGAAGGTGAAGCTGCGTCCTCCAAACTGGGGGGGGGGGGCTCCAGCAGATCCCAGAAACAACATCAGAGATCTTGGTCCAGATGAGCGCAGTCCTAGGAACTGCCAAAACCGCACAGAACCCTCAAGCCCTTGTTCAAGCTCGGGTCGTCCACCGAAGCTCTGGGAGCTTGAGGGTTCTGTGCGGTTTTGCGCTTGAGCCAGGATGTTTTTTACATATACAGGACTGTCTCAGAAAATTAGAATATTGTGATAAAGTCCTTTATTTTCTGTAATGCAAAAATGTCATACATTCTGGATTCATTACAAATCAACTGAAATATTGCAAGCCTTTTATTATTTTAATATTGCTGATCATGGTTTAAGAAAACTCAAATATCCTATCTAAAAATATTTGAATATTTTGGGAATCTTAATCTTAAACTGTAAACCATAATCAGCAATATTAAAATAATAAAAGGCTTGCAATATTTCAGTTGATTTTTAATGAATCCAGAATGTATGACATTTTTGTTTTTTTAATTGCATTACAGAAATAAAGAACTTTATCACAATATTCTAATTTTCTGAGACAGTCCTGTATAGCTTTTGTGTGAACAGTTGTAGGTCTCTTGTCTTTTTCCGATGCGTCACATCTGGCGCTATCAGGGGAACCCCTGTTTGAGCTACAGCCAATGAGAGAGCATTTTGTTCCTGACCAAAATGCAACCGAACTTTTCCAAAGGGATGAATATGTCAGAGGTGACCTGACGGACACAAACACTAAAGGAAGTTGTTTCAGGCAAAATGTATTTGTAAATCACGCAACACAAATGCAGCGATGACGATGTAAAGCTGGGTGGCTTGATGAATCTACTCTGATCTGGGTCTCTGATGTGAGTTGGGAGGCATTTCAGACACCCAGATAGATGCCCTGGGGACCAGAGAAACCTCTGACCTCTAACTAATGGTTAACTGGTTGTTGTGATTAATGTTACTGACTAATGTCCCCATTTCATAGCACGAGGAGAGGATGGGGTTAAAGGAGCTGTTGGGGTCATCGGGTCAGCGCTCACAGCGGGGATGCTTATCTGTTCCGAGGGGGAGGGGCACCACAGAGCGAGCCCCGGTGCAGGGGTGAGGTCCTTCAGCTGTGTTTTCACAACATAGTTCCACTTTCACAGCATTCGCAGCATCACTGCTGTGCAGTTCTGTGATCTCCACCAGGTTTTTGAAAGAAATATATTTTCCTCAGAAGCAACTGTAATCTGCAGAGCTGAGATTTTTAAGTACTTCCCCTTTATGGGAATCTGGTGTTGGGGCTTTAAACTCTGCTGTGGACCACAGTCCAAGGCCTCCAGACAGGGGACTATTAAAGGGGAGATTAAAGCATCCTTTCTCAACACTGTATCTTTTAGATTGTTTCAGGGCTGCATTATTTTTTTTTTTTTTGTGCCGAAACATGGGAATAATGGCGGAAAGGCTTAGCGAAACCTCCCTGTTGCACCCTATGTTCATAAGAGACGGAGGAAAAAGACATGAGTTAATTGCATTTTTTACAGGCCGTCTCAAGTGGAAGGGGCTTAACGAGGTTAGGCAGCTCGGCTGGTGGAGCATCACAACTGCTCCTAATTGTGATCTCAAATACACTCATAATCCCCTGATTTGACAGCAGCCAAGGTTTCTGGGGAGGCATTAAGGTGAAACAGACAGAAAACCAATTAGCAGCAGGAAAAAACATGTGAACAAGAGTGTTGAAAGAAGACATTTCACTTACATTTTGGATAAAATAAACCACACCAATGGTTTATAAGCTTGTGTTTCAGTTTGTGACGCTATTTCTCCACTGTGACTTTATTATGCAACACCTTTGAAAGTCTTTGATCGCTTCTTTGAATGGCGTCGCTTCTTGTTAACACTAGGTCGCACCTAACTTTGGTGCTGGTACGCCCACATTGTGCACAGCTGTTGTGTCAACAGCTTTATTGATAGTGACAGCAGTGCATTCACATGCCAATAAACCGTAGTCGCAGCTACAGCAATTTGTCGCCATATTCTTCAAAGAGAAAACAAACAAAATGGGAAAAAAAATCTTTTTTTTCCTGTTTAGCTTACAAACAGCATCTTTGATGAAAATCCTCGAGGTCACCTGCTTAGGTTGATCTGTCAGCAACTTGTATTTGGTCTGGAAAAGCCACACTGAAATCAAAACTTACTCAGAGCTTAAAAACACATTATAAAATCATAAAATCCTGACATATTTGTCACAAGTACTGGAGATCCCCTCTTAACTCCACCTCCACTCTTCGGCTGTGCATTCGCTTTGATCCCATGAAGGCGCATTGTTCCCTCCCTTTCTCCTTTTTGTGCTCCTCAATGTGCCAGAAGTCCGTACAAGTCTTCTGAATAAGTTCTAGTAAAAAATGAACGTGTCACCTGGTTGTTCCTCTCTGTGTGGAGGTGGTACATTGTCCCCGTGTCTGCATGGCTTTTCTCTGGTTACCCCAGCTTCCTCTCACAGTATGTGGCCCTGCAATGGACTGGTGACCTATCTAGGGTGTACTCCTGCTTTTTGTCCAAATCGGGTTGAGAGAGGTTCCTCTACGACCCTGATTAGGAGCAAGTTGCTATTGCTGATGGACAGATGGATGGGTGTCCACTGCTGTGGAAAGTTTGTAGGCTGTCTGGTGTAAACAGCCCCATAAACCAGATTATTTTAAATCAGAATACTTTGTACGTTGATCCTCATTGTGGGTCATGTTCAGAATATTGGTAGGTTATAGGTTTTACTAACGTCGGAGGCCCTTTCTCACAATACCTTTCCTGTTTATCTGAGTTTGGGACCATCACTATGAGTAAGTGGGGCAGTGGGGGCTGCATGGGGTTCAGTGTCCCGCCTAGGGACATGTGACGGGGCTGTGGATCATTCTGACAACCTTTTCAAGTCATTGGAGGGCCACTAACTCCAATACTACACGGCCAACCCTAGAGTGGCTTCCAGAGCCTCCAAAAGCAACTCCAGTCTGTAGTAGACTTTAACCTTGTTTAATTTAACAGAGCCCCTTTAGAGGCGCAATGTGTGATGTGAAACCAAAAATCAAATTCATACTCCACACTCCAGTCCCAATGGGGGCGATATAGCTGTGCAAAGTGAGTTGGTATTCCTTGGTGTGAGAAACGAAAACGTGCACAGCTCCTCCTTATCAATTATTACATTGCGTCTTTGTAATGCGACTCAAAACCCAAAATCTGAGAACCAAAACAGAGAATCTGTAGCCAAGAAATCTAAACCTCAACGCGAGAAGGCAATCAGATTTCTCAGTTAGACTCTTCTTTTCTTGCCATCGCTTCGGACAGGGTGCAGTCATGTTGCTCGAGGTGATGGGAACACGGCCACTGCTTGTCAATCAAAGTTAGCATTGGTTCCCAGCTCCTTCAGCTGAACCCAGTTGAAATATTGCTGAGGTGCCGTAGGACGTTTCCAGCAGGATATACCATTTAAAATGTTGAAACCAAAATGACAGTCGGGTTTAGCTGGCACTGAGTTAATTCAAACAGGTTGTTGCCTCGCTAACCGCGGTAGCATGATGAATGGATGAGGAAGTGATACCAACTCGCCATTGGCTGTGCCAACTCTCAATCAACCATATTAGAAAGAAATGTATTGCTTTATAAAAATTCTCTGGGTGTGGTTCAAAAAGATCCACCCCCCCCATGGTTGTCATGGTTGTGAAATCAAACAATATAGACCAGAACTGTTTTTGAACCAGGCTTTAAATATGTTTATTTCTGCTCTAAAGCTGGACATTTTAACATGGAGGTCAATAGAGATTGCCTCACTTTTGGGGGCCAGCCTCTAGCGGTCAGTCGAGGAACTGAAACGGATCTTAGTTCTGCAGGAGACTCAATCCGGAAACGAGATGGTTGGCAGTTGGGGGTGTCAAAGTTCTCTTCCCGAGACCTTCAACCTTGCTGTCTCTGTTCACCTATGCTGTGTGCCCGCTATGTTGCTTGCTACCGCCACACATGGCTGGAACTGGTATTACGAGACTAAACAGATTGAAGCTCGTTATTTAGCACGCTAACTCAGTAAATATTTCAGCAGCCAAATACATAGTCATCATTTTTGTAAGATAACTTCCTGGGTTATTTGGGGGATAGTTTAACCTACAATCTTACATATTGCTTCTTTTAAAAAAAAATTGGTTTCATGCAGCCAGAGGTGTCAAAAGTATTCACATTCATTACTCAGGTAGAAGTATAGATACTAAAGTTTCAAAATACTCCTGTAGAAGTTGAAGTATCAACTCAAGTTTTTTACTCAAGTAAAAGTATAAAAGTACTGGTTTCAAAACTACTTAAAGTATAAAAGTAAAAGTAATGTAAGGGGGGAAAAAGCCATTAAGGACAAAAGCCATTGAAAATGAATGCATCTTAGTATAATGCAAATATATTAAAAAACCATATATGTGTACTATTGAGCATTAACATGTGTTTCAGAGAGCAGGAGATATGATGACTAGTTGCCTATAAGTATTGTAATGGTGCAAAAAGTCAAACTTCAGAGGCATGTTATCATTTATCCAAGTTAAATCCAAGTTTAGTTGCAGGAATCTGAGGCAACGGATGTAAGAACAAAACTGGACAAGAACATCTGAAACAACCACAACCAAATTCACTCTATCCGGATGGAACAATTTAACTGGATAGTTTTTGTCCGAAATGAAATAGAGTAACCAGGCTGTTTTTAAAATGTAAGGAGTAAAAAGTACAGATAATTGCGTGAAAATGTAAGGAGTAAAAGTAAAAAGCCGTCTGAAAAATAATTACTCCAGTGAAGTATAGATAACCAAAATTTCTACTTAAGTAAGGTAACAAAGTATTTGTACTTCGTTACTTGACACCCCTGCATTCAGCACATCTTGTTCTGCCGATACTGTATACACTGTAAAGATGGTTCTGGTGAACAGTTTATTGTTCTGAATATGTAGACCCATCAAAAAGTACTGAACAAGGTTCACTTTAAAAGACGGGTGAAACCCTCACCTTTGAGGTGAGTCAGAAACCAGAAACCTCTCTTGGACTGTGGTGTTTACAGCCCCTGTCCGTTAGAGAGGGACATCCAAACACAACCAAGACGGCGTCCGTCGGGTCTCGTCTGACGTTATTTGTCTGCGAGTCAGAAGCAAACTGTGCTCTGAATGATGGGGATCACTATAACATTTACTGTCATCATTATTATTGGGAATGAGGGCCAGAAGCAGAAGTCTGATGGTTTGCTGGGTTGACCTGCTGTGGAATGTCGCTGCCACTGAACCCGCTTGTCCCTGCAGCCACGACCTCCCAGGTCACATGACTGCCGTCCTGCACTCAGTTTTACACCCTGTGTATAAAACTGTTCATGTAAGCTGAGTCGGAGCTGGTTATTTTTTTTTTCTTTTCTTTTCTTACATCTTCTGTTTCTTTTCTCTCTCGCAGAATGAAGAATAAACTCTGGTACTTTGAGTTTGGCACCACTGAGACCATATCCGCCACCTGCAAGAAACTGAACGAATGCATAGAAGTCGAGGTGAGTTGCTCTCGTCGTCCAGACCCAGGTGAGAGGAGACAGAAGAGAGGTGATCTGTGCTTTCACCTCCATTTATCACAGACGCAAGTTATTTAGCACACCAGATTAATGCTCTCAGGCTCTCAGGAGCCTAAAACACAAGCTGCCAAACAGTGAGAGCTAAGAAACTTTACTCTGACAGTAAACCTGTTTTAGAAAAGCATCACCTTCCATTGATGTTTCCCTTTTGGATTGAGGCTGTGATTCAAGACGATCCACGTTTATTGATAAGAGTCAGGTTTGAGGAGAAGGAGCCAAACACAGGAAGCCACAGAGTCTAAACTTGTTGTCGTAAAAAGGACATCAGTGCAGAAAATCAGTAGCGTAAAAGTAAAGCACCTTGAATTGTTCTTTACTAAAGGACTTGAGGTAACATGGATATTTTTGGTCCACTCCAGATTATTTAGTTGATTAATCTGTGGACATTTGCTGTGGAACTGGAATTTGCATTTGTTGTAATCTCATTCTGTGATGACATCATTTCACAGGCGTTTATGGCTTTCAAATCTCTCTCATAACATCACTAACAACTGAGAGTGCTTCTTGTACCCACTTAAATGTGTCTTCTTCACACGCAGACACACACAAGATGCTTTTTAATACTTTGCTGGGCACCACTTGTGCAGCCGCTTCGATTCAGCTGAACACGCTGAGTCACGGCCGCGTGCTGAGTCATGGCCGCGTGTTGTTGACAGCGTTCAGAGTGTTTGAATTATTTGTTGATCCCAGATTTGGAGCATTAAATAAATCAGTCAGGCCCCTGAGTGGCGAATGAAATGTATTTATATCTGTTAATTTCACACAGTGCATGTAGATGTTAAGAGTTTTTTGGCTGTTTATTTTGGCCGCTGCCCAAGAAATGCATCACGACCAAATTAATCTTGTCGTTGAAGCAAATCTGTGTTTAACGCTGGAGCTTGTTCTCTAAATAAATTAAATATAAATCCTGCAAAACTGATCCCAATAAAAGAGCTTCATGTTTACAGCCTGAGACCCAGAGTTCAGAACAAAACTGCTGGTCTTTCTCCTCAGTGTGACGGGATCATCCTGGACCTCAGCAACACCTCCTTGGAGGGCATCGCTGTGCTCAACATTCCCAGCATGCACGGCGGCTCCAACCTGTGGGGAGAGACGAAGAAGAGGAGGAACTATAACCGCATGAGCAAGAAGGTTGCAGACAAGATGCCAGCCAGCACCGTCACAGATGTTAAAGAGCTCAAGTTCTGCATGCAAGGTGAGAAGGTGACGATGTATCGTCCCCGGATGGTACAGAACCTCTAACACAAACATGACCCAAATCCACTGATTCCTTTGCCATGAATGCTTTTCCGCAGGATAAGTCGGACACTTTAGCTCAACCAGACGTGGTGTCAACCGGACAGGCTGAATTGGCATTTCCTGTGGACTTTTAGGCCACATCTGGCCCGTGCTGCAGTTGCTGTGACCCATGTTAATGCCAGCTACTGACATCTGGGCCACATAAAACACATTTACCACATCAGCTCAAGACGTAACACTCGCTCTCGTAGCTGCCTGTCACCAACACTGTAACTGAGCTGTACGTGCCAAAAGTAACGCAGATGTAATGGTTGTCTGTTCTGAAGCATTTCTAAAGAGGATTCAGGATTTAACACAAGATGTTTGACAACAACACAAGTGAAGATTGGCTCCTCTGGGATGATAAGAAACGACAAAAAAAAAACTTTTTAACTATGGAAATACACATTTTCCACCGGAAAAAATTCTAATCTTTAGCTTTAGTTCCTAAATAAATGCCTTTACTCACCAGCCTGTTCTCAGGCCTCTGGTCTCCAATCACATGAGCCCCGTACAGGGGGCTCCAGTAACCAAGGGCTTATCTTTTTCTGTTTCTTTTGTTCTTTTTTGGATTCATGCTGCTTTTCAGTCACCTCAGATAAGGAAAAGGTAACTGTAATAGTCTTCTAAGGTGTCAAAATGGTCCAGAATCGTCTTTAAAATCAGTCAAAATACGATTTTTCCTGAACTAAACTGCTTTCTTTTTTCATTAAAGTATTGTGTTCGCCTGCGTTCTGGTTGAAACTGAGAGAACATTTTTTTTAATGTGTCATTGGACAGCTGAATGCTGGCCAGTCTGTGTTGGTTCAGTTCCCACAATCCTTCATCCTACATCTCTGCTGACTGAACAGAATCTTGTTTCCATGGCGATCTCAGCGCGAGGAAGACCAAGGGGTTTATAAATACTGCTCGCATCTGGACTTTAAGCAAAAATCTGGGAACATTAATTCGTTCATCTGCACCGACCTCAGTCATATTCTGGACCGTGGGGGGGGCGGGGCCTTTCCCAGCTGTCATTGGGACCACAGATCGGCAGCCCGCCACAGAGACAGGAACATTTTATAATTGTTCACTCAGAGGCTTAATGATTTTTATCATTATACCAGGAGTGTGTCCTGCTCTTGTTTAGAAACCATTTGGATCAAATAGTGGAAGAAATAATGGAAAAGCTCCCCATCAATCACCAAAACGGTGCAATGTTACACGAAGGACAGCTCACTGGAAGTTAATCTCTTTCACATTTTTATTTCATTCTATTTTATTGGATGTATAGCAATTATTTACATTCAACTTTTGTCATTTTGATTTTACTTTTACTATGTTTTATCTGAGTCAAAGACTCTCCATCAATAATCCATCTAACCCCAGGTTAGCGATGAAAACCCACCCTGCTGCATTTGTTAGTACCTCACTTTTGACTATATTTTCTGATATTTGTTCCATGTGGGTCGTCAAACTCAACAAAACTGCACCCAGACAGCCTTTTGAAGACTCGTCCACATGGGCCGCCGCGTCTCTTTTGCCTTCTCTTCGTCTCATAGTTCAGTCTCAATGCTCCGCCTCTGCAGGATCAGTCACGCCTCGCTTGTAGGTATTTGTACCTAGGTATATGTCGGCATTTGGAACACAAAACACACAAACGGGGTTTGTTTTGGTGTGGATGTCAGAGTTTCTGCTGCCATCGACTTAGAAAATCTCCTGCTGGGTTTATAGTTCTGACCCGAATCCATGGGAGAAGCCTCTTACGGAGGACGACCCAAGCCACCGTCACCTTTCTAGATCTCATTAAACGCACTTACCAGAAAAAGACTATCAACTCTGACTGAACTGCACTGCGTAACACTGATCTAGAAATTATGAAGTGAGATAGATTTAAAACAAGTTTGAAAAAAAATTACCAGGATAAAGCTTGTTTCCCTCTATTTAAAAAAAGAACAATGAAAACCTATTTTTTAATGATATTTTATTCCCACTGAGCACGAAAGTGCCTCCTGCGTTAGACTCTTTGCTTGCAGAGTCGTCCCTCAAGAATTGACCCTCATTAAGGATGACTTTCCTGCTAATGGTGTTTGAAAACGCCGGTCAGAGACCGGCGCTCCAGTTTCACAGAGAAACTGTGCGTTTGCCTGCGCTTCGGATGCACTTCCCATCCCTATGTGTCCGCGTGCCTGCATGTTTATCATACCACTAACAGTTTATGGCAGCTGCCTTCTCTGGCACAATAAACTAAAGCTTTTAAATCCATTTGCTGCAGATAATGCAATCAGCCAGCATCGTATATCGAGAGTGAAAGAAGCTGCGGGCGCTTCTGACCTCAGTGATGAAACTCCTGGTCTTTGTTCTGCCTGAACGACACAGGAAGACAAACACAGACAGTCTAAGTTAAGAAATAAAGAAATCCAGAGACGCTTGCATTTAATTTCACTTATATTTCCTTGTAAAAAAACAAAAACAAGTATGAACCTAAGATTGTTTATGGTTATTTTCGGTTGGTAATATCCATTCCTTCAATTGTTGTTTTTGTGCCGCTCTTTCTGCAAACACTTCCTAAGGTATTCGGCAGCACAGGCTTCAAAACCCTCCACACTTTGTCTGTTGGGAACAGGCCAGGACTTGAGGGAGGCCACCAGAACCCGCACCGTCTGCTTCCTCGGCCACGTCCGACGCTGCATGCTGGTGAAAAGACGTAGATGTTGCTCCAAAGTCTCATCGTATGAGCCCAAGAGCACAGACACAGAACCCGGTCTCTGGACCTGTCACTGTTAAGTCTGGATGCTCCTTTTTGTTTCGGGTCCAAAGCAGCCGGCGCCCACTTCTTCCAAGAACGCATCTGACGTGTGCGTCTTATCTTATCCCAGATGCTGACCCGACATTGCTTCCAGAACAAGGTTTAAAAAAAAAAAAAACAGTAGTCTAAAGTCGCATCTTTGAACGCAACTCTATTATGTAGTTCTTAACATCATAAACCACAAAGTTTTAACAGCCACTGATGAAATCAGTTCTCAACACAGTCCCAACACGTCACCTATATCCAGAAAGAGAAAAATTCCTCATCCCTTCCAGTCTTTCCTTGATAATTTGTGTAGAATTCGTCATTTCCGTCTTAAATTCACAATTAAAAATGGACAGAGTGACTCGAATCAGAAACCTCAAAAAACAAAAAAGAGCCTTATTTTAGATACTTTCTATTTTAGGCTCAGACCAAAAATACAAAATAGAAAAATGGGCCACAGGACCAAAAACAAATAACCAGTCAAATTGTTTCATTTTTTAATTTTTGATTCTCAATTGCAAATGAAAGGAACAAAAGGAACTTGGAGTCTTCATGAATATAGTTTTCAAACTATTTTCTTTCATTTATCGACAGAGTGGAGCTCCTCCACCTGTCTTTGTTCCTCGAAAACCTTTTGACCTGTAATGAGTTCTGGATTTGGGCTAGTCCGAGCTAGTCTTGGTGTTTTTCCTGATTTCTTTGCTCTCAATGTATGCGTTTCCTCGTACTTCCAGTTCCAGTTCCAGTCCTCTGGACATCCTGTGGGGCTTTTCCAGCTTCTGCCTCCTAGTCTCCTCCTCCATCAGTATCATTTTGAACAGAGCCAAATCACCATTACAAACATCAATTGCCATTTTCGAAATCTCCTTTACGATGGGTAAAAACAATAGACCCCCAAGAACTGATCAATTATTTGTTCTTTTTATTCATTGGCCTGTTGTAGACAATATTGCTCCAACCCTCGCATGCAAGTGTTGATTCTACTTATGACTGAAAATGTCCCTAATAGAAAAACACACTTTCAAAAAGGCTTTAACCACAAAAGTGATGGTTATCACAATAAACATGAGCCACTGATTGGAGGCATTTTTAATGATGACGAGCTCTCATGGCTGATATGTTTATGAATTTCCACCAGATTATGTGAGATGATCTGTGTGGTCACCAGCTCGCGTGATGCGGTGGGTCTCGCCAAACGAGCCCCCCCCCCTTCTCGTTTCCCGCTGGCGGCCTTATCTTGGGTCTGATCAGTGAGGATACAGCCTCCGCTGGCTTTTAAGTCATCCGCAGTTAATCTTTTTTACTGCGTTTTAAACAAGCCAGACACAGTTATGTCAAAGAGAATCAATGTGACAGAAAGTGACTGAATTAATAGTTGAAAAGAAACGTCCGACTTCCATCACGGGACTGTAAAATATATAAAAAGTAATTCTGGTATCACTGGAGTTGCATCATGTCTGCTCAGAGCCCTGCAAAGCCTACACATATACAGGACTGTCTCAGAAAATTAGAATATTGTGATAAAGTCCTTTATTTTCTGTAATGCAAAATTGTCATACATTCTGGATTCATTACAAATCAACTGAAATATTGCAAGCATTTTATTATTTTAATATTGCTGATCATGGCTTACAGCTTAAGAAAACTCAAATATCCTATCTCAAAAAAATAGAATATTCTTGGAATCTTAATCTTAAACTGTAAGCCATAATCAGCAATATTAAAATAATAAAAGGTTTGCAATATTTCAGTTGATTTGTAATGAATCCAGAATGTATGATATTTTTGTTTTTTTAATTGCATTACAGAAAATAAAGAACTTTATCACAATATTCAAATTTTCTGAGACAGTCCTGTACATGACTAGGAGCATGTCATGTGCGTGCAACAGGTTGTTGGAAAGCACCGTGACTTATTACGCCCTCTGAGTAATCACATTAGTGCTTTCAGTCCTCAGGTACGGATTTTTCGATTGCATTTTTCACCTAACCGGTGCTGCTGGTGCTCCTGCTACGGCGGCTCTGGTACACTCCGTCACCTCTCCGTGACTCATTCATTTTCTCTCCCTTTTCATCCGACATTGCGTCCGTCCTCCCCCGCTCACCTTACCTTGGCTTGCTCTACCCTCCTTGCCCCCCCCCCCCGGGCCCATAAATCTCCGCCCACCTTCCTCAGCAAGCAGGCGTGCTGTCGCACACCATGAAGGAGGCTATTTTAAGCCAATCGTATCCAGAGGCTGTGTATTGTTTTCTTCTCACACAACAGTCTATAATTACTTTAAATCACCCCCGCCGGTCTGTGTGGCTAGAAATAGTTCTGTGTGAAGCTGCTCAGTGGATTGTGGGAAAAAAGGCTACATTGGCTCAAAGTTAATGAATGACAACTCCTGAATGAGGCCAATCGCTTGCTTTCGCTCTCTTAAAGCCCCTCAACAACAAAAAAAGTATTTCTCCGTCGTGGAAATGTTTTTTCTGCTGAACAGAAGTAAAATAGTGAACCTCCACCATCTGGGTTCTCACAAAGCCGGCAAAGATTCAGCAGCGTGCTGCGCGTTGGGTGTATTTCGGTCCTGGATGGAGGCAGCGTAGTGTTCTTTGTCAAGCGGCCAAGTGCTCTCCCCTGTATCTTTCCCTATGCTGGGGTCTGGCAAGGTGAGGTGCTCTTCTTCTTGACCATCTGGCCCGACTCTGAGACAATAAACAGACGGGTGGATGAGCGAGGTAGGAGGGCGAGTAGGTGGAGGAAGGATACACAAATATATCTGCTCATAATTATAGCCCAGCACCTCAAACTGATGCTCAATGAAAGCTGAAGTTACTTCAGACTGTAATTCATCTGTCACTTTCTAATTAAAGGCGTATTATTAATAGTTCATCACTCAGCTGCAAGCTGAAAGGATGAGTCTAAAAATTATGTTGTTTTTTTGTTTTTTTTTGGCTGGCTGGTTTTATAGTTTTATAGATGATGAAAAATATGCAGCATAAGTTTTGGATCATTTTCTCAGTTGTCATGTTTGGTAAACTTTCACTGAAGCAGGTAACATCCTGCAAGCTTGTCTTCACGTCATAATCATTTTATGTTAAAATGATTTTTTTAGGAAGACATCAGAAACGCCAGTTCTTTGAATCAGCAAGATGATAATGTAGATATTTGACTGATTGATTGGACCACAAGAACTTGATTATAAGAAGGAGAGAGTTTCATTAGACCCGAAATGAAGGATTACATGGTTGAATTTACAGATTTTACTATTTAGGGTGCTGCATCCTTGTCACGTGAGGAGGGATACTTTCACAATTTCTGACACAGATTATAGGAGGGACTGGCGACCTGTCCGGGGTGGACCCCTGCCTTGCCCCCGTAGTGAGCTGGGATAAGCTCCAGCAGACCCCTGTGACCCTGCGTTTAAACTGGAGCCCCATTACGTTTTGCCGAGCCTCATCAGTCTCATGCACATCAGAAAACCTGCACGGCGTGTTACAGTTTCAGTTCTGCTTGAATGTACAATGACTGTATCAAGCGCGTCTTTCCTGGAAAAAAAAATATTTGTTCCTTTTCCGTCCATCCATCCATGCGTCACCTGCGTACTGCGTACTGCGTACGTGTCTATTCCTGTTTTGAGATCTGCTGAAGTCTGTCCCAGGTCTCTACAGGTGAAAGGCAGGTCACTAGTCCAACAACCACACACACACTCCTACAGGCAAGTGACCTGACATCAGAGGCGTCAAGTAACGAAGTACAAATACTTCGTTACCTTACTTAAGTAGAAATTTTGGTTATCCATACTTCACTGGAGTAATTATTTTTCAGACGACTTTTTACTTTTACTCCTTGTATTTTCACGCAATTATCTGTACTTTTTACTCCTTACATTTTTAGCGCTATATAAATAAAATGTATTATTATTATTATTTAAAAATAGCCTTGTTACTGTATTTCATTTCGGCCTTAAAAAAAAAACTATCCAGTTAAATTGCTCCATCCGGATAGAGTGAATTTGGTTGTGGTTGTTTCAGATGTTCTTGTCCAGTTTTGTTCTTACATCCGTTCCCTCAGATTCCTGCAACTAAACTTGGATGTTCATTCCAATAAAGGTTAGGATAAATGATAACATGCCTCTGAAGTTTGACTTTTTGCACCATTACAATACTTATAGACAACTAGTCATCATATCTCCTGCTCTCTGAAACACATGTTAATGCTCAATAGTACACATATATGGTTCTTTAATATATTTGCATTATACTAAGATGCATTCATTTTCAATGGCTTTTGTCCTTAATGGCTTTTTTCCCCCTTACATTACTTTTACTTTTATACTTTAAGTAGTTTTGAAACCAGTACTTTTATACTTTTACTTGAGTAAAAAACTTGAGTTGATACTTCAACTTCTACAGGAGTATTTTTAAACTCTAGTATCTATACTTCTACCTGAGTAATGAATGTGAATACTTTTGACACCTCTGCCGGACATACACGGGCTGGGCTGTACTACTGCTGGGCTGCGGGAGGAAGTCGGAGGTTGTGGAGAAAACTCATGCAGGCACAGGCTCAACATCCAGACTCCACAGAAAGACCCCTGCTAGGATTTAAAGCAGGGACCTTCTTGCTGTGACCCATTTAACCTTTTTAATACAATAAAGCATTCTGGCTTCTTTTATTTGTTTTTTTCAGTATTTAAAGTAACCTGGCCCCCGGGGGTTGGCCTGGCCAGCCATCCTACTTATTTTCTTTCTTCAATACAAAGATTTAGTCTGGTTCCTCTGAAGTTGGCTTTGATTTCTAGGGGGGTGGAGCCAACTGATGCAGGAGAAACTGCCTCTGGATAACACAACCAATCTTGGGAACAAATCTTAGAAGCATGTGATGTGTTTTACCGTAAAAACTTGATCCATGTTGATCCAAGGTGCTGGGAGCACTGAAGCTGTCTTAGTTGTTTTGGCTAGTTGCTCTTGGACCTCCTGTCTTAGTCGTCACGTAAAACCTGCCTCCACCTCAGTACAATTAAGTTATGTAGCTGAGGAAATGGCGATGGGTCAGTTACCCATCTCACAAGAGAGAATATTTGAGAATTGAATGGGTATGGTTGGTCTATCTGGGTTTTTTGGTTGCTGGTCTAGCATGGGGAAATTTACAGCTGAGCCAAAGGGCAAATTAGTCAATTTACATGTTCCAACATTCACTTGTGATCATTAGCTGTGGGTGGTGACCAAAGAGAATAGTGGGTGTGAACGTGATGAGGAGGTGAGAATCCAATGTTAGCTGAAGTTATCTTACTTCCAGCGGTGGCTGGGCTCAACTTTAGGGATAAGGTGGAGGAGCTGAGTGGACGGGGATGGGCTCAGAGTGGAGCTGCTGTTCCTCCACATCAATGAAACCAGTTAAGGTGGTCTGGACATCTGGAGTTGCAAACACCTTGGTTCACTCTTGCAGTAGCAGAGGGGCTGGAGATCTTTCTCCCCATGACCCCGTCCCAGATAAGCAGCAGAGGATGGATGCATGGGTGGATGCATGGGTGGATGCATGGGTGGATGCATGGGTGTTCAGCTGCTCAGTCTAAGAGCCAAAATTCCTTCTTTTTTTCTGGAAGTACCGGTCCACAACTTGACTCATTGTTGTGTTCTTCTTGCAGCTCCTGAGGAACGCTTGTTCACTGCATCGCTGGGGGAGGCTTCTCCCTTAAAGTGGTGCCATGTTCTAATAGTTTATAAGTTTGGCAGTTTTTGGGTCTTGTTGTTTGAGTTTGATAAGAATTTTCCCAGTATAAAACATAATGTTGTTTAAGGAGACTGAAGGGATTCTCAGTGACTTCAGCTTCCTGCACAGCAAAGGAAATAATGCAGCACAGCAGTAACGATTCTCGCTGCTCGCTGCTTGGCAGTGCCATCCCATCCCAGAATGCACTGTGGCAGCGTTATGTAAGAGGCTGTTCTGATCTATTCTTAGCTCTACCTCACTGAGAAAGTAACAGCGGTGGCTGCTTCAGAGTCCAAAGCGCAGAGATCTGATGAGTTGGGAACCAGAGCAGTTCTGCCATCAGGCTCTCACACAGGGACACGGCCGGGACGTCATGTCCATGTATGGCGTTTGAAGGAAGTAGAGGTGTCTATGTGGGTGTGCGAGGGCGGGGGATTTATGTTTCATAGTACAACAGGAAAGGAATGTATAAATAGTGGGGTTTTAAAATCCTAAAATAGGTCATGTCACACTCACCGTTTTTGCCTCGTCTCTTTTTCAAACCTTCAGACTTTCACAGATTTAAAACATGTCTGACGGCGTCAGTCCTCACATCCCATCTGCTGCTTGTGTCCACTATGTATCTAAATCCCCTCCCCCAATCCCCTAGTTCCCAACTGTCCACTTTTTCTTAATGGATGTCCAATCCTATTACGATTATTTCTCAGAAAGCTGTGCAGAGACAGAATGATGCGAGTTGCAGCAGCTTGCAGTCGCACCATGACGATGGACGATGAACACTTAGTCGCGACTTCGAGACAGTCCGGCTTTGGCCTGGGTACTTTTTCTGGGGTGTCAAAAGTTTTCAGGAGGTTTACACAAGGATTTAGTCATATTCAAGAAGTTTGGTGGCCTGATCGTACGGGTTGTACTGACTATGGTGGTAATAAATAATGGCCGGACGCCTTTTCGACCTTGATGCTGAGCTCATCGAGACTCATTAAGCAGCTCAGCAACTATTTTTAGAGCATTTTAGCATCGTTCAGGTGGGTGTTTTGGTTTAATTTGTTTTAATTTCCCACCATTCCCTTGGGAGCTCCCCAGCACAAACTCTCTCATTATGTTCCCGTTGCTCGGGTTTGCGTGTTCACACAGGCAGCACCTTTACCTGCTTCCCCTGCTGACGCTGCCAAGCTCCTGTTTCATCCTGCAGAGCATCTATGACAGTCCAGCCCAGCCATCGCTACACGCAGTCAGTCAGCCCTCCCAGACTGCTCTGGAGGAAAATCATTTGAGAGTTTTGAAAACAACAATCTCCATCCTCCCCCCTACAAGATGAAAACATTGCCTATAAGTATATCTGGGTTTAGCGGCGTAGGGGACTGAGCAGTGTTGGGTAGTTGATTTTCCACCAAGCTTGGCTACCTGTTGGTGTTAGTTTGGGTGTGGTTAGTCAACCTGGACGAGGACCAGGCTGCTGCAAGAAGTAGGAGCTGATGAGCTTAAAGCTGTCCAGCTGGCTGTCATCCAGGTAACCTTGGCCAGCAGCCTTCAACCAGGAGTCTATATGGCTGCATCAGGCTGCTTTGCTAAGCTTACAGTAACTCCATTTTCTGATTTGCTTCAAAGAGGAAAGCTGGATGCTTTCGACTTGATCCAGGCCTGTAGAGAGTTGGTGTTCACGTGCATGGAGGTTTTCCTGCTGCAGAGTCAGGTGTAAAGCTGTTGCAACATTACGAACTAGTTAAAACTGAGGAATCGGTGCACGACCTCAGTCACAAACTGATATGAATTATGAGGCCCACTTAAACTCAAAAGCACCCACTTCTTTAACTCAAAGGGAATTTTTTTTCCAGGACCCAAAAGATTATTTCAGCCCTGAGTCTTCAGTATTTAAACTGAGGTTTAAAGTTTAGAATAAATCAAGCACATCAAGTCCACTGGACCACTTTTGACCACTTTTGTCACGACTCTACCCAGCTCTTCCGAAGGGCTGTAACACATTCACAGGTCCTGCCAACTAGAAAATCAAAGTAAAACCCTGAGAAACCAGACGCCACCACCCAACGCCAAAGTAATCAGTTATTTGTTTAAATGTAAAACAACTTCAAAACTACAATTAAGCTGGAATTCTTACACATTTATATCTCAGCATGCAGAGAATGAACGACATTTGAAACCGTATTTCAGTACTAATGCATGTTATGGAAGAGTGAACTTAAGATATTGTCAGTGAGTGATTTGAAATGTTTTCTCCATACTCTGGATTGTCATCTGAAATATTTAAAGAGCAGCAGTGACTCAGCGGCAGAAAACCTTCTCCCAGAGAGGTTGCATGAAGCCCCGTAACACAAACCTGCATGAAAACACCGCCTCAGCTCCATGCAGCATCATTTACACAGCTTCCACTCATTACCGCGAGGCATGCCACAGTCCACAGGGATTTCACTAAACAGCTTTATGAGTTGACAGAAGATAAAGCCAGGGTTTCATATGTGTCATGCAACCTGTCAAGATGCACATTCTCCTCGTGTTTATACCGTTTCCGTTTCGGTACATGCGTTCTTTCTCACGTGAAGAAGTGACATGACTCAGCCTCGTCCTGAGTGTGTGGCGCACATCCTCTCAGGAGCAAAGCAAAGACACACGAACTGCTTCCTGTTTGTGCTTTGAAACAAAGCCAGCAGGCCGAGCGCGCTCTGATGAGGTCGGGAAAGAGTTACCACTGTTTACTCTGTAACAGACGCACACGGAGGCCGTGGATCCAGTCACAACCGGCGGCGCTGCCGGTCACAGCTTGTCTGGGCTGCATGCAGGGCATGATGGATGTGACCTCTCAGGGAACTCGCACCCATGGCTATTAGCTGAGCTGTTTGAGGTTTAACACAAAGACAGAAATGACTGGGATGCGTTTAGGTGTCTGTTCAGTCGCCAGGATGAAGTTAATCAGCTCTCAGAGTAACGCTTAAATGTGCATGATCAGCCATGGAAAATTGGTTTACATGCACTGAGACGTCACTCAATTCAGAGTCTGTTTTTGTGTCTGGCACCGCACCACATCCCCCAGTCATCAGATCCAACAGACTGATATGAATAATCAGACATTGAAGGAGAAGAAATGCAAATAAAGACAAGTTAAAGAAACAAATGTGAATAAATAAGAGTTAAAATCCTCCGGTTTGGTTTCTGTAATGCTAGGTCTGCTTGCCGCCGCGGTTGATTACTGTGGACGAGATGCCGCCGACACGTTTCGCTGTCTCACCTCGCAAATTATCACGCTGGCTGTGATGAAGAAGCAGCAATCAGAGTCCCCGCTAATCATTAATTTCAGAAAGAATTCGTAAAGGTTGTTGGGGGTCACTCGGACTGTGAGGTAATTCATAAGCTTAAAAAGCACTGAAAGTGAAATGTCAGATGACATCATCTGTGACCTTTGAGAGGGTTTCGCATGTTGACAGGCAGACATCACACCTGCCAAACAAAGTGGAAACACAAAGGAGAAACTCAGTGTAAAGCCTCAGAACAACAGTGGGCACTTCAACCCGCTCTGCTGAGTCTTTATTTCAGCAGGTGGAAGTCAGACTGAGCTTGTCATGACATGTCTCATGTCTTAGAAAGACAAAGAGAAAGGAAGTGAAGTTCAGGGCGAGGCAGTCTTACACCACTGTGCCTCAAATCCACCCACCAGCCTTCACGGATGAGATTCTGCTTCTTCTTTCAGAGCAAATAGCAGCTGAGTGTGTTCTGTAGTCCACACAACAGAAGCACCTGTCTGCCGATTCAGTATGGCAAATGATTTAGCAGCGCAGCTTGACTTCCAGTTCACCTTCACAGGTTCAGGAGGGTGTTTCAGGTCGTACCCAGGTGGCTCGAGGGGGTTACGTATGCTTCAATCAATCAATCTTTATTTGCATAGCAGGTTTAAAAAAAAAAACAGGGTTAAGCAAAGTACTTCACAATCAAAAATACATCAAAAATAATCACAAAACACTTTTTTTTAAAGTGCTCGTATGTGCCAAATGCAATGGATTTGAACAGATTTTGGTCCGTGACTCAGTGGACAAGCCATTTCAAACCAGCTTCTGCAAAAGATCGATCACCCGGCTTTTCACCCTCATCCGTGAACCTGACAAGCGCTGGTTCTACTGGGTTAATGTAAATTTAAAACATGACGTGAGGGCGCAAGGCTGTTTATTGCACTAAAAACAAACTAGAGCTTAAAATGGATTCTAAATTCAACTGGGGTGTAAGGAATACAGGACAGGTGTGATGTGGTCGCGCTTCCACGTTCTTGTCAGCAGACGAGCAGCAGCATTCTGAACAAGCTGCAAACGACATAGCAAAGAAACTGCTGCAAATGTTCACCGGCAGCTCTGCAACTCCCCTGTGGTTAAGCTGAAGCAGCTGGTACCGAACTGGATCATTTCTAGACCTTTCCAAGTGGAAGTCAGTGGACATTTGCTGACTAACATTTAACATTAACCTTTGGGCATAAAGGTTTGCGGTGTGAACGTTCCTTTACAGAGATGACCTGGCATCAGACTCGATCTCAGGTGCTGGGTTTAACCAGGCCAGATGAACAAATGCTATCCTGGATATGTTGAATTTCATTCATAGTACAGATCTCTGGTCAGTTGTTTTTGTACCACGCTTACCAAATATAGAACTGTAGATTTTAGGGGGATCTTAGCATGCAATCCACTTTTTTGTCATGGATTGTGTTTTATCCTTGAGCAGAATCACATTACAAATAAGTTTACGTCCCACAGATGGTTTAGGTACCAGAAAAGGAAAATCAGGTGGGTATAAAATGCACAAAAAATAAAGAAAAATGGTATTTGGATAAATTGCAGTTATGGTGGGTCTCTCATGTTCGGTTCAATCTTTATGATCTGTTATATATTTTGATGTTCCCACCTTCAAGCTGAGCAGAATTGGTACCTATCACTTAGAAAGTTCAGTCAGATTTATGAAGTGTCTATAATGCAGTATCAGGTACCCAACCTTGCCATTCAGGGTATTATTACAGATCGTATGTATGACCCCCTGGTCTTTCCAAGTAATATTCAGACTCTCTGAAGTGTTTTTCACTCTTCACTGACTTAATTCATATGGATGTGGGCTTAACAGGGAGACATTTATGTCCCAAACAGTGATAACTTGTGCATTTGTCTATGTGTGTCACCATGCAGACTTCAGTGACCAGCTGTTGGAGGTGGTTGGCCTGGAAGGGGCAATAGAGATGGGGCAGATCTACACGGGGCTGAAGAGTGCAGGACGCCGGCTGGCTCAGTGCGCCAGTGTCACCATCAGGTCAGCTGATTCCTCCATCTTTTCCCCTCTGAACAAAACCCTCCTCCTCCAACCTGTCACCTTCTGATCTCAGTCCTCTGCCCTTCCTTTCGTCTGTTTCGTGACACCACCCTCTCCTCCTTTATCTTTCCACTGGTTAAACCAACCGAAAGCTGCAGTTGGGCACAGAATGCATCCATCTCCTGTACATGCAGGATAAAAAATGTATCCCTGTCGAGTGTTTTTTTGCATTAGAAAATCCCTGCAGAACCCAAACAATAACTTGCCTGTTGCTAATAAATTATTTAACTCGGCTGTATGGTTTACTAAGGGAAATGTTGGAGCTTTGAACTGACTTGCAGGCTGAGAAACATTTGGATTTGGTTCCCAGTTCTAGATGACCAGTTCTAGTGACCAGATATGCAAAACTGAGACGCAAGTTAAGTTCTTATCCTTTGCTAAAGACTATCATTAATTATGTAGCCTTATATTCAGCTCACATCACTGTCCTCTGACAAAAAAATGAAAAAAAAATATTGTTGAGCTTCAGAGTTTGTAGTTCTTTCAGGACCATGGACAGCATATGCGTGAAATTGGGCCATAAATCCAGACTTGCGGCAGCCCAACAAACCATTTTGAACTTACGTCACAGCCATCCCGAGCCATTGTGAGATGAGACTGCCATGTGCGTAGGGTTAGTGGTACCAAGTGATGTTCTTGAAAGGACCACAGTATTCCAGAATAACTGTATGCCTTACCCAGAAGCCACTTTGTAGGCAACATTTGTGACTAGAATTTAATTCAGGCAGTAGTGAGGCGTGTGAGAGATTACCATGGTCAATACCAAGAGTTGAAAATGATTAATTTCCATTTTCCAGTGACATATTTACCAGCCACTTGCATCATATAACTGCTAATAAAGTTGTATGGCCAAATTAAATCATTTAATTTGATAATTTGTGCTTACTTTTTTTATAAAACAGTAATGAAAAAGCCATCTTAACTTGCACAATCATCTCAAAAGGGCTGTACGTTCTTCATGATGTCTGGGTTATCCTCCTCATCATCTAACCGCCTCCATGGCAGATATTTCCCAAAGCGCTGAGTTTCCCTGGACATCATCAGCATGAATGTGGGCATTGGAGGACTTTTAGGCTTTAATTGTTTCCAGTTACAGTTTATTTGTCCAAACAAAAGTGATTAACTTTATTTGATTCTGAATCATAGTGGCACCGTGCTCGTCCTATATACCATCCAAGTTTTAATTCGCCTGGGTTTTCCTGCGGTCCCGTACGTCTTTTAACTGCTGGTGTGAATCAACTAATTTTTATGTTAAGAGAAAGACAGTGACAGCTCTTGGGTGGTGTGTTTTTTGTTTTGTTGTTGTTGTTAGTTAATGGTGCAAAAGAAGATGCAATGTAGATGTAACACGTTGCCATGGTAACCTAATTTGTCTGACATAAAATGTCGCTGTGAAGCTGTCAGTTATTGGAATGTCAAAAATGTCAGGGTTATTTTTTATTTCATCTTTTACTGAATCCATCCTCCACAGATGCTGATACATCGAGCAAACTGAACTGTGACTATACAAATTAACACAATAAGATGTTTGGTCGGTGATAATTTCCAGCCTCAGAGTCGGGTGACATTCTGAAAAATATAATTTTTGTTTGCTGTTTGGAAATCACAAAGACACATAAACGAAAAAGAAGATGCTGTGAAGGTCAAGTAGTTATCAGTCAGGAAATGCCACACAAACGCAGCGACATTATGATGCATGCACTGGTTGGCTGGAATGATCAATAGTTCAGTTTGAGGCAGTTTAAATTGAAGATGATGAAGCCTTCATCCCTGTGGCTGTATCTAAAAAACTCATAACTTACTTAGAAATGTCCAAAAGCCAAATATTGACCAAAACAGCTACACAATGACTCAGATATAACAACCGTGTTTGAGATTCTGTTAAAGGTCTGCAAAAAGGGAAGCTATTCATCTTTCTAAAAGAAAGTAGCATTACTTCAGCTGTTTGCTGCTCTTGTCGGACTCAGACCATTAAAGCTCCTCTGTGTCAGTTACCAAAGCAAAGAGGTGACATTTACAAGCTGCCCTCTCACTTGTAAAGAAACTTGCCCCTAATATTTTCCTCAAACAGAATTAAAGGAGCATTCATCACGGTCATTCTCCCATACTGTGTTTTTGCAGCCGCAGGGGCAAGCATGAAAGTCTTAAACCAACTTTGGCTCTGTGTGTGTGAGCATGTGTGTGTGTGCACTGTGGTTCTGTGAGTTTAAAGAGTGGGGGGCCTGTCTGGGAACTGGTCTCATGGGAACAAAGGCAGCAGTGTCTGACCCAGTCCTGGGACTGTGTTACCAGACCTCTCGTGGCTCAGAGGTGTGTGAGATCTAACCTTCGCAACCTCCTGCCCCCTCGCCCAACATCTGCTCCCCGCCCCCAACTTCTCATCCTTTATCTCTCTGCTGTCTCTTTCCAGGACCTCCCGGCGGCTGCCCATGCAGATAGACGGGGAGCCCTGGATGCAGCCCCCCTGCACGGTGAGAGTCGCAGCCGCCTCTGCAGCATCTTTCCTCACAACAGTCTCAAACATATTTCCTCCACCAGAGACTCTTCACACTGTTTTCTAGAACCAAGTGCCATTTTTCATTCATAATACACGTGTTTCAAGCAAGATCATGAGTCAGAATACATCAAGATAATGTCTAATGTACCCAGAATGCAGAGGTGGGTAGATAAACCAAAAATTGTACTCAAGTAAAAGTACTGTTACTTCAGAATAATATGACTCAAGTAGAAGTAAAAAGTAGTCATCCAAATAATTACTTGAGTAAAAGTAAAAAAGTACTTGGTGAAAAAACTACTACAAACAGACAAAAGTACAAAATAATCATCTTCAGGCAAATTAAATCAATAAAATAATAAAATAAATTAAAAATAATAAAAAATAGCTTAAATTAAAATAATCTTAAAGTAAATTCAAGTACTTTAATAAATAAAATAATAACAGAATAAAAAAATAAATTAAGCACAAGTAGCACAAAATTTCAAGCCTTTGTACTTTTCTTTTTTAACCAGGCAGAACTAGAACAAACATGAACTCATAGAAACTCTGTGTGTGTTTGAGTCTGTGTAAATGTGACAAAACATGCAAAAACAAACATTTTTCCCAAAGAATCACTCAGTGATGTCATGAGATTGATGCGTATGCGGATAAAAGGGATAAAAGAAAAGGAACAGCTCAACGTAGCCTAATGTAGCGGAGTAAGAGTAACAGTTTCTTCTTCACAAATCTACTCAAGTAAAAGTAAAAAGTATAGTGATTCAAAACTACTCCTAAAAGTACAACATTTCCCAAAACTTACTCAAGTAAATGTAACGGAGTAAATGTAACTCGTTACTACCCACCTCTGCCAGAATGTACTTCCAACCCCAGAGTAAAGGCGATAAGCCTGTGTGTAATTTATATGGAACTTATCTCCAACGCATATTGGCATGTATAGACGTATTCAACGTGTTCCAGGCGACCATGGAAATTAGGTTAGCTTGTTTCAAACTTACTGCTACCAGTAAGTTTGCTACTCACTGCTAACTACTGCATATGATGATGATTGCAATTTGGCAGCGTTTTGGGGAATTTATATATGATAATAAGGTTCAGAGGAGGAACCCGTCAGTATTCACCTCAAGACTCAAGGAGAATGGGTCCCAGCAGTCCTCCAGCGTCAGCATCACCTCCTCCAATTTGATGTTGTACCAGTTGCGTGCCAATATAGCCCTGAGAGGATGAGGTGAATGGAGCAGGAGGACCTGAGGGAGGCAATGAATCAGGAGGCAACAGCGGTTTGGCATGTATGACCAAACAGAAGAACAGAAAAGATGATAAGCATGATGATGACGATGATGATCCTGCTCAGCACTACCCATGTTTAACCTTTTTAAGCTTTTTGACCTCATTTAACATGTGTTTATAAACAAAGCTCATAATTTAAGCTTACTTAACATCGTCATCAGGGAAAGGTTGGCGATGTGGATCCTGAAGCTTTGGCTGCATAACCCACGGCACCTTTAAAAGAGCCAACAGCCAAATAATGAAAGAACTAAAGTATTCACATTTTTACTGTTTAGACAAGCAAATAAAATAAAATAAATGCACGAATGGTTTGTGGATTGTTCAGACTAGGAGCCATCAAGTAGTGTGTAGTCAAGGTCCAGGTAGCTGGACTTACCAAGGAAGCAGTTTTTGGGGCCTCTAAGCATCGTCTGGGAGGTGGTGGGCAGGCTCTCATTCTTCCAGGATAATAACATTGGCTGTGAGCCTCACTAAACTGAATGTTCCTCTGCTTTTGTCGTGTCCCGTCTCATTTCCTGATGCTTTTCATTCAGCCACCTCCTCTGCACATCCTCAACCTTGAACTCCAACCATTTCAGCTCGACAACATTATTCATCTCTCTGAATGAAGTCAGATCGCTTTCTTCGAGAAAGCTGTCTGTTTTCAGTGAGTTGCAGGGATTCAATAAATGATTTAGCCATGAAAAGCCAGGAAGTGATGGCTGTCAGCTTTGTAAAACCTCTCAGATGATCAGACCCATTTATTCTCGTAGAAGTCGTGATTTCCGCGTCTGTGATTTTCTTTTCTTTTTTTCCAGGTGAGGATCACTCACAAGAACCAGGTCCCCATCTTACTGGGCCCTCCTCAGAAGACTCCCTTCTTCTTCTTCAAGAAACGCAACCGCAGCTGCGACTAGGACTCGAGCGCACAAAACACAGGAACACACACTTATTTAGTACCACTACACGCACGCACACACACGCAAACACACACACACACAGACACACACACAGACAAACCTCCCGCCGTTGCCAGCGGCTCCATCAGACGGCCGGTGCGCTGCGAGGAGTTCATTCACATTCCTGGAGTTTTGATGCCTACAGACAAATCAATCCCAAAGGAGGCTGCTGCGGTTGCTTGGTAACCGTCATCCCCAAGTCGCCAAACTTCCTCAGTTCAAGCCGCCCACCCGTCCCCAGCCCTGACATGGGAAACTCAGAGACCACCCCCTGAAACCAGTACCGCACTGCCAGCTAAGTGCTCCTCGGGAGTGGCGATGTTGTGAGGATGGACCTATTGTAGCGGGAGCCGTTACACTCAGAAACACGGTACGGGTTGGAGGGCTGGTGAGTAAACGGACGGAGATCCTCCTCTTGACTTCAAACACCTGTATGAATAATGAAACGGCTGCCGCTTGTAAGAGCACTTGCTGCTGGGCGTCTCCGCAGACTCGCGACACGCCAGCAGACGAGAGGCATGTTGCATTATTAACTGAGCGCGTTTGCGGGTTGATAGCATCAGGGTACAACACTGGCCTGGAATGGGTGGAAACACGCAGGCATTTGAGCCCCGTAGCGTCTCTGGCCTGCAAAGATAAAGACATAATTTGAACTGCATTTCCAGACTGTGCAGATGATCCGGCGGCAGGCTTCAGGCAAAGGAAGTGTATGTCCGGCTCTCGCTTTCTAAACTGACTGAAGTCTAGATGGAGAGTAAAGATTAGATGGCCATTTGTTCCTCTTTGCTTCCTGAAGAGACTCTTCTGCGGCGTTTCAGCTCCAACATCCAGATGTGATCAGAAACGGCTCCTGTGGAGAGATCAGCACAACACGGCGAACTCAAGGATCGAAACGCATCCCTTCGAGGGTACAAGAGCAAAGTTCTTTATTTACCTCGGCCACGACGGGGGAACCAAATTTATCCGTCTATTTCAGGGAGGAACCATCACTCCGTCACTGAAGCCCAACCCTCATTTACTGTGTCAAACATTGACTCACTATGTCAGATGTGCTACTGAAGAGACGGGAGGAAGAAAAGAAAAAACACCACCCTCTTGCAAGGTGCATCATCAGCTGTTTAATGATCCCAAATAAAACGGGATGGTCAGAAAAGTAGAAGAATAGATGCAGTGGAGCTCAGTTCAGTATTCATGAAGAATGTATGCATATTACAGTCCCCACAAACTATAATCTTGAGTATGTGCAGACAGAGTATATGTATATTTCTGGAAAGTAGGTGTAGCTCTCATATACTGTACACATGAATGTGTTTTTAATATATGGTTGTTAATAATGTAGAATATTAGGTTCAGATCGGTGTCCTTCACTGGTGCTGCAGTCGCTCTCTGAAGGCAGTTTTCCACTTTGTCTAATTATATCATATCCAACTCGATTTCCCTTATATTTCTAGTTCCTTTCATCCCTCGGCTTGGCTTAGCTGTTGAAGACATGAAATCAGAGGCAGAATAATCTTGCAGGCTACATATCGAATCATGAACATCAATCCGCCACGACCGTAAAACCTCAGGTGAATCCCGGACACTCCGGTGCCGCAGCGCCGTTTTGAAGCCTCCCACAAGATGCACATCAAGTCCATTTTAGCGCTCGACCATATACTTTTCCTTCTTATTTTCAACATAAAACGCCATGGGCGGGCTCCGGTTAATGCGTCGACATTCCGTTACAGCGTAGAAGCTTTGGAGAAACAATTCAGGGGAGATTTAAACCAAATGCAAGGAGAGATTCAGTTTAGACATCCTTAGACATCCAATCTCCTCCGACATAGAGATTGTCATGTGATCTCGAAACATTAGGTCTCGTCTCAAACGCTTCAAGCAGGATCTGAAGTCCGGTCAAGAAGACCGAGTAAAATCACCGCACAGCGGCGCTTCCTCTCCACGGCGCATACGTCCTCTCGGAAATCCACTTTCCTCTCCCCCTAACCCTAACACCATCAGAGATTTCAGAGGTTCAGAGTCGACTAACTATCACATGAGTGCACGGATGCAAGTGAGAGCAAAGCGTTAGCATTGGCAACGCAGTTCCCTTTGTCATCCACAAACACACCTAAATGTTCCTGCAGACTCCCGTACAGTGGCAGGTTTAGCCAGTCAATGGCCCTTGCAAGAAATGTTCAAGACATTCTCCAAGAACGCATGGAAGAGACGTTCATCCTGAGTCTAAACTGCCAAGAGACCAGTCCTACAAGGTCTCGGGATGTCTGTAGGGGCAAGCCCAATCCATACACCCCAGTAGCATCCCAGTACCAGACAACCGGGTTAAGACATCCTCAGACGTCCAGACTCTGACTGATGTTTTGGAGCTCATTGTGTTTTAGGTCATAATGTTACAGACCCAGACTTTACAGAAGAGACAGTTAAAGCCGTTCCGGCATCAGCGACCGGTTGTGACCTGCAGTCCGAAGCGTCCAATTCAGCATTCAGCCGTCGTCGTCTTCGTCTTTTTGGAGCCAGAAGTGACAAGTAAAGCTTAGGTCTGGGCGACAAGAGGAGAACACTTCGTTCGCTCATTGGTTAACTCATCTGACCTTCAAAACGCTGCCAAAGATGACGCATCATCTTAAATCAAACAGGATAGGACTTCAATTCAGAAAGTTTCTCTGCCTTAAAGAGGTCAGAGCCAGTGCAGCGCCCGACTCAGGACATATCCGTCTCTGTTTTAAAGGAGCAACGTGTCATGTGAAGCCAAAAATGAGCTTCATGCTCCACACTTCAGGCGAAATGGGGTCAGTATAGCTGCGTAAGGTGAGTTGGTCTACCCTCGCACAGAAAACGAGAACACACACAGTCCCTCCTCCTCAGTCCTACGGTGAATGTGTTGTGAATCAAAACCCAAAATCTGAGAATCAGAACGCAGAATCTGTAACCACGAAATCAAAACGGGGAGTGCAATCGTTTTTCTTTTGTCACCATTATATATAAAATCATCTCCATTTCTGAGCTGTCCTTTAATGTTCAGCTTTTTTTTCTTTTTTTTTTTGCGGTTGCAATTCTAAAACAAGTCAAATCAGCGGCGCAACAGTTGAGTGGGCGGGACATAGTCCAGATCGGTTGAAATGACGCCGTGATAACTTAACTTTATTTCCCGTGGTGTCATTGTCATCATCCTGAGACTTCAATCCACCCTTGCTACCTGCATGAGTACGCCCACAAACCGCACGACTTATTCATGCCATCAGGTTGTACTGAGGTCATTGTGTTGCTCGCTACTGCCACACATGGCAGAACCCGGTTTTACGAGACTGGACGGCCCAAAGCTGGTTATTTAGCAACCAAAAATAAAAGCTTCAGCTCATTTCTTAATGTATTTCTGCATTTCACTTCCTTCCTTCCTTCCGCTTTTCCCTTTATGGGTCACAATAGTGGATCCTTTCTGTCTCGGCCCGTCCCCTAGCATCTTCCTCCGACGAGTGTCTTCATCGTCGCAATAGAGCCGGTCCGCGCTGAAATTAGCAACAACTAAACACAGATACTCTGAAGGGAAATCGTTGGCATGTGATATGAGCCGGATGTTTGTGGAAAACTGTCTTGCGGTGCAAACTGAGCTCTAGTTGGGGTTCGTTGGCGGCATCGGCACCTTTACACCCTGATTCCCTTTAAAACACACCGAGTCGTCACCTTGGCATCCAGGCACCACAAAAACAGACTATGTGAAGCATGTATCGGCTTCATTCAGGTCACTGGGATGGAGCTCACCTGTCGTTATAATCCATCTCTGTTGTTTAAGTTTAAATGTGAGGCTGGAACGTCCCGGGTCAATATCACGGATCCCTCGTGCAGGTTTGGAGCCTGGGGCCAAGACAACTCGGTGGTAAATGAGTGCATGTTTACAGTAACTCCACACTTATTGAGAGAATGGTTTTAGACAACTATATTACCAAGTGTACATATTTTGTTTATAATATTTTATCAAACGTTACCTAATCACCGCATGCCTGCTGAAACAAAAGAAGAGTGAACAAAACAGAGTGTGAATCAGAATCAAACTCATTTATCTGATATATTTATTTGTTGTGGTTGTTTTCTATTTCTCTTTCTTTTTTTTTTGGTAGCATGTTACAGAAAAGTCAGCAGAGACCAGTTAGATTATGAGGAGGACGAGTTTCAACACCGGATCAAAGGGCGTGCGATGCCGACACCTGTTCAGAGCCGGTCTCAATGATTTTCCAATCCATGTCACAAGTCATGTCTTTTCCTGTCCTTTGTAGCAATCGATTGCCTTAACAATAAACGGACTCACTCTGTACGAACGCTGGGCTTTGCATGATGGAATTACACAGATAGGATGAAGATTTGTTTCAGGAGGATATCTGAAATCTGCTTCATCTGCTGCCGTTTTATCAGCACCTGATGACCTGCGGGGGTCGTTTCGGTTCCTCCTGACCCTCGTTCGGCAGCAGAAGCTGTTCAGCGCCGTGATGTAACGTGTGTTTTTGATAAGCTGACAAGAGAGCTGATATCTGTGTGTGTTACCCTCAGAGATAGGCCCCCAAATGCAGAGAAGCATCACCATGACTCCTGCCTTGTTTCAAGCGTGCACTCCTAATTTAGGAGTAATATCTGTCATCTGAAGTACCGCACTTGGGTGCAGTCATTATCACCAAACATTCAAAGGGGAGGAACTAGTAAATTTGTCAGACTGTGTTTTGTGCTTGGTTGATACATCCAATGGCAGAACGGGGATTCAAAAATACACAAGTTCCTTCTAGTTAAAGCATGAAATGCATGTTGATTTTGGACAGAAATAAAGTGACTTCCTCTGCATCAGGGTGCTCTGGATGGATGCAAGTGACACATGACGTGTGCGGTGGGAACAACAAAGCGTGCTTTCTACCTGCAGAGATTCAACATGAAGCTGTGTCAAATTTCTGTTTCAGACCGAGCAAAGACAGCCGGAGCAGCTAGGTTTGTCGGGAAGCGTCTGTTGTAGCGTCTGTTATCCACGTGCATATTAACGTGCACACTATAAGGAGCAGTCTTTGTCTCCTTGTTTTCTCATTGGACAAACAAGACGATGCATGTCCTGCTGTCAGCCTTGGTAGGCCTCCCATTCACAGCCCGACCCACCGGCACGGAAACCAACCCAAAACAGCTCAGCTCGAGAGTCGCCATCCCCTGGTGTTCCTGCTCCACAGCACGCTGTTTTGGGTCTGTTTCTGTTGATACTAGTCTGGTCATGTCACCAGTTCTCTAGTTGACAGTATGCCTGTCCAATGGCACGCAAAGGCAGTTTCTTCTTCGTAAGCTGGGCATAGCCCCTGGAAATAAGTCTCTGCCAGAAGAACCTAGCCAATTCTTGGTATCGAAGCAGAGTTACGACGTTTCTAAAGTCTAGGAGCTCTTCGAAAACCCTCTTTTTCCTAGAGCACCTGGTATCTTAAGCTTTTAAACTACGTTACTGTGGCTTGGTTGTTTTTTCTCAGTCGTAAGTCACTTTGGATGAAAGCTTCTCAGTGTAATGTAACGTGGCACATAGGCTGGCCGGGCCGCAGACGCCCGCCACGAGTCACCGTTATCGCCCCGGTATCTCTGCACAACATGTGTGGGAAAACAACTTCTCCCAATAACTATTGTTCTCTGTTTTCAACTTGACCACTAAGGAATCACGCAGGATCGGCATCGGGTCCAGCTATCAACAAAATTCAACGTTGGGGATAATCGATTGAGAAAACCACAACCTCTGGATTGAGCAGATTAACGGAAACGGGTTTGTTCCGAACAGATGTCGTAAAACCGTTCTTCAGAAAACCCGGGGGGGCGGCAGCGCAGAGTCCATCCAGTAATAAACAGTGTCAGGTCTAAAGGAGTACTGAGAAGCACCAAACGTGTGCTCACGTTACAATGACGTGAACTATAATGGGCTGGAGCGCCGCCGCGGCTTCAGAGGTTACAAACTAAACCCAACCTGCAGGCTGAAGAGTTGTTGTTGTGAAACATGATGTTTTTGTTGGAGCACAGCGACCCAACTGCAGCTTCACATTAGCTAATATCTTAGCTGAGTAGTATGATGTATTACTGGATGACGTGTAGCCGTGTGCAGGGCCGCTACCTGGCAGCTGGAGAGTGTGCCCCACCATTCTTCTCCTCTTTAATACAAGCAATGACTGTGGTTCTGTTGGACTGGATTTCCAGTCACCAGCAGATGAACAAGAAACTGCGTCGGGGCGCCGTAGGATTGGCGTACAACAAAGGATTCCTGCATAACTCCTGCACCCATCCAGAACACATACCAGACACCAGGACACACCGACGGTCACAGCGTACACCTAACAAAGACTAGAGAGACTAACAAAGCTATAGATTTCAGGTTTTAGCATTTGATTGCGTTGACTTGGAAAGATCTAAGAAATAAAGGACAAACAGGAGAGGAAAACTGTTCTTCACAGTTGCTGCTGTTGTTTCTTCTTTATTTAGAAGCTTTTGTTTTTGATTCACAGGTAATCTTAAAAACAAATCTGTACACGTAGAAAACATTCTTCCTGTGGTAGCGTCTCAAACTCAGGCAACCCGAGCTTGCAGTTCTGCACACTGGTGACGTCCTGGCTTATTTGTTACTTTTACTGCGTTCAAATAAATCAAGCTAACCTGCCTCATGTCGTGACAAATATGTTGATTTCTCAAGGTTTTACTGTCACGTGAGAAAAAGGAAGTGAACCCTCCGTCTACAACAGCAGGCGTATTTTATATCAAGAACTAAAATGCCATTAGGAAGCGGCTTGATAGAGGCCTGATAGAGGCCTGATAGCGGCGTGATAGCGGCCTGATAGCGGTGTGATAGCGGTGTGTGGGTGTGGTCCGTTGGCTTGTGGGGCCACATTTAGCAGCAATAACTGAAAGTCAGTGTTTTCCATTTGACATATTATTGTGCAGGAATTTTTATTCTTGAATCGTCAAACTTCAGTTTCATCCATCAGATGGTTGACCTCACATTTGACCCAGGGGGGCTTTGGTCAACGGAGGATTGGACTCGACGGCTGCACCTCCTGGTTTCTTCTGGCTGTGAAATAAGCCCAGATCACGATGCTCCCGCTGCCATTTTCAACAGTTGAGGCCTGCACACCCATTTGCTCTGTTCTGGGTTTTTTTGGCAAACACGAAGTCATGCTTTATATGGTTTATTCAGATGACTGTACTTCTCTTGATTTCTTGCTCCTGTATCCCTCGTCACATTTTCTAATAAACCATCCTTCATTTACCACACTCGTCTGTCTCCATCTGTTCCGGCTTGTGAGCAGAGTTGCGTCGGCTGTTTCTTACTTTCTCAGAAAATCACAGCTTGACGCTCTGTGCAAGCGAGATCATCAAAACATGGGAATGAGACTCGTATCTGAGGTTTTTAAAGTCGTCAAAAGCCTCTGGTCCACCAGTAAATGGAGGGCATAATTATCCAGGACCTGATTGAAATGAATAAACTCTTAGGGATCAATATTTGCTGCCTCTGCAGCCTCTGTCTGTCTCTACAACGTGCCAGTCTCACGGTTGGCATCTTGTTGGAAAATGGTCGACCAAATAAAGCCAAGAAGCTGACAACGCAGTTGTGTTGTTGTCTTTTCTCCAACAATCACATAAACGAACACAAAGTTTCACCGTTTTCAATTTCAGCTGAGTTCTGTCAGGATCGTTCAGCTCGTGTGTGAAGACCCTCTTGAGTTCATATTTTAGTGCTGATTCGATCTGCACACTCACTTTAACATTAAGGTATGACTTTATAAACGTTTACTGGTCAAAGCAACAAGTGTACAAAAAGAATTGGACAACTCTGAATGACGTTATCTATAGGTTTTCTGAGGTTTTTGGTTGTTTTTTTGTTTTTTACTCTGCTATTCTTTACTTTTGTGAATCCAACAAATACCCAGGCCCCTGGCTGAAACGTTTCCTCCAAAACTCAGTCACTACAATTTAGCTAGTTCAGCTAGTAGCAGCCTTTGGTCATGGCTGACGGTTTCTACCGGATGGAAGTCCAAAGTTACTCTTGCTGGTTTTTGCCAAAAATGGGACCATGAAAGAAGACGTCAACTTTTGATAATAGGTCTCTAAGTGTCCTTTTAGCTCCTGTTACTGTTGCTTATGACAGACTTCTCTGAGCAACTTTTCTTTCTCCCTTTTTAATGTCTAAATAAGTTGCAGTGGGACGTTCAGCATTTCCCGTTCATGTCAAATATAGTAGTATATTTTAATTACCTTAGACAGATCCATTTAGCTCCTGAGTCACATCACATCTGTTTATTACATTAACTTGGTTTAATAAAACATTTGTTTGGATGAACTATTTGTAACCTGGCAGCTTCTGTATTATTTATAATATTACAATAACATCTTATCTGAAGATGGTTTAACTTTGCACACGGTATGAACCATCATACCATTCCTTTTTTTAAATTGACAATTTAATTTCAATTATTTTATCAAATTTTTTTTCTGTTCATGTCTGCAACAGGTTATAAACACATGTTTGCACTTTACAAAATGTATTCCTTTAAACATGTATAAGTTGTTTTTTTCTTTTAGGACAACAAAATTATTTTGTTGGGTATTAACCGCAAACACACCTTAACCAGTGCAGGAGTACAGGGTCCTTGTCATATTTTTAAATGTTTTATTCTTACATGTTGGAGCCTGCGTCATCTGGACCCTCCTCTTCCTCAGCCACGTCTTTGTAACGTGTTCTGAACAGAATATATGTATGTTTCTGGAAAACGATCTTAAACTCTTGAATCTCCTGGTAGTTTTGTGCGTTAACGCTGCAACGCTAAGCGTGTAAATGAACTTTGTTAAGGTTGCTGATTACGTTTTTTCTTCTTCGGTCCAGTGCACCTTCAAAAGAGCAAAAAAAACTAAAGCAAACTCTGGAAAAGTGATTTTCTTCCAGGAAACAGCATTTCTCTGTGACGTCCGTTACAGATAGCTCCGAGCCCAGAGATGTCGACGCCAACACGACACAAGGTTGAAAGGAGGCGTCTCCTGCTGGGAACTAACGTTTGAAGGGACATCGGAGATCACGGTGTCGAGTTCAGGGTTCATTCTCCCATTCAGATGTTGACGCTACCTTTCATGGATGTGGCTTTTAGGCCAAATCAGCATTACGATCAGCTGCTGAGTCAGCTCTGTGAAATGACGTCATTCTTCGATTGTTTGTTTGTTGTTTGTTTGTTTTACCACCTTATAACCAAATACAGGAAATATTCTGGGTTCCCCTCATCTGCAAGACAAATCCAAATACAAGTACGTTTGAGAATCTTAGCGTTCAGTTCTTTTGTCTCGTCTCGGTTGCGGTAACTAGCAAAACGGTACCGCAGCTGTTGGCGCCTGTTCAATTACTGATGTGTGATCTGATCAGAGGATCGGCGAGGACAGATAAAAGCTCTTTTTAATCTTGTTTTGTACACAAACAGCGCTGACAGCCTATGTGAGTGTCTGATGAAGTTAAACTAAACAGATTCAGACTGAGGGGGAAACTGGTGACAGCAGATCAATCAACATGACGTAATGAATCAAAGTCGCCGAAGTTCTGGACTTTAAAGCGGACTTTCTGGCACAGTCAGACTTTTACATGCGCAGCAAACTTGATCTTGTGTTTCTGGACTTTAAAGCACAAGCGGCATTTTGGAGGCTTTTTTGATGTTTCTTTATTTCTTTTTAAATGAAAAAATAAAATAAGCTAACAAACAACAGAAACGGCTGCACAGCACGTCTACTAAACCAGACTTCTTTCAGAAGCACTTTTCATATTACTGGATGCAGCATCAGTGTTAAAAACATCCAGGGGAGTCCTAAAACACACAACTCCTCACCCATCAGCTAAACGAAACTCCAAAAGTAGAAAAATACCCAAAACGTGGTACAAAAAATGGAAAAATTGGTTAAATAAATATTTCAACTAACATGATATGAATAAAACCCGACTAGACAGTACTGTAACTAGTAGCATAACATAAATTAAAACAAGAAAAAGAAGTAAAACTAGCTAAGATAGATGATACGAATCTCCTTTTGTGTCTGAAGTCATTAAAACCTCCAAAACCTTCTGGCTTTGTTTTAGTTTTTCATTTATTGAGCGGCAGTTTAGATACCTGACGTCTCTGATGTCAGACACCAGCATCATTTCTTTTAAAATTTTTTGTTCCCCCCTTTGGAGAATTAATACCCCCTCTTTCGATCCGGGGTTGTTGTATTTTGATGTTTTTTTGATGGTGGTGGTTTAACTGTTAGGCAGCCGCTACCTGAGATGGATAGCAACATTAGCCGAGCCCAGCTTTGACGAAAAAGAAAAGAGGTAATGTTGTCCAGGCCCAGTAGAGTACTGAGTGGAGCTATAGCAGCTCTACGTTTGGCAGAAATCCTAAAAAATTGTGGTATTTCCGCAGAAGCATCTACAGTTCAGTTTAAAGCTCCCTGGTGGAGGGTTGAAGACTTCTTTTGATGATTGCTTGAGGGTCGTGCTCTAGGTCTGTCAAAAGCACCCGGAGAAAAACGATGTATCAATGAATCTGAATTGAACCGTTCCACATCCCCAGGACTTGAGCACGTCCGAGTCTTTGAGTCAACCGCATGCTCATCTGGTACCAGGATCTTTCAGTGGTTGAAACCGAGTTGTGCACAATGGTGCTTCAAGTTACTGCCGCTGAAGGTGGATCTAGCTGCTGCAGGATGGGGTACTTATTGCCCACACCTTTTCTTAATAGCGCGGTGACAATACTCATGTGTTGTGTTCTTATCTTTGAAAGTGTTTGCCCAGGACTAAGATTCTGTATGTTCAGATTATGTTTAAAAAACCCACATAGGTTGAGAGTATCAGGCCTTTTCTCCTTCATCTGGTGCCACTTTCAAGTCCTGCTGGATTGGTTGAGTCTCAGAAGTGAATGGGACAAAGTTGTAACAATGACATAAAGAGAGTTGAGCTTAGAGTTTATTTTTACCTCCTGAAATCAGCTGCTTTTATCAGCACTGTAAAGAAATGTCTGAAAAGCAAGTTATTGTCCAGCTACTCATGATGATGATAATGAGGATTATAATGATGATGATGATGATGGATGGAGACTCAGACTTTGATCATCCTCATCTTTACCACGTCCTGACATTTATGGTCCGGAGTGAATTATAAATTAAAATGACAGCCTGACAGAAACGTGCGTCCTCAGCAGAGCTTATCACTGTTTTGTTGTTTTCTGAGCTGAAAGTGAACATGTTTAACCTCACAACCTGATAATCCACATTTGCATCATCACAGTGAGCTCGTTAGCATGCCCAAGCACATTATTGGATTTAGAGGCCAAAAGCAAACAAACAACTACTGAATGTGCGTACTAAACTAATTAGATCTGAGCAAAGAAAGTGTTTTATTAGCCTCTCATCGTTGTCGGTGGTTTCACAGCGCTGCCCTTTGGCCCCGGTCTCTGGCTCGGTAGCTTCCTGCAGAAGCAGAGAGACTAAAAAAGCGACGGAGGAGGCATTGAATTAAGGCTGGGACAGAGACAAAAGGGAGATGATAAAAGAAAGGATGGTTATACAACTCCCAGCCTCACAAGAGTCTGCCTTTGGCAAGGCTTCTCTTCTTGACTGCAGCTACAAAGATAACAAGGCAGGAATTATCTCCCAAACTGCTATTAATAGAAGGCAAGTCACATCTTGTCCCTCAGTGAGAGCATCCTGCGCCCGGAGGCTTACGTTCTCAATTTGACTCTTTCTGAAATGTGCATTCTGACAGACATTTGCAGGCTGGGACAGATTTCCAGGACCGCCTCTTATCGTACTTTTATCCACTTGTGCTTCATCATTAAGGCTGTAATGATGATAAAAGAGCAGGTTCAAAGGAAGACCAGATATGTGTAGCTGCCTGACTTCTGTGGATAACGTTTGCATCGTAAAAGCAATTTTTGTCCAGATGTCATGATTTTTCTTTTTTTTCCCCCTCTGACCTCATAAAAAGACACTTAAGTAGATAATCTCCTCCAGTCGGCCGACTCTCTTGTTCTTCTGGAGCTTCCAGTCACATCAATGGCGGTTCAGCCTCGTCGTTTAAAGGGAAACTCCGCTGAATCTGTGCTTAGAAGTTTGCTTACAGTTGCTGTGAAGTCTCGCAGTGTGGAAAATGGAAAAACCGATGAACCGCTTCAAGCAACGTGCCAGGTGGGAATAAAGAGAGGAAAGATTTTGTGGCTATCTTCACGTCAGTGGCGAGGAGATCTCTTTTTCTCTTTTTTCAGACGTAGAAAACGCAACTTGGATGGTTGTTTTTGCACCTCAGCCTGGAAAGAGACTTGTTCATATTCAAGAACTGCATATTCAACATACGTATATAGGTCTTGTGCCTTGTTTCTACCCACGTCACTTGAAAACATGAAAAACCACATCAAACGTTATCTCCATAATTTTCCCTACCAGATTTTCCCTCGGGTATTGTTAACCTTTGTTGGGATTTTAGGGGAGACAGCAGTTAAAGGAAGTTAGAAAAATACGATCTGAAATACTTTATTCAGTTATTTGACCACGTTAACAGTAAAGTTTATATTAAAAAATAAATACGTATGTGAGAGAGATTGTCAAATAACAATAATAATAGTGTCAGGCTTGTGTCTCGTGGTCCTGTTCACCTTCCTCTCTGGGGAAGTTTGTAGGAGAGGAGATGACGATCAGATCTTTGTTCCTGCTCTCACATTTGGGCATGAATTATGCAGAGGTCTCAAGTAACGAAGTACAAATACTTTGTGACCTTACTTAAGTAGAAATTTTGGTTATCTATACTTCACTGGAGTAATTATTTTTCAGACGACTTTTTACTTTTACTCCTTACATTTTCACGCAATTATCTGTACTTTTTACTCCTTACATTTTAAAAACAGCCTCGTTACTCTATTTCATTTCGGCCTTTAAAAAAAACTATCCAGTTAAATTGCTCCATCTGGATAGAGTGAATTTGGTTGTGGTTGTTTCAGATGTTCTTGTCCAGTTTTGTTCTTACATCCGTTCCCTCAGATTCCTGCAACTAAACTTGGATGTACATTCCAATAAAGGTTAGGATAAATGATAACATGCCTCTGAAGTTTGACTTTTTGCACCATTACAATACTTATAGGCAACTAGTCATCATATCTGCTGCTCTCTGAAACACATGTTAATGCTCAATAGTACACATATATGGTTCTTTAATATATTTGCATTATACTAAGATGCATTCATTTTCAATGGCTTTTGTCCTTAATGGCTTTTTTCCCCCTTACATTACTTTTACTTTTATACTTTAAGTAGTTTTGAAACCAGTACTTTTATACTTTTACTTGAGTAAAAAACTTGAGTTGATACTTCAACTTCTACAGGAGTATTTTTAAACTCTAGTATCTGTACTTCTACCTGAGTAATGAATGTGAATACTTTTGACACCTCTGGAATTATGGAGTGACCACAAGATCAGGACTGCCGATGAGAAAGGGATGAAATGACCTTCCTCCGTAGGGTTGGCTGCACTCGCCCTAAGAAGAACCTGGAGACGAGTGGCTGCCCTTCCACATGGACAGGTGGCTGAGGTGCTTCCTCATTCCTCTCTCTCTGGGGGGTTGGGCGTGTCGACCAGGACCAGGCCCGAGGCAGACCCATCAGCGCTGGAGGAATGAAGCCTCTAGGCAGAGTTGAAGGAGGCGGCAGGGAAGAGGCGAGCTGCTGGGCGCATTACTCAAACTAGGCAGGCGTTGATGGATGGATGAATGGAATTATAGAAGAAAACACATAAAACGTGTTTTCAAGTGATAAACCGGAAATCTGTGGTCCTATGCTGGGCAGACAAGAGGGTCACTGCGTTGAACGCTTCAAGGCTTTTATGGACTTCATCGTAGCGGTTTGTTCGGGGTAGAGCTCCACAAGCTTCCCCTTGGCAACCACGAGTCCCGAGAGTGAACGTTTCCCCTCTCTATTAAACACTGAGACTCCGCTGCTGCGCTCCAGAAATACTAAACAGGACATTTACTGTACAATTCAGACCCAGCTGTGCCAGCTCATTCTGTGTTATGATCCAAAGCTCCACATGGCTGCTGCTTCCTCCACTGGTCAAATGTTAGCTGTGAATTTCAAAAACTGCTGCTGATTGTCCAAGCGGCCATTTAGCTCAAAGGGTCAAAGCCTGGCAGGTCTGTGGTGTCACCACCTTTCTCATGAAAGATCAGGATTAACCCACATGGCTCCAAGGCTGCTGACGGGGGCCGTTATGTCACTGTCACACTGACCCACAGTGGAGCTCCTGGAGGGAACAGTAAGTCAGGGCCTTAACTCTTCCCCCGTCTTCACAACACCTACTATCAGTGTCGCCCAGAGAGAAAGATGCATGCACACGGGCACTGTGCCACCCTTTGCATATGTGCATTTATTTCAGGAAGGAGTAAGAACAGTAACTCAATGTGCTCGCGCTCCAAACGCCTCCAAGTGACCACCCACCACATCCGCAGAAGCAAATGCTGGACCTGCAGGCTGTTGCTCTTCAAATAGTCTCACTGAGATGGCCCCGCTGCTATTTAACGCTCCTCACACACATAATTGAGTTTGCGAGGGGGATATTCTCAGCTCGCCAGGAAAGACAACCCGTTTGCCCCTTTACCCCGCACGTTTGCGGCGATCGTGGAAGGTCTACATGACGACCACATGTGCATTGGTCTCCTCTCGCTATTATTGCCTGTGCAGCAGCCTCGTAATCTCTGCATCGTGGCTGCAGGGATTTGTCAGGGATTAAAGATTTCATACCAGCTGCTGGAGTTCACATACAACACGGGATGACGTCGGCAGCCAGAGTTAATACACAGGGATTCTAATTTAGTGACGGAAGTGATAGTGACAAAGGTTATATTTTCACGACCCCTTGGGTTCAGCAGCCACTCCTTTACAAGCAAACCTAAAAATATCACATCGATACTGGAAACTTGGAAAGGTTTCATGGACATATATTTGCCCTAAAGACTAAGGGTGGCTGAAGAAGAGGGTTTAACCTGGTCCAGGATGCACCGTAGACTGACTGAGATGGACGAGCAAACCCACTGTGACGTCATCAGTAGGATTTCACTGCAGTTGGAAATCCTTTTTTGGGATTCCACCCAAATGCAGAGATTAGAAAAGGGGAAAGAACAACACCTTATTTTAGGTTTCCTGACCAAAAGACATCCAAAATGAGTGCTGCCTGAGCTGAGGCGAGGACTGGCGCAGCAGAGGAGGGCGATCAGCTACCTATAGGCCAGACAAGCCCTCTTGTCACATCTGGGACAGGTCTAAGTGTGCCCACTTTAGTCAACCTGGAACGGTCCAGGAATGGTCTGGGGGGTTTGCTGGTCCAGGTGCTGCAGGAGCCAAGACACTGAATGTTCTTCTGTTAGTCCTTGCCAACAGTGGTTAGCCATCCAAAGGCAAAGGCTGGTCAACAGCCAATTATTTGAAGGCCAATGAATACCACAAGAAGCTATATCTTTAAAATAAGAGTGATCGTGGTCTCTTGGCTTTTAATTCAGAGCTCAAATGTCAAAGTCTCAGAACACACAGTGAACGTTAAGAAGCTAAAGCGATGAATGTTACCCATGAACGCCGTCATTAGGTGGATGTTAAATCTAAACTAAAGCCTTTATTTGTACCAGGCTTGAAATAGGCTAATTTCTGCTGTGACTGCATTTAAACATGGATTTGAAGTCCTTAGTGGTCATTCAATGAACTGCAGTTTTTCTTCCCTTTGCAATGCTCTGTAAACATATTGTTGCCCCTTGGGTTTCATCATAGTCTGAGGTCATATTTTTTTTTATCTATAAAGCTTCTTTTTTTAAGTTAAAAAGCTTTTTTCCTTGGTGCGACATGAATGTTGGCCTGTGCCGGCTCCAGAGTGCCTTAAACAGAAATGGTGAATGTTTTTCGAAGGGGAAATATCCAGCCAACATGAAAAAAAAAATGTATTTGGTATGCTTGAGCATTGCAAAATAAATAATTTTGATGGTGGTGGAACAAGGGGTGTGGTTATGGCCATTGTTTTGGAAAAGTTAATATTAACACCAAGTTTCACGAATTATATATATAAAAAAAAAGACAAGCTTGTTTTCTTCAGCTTTTTAGGGGTTGCCACAGAAAATCATCAAACCCCAATTAAATAAAATTACAAGTTACACAAGTGCTTTTACAATGAATAGGGGATAGTACACCAGTATATAAAAGGTGCACCAGTAAACAAAGTTAATTACTACCTTCTGGGCCACCATGTTTATGCTATTGGAGCAGCAATGAGTTGCACTGCAGAGGAGTTATTTGATTAAATCAGTTAGATTGTGTTTTATTAATTACATGCAGAAAGTATTTTGTATTGAAATTAAAGAACACCACTTGTACAATATATATTTAGAAGAAACACATGGCAACAGACTTTCCCTCAATACATTTTCATATATATTATCCAAATTAATCCTCAGTCATTTGCGTCATTCACTTGAAAAACAAATCTACTTTGTTGTTACATTTAGCTTTGAATGCTCAATAAAATGCAGGATGTCAACGAGTTCAAGTGAATATCCATAATTTTCTGACAGTTTAATGACCTATCATCATAGCGCAGAATAACACTGACGTCGAGCTTGATCCTCATTTCCACTGCTGCTGGCCCTTTAACAAACACGTCCTAAAAAAATGTGAATGAAATCCAGCCATTCATAAAAATAAAGCCTGCTGCTGCGCCGTGATTGGCCCGTTCTCACCTCATGCATATGACATGAGCCCCGGAGCCGCTATTGGCTGCTTACTTGACGGACAGGCTGGATCAGCCAATGGGAGCGCGGCTCCGCCAGCGCTGGCGCCCAGGGGAAAAGCGACGGGCCATTAACGAACAGCTCAGTCAACTTTTGGAAGTCGAAGGAGACGCTTCTGTTTACCACGAGCGGCTCTCGACACGCTGTAATATTTCTTCTTTTTTTAAATCTGGACATTTCTACCACATTCTTCCGACACGGAGGATACGAACAAGGTAAGATACAGTGTTTATTTTGGCGTTTATCTGCTTTATGAAGTCCTTTTATGTGGTTACGTGTTTGTTTGTTTTGTTTTTTTCTTCCTTTTTTTTTTAGACAACGCCATCTTAATTAAAGATAATTACTTTGAAAGCCATTTTATATAAACTTGTACGTGCATGAATTAGGAGGTATCTTTACTCCTGCGTGTGTTATTTTTGGCTCCTTCTTTATCTGCCTTGATGTTGGCTTTGCTTTATCAAACGACTGTTTGTGATTTTTTTTTTCTTTTTTTATGAATGGCCGGGACCATTTTTTTTTCTTCTCTCCGTGTTTCCACACGGATCGAGTTTCACTTCATTGAGAAAAACAAGGGAGGGCAGCAGCGGTGGGGGGAAGGGCAGCCAGAGGAGGGTGTCGGGTGAACTTCACCCCCCAGCCCCAACCAGCAACTTTAACTGGAGATACTTGATGTTCACAACACTCTTATGAGTTTTATGTCGACCGTGAAGGTCTCAGAGCTTCGGTTTAATGTGTTTGGTGCGTTTGGGCTCTGCGCCAAGTATTTGTTTTTCCCTAACCTGTGCCTTTTTAATTACGATTCTTTCTTTTTTGTTTTCTTTAATAAACTTTTATGTCTAAAGTGAAAGCAAATAGTAAGTCAGCAATGACAATTAAACGCAAAGGTGCAATTCATTAATATTTACTTCATATTTACAACATTTTTACATTTGTTGCCATGGTATATGTGAGTTAAAAATCAGGCAAAAGTGTTAAACTCACACCCTGGTGCAGGTTGTAGTTGTGTATGAAGTACAGGGAGCTCTGGTGTTACAAGTGTGCTCGGCGCCTGTAATTATTGCCCAGCAGCTATCCTTTTATTCATCATCCATTAAGAGCAGATACAGGAGTGAGTCATATCACTCTGTTGTGAGAGGAGAGAGCGTTAGAGCCTCGTATCATTGTTTTAAAAGGAGCTCACTGGTTTAGAGAGGAGGGGCGGGAGCGAGCAGTTCTGCTCCTGCCAACTGTAACACCAGCATTGTCACCCAACAATAGCTTCAAGCCTCTTGGAGACACTAATCGGCTCTTTGACCGGCCCCCTTTTGGACGGCTTTGCGGTGCAGGGCATGCCACGGATTCTGCCGAGTGAGAAGCATCTTTCCAAGCCCTTTACTCGAGATCCACAAGCTGCTTATAGTGGGGAAAAGTAGTTCTCCCAGATGGCCAGAGAGTGTGACTTATATAACTGCATTACATGTGTTCCTTAATGACTGCATGTTTACGGGTCAACTCAGCTCGCTTTAAAGCGCTTGTTTGTTGGTTAAATGAGGAGCTGAGAGGGGCTGGTGGCCTTGTTGTAGCATCAGAACACGATGCAGTGGCATGCACACATTCCTGCGTAACAAGGCCGAGCGCACCCAGGGGGGGACGAGCATCTCACTACAGCCTCTCTGATGTGAAGTGACCAATCTGAGCAGTTTTCTGACACCTCATGTTTTTGTTGTCCCCCTAGTGACCCGGAAAGCGACCTACGAGCTGTCGCTTTAAAGCGAACGCCTCCCCTTCCCCCCCACCCCAAACACTAAAGCACCCCCACCCCTGACGACCAGCCGGATATCATGGATGGATTCTATGACCAGCAAGTCCCATTTATGGTCCCACCCAGCGTAAGTGGACACATCGTCAGATCTTCACGTTATGGATGGACGTCCTCGTGCTCGCCGTATATGTCATGTGAGCAGCGGCGCTGGTGGTCTGACGTGTCTTCGTGTTTTCATCCGCAGCAGCACAAGTCGCACGTGGAGGAACCATCTCACAGCAGGCCTCTGAGCGATAGGAAGAGGAAGTTTGTGGACACAGAGCTCGCCCAGGACACAGAAGGTACCACCAGTGATGCTGAGCCACATCCACCGCTCACAGCTGGGCGGCTTTACAACTAACATCTGTTGTTTTGTTGCTTTTATTTCCAGAACTCTTCCAAGACCTCAGTCAGCTACAAGAGATCTGGATCGCAGAAGGTGAGTTTTGAATTTTATGGATGTGACGAATCCTTTTTAAAAAGGAAGAACTGAAGCCTGGTCCCATTTCTGAACTGGGTTGTGAACTCTTGAAACTTGAAATTAAAGATTAACTTGACGAGAATGTGAAATATTGCAGTTTTTTTTAGCATGTGGTGACAGCACGGAGAGCAAAGTCCTTTACTTCACCAAGTGCTGAACATGTTCCTTTATGTGTTTACGTGCTGTTTTACCATCACAGAAGAGTTTGAGCTGTAAGTGGTGTGTTTACATTTCCCCCTTCTCTCCACAGCCCAGGTGCCTGATGACGAGCAGTTTGTCCCGGATTTCCAGTCGGACAGCTGTGAGTACCTGATTTCTTGTCGTCTCTGACGCTCGCGAGCAAGTTATTTATCTATTTTCTCCTCCTTGACTCCCGGTGCCTGAGTACTCTGCTCTCCTCCTCCTCCTCTCTCCTCTCCTCCATTTTGAGTTTAATCAGCCGATTGGCATGGGGCGTCACATGAGCCAAGCTCCTAATCTGATTTCACACTTTCCCGCACTCGGGCCCGGCTGCTGCTGCCGGAGTGGGCCAGATTCCAGTGGACGGGGCTCTCTCACATTTGCTTGTTTTTGAACCGTGCCCGTTTTTTTTTTTTTTTTAACAACCCACACCCCCCCATCCTTCACAGTGTATGTTTTGGTCCAATGCGTGGGAGATGGAGACAGGGTGTGGTTCTGTCTCTGAAAGCGCTGCAGACTGACCTCCAGCCTGCAGCGTGTTTCTGCAGAGGGTCGAGGGTTCGTGCCACACGCCGCCACTCCGGCAAAAGCCTCGACCGGCAGGGTGTCACGTGGTGGAGCGCGCGCGTCACACTGCCTACGTACGCCCCAATTTCCAAGTTTGCTAATCCACCAGAGGAAGAAGCGGTTGTTAATCTCCCCCGTCACTCACTCACGTGCGCGCTGTTAGCTTCGCTCGGCTCCATCAGCGCACCGGCTGATTTATTGGGCTCGGGGATCTAGTTTCTACTCAGCTATTATGTGGCGCCCCGGAAGCTGCAGCTGATACAAGAGCTTGTCTAATGGTTACAGCGCAGGAGGAGAAAATCACTCATTGCCATTAGATTACAGCCGCACTGATTCATGGGTATTGGGATCGGCCGGCCCCTAATGGGAATCAGATGAGAGGTCTGATAGCTTCTGTGAGTTCAGTGCATGGCGCTAAGACGCAGCAGCCGTGGTTGTTTTCAGAGCAGAGCCGGTCCTCGTGAAGGCAGATGATGATGATGAATAGCTGCTAAGTGGATCTGTCAGTCAGGAGGGGGTGGGGGGGTGCTGACGTTGTCCATGCATCCATTTATCCATCAGAGCCAAATGTTGCGCTTCTGTTTATGGCTTCAATTAGCTGATATCTGGACTTCAACTGATGCGCTGTGATCCTGTCTCCCCTGTATAGTGATGTTTCATGGCCCGCCGCCGACCAAGATCAAACGAGAGCTGACCCCCCCCAAAGAGCTGTCCCCCTGTCGCCAGGACAGGAGTCCCATGTCCTACGGGGAGAAGTGCCTTTACAGCTACAGGTATGTGCTCGCGCCTGGAGCAGCATGACTTTAGATTGTTGTCCATCACTGACCTCTCCTGTTCTCCACAGTGCCTGTGACAGGAAGCCCGCCCCCGGGTTCAAGCCATTAACCCCCCCCTCCACGCCGGTCTCCCCCTGCGGCCCCGCCAGCACAGCAGCAACGCACACGCTCAACGGGCAGGCGTCCCCCCCGCCGCCCCATGTAGCCAGCGCAGGCCCACGTTCAGTTCAGCAGCCTCCCAAACAGCGGGGAGTCCCGGTCCACAGCCCCCCCTTCGCCGTGCCCGGCGCCCCCCTCAGCCAGGATGCGAACGGCTTCTCACCTGAGCACAGGTGAGCAACCGCAGCGGAGCCTCTTCCCCTTTCACCTTGTCTTTCTTCTTGTAAACGAGACATAGGGCTGGGCGATATATCGAGATTTTAATATATATCGATATATTTTCAAACGCGATATGGTACGAGACAATATCGATTTAAAAAGAAAAAAAAATTATGATTTTGATATAGCTTATTTTGTGACCAATTGACTTGAATGTTTTATTTGAGATTTGCACAAATGTTTTGTTATTTGCACAACTGTCAACCTCAGTGGAAAAGTCTGCCTGTTACTGTCTACATTGTATTAATTGCACAGTGTATTTTAATTTAATTGTTATGTAGGAAAGGGATATTTGTTTTATTTTATTCAAGAAGCATTTTTATTCTATATATGCAGGCAGTTTATTTTTATTTCATTTGTTTTATACATTTTGACATTGTGCAGACCTCTGTTAATAAAGGAACCTGTGTGACATTTGGCACGAAGCTTTGTATTAAAACTGACTTTTTTTTTTTTAAGGGTTTGCCTCAGAAAAAAATTAAGCTAACAGAGATGCTATGCTATAATGCTTTGGGGGAAACTCCAATTAAGGCACAGAAAAAATATCGATATATATATCGAGTATCGCCATTCAGCTAGAAAAAATCGAGATATGACTTTTGGTCCATATCGCCCAGCCCTAACTAGACATCTTCCTCCGTTTCTAGGTTCCAGAGACAGATGTCGGAGCCGTGTCTACCGTTCCCCCCCTCTGAGAGTCAAGGCCGCCCCCAGTTCCTGCCGCAGCCCCCCAGCAGCCTGCCCCGCGATGGCCGGCCCCCGTACCAGAGGCAGATGTCGGAGCCGCTGGTGGCCGCGCCTCCCCAGGGCTTCAAACAGGAGCTCATCGACCCGCGGTACAGCGAGCAGGGCGTCCCCGCCATGGGGCCCCTCTGCCCCCCGCCGGGCCCCCCGCGGCAGGCCGCCTTCCACCCCCTGGCCATCAAGCAGGAGCCTCGCGACTTCTGTTTCGACTCCGGTGAGTGCGTTAGTGTTTACAGCGGGGTCTTGTGGGAGCGGTTGAGCAGGCGCAGGGTGAGGAATGTGCAGGCCGTGTTTGTTCTCTGCGCTAACACACGCCCGTGAGTTTTGACACGAGACGCAGATGTCTGTTTTCACACGATCTGCATCATCCCTCCACAGTCATGCTCTTAAAAGTAGGGCTCCCTGGCTCAAAGTAAACCTCCGAGGGAGGGGTTAACAAAAAAGAAAAAGAAGAAGACGTAAATGAGTCTTGATAGCCAGGTGCACAGAAGCTTCTCCTACCTGGAATAGATCTGGGTCGCCGTCCTCAGAGGAGCTGGTGACCTGCAGCGTGGAAACACTTGCGTTACTCGTGTTAACAGAACACATGAGGGACCAAATGGCGGCCGTCCTCCTCCTTCTTTAAAAAAAAAAAAAAAAAAAAAGCCTTGACAAACAGAGACGCCGTTTGTTCGCATAGAATAAATGAAACAAACCAGAGTGACTGTTGGTGCGTTGTTTGACCCGGACGCCCACGCGTCCAGCTGTTGCCCGGCTCTGATGCATTAACATCGCTCTTTCTCCAGATTCTGACTCTTGTTTTTTTTTTTTTTTTGGATGCACGCAGTCTTGTGTGTATGTGTGAATATACGGAAACAACAAACACACCCACTCTGACTGTTTTTGTGCACGTATATGTGAGCGGATGGTTGCGTAGTGACATAATAACAAATCCTCTAAGGCTCTTATAGCCTTTAAATACCCACGTCACCGCAGCCTCGCCTCTCCGGTTTGAGGGAAAGATGTGCACGTCGAGTCCCTCGTGGAAAACTGGCTTCCTCCCAACTGTCTGCAGACAGTTTTGGTTTAAAGTTTAAGGAGGTGGAAAAAAACAAACAAAACAATGGAGAACGTTCAGGAAACACTCGGTTTAAGATTTCTGTCCGGACAGGAAGCAGAAAGATTGTCGGGGCGAGAGAGAAGCTGCAAACGGAAGTCGAGTGGGCACCGACCCCCTCGGGGAGGAGAGGACTGGCGCTTCTTGATTGTCATTGAGATTTAACGCAGCAGCCAGGGCGCTAATCCTATTTAAAGGCTTGGAGGACATCGGATGGAAGTTGTGTGCTGCGTCCTCTGATCCGAGGGCCGCCCCCTTTTCCAGCCAGCTGCTGGAGCTGTAGGTGGTCGGAGAGAAACTCAACCCAAGTCGGAGCTTTATCTGAGCATTTTTAATTTGAATGTCCCGATAATTAGTGATGTTTGAGGCTTTATTGCTCAGCAGCCCGCGGGACCCGCAGATCCGGTATCAAAGCCGTTTATTTTTGCTCGCGGTGGCACCGCTCCAAACGTATCCATCAGCTGTGCAGCGGATTTTCGTGCATAACACATCTGATATGACACTGAGAAAGCTTCTGGTCTAATTTTATCCACCCGTCTTCTTTGTTGCAGAAGTGCCTAACTGTCAGTCATCGTTCGGGAGAGCGGGGAGCTTCTACCAAAATAACCATGAAAGTAAGTTCAGAGGTGCTGGGTTTTATTTTTTGTGCATCAGAAGTTTGAATCGTCCCTATGATCTTGAGTGTTGATGGATTCATGCGTGCTGAATTGAATCCACGTGGACCCAGTTAATGCTGGATTTCTCTGCTTCTGTCTGACTCCAGGCTTCTCCTTCGACCGAGACCCTCAGCTGTATTTCGACGACACCTGCGTGGTTCCTGAACGATTAGAAGGTGAGCTGAAACGGCCGAGCGCTCGTCCTTTTCTTCCCCCCCCCCCCGCTGGCGGGAATGTCTCCTCACGCTGCTGTCGCTCTGTCCCACACAGGTAAAATCAAACAGGAACCCTCTGTGTACCGCGACGGGCCTCCGTACCAGCGCCGGGGCTCGCTGCAGCTCTGGCAGTTCCTGGTCACGCTGCTGGACGACCCCGCCAACGGCCACTTCATCGCCTGGACCGGCCGCGGGATGGAGTTCAAACTCATCGAGCCCGAGGAGGTCGGTTTGCTCGTCGTACCTTGTGGCATTTTTCCACTAGTACCTACTCGGCTCTACTCATCTCTGCTCCACTCGGCCTGGTTTCTTTTCCATAAAAAATGACAGTGAGAGAAGCTTCAAGCAGCAATGCTTTTTAATTTTCTTAGTTCGTCTCGGCGCTGCTGAAAAGTCAGCTGGGAGCTCCTGGTAGATCTGGTCGTCCTTTATCGCCCGTCTAGATTCCTTTTTAATTCTCTCCTCAGCCACCAGGTTTATGAACATCTGCACCTCAGAGTTGGATCATTAAACAGACTTTTGTGCTGCCATTGCCTGTCGAATAAAATGAACAAGAAGCTGCGAGTCGCTCTTTCTCTGATGTCACATCCTGACTCAGACGTCTGAGTCCAGCCCCCGGACCAATCGGTGGCCTGTAGTGTGATGATGACGTCAGATTCAGCCCGACTCAACCGCTTAGAACCTCGGCAGAATACATACAGAAAAAGTATCTACTCGGCACGTTAGACCCCTAGTGGGAAAGAACCAAACCGAGTGGAAGCGAGCCAAGTCGGGCTGAGTAGGTTCTAGTGGAAAAGTGCCATTGGTATCCCCGAGTAGGCGTTTGACCGTTTGAGACTAAAGATTTGTTTGTCTTGTGCGTCGTCAGGTGGCCCGTCGTTGGGGCATCCAGAAGAACCGACCGGCCATGAACTACGACAAGCTGAGCCGCTCGCTGCGCTACTACTACGAGAAGGGCATCATGCAAAAGGTAAGGGCACCTTCGCCATATCCTGCCCCCCCCCCATAAACTACACTGATGGGCTGAAGAAGTCGCATGACCTTTAAATTCAACCTCTGATCTGAAACAATCTTCCCCGTTTCCCAGGTGGCAGGTGAGAGGTACGTGTACAAGTTTGTGTGCGACCCCGAAGCCCTGTTTTCCATGGCGTTCCCCGACAACCAGCGGCCCAACCTGAAGGCCGACCCGGACGGCCTGCCCGGCCTGGACGACGACACGGTGCCCCTCACCCACTACGACGACGGCGGCCCCTACCTGCTGGACGCCGTGGAGCAGGGCGCGGCGGGCCTGCCCTTCCCCGACGGCTACGGCTACTAAACGCGCCGCCAATGTCCTGGATGCACAACACACACTTAACATGCAATCAATCCCAAAGTCTCTCCCGATGCCCACTCGTAAAGTCCAGAGCTGGAATCGCCGGGCTTCCCGGCAGAGGAGCCGACCTCCGCTCCTTCACGGTTTCCTCTGCCGCTCCCCGGAAATCCCCCCAGAAAACCCGCCGAAGGAGGGACGAAACCCGCGGCGGCGGTGGCTGCACTGCGAGGACGGGGTCGGGGAACACGAGACGATGGGCTGGACTCTGCATCTCCAGAGGTTCCCCAAGCAAGGAGGCGGTCCTGCCGCTGCTGTGGAGACCGACAGAAACAGACTGAAAGACCCCCCCCCCCACCGCCGCCCTCAAATGTACAAGACTGCAAGAGTTGTGACGTGTCCGATTTTGTGACAATCTCCTTTTTCTCAGAAACAATCAGTTCAGAAACACCTTTAAAGTCGAGTGAGATATTTGAAACGCGGCACTATTCTGTCTAGAGTTGCCTTCTCGGGTCTCCCCATGTTCACGCCGCCACATCTGACCCACAAGATCCGTGAAAGGGCTTTAATTTGCATCAAAGCGGATTCACAAAAACATGCAACTTACTAGCAACACACAGATGAGTTCGTTTCTGTAGATAGGACGACATGTTTTGTTTGTTTTTTATTACACATGCCAGCGGTTTTCTTATTTTTGTTTTGTTAGTTTTTTTTCCTGGAACCCTCGGGTTTGAGGGCCGTTGCTGTATTTCAGGCTCCTTCCTTGTGAGAATGTCGTTTTAATCCCGAGTGAGAGATTTGTGCGCTCCCCGCGAGCGTCGTCGAGGCGCTCCAGCTCCTCCGAACACGGCGGCGGCGGCTGCTGCTCCAGAAGCCCGACGAGTCGTCGCGTTTGAGAAACGGTCACTTTTTGTTTTATTTTGTTTAGTTTTGTATTGGGTCTTGGTGCTTGACGTGTCCTAGACAGTGTGCTCGTCCCTGACGCACCAGTATGGCAGGAGCATCGGGATGTGCTGCATGCAAACACAAGCCAAGAGGTGAAGCGGGTTCGCCGTGGAAACCCGTCAATCACGAGCCGTCGGCCGCAGACCTCCGCCTCTCTGCATGCTGTAATCATCAGACATATCGCTTTACTGTCTTATGGACAAAGATGTTGTTCTCTGCATCTTTTTGTTTTCTCCTGTGTTCATTATACTTCTGAATGGGGGCAAACAGACTCGTATAAAAGTATATATTTTTGCTATAAGGCTGCGTTTTGTTTTAAATTTAATGTATATGCTGTGTGGTTCACGTTCCTTTTTTGAAAACGCTCTCATGTCCTCGTGATGCGACCACTGCAGGCCGGCTCTCTCCGAGGGTCTGCTCCAGGTTGGAGTGTGTGTACGAGTGTGTGAGGGTGTGTGTGTGTGTGTGTGTGTGTGTGTGTGTTTGTGTGTTTGTGTGCCTGTGCGTGAAGAAGACCTCCAGCCTGGACGCTAACGTGGTCTGCATTTGTACAGGCTTCAGTTCCTCACAATGTGTTTCTTACACTGCTGATTTTATGATAACCTGAACTGGGTACAATAAACAGTCCTGAATGCTTCACTGCCTGCAGTCCTGCTGTGTTTCATCATGTTCTCTCCCCTCCTCCTCCTCACCCTCCTGCTCCTGCTTGCAGCCAGTCAGCTGACTGGCGGCTGGGCCCCGGCTCATTTCTGAGTCACATGCCTCTCCTGACTGCTTCTGGTACACTTTCGGGTAAATGATTACTCTTAACCTGAGGCAAATGTTGAGCAACTTTGTTTGGCAATTTACTGGGAGAAGAAGAGGGAGGGGCTATCAGCTGAAGTGAGCGTTATCATAACTTGACTGGCTTCATAAAGTAAAACTAACAAACATAGTATGAGATGCGGATTACTTTCAGGTTCATGTTGCTTCAATGCGATAAAACCAACAACAAGCTACAAAATCTTCCACATGGAGGCATTTCTGACTCCGTTTTCAAGCTGATATGAATTAGTCATGAGCTGCAGAATGAGGCTCGCACATAGAGTAGGTCATGAATGTTGGAGCGTCTACCAGCGGCCTTCCTGTTCGGTGAGGATGGAGCTTAAACACAACGTTCATGACTTTACTCTGCACGTAAGCTCAGTGGAGTCTTGTTCTCTGGGTCATAAATGATTCAGATATGCTCCAGAACACAAGGTCGGGGCTTTTCTTCAAAAATATCTCTTAAAACATCACGTTTACTTTTGACTTGCATTTGCAGACGGTGTGAATCAAAGTTACTTTTTTTTTTTTAACTTTCAGACCAAAATTAGTTGGCACAGGGGTGATGTGGCACCGGTAAAGAGAGGACGGGGAGTAATGCACAAACGGGGAGAGCACAAGTCGGTCAGCTGTCATCTCTGGTAACCGTCTTTCATCAGAGCGTAATAAAATCACATGGCAACAGATTACTGTGGGAAACCATTGGCAAGCTCTAAAACACAGAGCAAATGCCACAAAACATCGCTGTGTAAAGATGAAACCTCGTACTAAGTGCATCCAGATGCAGCATCAGCATCCCTGGACTGGGAGACCTCTCTCTCTTTGGATGAAGGATCGTCCACCGTGTCCTGAGTGACAGAAGGAGCTTTATCATTTTCAGAGTTGTGAGAAAAAACCACATTTCAAACCTGCATGCATGTAAAATTGGATCTTTGACAGATAAAATAAAGATGAGAGGTGACATGAGTTCATAAAAAATAAAACAATTGTAATAATAATCTTTCTTTCCATTTTAAAAAGGCTGCTTTTAATAAAAATGGTCATATTCTTCATGAATCCCTTTACTGTGAACTACGGTGAAAATCTGCCAGAAGGTACTTCCTGTGCAGGATGAGGAGAGCTGACCTCCCCAGACGCTGGTGAGGGCTGCAGAAAAGATCATCGGACCACCCCAACCAGCCGTAAAGTACACCTATACACACTGTTCCATGAGAGCATCAAGGACACCACCTTCTCCTTCCTACCATCTGGAAAACGCTACCACAGCATGCGTGCATATTGCACTTCCGCCTTACTGCACCGTATTTCACCTCACCTACTTCGCCAGCTACCAAAAAGAAGCTATGTCTGTATTTTCATTGTATTTAGCTGATGAGTGTGGTTGGTGTGTGCTCTCGCGCATGTGTGTTTTACATTTGGCGTCTGGTAACATGCAATTTCAATCTACTGTGAAATGCGTGTTACTTAGTGAATTGACAAAGTACACTTTGACTTGTACTTTGGATAAACAGCCGCTTAAAAGAAACATCTGGCTCTAATTCTCCAACAAATGGACTTTCACAAATAAAATAAAAAACCTTTTTCTTCATCAATCAGAGTCCAACTTCAACGGTTGCAAGGTCAACTCTGCAGAAGATCTGGACTGTCATCTTTGACACTCCTTGATGTCAGATTCTCCTCATTAATCATCAGACCCGCTCTTGTGCTGTAGGCCACCGTCTCCCAGGGTCCTCCACCTGCAACGCTGCATCACTTTTTCTCCAGACTCTCATGTCTACCTGCTTTGTACAACGCAGAGTCATGTTTGATCTGAATGAGCTGGATGTCTTTTATCCAATCATCATCAAGACGTCACTGCTTCCCTTTAAACGCCTGTAACCTCGTCTTCTTCTGTTTACGCGTTGATGATGGTTCATATTTGGCTTTTTAGGACGTGTTTTTCTCAGCGGATTTCGGAAGATTCAAAAGCAAATTAAAGCTGCAAGCAGCGATGAACGGGCCCTCGCACTCATGGCCACCGCCCCCCATTAGCATATCAGAAATGACACCACCCACGACCATTCAAACCATTCAAAAGTTATTGGCAGAAAATAGGAACTATGAAATATCGACCAATCAGAAGAAGGGGTGGGGCTAATTCATGCCAATGAAGGTTAAGTACTCAATACCGAGTCCGATGACAGCACCCACGACTCTTTATGTAAAACCATTCAAAAGTTATGCCAGAAAATAGGAACTATGAAATATCGACCAATCAGAAGAAGGGGCGGTGCTAATTCATGCCAAGGAAGGTCAAGTACTCAATACCGAGTCCCATGACACCACCCACATGTCTTTATCACAACCCGTTCAAAAGTTATGGCAGAGAAACGTTTTATAGGGGGGGCTGTTGAGCCGTTACGCCACGCCCATTAATGCAAACCATGAAATATCAAATTTTTCGCCAGGCCTGGCTTTCATGCAAAATTTGGAGACTTTTGGGGAACTATCAAATATGGACCAATCAGATGAAGGGGGGGCGCGCTTTTTGGCGTCTAGCGTCGCCACGGTAACGCTTTTGACTGAGAAAAGTAATGCGCGTTGTCGCAGGATGGAGATGCACATTTTGATGTATAACACACCTGGGTGCACGTTACGGTTCGGGCCGTATTAACTGCCGAAGGAATGGCATAAATTGCGCCAAAATTACACCATAAATTCAAAATGTTCAAAATGGCCGACTTCCTGTTGGGTTTCGGCCATGGCGCCAAGAGACTTTTCTTTAAGTTGCGACATGATGATGTGCTCCCGTGAAAAGCACGGTCGGCTTTGCAAACCTTGCAAGTCATCTTTTTATTCGCCGTATCAAGGTTAAAATGCTCCCAAACTTTTGAAGTTGTATTACCTGCAGCTGCTGAGACGCTATCGTGCGTGCACGACTCTTGGCAGAGATTGTATTGAAGTGAGACACCTCACTCCATTGGAAAAACACGTCTGGCGACAATTGTCGACAATGGAATTCATTACAATGGAATTCATTATCGACAATTTTGATTATCGATTTTTGACGACAACGTTGACGAATCGTTGCAGCCCCTACTGACAAAGCCATCCCCGAAAGAGATAGTTTTTGTGTCTGGGCAAAGAAACTTAGTTAATGCATTTAACTAGTTTTGTGTGTGTGTGTGTGTGTGTGTGTGTGTGTGTGTGTGTGTGTGTGTGTGTGTGTGTGTGTGTGTGTGTGTGTGTGTGTGTGTGTGTGTGTGTGTGTGTGTGTGTGTGTGTGTGTGTGTGTATATTTGTACATATGTATGTACAATATTTTTGCATGTTTTTCGCACTTAAATGTTTCAGATCATCAACAAATTTAAATATTAGACAAAGATAACACAGGTAAACATAAAATGCAGTTTTTAAATGAAGGTTTTTATTATTAAGGGGAAAGGAAAATCCAAACCTACATGGCCTTGTGTGAAAAAGTGATTGCCCCCTAAACCTAATAACTGGTTGGGCCACCCTTACCAGCAACAACTGCAATCAAGCGTTTGCCATAACTGGCGATAAGTCTTTTCCAGCTGTGGAGGAATTTTGGTCCAATCATCTTTGCAGAATTGTTGTAATTCAGCCACATTGGAGGGTTTTTGAGCATGAACCTCCTTTTTAAGTTCATGCCACAGCATCCCACTGGGATTCCGGTCTGGACTTTGACTAGGCCACTCCAAAGTCTTTATTATTTAGTTTTCTGAAGCCATTCAGAGATGGACTAGTTGGTGTGTTTTGGATCATTGTCCTGCTGCAGAACCCAAGTGGCTTCAGCTTGAGGTCACCAACAGATGGCCCGACATTCTCCTTCAGAATGTTTTGGTAGACAGCAGAATTCCTGTTTCCATTTACCACAGCAAGTCTTCCAGGTCCTGAAGCAGCAGAACAGACCCAGACCATCACACTACCACCACCATGTTTTACTGTTGCTATGATGTTCCTTTTCTGAAATGCCATGTTACTTTTATGCCAGATGTAATGGGGACTTACACTTTCCAAAAAGTTCAACTTTTGTCTTTTCAGTCCACAAAGTATTTTCCCAAAAGTCTTGGGGATCATCAAGATGTTTTATGGTAAAACTGAGACGAGCCTTGATGTTCTTTTTACTCAGCAGTGGTTTTGGTCTTGGAACACTGCAGCCATTTCTGCCCCGTCTCTTTCTTATGGTGGAGTCATGAACACCGACCTTAAGGCAAGTGAGGCCTGCAGGTCTTTGGATGTTGTTCTGGGGTCTTTTGTGACTCTTGGATGAGTCGTTGCTGCTAATTTTGGTCGGTTCCTCCTGGGAAGGTTCACCACTCTTCCATGTTTTCTCCATTTGTGGATAATGGCTCTCACTGTGGTTCGCTGGAGTCCCAAAGCTTTAGAAATGGCTTTGGAACCTTTTCCAGACTGATAGATCTCAATTACTTTGTTTCTCATTTGTTCCTGAATGTCTTTGGATCGCAGCATGATGTCTAGCTTTTGAGGATATTTGGTCTACTTCACTTTGTCAGGCAGGTCCTATTTAAGTGATTTCTTGATTGAGAACAGGTGTGGCAGTAATGTGGCTGGAGAAATTGAACTCAGCTTTCCAAAGATGTGATAAACCACACTTAATTTATGTTTTAAAAGGGGAGGGCAATCACTTTTTCACACAGGGCCATGTAGGTTTGGATTTTTTTCCCTTAATAATAAAAATCTCCATTTAAAAACTGCATTTTGCGTTTACTAGTGTTATCTTTTGTCTAATATTTAAATTTGTTTGAGAACCTTAAACATTCATGTGTGACAAACATGCAAAAAATTAAGAAATCAGGAAGGGGGACAAACACTTTATATATATATATATATATATATATATATATATATATATATATATATATATTAAACACAATAGTTCATGTTCAATATTATGTTTAATATAAATAGTTCATGAATGGGTTTTGAGTGTGTATTTCAGCAGCTCTCAAATTTTACACTTATTACGTAGATGTATAAGAAGTCTCATCTGAAGGAGTCGTACTGTTAAGAACTAGTTGTAACAAAATATGTTTAAAATTAGTCTTCAGAAGATAAACTTATTTGTCTCACAGGAAACAACCTGAGAGGCAGCACTTGATTGAGACTGAAAAGGCTTTTGATAATGTAGCCAAGATAATGTAAGTCATCCTCTCTGTTACAGAATCATAAAGGAAGACCCAAAAGACACTGGTGTGATGATTGCAAGGAAGTCTTCACTACTTCAGCAAACCTGAAGATCCATAAGAAAACTCACTCTGGTGATAAACCGTACAGATGTGATCAGTGTGGAGCGGCTTTTGCACGACAAGGTGTCCTAAAGCGACACCAGCTTATTCACTCTGGAGACAAGCCTTACAGATGTGATCAGTGTGGAGCGGCTTTTGCACGACAAGGTGTCCTAAAGCAACACCAGCTTATTCACTCTGGAGACAAGCCTTACAGATGTGAGCAGTCTGGAGCAGGTTTTACCACATCCAGTAATCTAAGGCGACATGAAAGTATTCACACTGGATAAAAAGTGTACATCTGTGACCAGTACTGATATCTGTTATTTTTAAAGTTCTGTTAAAATACACCAATTTAGTTTAGTTAATTTAGTTTGAAAGAAGTTTGTGTTTGTGTTTAGTTAGTTGTTGTTTATGTGTAGTTTAATTTAGTAAATAAATTGTGCTTAATTTGAATGAGATAAGTTGTTTGTGTTTATTTTATCCATATTTGTCACAGCTGCTGGTTGCAAAGGTCTGTGCTCAGACTCCTTCCTTCACTGTTATTCTGTAACGCCCCCCCGGGCAACAGGCTGGCACGGAGGGAATAACAGCTACTTTCAGACCCATTTTGCTGTTTAGTTATTATTTCCTGATAAGTCAGGTGTTGCCCCATTTTAATTGATTCATTTTGATAAGTCATCGTCTTTATTAGTTATTAATAACTATGGTAAGAAAATTATTAATAACTTTCTAATAACTGAACCAGCACTCCCTTTGTGGCGCAACACCAGCCCCGTCCTCGGTGTCCACATGCAGGACAGTAGCTATCAAGGACCAGGTTTGGACACTCCTGGTTTAGGACTTTATACGCAAATAACAATCAAGTTTTGACTTTGATTGTAGATGTTCTGGAGAACCCATGAAGGGAGGCCAACACAAGAGAGATGGTCTCCTACTGGTTCCTGTCAGCACTTGCGCTGCTGCTTTGATCAAATCTAAATCGAGACCTTCACCCAGTGAGGATCTTCAGGACGGGCTGAAGAAGACTTTTTCACATCAGTCCCACTCCCCCATCATCAACACAACATTTGGTGGAAATATAAATGCAGCTCTGGATGGAAATGAATGTTTAGATACATGATTGATCTGACTGAAACAAGGACACGGTCACATGACAACTAAAGCTAGTCCAAATAAATATTAGAGTGAGACACTTGTTTAGTCCAGTTTATTGATACTGAATAAATGAAGCTTGTAAAACAGAAATAACTGTTGATAAGACAGTGAGACAAAATTAAGACTTATTAAAAAACTCAACCTAAAATGCAATCAACAGTTCCAGATATAAAAGACCAGATTCTACCATCAGAGTAGAAATGAAGGGTAGAGCAGAGAAAGAAGAAAAGTGATCAACAAGTGTTCCTGCTGAACAACTACGTCTAATGCGACTGAACATGAGTCCAACTGTCCACTTCCTGTCAGCAGCTGGACAACCGGACGTCCTCCAGGTATTTTATCCTCTATTTGGGTTTGGAGACAAGCTGCAGAGACTGCTGGGGTCACTGTTAGTTGGTTTTGATCCTCACAGCAGAATAAGTCACCACATCTTCTTCCTCCTTGACCTGAAATGAACAAACCAGAAACGTCACGATTCATCAGAAATCCTGCTTATCAGCCAATGTAATCACCTGTTCTTCTATATTTACTCACCTTTTTCTTAGCAAAAGTCTTTCCAGAGTGATCAATAGAGGCGTAGGTCACGTTGTTCTCTGACTCACCCTGGAAGAAAAAAAACAAGAAATACTCAGGAAGTGTCTTTAAGATCTGTGTTGCTGTTTGAAACCACAAGTTTCATTCGCCGTCACGATGAATGTAAGTTGTTTTCAGCCACAAGAGACGAGAAGGAGATCAGATCATAAATGTTATAAGAACTGGACAAGCTCTCGGTGACGTCACCCACAGGTTTTTGAAGACTCTGATTCTTTGTACTGTGCAGTGACCCGTTAGAATAGAAGGACTTGCTGTCCTCCATCTATCTGTCTTCACCTGGAGGTAAAAGTATCTGCTCACAGATTCTCAGCTAAACTCTGCATTACTCTCCGTAATCCTATAATAATCCTCCCACATTTAAGATGGAAACATTAAGAAGAAGCAAAACCACATCTGAGTGGAAGTATTTGGATTGAAACCACCAACAGCAGCATAGCTAACATTGGTCTCTGGATCATTCTGGAGACAAACACAAATGCAGAATTTTTTCTCAAGCTCTGTTACACGAACATTTGTTTTAAAGCACAACTTGATTTCACTGTTCCAGAGAGGAATCGACCTCTGAACATCAACGTTGCTGCAGTTCCATGTTTGACAACAAGGGAAGAAACGGCCCTCTGATTCTCACATTGTGGAGCATCAGCTGCTGAACATCTGAAACAAAGGTCACATTTCAAGAGTTAGTCAACATCATTACATGTCCATCAGGTTAATTCAGTACATAATGTTTCTACTAATAAACCTCTGCTCTGCATTAAAGGTATTATCAGGACGTCTCAACAAAGAAATATCCAGCTGATCCAAAACACAAACACTTTTATGTGAACATTCAGATTCAACTTGAGCATTTTTTAAATGTCTTATTCTTCAAAGAAGAATAAATGTAGTTGTATATAAAGACACCAGGAACAAATCTCTGGAGTACGGAAGAGTATTAGGGCCAAGCAGGAGAAAAATTTTAATAATATTTTAGAGGAGGAAGATTCTTTTTTCATTTTCATTCACTTCGAGAAAAAAGTGGAAATGTCAAGAAAAAAGTTGAAATGTTGAGATTAATGTGGATGTACAATTTCGAGAAAAAAGTCGGGATGTTGAGAAAAAAAGTCAAAATGTCAAGAATAATGTTGAAATGTTGAGCAAAAAGTCAAAATTTCGAGGATAAAGTCAACCTTCTGAGACTATAGAAAACAGCGCATGTGACTGTCTTTCCAAAATGCCTCGTAGGCCTATAGACTTTCCAAGGATGTAAGTTAGTTAGTTAGTTAGTTAGTTACGGCTGTTGCTACAGAGCTGTCAGTCGCTCTCCTAACTGGATTTGATGGGCCAGAAGAGACATTTCCACTTTATTCTTGAAATTGTATTTCAACATTAATCTCGACATTTGGACTTTTTTCTGGAAGTGCACAATAAAAAAAAATCTTCCCCTCTCAATTATTGTTTCTCCTGCATGGCCCTGATACTCTTCCATACTGGACGATGAATACCTCAGAGTTGTGTTTCATCACAACAGAGGATTTGACCTCTGCAGTTATTGGAGGTTCCTGGAGTTTCCAGAAGTGGAATCTGAGACAGAGACTTCAGATATAAGCTGGTTCAGTTCTGCACATGTGCTGTTTTCTGATGAGATTCATACTTGATTCATTCTGCTTATCTTCTGTTTCTTTGGTTTTCCTCCTGCATATGATGAAAATAACGACAACAGCAGCCAGAACCACCATCACCCCCCCGACTGCTGATCTGATGATCACGCTGGTGTCGATCAGAGAGGAATCTGGAATCAAAGGATTCAACTAAATGATTGCAAAGGAAATATGAACAATCCTCTGAATTAATTATGCATGGATGAGGTTTATTGTGATAATAAACAGTTTAGATGATGTTTTATACTTCTCTCCTTTATTTCCTTGTCTTCATGATTTCAGGGTGTCTTTCCTGTAAAGTCCAGCGTGTATTCAGCATCTATCTTCACTCTGTCTCCTTCAACAACCTGGCAGGTGAATCTTCTCTTGGAGCCTCTCTGATGTTTCACCATCAGATCAGAAACACAGTTGTTCTGTCCTCCAGACACAAAGCCATCCCCTTCACCAAGCAGCACAGTTCCTGTCTCATCCACCCACATGATGCTGTTCTGCTCACAGGGACCAAAAAACCGTCTCATCAGAGAACAGTGTAATGTCACATCTCCATCCCTTCTTGGATCAACATCTGGTAGGAGATAGGGAAACTGGAAGAAAAACAAATAACTGCTGTTACACAATAAAAAAATGTCAAACAAGCTGATTAAATGTGATAAAATGTGAGAATGTCTTTCATTTACTATCTTGGTTTAACTGATTGTCTCATGTAAACATCACAAATGTGAACTAACATCAATGATGATACCATCAATTACCATCAATTATGATATTGAATGATATTGGTGAGATGATGTTTTACTAAACAAAGGTAAAGGTTTCTGTCATCTCTTCTGCACGTGTAAATAAACGTCAGGTGTTTGTGGTCCAGTTCCTCTGAGAGGATCCATCGTGTTGAGGAGGATCCCAAACAGACCAGACGTTCATGTCGCTGACAAATCCACACAAGCTTTTAACAGCGTTTCACTCAGAGTTCATGAGGACGATTCAAACTGACAGTCTGGATGTTATTAAGTCAAAACACTCACCTGTTAATATATTCAGATACACATATGTGTCATAGTGACCATCAGTAAATCTAATCCTACAGATGTAACGACCAGCATCTTCAGCAGTGATGTTGTTGATGATCAGAGAGCAGTTACTGCTCAAACTCATCCTGTCAGCTCCAGGTGACGTCTTCACAGTATTTCCATTATTAATCTCATTTACTGTGTTTGCATTTTGAATGTTGCTGTAAAACCAGTGAGCGTCAGAACATGGGTCGGACGAAGAATCAACGTTAGACGGTAAAACAACGTCATCTCCAGCTCTGTGATTGAGAACTATTCGTCCATCACTGATTCCTGCTGCAGAGAAAAAAACTCTGAGAAAAGTTTTACACTTCACACATCAACCTGACGCTAGAAACATATTTAACCTACATATTTAGGTTTGTCAGCACAGAGAAGAGACTTCAACACAAATCATCTCTGGTGAAACATTCAGAGTTATGTAACGTTGTTTTTAAGTGGTCTGATTGTAACAGAGGTGAGTTTTATTTTAAAGACACATTTAGTGAAACAGCAATGTTCAACGGTACACGACAACTTCAGAGTGGTTTTTACGGTCTTTTTAAATCAAATTAAACCCTAAAACACGAGTCAGAGTTGATCTTTACCTTCAAAGTGAAGCAGTAAAGTGATGAAGAGCTGCAGTCGTGGTTCATTCTGTCTCTGCTGGATGAAATGATGCTTCTCTCTGCTGCAGGTCTGTTTGTGAAGGTAGAACTTCCTGTTTCTGGGCGACTTATTGACTAAAACTTTCTTCCAAGTAACACCTCCGACCCTGACATGTCTTTGTTTCCTGATGTGTGTGACAACAAGTCAAAAATTAAAGCTGCAAGCAGCGATGAACGGGCCCTCGCACCCTTGTGATTCTTCAGGCCTGGACATTTAGCGGATGACACCAGCCACGACTCTCTATATCAAACCATTCAAAAGTTATGGCAGAAGGTAGGAACTATCAGATATCGACCAATCAGAAGAAGGGGCGGGGCTAATTCAGGCCAATGAAGGTCAAGTACTCAATACCAAGTCCGATGACACCACCCACATGTCTTTATCACAACCCGTTCAAAAGTTATGGCAGAAAGTAGGAACTATCAGATATCTGCCAATCAGATGAAGGGGCAGGGCTAATTTTCACCAATTATGCTCAAGGACTCAAAACCGAGTCCGATGACACCACCCATGACTCTGTATGTGAAGTAGGAACTATCACATATGGACCAATCAGAAGTTTTTGCTGCATGGACCGATAAGATGAAGGGGGGGAGCCCTTTTTGGCGTCTAGCATCGCCACGGTAACGCTTTTGACTGAGAAAAGTCATTTGCGTTGTCGCAAGATGGAGACGCAAATTTTGATGTATAACATACCTTGGTGCACGTTACGGTTCGGACCGTATTAGCTGCCGAAGGAATGGAATAAATTGCGCCAAATTTACACGATTAATTCAGAATGGCCGACTTCCTGTTCGGTTTCGGCCATGGCGCCAAGAGACTTTTCTTTAAGTTGCAACATGATACAGGTGTGTACCAATTTTCGTGCATGTACGTCAAACCGTATTATGGGGCTTGAGGCAAAAAGTTTTCTAGGGGGCGCTGTTGAGCCATTTCGCCACGCCCATTAATGCAAACCATTAAATATCAAATTTTTCACCAGGCCTGGCTTGCGTGCAAAATTTGGTGACTTTTGGGTCACGTTTAGGGGGGCAAAAAGGCCCTCCTTTCGTCAGAAGAAAGAAAGAAAGAAAAAGAATTCCTACAGATACAATAGGGCTTTCGCACTGTAAGTGCTTGGGCCCTAATAATGATTTTATTCTTGTTTCTTCCTGTTTGTTGTTGTTGGTTTGTGTTTTCTTTGTTTAAGGCATATTGCTCTGAGTTTTCTGACCTGACACTTTTTTAGACATGTAGCTTGAGGGGTTGGGGGGGCAGGATTCAGCAGCACAAAGGAGCTGATGCATCAGGTCGGACGTGTGTGAACACCACCTGAGAACTTGTGACTTGTGTGGGGTTTCACAGCCATCTTGTGATGTTTCTTTCCCAGGATCTCAGGCTGTGATCTCACCATGCGTCCTGCAGCCACCCATCCTGCAGCATCGGGTATGTAAAAGCCCTGTCGGGTTAAGTTGCTCTTGAACTAAAAGCTGCAGCGTGGTGATATCTAATAAGCGATAAAGCCGCGAAGCCTCAGCCGCAGACCGCGGTGACGGCCAGCAGCACTTTGCCAGCTGGTGAGTCACAGTCTTCTCGAGCTGAAGAGCATGAAAGCCCGGGTGTACAGCAGTGATGGAGAGAGCAGAGCTTTATTTCTGCTCCATGCCTCCTCGCCCTCAGAGATGATGATGGACGTGTCTGGATGGAAGTGAAATGGAGAAGCGCTCCTCTTTGAACGCAGGTCTCTCACAGATAAAAGCCTGAAGGATGAGTGAATTAAAAGAATATCAAAAAACTATGAAAAGCTTTGAAATATGCATGAGTGTCCCTTTCTTTTAGGATCTGCATGTTGAAATGTCTTCTTCTTTTAGCAAGGACGTGTGTGAATCGCCTGTAACATGACAAAGAGGTGTCCTTCATCATGTTACAGGGAGATTAAAGTCAAATCAGTTTACATTAGAGAAATTAGTGAGATGCTAACAACTCAGAGCCATCAGAACGAAAAGTTCCTGCAGGTCTCCAACAGGACTTGGATACCAGCATAACAGGCTCTGCAGGCTGATCAGTTACTGGCACAAGACTGTAGTTCAGACATAGTTTCCACAGAAGTAAGACCTGCTACTCTGACAGGGATCATAGTCACACTCGTACAGAAGACTGTTGTTGGAATATTATCATGTATTGTCTTTCATCCCATTTACAGGACACACACACACACACCCACAATGCGAGCACAGCTGCCTCGCGCCCAAGGTCGAGGTCGAACCGTGGGAAGTTACAAAGAAGGGAGTCGGAGGAGGAATAAGGGAAGCAGATTAGGTGAGTTTTCTCTCAGGATGTTGTCCCCGGAGACTGGACCAAGCGCAGAAGATGAAGAGAGTCCAGCCTGTCCTCCAACGAAGGAAGAGCCATGCCCCATTTTTTAATCACGTGGTTTAACTCTTCGTCTACATACTACTACTACTACTACTGTCATTTAGCAGACGCTTTTATCCAAAGCGACTTACAAATGAAAGAACAACACAAGCACAAAAATCACATAGGAGGGTCCAGCTGGATAAGTGCTAGTCAGACTGCTGAGAGTCCAGTTGGACACAGGTGCTGCCACGCCAGTGCTAGAATATCTTTTTTTTAAATAAGAAAGCTACGTCTAAGAAGACACCATCTTGACGTAAGTGCATATATCTTACTAGATGCCGAAGTGCTCCTTAAAGAGCTAGGTCTTTATCTTTCTCTTAAAAGTAGGTACAGACCCTGCAGATCGGACAGAGTTTGGTAGGTCGTTCCACCATCGGGGAACAACAGAGGAAAAGGAGTCTGGCTACTGATTTCACGCCACGTGGTGGTGGAAGCACCAGGCGTCTTTCACTGGCATTTAGATTAATGAGGCATTGACACACGAACGTTGGTTTGTTTTGTGTTTTTTGTAAAGGAATGGGGTCAACGTCACTGGGGGGGACAATTTAATGGTCGCTGGGTATTGGTGGTAGATAGATAGATAGATAGATAGATAGATAGATAGATAGATAGATAGATAGATAGATAGATAGATAGATAATGTTCAGGGGGAGTAGAGACAGCGTCGCTTGGGTGAATAGTGCAAAGTACAAGAGATAAATAAATAAATGACAAATAAATTACAAAAATGAGTCTGTGGGTGGGTGATGGGGCAGGATTAGGAAAACTTATGCAGAGACGTCCAACCCCCCCCCCTCCTGTGAGGCGTTGTAGAGCTTAATGGCCCTAGGAACAAAATAGTTCTTCAGCCTGTTTGATGAGCAAGACAGTGACAGGAGTCTGCCACTAAATATGCTTCTCCGTTTATTGAAAGGACTGTGCAGTGGACGGTGTTTATTCTCCAGGATGGTCAGCAGCCTCCTGAGGAAGTAGAGCCGGCTCTGACCCTTTTTGTAGAGTGGGTTGATGTTGGCTGACCAGTCCAGTTTATTGTCCAGGACTACACCCAGGTACTTGTACCGGTAGGTGTTGACTACCTCCACAACAGCCGGTGACTGGTGGCAGTGCAAGCTGAGGCCTCCTGTAGTCCACCACCAACTCCTTGGTCTTGGTGGCATTCAGCTGCAGATGGTTTAGCCTGCACCACTGTACAAAGCTATCCAATAGGCGTATATACTCTGATACACGCCACAATCGCAGAATCATCAGAGAACTTCTGGATATGACAAGACTCCGTGTTGTACTGGAAGTCAGAGGCGTACAGGGTGAAAAGGGCGGGTGAGAGCACAGTCCCCTGTGGAACGCCAGTGCTGCAGACCAGGGTCTCGGACAGGCAGTCCTTAGGCCTGACGTACTGTGGTCTCTCCGTCAGGTAGTCACTGATCCAAGACACCAAGTGGACATGCATCCCCATCTGCAGGGTATAGCTGTGGGTAGTGAGGGTGTGGGGGTTGAGGCTAGCAGTTTGTAGGTAGCCAGAGCTGGTGGGGGAAGTGCAGGAGAAGGTGATGAGCAGCCATTAGCACCTGAAGCAGGGCAATCAAACCTATTGTAAAATAGGTTAAGCTGGTTTGCTCTCACCACACACCCTCTACAGTTCTGCTGCTCTTCGTGCAGCCTGTGATGGTTTTCATGCCATCCCAGACTTCCCTCATGTTGTTCTCCTGCAGCTTTTCCACTTTCAGTCTGTAACCCTCCTTTGCCCCCTTCAGGCTGGTCTTCAACTCAACCTGCACACGCCTCAGCTTTGCTTGGTCCCCCGCTTTGATTGCCCTCTTTTTCATGTTAAATACATGTTTAACACTGCTGGTAATCCAAGGTTTATTGTTGGGGAAGCAGCTCACAATCTTTGTGGGCGCAACAATGTCCAAAAGTTCAGATAGTCCGTAGTACAGTGGGTGACCCCATCATTGTCACCCCCAAAAGAGTCCTGCAGAACGCTCCACTCTGTTGACTCGAAGCAGTCTCTGATGGCCTCTTCTGCCTCCGGACTCCCCTGCCTGGAGGAGCGTGTGGTGGATGGTTGCCTGCGCACTTTTGGCGTGTATTTTGGTTGTAAGAACCAGATTGTGATCTGATCTCACCCACTGGAGGAAGTGGAATGGCTGTATATGCTTCACTCACGTTGGCATACATGAGATCAATAGTTTTTTCTTGTTGTGCAGGACACACTGATGGAAAGCAGGCAGAGTTGAGTCCAGTGTCACATGTTTAAAGTCCCCCGAAAATGCACAGCAGGCCTCTGGGTGCTGGGCTTGAAAGCCAGCGATCACGGAGTGAATGGTGTTGCCTGCGATTTCAGCTGGGGCGTGTGGGGGGTGTTTTTATGGTTAAATCATTAGAGATGTAAATTTGAGCCTGAAAATAAAAAAATGTTTAGCTACAAGAGGATCCTGGCACGTCTCAGTTAAAGGTGACGTATTATGGGATGGATGAATGAATACACAAACACTTGAATGTACACATTTGCATAGTACATATACACACATTAACAGATGCCTATCTGCTTATATAACTTACACTACATGTACATAATGCACTGTAATGAAGGCCCTCTTCATTACTTGTTGCTATTGTGTTTTATAGTATTTATGGTGGTCATCAGTAAATTAAGACACAAAACATTTAATATTTTTATTGAAGTTGTTTGTTGATTTTGTTGTGTTTTTGTAGATTTTGTTGCTGGGAGGAATTGAAAGCCAGCCTATAAAACAAAGAGACAAACATTTGGTTTGGATAGTTCACATGTGCTTGTTATGTGATTGGTTTACTCACCTCTGTTTCTCCTCTGCAGGGTGTTCAGGCTAAAAGTGTCTGCAAGGGCTGAGCACCAATTTAAAGGCTCAGGAGAAACTAAGTCAACAATTAGTGGAGGGGTGTTAGATTCTTTGATTGACTCTTCAGCTTTTGTTTTGATTGCTAATTGATTTGTGTAGTTTATCATTAACCTTAGTTAGAGTATTTGAGGTTTAGTTGTAAATATATTTTCATGTATTTGTGTTTTGGGGTACATATTTAAATGTATGGTGAGGGTGAGTTCTCCCTTTTGTTGTGGTCATTGTCAGTGGCAGGGTATATAAGGCTGCCAGTTTCCATCAATCCCGGTTGCTGCCAGGACCACGTGCTGCTGTGGGTCTGCAGCCATTTTTGAGAGAATGTGTTTTTTTGGTGAAATAAACACCGACCTCTGCCTCAAGCCTCCTATTGTCTTCAGTCCAGCCGTTACACGGCCATCCTAACATGCACGTACATAAATAAAACAATGTTCCATTTCTTAGATCTCAGAAAGAGCACAATATCCCAGACTTCACATCATACTGCACTCATTGTACCTAAGTAAATCAGGAAATTCTGGATCAGTATCAGTAGGAGGGAAAGCTGGCTGTGATTTTATTCCAACCGGGCTGTAAGATACATTTATTATTGTTGTAAGGTTTTAACAGGGGTCAATGGAGATCGACTCGCTTTTGGAGCCAACCCCCAGTGGTCAGTGGAGGAACAACAGCGTTTCTTACTTCTGCGCTGGCTTCAAGTGAACGTCATAATGTTTCGCCATCGCTTTGAACCGAGTCTTCAGGATGGAAAGTGAGACGTCTTCAAGAGAAAAAAGAAAAGGAAATCTATTTGACTAGTTTGAAGCCTTCAAGATTATCACATGATCATAAAAGGGTCCCAACTGGGGTTCAGTTCAGTTTGACACATAAAAATTTCCTTATGAAGGTTAACTCAAATATTTTAATAAAAATGTCCAAATTAAGTGAGAGATTTGTTCATAATTCACTCGACCATCCGTCTGTTCACTGTGTGATCTGGCATTTGCACTTGGAATGTTTTACACTTTACACTTAAAATGTTGTTTAGGGTCACCAAAATCCTGGGGCCGGCCCTGTCAGGGTCTGGTTTTAAAGATACAAGGCCAACCACATTTCAGACCTCATGGAAGCCTTTCAATGTTGTCTTGGAAATCCAACAGTTAGCTTTTTATTCATTTCTGTCTGACCGCTAAATAAAAACACCTACTGTCCCACCCCTTCCCCCAACTAGAAACTGCTCGGACCGAGTCCAGGGTAATGATGCTGAGGCTGTAGAAACAGCTCGTCACCCTGGAAACTCTCCATCGCCGCAGACCTCCTCTGTGTCTAGCTCCCGTCCCTTAGAAGCCGATCGGTGAGTTACGAGCAGAATCTGTTTATGTTGGAGATTTAAGTCTGCACACGTATAAAACAAATTCAATCAACATGATACTTCAAACCATCATCCATCAGCCTGTAAGACACCACATGACCACCAGCTGCTAACGAGTAAATTATTGATCCACATGCAGGACAAGACAGCTCGATTATAATATTGTTTCAACACCGAACCGCCAGCGCCCAGTATGGAAGGACACACACAAAGCACATGCATTCTTCTGATAAAGAAGCATCCCCTAACCATGAACCAGCTGCATATCTTAAGATGAGTAAAACCTCTGAAGAGTAGCGACATATAACCGTCCTTTAACTAAAAACTAACAACATCCAATAATTCAGCTGCTTCTTTTCAACAGCAATAAGTTGAAATGATCATTTTTCTGTTTGAGGCCATCAGCCTCTCTCATTTGGAGCATGGAGGAGGAACTTTTGAGCTCGTTTTTCCTCATAACGCTGCCTCCGGTTATTGAGGCTCGCTATCATTTGCATCATTCGCAGCTCTCTGACTGCCCCCCCCTCACAGATCCGCTGGGGTATTTGGGATCCCTGTCCCATTACAGCAAACCCAATTTGAATGTCAGACAGATGGCCTCACATTTGTCCCTGCAGCTGCGAAAAAATACTTGAGGCTTGTAGGCTTTTGACAGCTTCTCTAATCATTGCTGGTTGAGACCTTGGGTTAAACTTGCTGTGATGTCCACTTCTGGGAACATTGGCTACTGTCTTAAATGTCTTGTGAATGATTTCTCTCAGGGTGGACTGATGGACTAGGGTTAACCGCGCTGTTGGAGGGGCATTTTGGCGAGTGCCTGCTGCCTGTTTACCCATGTGCCCCAGCTACAGTAAGATGAACCAAATGACCAACATGGGTTTGCATGTCATTTGATGGGCAGCAACAGTTGCTTCTCTATGATAATTGCTGATCTCTTTCCTCCTTGGCTCTGAGCTAACTCGCCCCTGGAATCTCCAGGCCAAAAAAACTTACTAAATACCTGGTTTTATAGATTCATCAATGATCACAATCAGTTAATCAAGTGCATGCAGTCAGGAGCTGGCTGCTACTTTCCTGCTCCGCTAATATGGAGGCAGTTAGGACGTAGTTAGTTTTTCTGCTTCACAATTTTGTCTCACTTTGCAGTGAATAAGTAATAACATGGTGCAATATGTCACGTGTCCTTGAAACCTTGGAAACCGAATAATACAGATGACTGTGCTGCAGTTTCAGAGTCAGCCGCTCTGCTCTGGCTGTTGAGAAATATGGCTGGCTACTGGGAAGAGGACACTGGTAATCTTTCTCCGTATGAATCCAACATGCTGTGTTTGCATAATGTTAAGGACCATGGTTTGGCCTCCAACTTCGTTGCATAACTGGGTTTTCACTCCCCACCCACATGTCATTACATATTTCAGAGTAAGAGGACGGTCGTGTCCACCAGCGAACATCGACGCCCTCTAGTGGACACTTTTGTCATGTGCCAAAAAAAAAGTGCGACCACAGTTTTTAGGTTATTATGATTAATGGTCATACTTACACTTACATACAGTGGCGTGCACAGATAGACACCAGGTGGTGCTAGAGCACTTGCCCGTTGCCCTGTGGACCAAGCAGGTGCCCTCCTCAACGTAAAGCGGTTTTCACATAGAGGGCGCACAGCCGGCTTTCCCATTCATTGTGTATGTGCTGCTCCCGCGTAAGGGCGCAAGGGCGCAGGGCTTTGCGCCGGGCTCTGCGCCGGGCTCGGTGGTGCGCAACAGGGCGCACGCCGCCGAGTTTGCGCAGCGGCAAAGAGCGCAAGACGGGGCAAAGCGGCTCTCACCTAGAACGCGGTTGCGCCACGCACACCGCCGGGGTGGGCGCAGACTCGGCGCAGAGTCAGAGCAGAGCAGGGCGCCCTTGCGTGCATCGCGTTGTTGCAAGTTGCTTTTTTTAAATTAACATTTTATTGTTAAAAGAGCAAAAGAATATCATATTTCTACCACTTTTAAACACACCAGGTATGTCCAAATTCTGGGAGATTTCTCTCCACTTTTGTCCCTTTTTATTGATGCCCCTGCAGTTTCGCATCCCACAATTCCCTAGACTCACAGCCAAGATCATTCTTTCTTCCATCTTGATCGTCTCTGATCTACAGAGAGCTAGCTAATTTTATTGAGATATCTTAAAAGCTGTCCCTGATTTATTTTGTCAACACAAAGTGGTTTGGTGGAACTAAATCAGGCATGAAGCTGTATTACCAAAATATACTATTTTGTACCAACCATAAGTTATTTCTACGTTACAACGCTTGCAGTAATCTTGTATTTACATTAATAGGCTATTATTAAAACTTTGACAATGATAAATAAATACCCTATTAAAATGTGTCTGCAGAACACAGCTCTGTAGTAGGAAATTGAAGTTAGGCCATGGCAGTTACAGCCTGGTGTGGTGAGTCTTAGCGTTGTATTGCATTGACTCCTGTCACCAAGCAGTCTTACTCAAATAAACATATTCTATTGTCTCTGCTGTCCTGCAATAGGCCATCTACCAGCATGGAAGATGAGGGACATACAGATAGCAGAGTGTCAGAAATGTCAGCGTCCAGAGTTATTTGTTTTATTACAATGTTATAAAGATATTGAAATAAATATGCCATGCCATATGCTATGTTTTTTTTTTTTTTCTTCCAAATATATAACTGCTATAAGGCAGCCAGCAGTTCCACACGCTGCGTGTGTGCCCTTATTTTGCACTGAGCACCTGCCCCCCAAAATGTCTGTGCACGTCACTGCTTACATACATTTGACTATTCAATACTACATAACTGACTCTACACGAAGTGAGAAAGTTTTAATAATAGTGTTCGCTGTTTCTCAGAGTCCAGTATGAATTGAATGCAAACAAAGTATTATACGGTATAATACTTTGGTATAATTTATGGTATAATTTATACCATAATGAACCTTTTCAGAGCTTTCTGAGCTAATTAGCATCTGACTGAAAAGACTCGACGGTGACGGTAAAGTGCCTCATTAGCGCTGCTCAGCAACACTAATGGATGTTTTCTGGTAATGAGCTGGTGTTGCTTTGCATTTGTGCTGCAAGTAAGGAGAGACTGTTTGCACTACGTGTTTTGAAATCAAAGGCGAAGCACCAGTTTGACGTGTCAGAGATCAGTGAAATTCATCTTAATGACGAGACTTAAAAACTAGAACTTACTGTAGTTTATCACTTGAGGTTGTGGCGACATCTAGTGGTGGAAGCTTCAAACTGCAACCAGCTGAAATCCGCGATGTCAGCGCACATAAACGCCGATGTCTTTACCAGCAGATTAAGTTCTAATCATTTCACGTCCTTTTCAAGTCAATTTTTTTTTTTTTTTTAGTAATCTGACAGGCTTTCAGGACTCTGGGGCTGACCCATCTAGACCTGCAGCTTTGTTCTGGTTCAGTCTCTCCAGTAGCCCTTTCACCTGACTGCTAGACAAGACAGATGGAAGGGATGATAAGCTCTTTTTTTGAAGGCCTTCTCCTTCAAGGCCTTATTTGATGAGAGAATAAGAATACGAATAAGAATAAGAAATCCTTTAATAGTCCCACAGAGGGGAAATTTCCAGATTACAGCAGCAAAGGGGATAGTGCAAAACACAAGAGGCATCAATATCACACAATAATAATAAAGACACTATAAACAGTATATAGAAGAAGAAGAAGAAGAAGAAGAAGAAGAAGAAGAAGAAGAAGAAGAAGAAGAAGAAGAAGAAGAAGAAGAAGAAGAAGAAGAAGAAGAAGAAGAAGAAGAAGAAGAAGAAGAAGAAAAATAGTAATAAGAAATACTAGTATATAAAAAGAATAACAGATGGATATTTGCAGATAATATTTACATAATTGCACGTTGCAGAGAATGATATTGCACATTATTTTCCGGTTTGTATATTTATTGTCAGGTTGTATGTGGTCTACTGTGAGCAGTGCTGGTTGTGTAGTCTCACAGCTGCAGGGAGGAAGGACCTTCTGTTACAGAAATGTGTGAAGGAGCGCTACAGAAGTTCTGTAGCGCTCCTTCACACATTTAGGGTGAAGGAGCCTGTCGCTGAAAGAGCTCTCCAGCGCTCTGAAGGTGTCCTTCATGGGGTGGGAGTCAAAATAAGAACAAAATAACATTTTAACTGGACCGCATGATATTTGAGGCAACCTGCCAACAGGCAGAAGATCAGCAGGGCTAACTTTTTGTTGTTTAAGAAAATTGTTCTCCCACGTTTCTTTTTTTTAAACAAGTTCATCAATTTTATAAAATGTTTAAATAAATAGTTCCTTGTTCAACATTGAATGCTTCCTTTTTTCATGAATATGGTAACAGCAAATGTAATTTAGTTTAGTCAATACGGCACCTGAGTAATGGAAGAGTGAGTAAATTAATTAATGAGACAGTATAAGCATGTAGAAGACAAAATGTTCCCTACAAAGCTGTGGTAATAATCTTGTATTCATGTTAAACACTATATTAACTAGTACAGCAGAGTGCATTGAAAATGTGACTGCACTGCATATAAACTTTAGTTACTACAATCAGCAGATCAATATTTGGGATTATACATTTTGATACTTGTAATTAGATTCTGTCTTTGTTAATATTAACAATGCTAAACTATATATGGTGTGAACAATATTATTTCTGAACCAGACCATGAGGAACAAAACAAATTAAAGGAAACACAAAGGAAAATATGCTGCTTAGTTTAATGTGGTTGGTTCTCAAAAGAACCTTTGGTGGAAGATCATTTCCTCGGTTTCCACGCTACTGCACCCTCAGCTGAAAAGTAGGAAAGGTAGATCTCCCTCACACGGATGGCCTCCCGCGCAGTATTGTTGCTCCCTGCTCTTCTCAAGCCCTGCAGCACTGAGACCTCCCCCTCTGACACTGGCTCCCTCCTGGTCCTGCGGTTTCTCCTGATGAAATTATGAAGCATACAGGTAGCCCTAACCCATGCCTCTACATTGGCAGGGCTCACATTAATGACCTGCTGGTACATGCGCCACTGAGAGGACAGAATACCAAAGGTATTCTCCACAATCATCCTTGCTCGAGACAGCCTGTAGTTGAAAACCCTTTTCCAAGGACAGAGTGTGGCTCCTGGAAAAGGCCTCATAAGGTCCCTGTGGAGGGGAAAAGCTTAAACACATGGGGTTGTGGTCCCAAGTGTTCCCAAGTGTTGCTTCTGAAAGCAGGGCGTCTTCAGGGATTTGAAGCGTTCCATCGATCAGTGCCTGACCAAAGGTGGAGTTGGCCAGGGTCCCTCCATCGCTGGCCCTCCCATAACCACCACCATCAATCACGCGGAAGCAGTATTTAGCATCCACAACTGCCAAGAGGACAATAGAGAATGTCCCCTTGTAGCTGTGGAAGAGTGACCCAGAGTTATTTGGAGCCTGGATCACTACATGCTTTCTGTCTATCGACCCCAGACAGTTTGGAAAGGTCCAGCGGTGGAAGAAGTCAGCTGAAATGGCCCTCCAATCTTCAGCGGATGGACCAGGCATGTAGTCTTCCACCAGGCAATCCCATATTGCTCTGCCAGATATTTCTGCCACAATACTGCACACTGTGGAAAGTCCCACACGGTAGCTGCATGCTATGATGTGAAACTAATCCCCAGTTGCAAGGTATCTGTTGAATGAGAATATATTGATTTCATTCATCATCAAGGCATTTATCTTACTAATGTGAACAAACCTACATTCATTCACATGCATGCACATAGCTGTGCACACAAACTTATTTGATTCGGAATTAATATGTCTTATCTAACAAGCTGACATTTTTGCTGATTTGACTGCCGTATTTACCTGATCTCTGCTCATGTGAAACACGTAACTGATCATTAAAAACTGTGCTTATAAATCACAAAACACAATTTAAATAATATGACCAAATTCGCTACTACCCGGTGTGTGGTGTGTGAGGTCCTCAGCTGCCGAAGACACCTGAATAATCAGAAATGTGCTTTAAAAGACAAAATAATTGTATTTTTTTCTCCAAATTATAGACAGTTCAAACAAAAACAAAAGTAAACATTTTACCTGTTTAAATTTCATTAATGGTTGTAAACTCATGTTACAGAACATTTCAGGACACAATAATGACATTTATACTGACATTTTATTTAACATTCAGTACAATCCAATACTTTAATTTGATTTAATGCAGTTTAACTGATTTTATCTAAATACCCACTTCATCCTTTCAAGAGTGATGGTGGTTGGAGCTCCAGTCTCCATCGGGGGAGAGTTGGATCCAATCTGACGGCACCAGTCCATCACCTGATCTGATGGGATTCAGTTTAGTTCAGTTTGGAGATTTAAGTGGTTTTTGGAGGTTTTCCCCCTGTTATCCTTCTGTAACTGTGACGGGCTGGTGACTTGTCCAGGACGTGCCACCTCTCACCCAGGACAACCTAAGTTGGACCCCAAATCCCAGCAGTCTTGATAAAGATGATGTAGGTACTGAAAATTGATCCATTTTGAATCCAGAATTTACATTAAAATGTTATTTTCTGTGACGTTAGTGGGAAAGAAGATGACCTACGGTGCTTTCCTTGGATGTGCTCTTCTTTGTCTCTCATGTGTCCCGTTTCCTCAAGCCCAGAAAATGACGCGCCTTTTTCCAGACTGAAGGAGACTTGGCCCTCATCTGTGGGACGGTGTCTTTGGAGACTTCAGCTGTGTTCATGGGTTCAGGTTCAAAGTTACTGTCTTCTGGGTTGAGGTCTTCAGACATCTGAGTCACATCCATGGGTCGGGGTTCATGGTTTGCTTGTGGGACCGGTTCTGCAGACAGCTGAATCTTCCTGATGGGTTCAGGCTCAGGGAAGAACGCTGGGACCAACACTTGTTCCTGGTTCGGCTCCTGACGTCTGGCTCTTTTTCTTTTGGGAGGACTGAACTCATCTCTGCTCTGAAGTTCAGACGTGAGCTCATCGGTTCGGGAGATTTGCCTCTTGAGCTGTGTTTTTAGATGCTCCACCTCTGCCTGAAAAACTCTCTCTGTTCTGGTGGAAGTTTGTGTGAAACAAGTCATTTCCTGAGTCATTGTTTGACTCAGAGCTGCTTGCTCAGCTTTCATCTGGTTCAATAATTCTGCGTTCAGGCTCACCGTTTGCACGTGAGCCTGAATTTCTCTGTGGAGCTGCTGCTGATAAGAGTCGGCCTGTCTCCTAACTGTGTCATTGTTTGACTCAGAGCTGCTTGCTCAGTTTTCAACAGGTTGAATAATTCTACTACTACTGTCATTTAGCAGATGCTTTTATCCAAAGCGACTTACATCTGAGACAACAAACACACCATTTTGCCAGGCCATTTGCACTTAGGGTTAAGGGCCAGCTCAGAGGCCCACACCCCTGAGGGGCCCACAGCCTTAACTTCTCTGTGCCGCTGATAAGAGTCGGCCTGTCTCCTATCTGCGATCAGTTTCATTCTTGTAGCTGAAATTAAGTTATAACAGCACAGCGTAGCAAAGGAAGCCAAAACTGCATTAATTTCTCTTGGATTTGTTTCCGGAGAATAAAATGATCAACATATTCAAATAAAGTTTTATCTATCATTAAAAAAAATATATATCTTCTTGCTTTAACTAAACACAATGTTATGTCTATTTGTGTATTTTCTGACTGGCTGTGTGTAGACTGGTCAGATTCCTTATCAGTAGTGCCACCAGGGGGTGGCCAGGGTTGGCCATGCCCCCCTACAAATTTGCTGGCCACCCCACTGGCCACCCCACTGGCCACCCCACTTGCCTCAATAAAAAAAAAAAACATAGATTCTATTGTCAGTTATGCGTTTCATCCCAAATAATTTGGGCCAAATGCATATCAGTCTGCGTTTCTTTAAGTATTTCTGAACCTAATAATAACAATAAATAAATGAATATAAAAAAAAAATATGTATATATAAAAAACAAATAAATATATTAACAAAATAAATAAATATATATGATCTATATTATATATTAAAAATGCATATATATATATATATATATATATATATATATATATATATATATATATATATATATATATATATATATATATATATATATACATACAGTATAATAAAATTCTGTAATGATGGCTTTTAGTTTTGGTGTCCACTCCACCCCAAGAATTTAAGTGGCCCCTTCCGTCCACCCCTATGAAACATTTTTGGAGGCACCCCTGTTCCTTATTTACAGAAGCGTATTGCATTCACTTGAGACAAAAAAAATCTGCTCTGTTTTCCTGAATTAACGAGATAATTTTAATGAAAAAAAAATTGCTTTCCGTCTGAACAACCGCAAAGTCCTGAGGTGCCTGCGCAAAGTCGACAAACTAATAACAATACCATCTATATAACTTAAAGACAAGAGTATCTCCCAATGTTTCAAACCGAAAGCAACTTTTCTCAGAATTCTGACATAATTATCTTGTTAATTCAGAAAAACAGAGCAGAATTATTTTTTTTCATTAAAACTTTTCTCGGAATTCTGAGATATTTAACTAGGTTTTTTTTCTCAAGTGAATGCAATACGCTTCCGTACTTATTTATTTCATTTCATTTTATTTCTTAAAATTTTCGATAAAAAGGCGGGAGTCCGCGCAGAGCGTGCGCATGCGCACAGCCCTCCCGTCATGTCCTGCGTCCTGCACCCGGACGACGCTTCTCCGTGTTTCCCAGCAGGACTTCTCCTCTCCCCGCGGGCCCGCCTCATGGCCTCCTTCTACCCCGGTGGCCCCGGCTTCCCCTTGGCCGAGGCCGGGGTGCCGTGGCCGGCCCTGGCCGCGGACCGCACCGTGCGGGTTCCGCCGCCCTTCACGCCCGTGTTCAGCTTCCCGCGGGTGGAGCCCGCCGCGGCCCCGGTGTACCCGCCCCGGACCAGAGACCAAAGTAGCCCCACACCGGCCCACACGTGTTCAGAATTAATGATAATAACTAACTAACCAGTGTCTTTGCTTCAACAGATGACAGAAGGAAGAACTTCCTGGAAAGGTGAGCTGCACCTCCATCTGCATGGTGGTGACTACTCAAAACAAACACTTAATTAGTCACCTGCAGGAATGTCATTGACGCAGGCGCGTCATTTACGCCGGGGACGGTGGGGACGCGTCCCCACCACTTTGTCTGACGAGCAGATTTGTCCCCACCACTTAAAAAAAAAAAAAAAAAAAAAAATTAAGTAAGACGCGATTTGTCCCGTATTTTCATTAACGCCCCATACACACGTCACACACACACACACACACATCAACACTAAATGTATCAATAATGAACAAAATAAAACACAGGAAACATTAAGGCCAGCAAAATCTTAGTGGCGGGACAACAGGACCTGCTGCGTCTGTGCCCAGATCTGTACATGTGTGTGCCAGACAGCGCTGCGGGGAGGACTCGGGGCTCGGGCTTCACCTCCAGGTAGGAGTTGGGAATTGGGAATTAAAAGTTGCGTTCTGCAGGCCCGGTTCTACGAGGGTGCATAAGCATGCATTGCACCCTCATTTTATGTGTCTTCATGCTCAGTTGAAAAGACGAAAAGTCTGAAAAAACTGACAAATGCGCCTGATTTATGGTTCCGCGCATCCCTGCGTATCCTACGCCGTACGCTTTGCGTTGGTGCAACGCGGAACCATAAATCAGCCAGTGTCCGTCACTCATCTGCTTCCAGCGCGCAGTTTCACCAGCAAGACGCTGCTCTCTGCTGCTCCGTTAACACAAAGTAACGATGGATATTCGCAAGTGGTTCAGCACAACGACATAAACAAGTTTACAGGACTGTCTCAGAAAATTAGAATATTGTGATAAAGTCCTTTATTTTTCTGCAGTCCAAAAATGTCATACATTCTGGATTCATTACAAATCAACTGAAATATTGCAAGCCTTTTATTATTTTAATATTGCTGATTATGGCTTACAGTTTAAGATTAAGATTCCCAGAATATTCTAATATTTTGAGATAGGATATTTGAGTTTTCTTAAACTGTAAGCCATGATCAGCAATATTAAAATAATAAAAGGCTTGCAATATGTATATGATGTTTCCGACGACCTAAATAAGACCGCGCAGATGGCTTTTAATATGGGGACAATATCGCGTCAATACGCATCATCTAATGCAATGCCTATTATTTATCATGAAATCTCAATTCGGAAGTAATGGGCCTAGCTCGTACCCAGCACTTTTCAAACCTTACTCAGGTTTATGGTAAATGTCCCCAGCACTTCTGAAATCAAACTGACGCTCATGCATTGACGCATGTTCTTGTGATACATACCACTGATTGTTTTCATTAAACCTCATTAAATCAGCCCATAATATGATTTTATAATAATTACTCTCTTGTGATATATAGTCTAGATGACCATGAACACATCACAAGCAATATGACCAAAATCAGTGGTATGTATCACAAGTTTTATGGGTGTTGATTCATAATATCCAATATCAAACCAATTCAACCGCGGTAAAACAAGAATTGGACAAATAGGGGGATTGCACATGCGCAGTAATAAATGAAGAAAGTTGTTTCTGGTTCTTTTGTTCATCAGATTGAAAATTAACAGTTTTAGATTTGTTTTAATGTTGAAACAGAAAATAAATCAAATATGAAACCTGAGAGTGAAACATGAGTTTAATCTGTAATCTGTCTTCACTCCGTCATGAAACTGCAGTGATGCTGTGACAGTCCGTTCAGCTGCAGTGTCCAAAAAAAAGCAGCGTCCAATCAATAACATGTACTGAACTCTAACATACTGATCATACTGATGATTCCTGATCACTTGAGTTTGAGTATCTGCCGATCCCGAGTTCTCCCAATCCGATCACTTTTTTTGGCTCCCGATACATTTCCGATACTTTTTCCTGATCAGATACATTTTGGCAATGAATTAAAAAAAAAAAAAGAAAAAAAAAGAGGACTAAAACTAAATGTCTTTTATTGTCCATTGGAGAACAACATGGACATATATTTCAACAAAGCTTATCAGCTCTGGTGCCACAAAATGTAAAAACATGAACTTGTAAACTAAAACAAAAAGTGCAGAATAGTGCAATAACAAAAATAAATAAATTTAACTTCAAAAGAGGTAGTTGAATGACATCCAGTCAAACTCACAAACACAAGAAAATTAAAATACTTTTTGGCTTAACCTTAGTGCAACATTCTGAATGGCATGAAATGAATAGCAGCAGCTTAATGAACATGAACAATTTCACAATTCAAACATGTAAACCATGTTAGGCCCTGTTCACACGGAGCAAAAACAGTGGCGTTTTCATGCGTTTTGGCTGTTCGTTTACACGAAAACGAAGCTCAGTCACCAAAAACGATCATTTCTGAAAACTCCGGCCAAAGTGGAGATTTTAAAAAACTCAGTTTTCACGTTTGCTTGTAAACGGATATTTAGGCTTCAGAACGTCACATTATGCAACAGAAACGTCACCAGCGTCATGTGTGCAACCTGTGTTCACAATTTGTTTGGCCACCGTCAATATTTTCTTGTATTTTACCTGTTTTATATTCTAAAATCAAACTTAAAAGTAACTCCACTTCTCTGTCTCTCCAAACGAAAGACTCTCGTTCCGTCTTGGAAGTAACTGGCAGTCAAGGCTGATTTATGGTTCCGCGTTACACCAACACAGAGCCTACGGTGTAGGGTATGCAGCGACGCGCACCGTACGTAGGCTACGCCGTCGATTTAACGCGGAACCATATTATTCAGGCTTCACACGTCATTTGTTGACGTTTTTTTCCAGGATTCCAATTGGCTAGCATGACTTTTCTTCTCGTTACACTGCCCCCTGTAGGTTTGGCTGCTCATAGCACCTTACAGCGGATTTATCCGGGTTCGTGTAAACGAGGATATTTTTCAAAACGTAGAGGGGGAAATATCCGTTTTTGTAAATACCCGGCTATGTGTAAACGTGGCCTTAGTTTCGCTTACTTCGTCACTTCACTGCAACGATATATAAAACGATTTAATATATATTAAAAACATTAATAAGTAGGTATGTCCCGATACTTTTTTGGCCGATACCGATGTTTTGAAAATGCCGTGATCGGGCGGCCGATCGATCGGGACAACACTACTACCAATGAGCTGCTGATTACCTGTGTGACTGACAGCATCAGAGTGAGAACTCCTCAAGTGGTAAAACAAATAAATAGAACCTAAACTAAACACATACACAACAATTAAACTATGAAATGGCTCCTACATGCATCCATGTTTGAATGACGTTTGAGGAGAAACAAACGATCCTTGCTTTGTTACAGGTCCGTGTTTGAGTTGGTGGAAGCTGTTCATGAAATGGCTTTAACGGACTACAGGCTGCTGCAGTGGTACCTGTGCTTGTGTCAGGAGGACAGGGACATCATCATGGGTACGGGCTTCCCCATGCACACTTCACTCATTTCTTTTTCTTTAAATTTAAAAGACAGTAAGTTTATCTAATGGCACTTTTCCACTAGTACCTACTCAGCTCTACTCATCTAAGCTCGGCTCGACTCAACTTGGCCTGGTTTCTTTTCCATAACAATTCATCACCTGGAGCAGAAGTAGGAGGGTTGGAGCGAAGCTGCTGTGACATATTTGATTGTGTGATCTAAACGAAGAAGACAACAACACTAAAGATGTAGAACCTGGAGGAGATGATAGATGTGCTGCTGGGTCTGTGACTTGTGTTCGATATCAAGTTAAAAAATGAGAGTGAGAGAAGCTTCAAGCGGCAGCGCTTTTTTATTTTTTTAGCTTGTCCCGGCGTTGCTAAATAGTCAGCTGGGAGCCGTGAGCAGCTATGAAGTGACAGAGCTTCTGGTGGATCTTGTCCTTCCTTATCGCCCGTCTAGATCCCTTTTTTAATTCTCTCCTCAGCACCAGGTTTATGAACATCTGCACCTCAGAGTTGGATCACAAAACAGACTTTTATGCTGCCATTGCCTGTCGAATAAAATTAACAAGAATCCGCCGTCAGAGTCGCTCTTTCGCTAATGTCACATCGTGACTCAGACGTCTGACTCCAACCCCCCGACCAATCGGTGGTCTGTAGTGTGATGATGTCAGATACAGCCGAGTCAACCGCTTAGAACCTCGACAGAATAGTTACAGAAAAGTATCTACTTGGCACGGTTGAACCCCCTAGTGGGAAAGCAGCAAACCAAGGAGAGTCGAGTCGGGCTGAGTAGGTACTAGTGAAAAAGCGCCTTTTGAGTTGGCACATAAAGCCCTTGGTTCGGTACGTTTTGTACCGATGGAAATGGCTGCGACTGAGAAGGGCACCAGGCACTTTTGCAAGAGGATTTTCCTCAGCGTTGTGCAGAACTGGGCACAGGTGTGTGGTTTTGGGTCGATGTGGCCGGTTTTCATCCGTTTAAGTTGCTCCTGATTCTTCTTTTTCAGAAGGTGGAAGTTTCTACAACTTCCTGCAAAGACATCCCGCCTTGGAGGTGTCTCAGGATCACGTTTCTCTGAGATGTAAGTCTGTGGTGCCACTGCAGCCGTCCTAAATACAGATCATTCGTTAAAAAAAAAAAAAGGCCACTCATCATTTACATTTATTCTCATTTATTTACAGACAGATATGGATATTCCCTGGCAGGCGTGGCATCCTGCCAGCAAACGTACGTCAGACGATGGATTTACACCTGAAATGAGCCACGGTTTTATTGTTTTGGTTTTGTTTTGCCCTTAGATCTGAAATGTCCAGGTCACATGGGTCACCGACATATGGGTCACCGACGTACGGGTCACCGACGTACGGAGCACCGATGGACAGGTCACCGATGGACAGGTCACCGATGGACAGGTCACCGATGGACAGGTCACCGATGGACGGAGCACAGATGGACGGGTCCCTGACATATGGGACAGAGAGTTGCGGTAATCTTGTTCAAACTATTTTTATTTTTTTAATTGTACAAAATACAATTTGACATACATTTCAACACAATCCCACCCCATTGCACCACCACACGTCCACATTACATCACAGGTTCAGCAGTAAATGTGTTAACAAATGAAGTTAACAAAACAAACAAAAATAAGAAGAAAAAGGGAAAGGAAAGAGAAGGAGGGGTTACATCTATACATTGGAAATGTCTGAGGCATGTATCTTTTCAACCTGATCTAGAACTGGTTGCCATATAGAATAGAAGTTGAGGGCACAGCCTTTTGTAACACATCGGATCTTTTCTAAAGTCAGATGGTGCAGAAGATCTCTGATCCATTGACTGAAAGTTGTAGGAGCAATATGAGCCTTCTAGCCAGTAACCTGGCAAAGGCTATCATGTTTTTGCCATGATGAATGGGGCAGAAGTCCTGCAGTACGACACCAAATACTGCTATCAGTGTTTCCCCTAGAATTTTTTTCAGGCCCGGTGGTAGCCACCGAAAAAACCCTAAACAGACGAGGCGCGTGGGACGGCAAGATAATGAAGATAATGGCTCCGTTGTACTGCAGGGGACCGGCTTCTCTGGCCCGGCGGAGGATCTCAACGCAGTCCTGGCAGTAATGCAGCTTTGTGATTATGGCTCGGGTTTTGCGGCCTGACCTCTTGTGGAGAGTCCGATGAGATCTGTCAATCAGTACTTCTTTATCCATTTTCAAGGTCTCTTTGGTTAACTTCGAGACAGAGGCCGGGGAGCTTAAGCCAGTTTCTTCAGCCACATTCAGGATGTGAATATTTGACCTCCTCATTCTGTCCTCCATGTCCAAACACTTTTCCTGTAGGCTCTCCACATTTCTCTCAAGCTTTTGCACAGTGTTCTATAGTGATGTTATATCGTCTGAACAGGCGGAGAGGCCTCGTCCCATATCTGACACTATCATTTTAACTTTTTCCATGTTGGCGCACAACGCCGTGGTGGTGTTTGTGTAACCGGTTTGGGTCAGGTGTGAATAATGATGAGTCGGGGTTGTTTTCCTGCATTTTATTGCTTCTGCAGAAGACATAAAAACACATTTAGCAGTCTTCTGGACCCTCATCAATGCAACACAGCACTGTGAGTAACTGATGTAATGACCTGTGGAACCCCAGGAGGTACAGAAAGAGGTGACAGCCAAAAAGGTAGTTTCCTCAGGAGACGCAAATAAAAATAACAATAAAATAAAACAACCAAGATAAAATTCACAAATATTCAACAAAATGAATAAATGATAAATACAATCCCCTAATACAATTTGAAGACAAAAATTATTAAAGTGCATTTTCCAACTCTGTTACATCCACCTCCCTGAATTTTATCAAAATTGATCTCCAAATACACTATTCAGCAAAGAAAACATTACAAATGTACACATCACAAAGGGTCAACTCCAAGAAAACCAACACTGAATGTATCCCATAAGGAAGAAGTGGTACGGGAGCAGTGCTTATCCCTCAATCCAACAACTGGCAACAAGATGCTTTGTACACCCCACCAGACCCAACTGCATAATGTAGGGCAGATCCATGACAGAGAAGAAAAGTAAAATAGTACCACTCCGACTTAATCACACCAAACTCAGGAGCCAGCGCACTCTTCAACTCTGTTTGGAAAAGACCAGCTATTTCCATTTTGAGTGAGGAAAGTATCTCCGTTTTCATGTCCATGTCAAGTCTGCTCATCCGGCTCGGACATGTTGCTCGGTGCATCAGTGCCTGTCTTACTAGCAGCTTCCTTCCTCGTGTACCGTACTTATGCTGGTTACTCGCCATCAGAGGTGGACAGAGTACTCGACCCCAGTACTTGAGTAAGAGTACAAATACTACTGGTCAAAATTTACTCTGTTACAAGTAAAAGTAGCTCAGTCAAAATATTACTCGAGTAAGAGTAGAAAAGTACTTGCTTTTAAAGGTACTTAAGTATCCAAAAGTAAATGTTTTTAAATTTACTTTAAGTAAGAGTAAGAGTAAATTTCTTATTTTCCACATCAGTAAATTACTATATTTTTTAATTTTAATTTAATTTTAATTTAATTACATTTTTTAATTTTGTCTGTGGTTTTTCTGTGCCCTCGTTTTTTACTCGGTCGAACTCAAACATTGAGTTAAGATACGGCCAAGGATTTTGTGAAAGTCCCTGCTCCGAGTCCGGCTCATTATCAGACTCAGACGACTCAGTGGATTGTCTTTCTTCTCCTGACGCAGGCGTAGCCGTTGTTGCGGCTCTGTCTTGACTTGTTGCGGCTCTGTCTTGACAAACGCAGGCTACTTTGGCGGTAACGTTTTGAGGAGGCTTGACGTATTTCCGCTTTACGTACATCCCAGTGGAGAGCGTGCACTGTGATAGGTCTCCTCCTTTAACAAAAACAGCTTGTGTCCAATAGGATTTTAGGGAAGAAGAAAAAAGAGCAGACCTGAAAGTAACGAGTACTTTTCAGCCTTCCTAGAAATGTACTCGAGTAAAAGTAAAAATATTTGTCTTGGAAATGTATTCAAGTAAGAGTAATAAGTACCAAAGAAATCTAATACTCAAGTAAAGTACAAATCCTCTGGATATGTACTTAAGTACAGTACTCAAGTAAATTTACTCCGTTACTGTCCACCACTGCTCGCCATTTACAGGGAAACAGTACAAACCTGCTGAAAACTTTAGGTGGTGCTTTAGATGTGTTTCCTGTATCTTATTGTTGGTGTAGGGCGCCAAAAAAAGAAGTTAAATCATATTTTCTGCAAAGTGCACCCACCCCACGACCTGCTCGCCAGCGCCCCCCGGATGCAGTAATCTAGCACATCTTTTGATTTTAGTGATGAAACGAGGCAACAGTCAGATTTATTTATAGTGTTGTTAAGGTGCGTTCACGTGAAAACAAAAATCATCTTCACTTTGATAATCCAGTAGGTTGTGATTTATCATGACAGAGGATCGTCGGGTTTACCCGTCTCCCATCACCAAGCCGTCAGTTCATACCCAAACCGAAGTGGCTGAAACGGCTGGGCGTCCCACCGGTCACATCCACGAGGGGGACAGTTACAGCCTCGCTGAGGTGAGACATAAAACCAGATCACCTGCCGTTAATTACTGCTCCAATGAGACGGCAACCTTCTCTTTGGCATTTCAGGACTTCAAGGTCAAGCTGACACTGGCGGAGAGACCGGAAAGGTAAGATGTCGGGTCAGTTTTCACTGGCGTCAGAAATGTTGTAGTGCTGCACTCGGGCGACGTGTTGGACCAGCAAGGGTCACCGAGAACCGGCTGAACTCTTCCACCATCTCAAAATACAGAACATCTGAACCAGTTCAACCTGCTTGTTGTTTGTTTGTTGTTTTGTTTTTTTTAGAACTATCCTTAATGTTTCCCTTATTTTAAAGATGCCACACAGGCAGCGGGTTGGACTGTAGTTGGATGTCGGTGGACCGAGGAAGCACATCATTGATGTGGAAAGAAGGAAAAGCTCGTAAAATGTTTTCCAGATAAATTTACATGCCGATCCGTCGTCTTCATGCGTCGACTTGTTCAAAGACAGTTTTAAGTGTATTTGCATAAAATAAAAGTAGATCTTTGTGCCAACTGTTAACAGACTTAAACGGTCTCTGAACGACTTTTATTGAAATAGTCTTTTTTTTTTTTTTAAGCTGCATTAAGATGAAAAGGATTCTCCAGTTAAACCTACGGGCACAGTTGTCCAGTTCTTCTTATACTACCTGTGGGTGCAGCATTGCTGCTTCCCCAGTGCACCAACTTGATCCCACCCCCACTAGCTCTTTGAACCCTCCCACCTGAAGCAGCAGTGGGCGGTCCAGCATGTTCCCACCGAGGACCCTCTCAGGTTTGGGGGTGCTGCTTCACTCAGCTGCTAAATGAACCAATGGCCTGCAGGCCAACACTCGGTGAAGCCCACAGGTCCACAACATGGCCAGAGAGCCAACATGGGATCTCAAGTGAAGAATGAAATGTAAAAGAAAAAGTTAAAATAGCTATGACTTTTTTTTTTTTTTATATCCCAAACAAATCCACAGACATTAATCTGAGAAGGTTAATCTGACTTTTATCACTCACACCTCAGTATTTTCAGTTTTCTATTGACCCCAGTGACGTGTTTGATGTTTCTGCCCTAAAACGTCCTCCCGTGTTAAGTCCCTCTTTTTCTTTTCCAGTTTGGCTTGTAAGACGGCGGACTGTGACGGCATGCGCCGAGCGCAGCGGGCAGAGCTGCGTCTGCTCACCCTGCAGTACAGCATGTGCAGGCAGCACATCTGGAGGCTGTTCCACGCAAACCAGCTCAACGCCTTGTACGTTTCTGCAGGTTTAACGTCCACCGAGACAGTATGGGTGACTTTCTTTTGTGCAGAGGGACGGTTGATTACAAGTATCTGCACTCTGCCTGCAGGCCACAGCACCCCCCTGCAAACATGGTTGGCCTTTTGAAGGAACTAGAGTCTGACTATAATGAGTTGAGGCGTCTGATCCTGATGGGGGTTCCTCCGGAGCAGCTGAGGCCTCTGTCTGTTGACTCTGAGAAGATGACCGCAGGTGCGCTTTACATCCCTGCAAAGGTGAGATGCAGCCAACCACCCCAACTAACGGTTGATACCGTTCATCCGTCCAAAATAACATTTAATCGTCTGTTGTCTCTGCTCAGGCCATCGCTGATCTGCTCGGAGATGTTTCTTCTTGGTATGTCAACACCCACATCCACATGTCTGGCATACAGTCAGTCCTTTGTTCTTGTTATAAAAACTGTCATCAAAGTCAGATCATGATATTAGTCTAATTGAACTTCAACTATGCCAGTAATAGCATGACACAAATCTGAAGCTAAAAGGGGGAGGAAAAAAATAATGTGGGCAATACTAAGTACTCCCTTGCAACCAGATATTCTAATCACTAGCTCTTGAACTGATCATCGGAAGTTGTGTATCCTTTTATAAAACTAAATGGTTTGAATTAAAGTGTGTTAAGAAAATGCCAAGAGGGAAAGACACAAGCAGTTGTTGGAAAGAAGCAGTTGTTGCTGCACATCTGTCTGGAAATGGTTATGAAATGGTGTTCAGCAAGTGTGAGAGGTTACTCACAAGTGGAAAACATTCAAGAAGGCCACTCGTGTGTGGAAGTGGAAATGCCGGCACTGCTCAGGGACATTTAAAAAAAACAAAACGCGTGCTACATCTCTGTCCTTACAGACCTAAATAAGGATGTAAAAAGGTAAAATTAATTATATCACAATTAGAAGACTAAACAAGTTTGTAAGGAAGGGTTGACCAGAGAAAAAACATCTCCTTTTCAAGACTTCTGGAACGATGTCCTGTGGTCAAAGGAGACCAAAGTGGAGTTAGTAGAAAGAACTCATACCAACTGTAAAGCACATCTGGGGCGTTGTGAGAGTTTGGGATGTTCTGCATCCACAGGACGTATTGAAGAGGACGATATGAGTCCTTCAGCTCGTTCAAAACTGAGTCGTGTGGCAGCAAATCTGCATCAGATTGACGAAAAACTTTAAAGAATCGAGGTTAAGGACATCAAAGTCCAGAGCTCAGCCTGGCTGAAGTGTTGTGGTGGAAACCTGCGAGATCTGTGCATCAGAAAGTTGTACCGAAGACAAGTACTGGCATCCTCCAGGGATGTGTCCTCTCCTGCTCTTCTGTCGCACAGCCACGACTGCTCTATGCAGATGACATTACGGTCATTGGACGGATCCAGGGCTTTCGTCTGAAATTACAGTGGACTTGAGGAGGAAACACCCCCACCACTCATCGTCATCACCATCCTCAATAACAGTGTCCACTGTGGACTCTTCCTGGTTTATGGGATCCACAACTTCCCGGGATCTGAAGTGGATCCAGAACCTGTACCGGTCCAGGGTCAGGAATTGAGCAAGGAACATTTCTGTAGACCCCTCACACCCTGCAAACAAACTTTTCAAATGTCTTTCATAGGGCTGTAATCGACCCAAGAAATTCTTGGTCAACTGAAGCTCTCAAATTTAGACTAAAATTCGACTGATTGGCTATTTAAAAAAAAAAAAAAAAAAAGATTTTTTTTTGGGGGGGTTGTCGTCGTCGAATATGCTATATATTAAATAATGTTTGATCTAATGTTTTAGACTGAAATTAATTACACACTGCAGCCTGTTGAAATTAATAGGAGCAATATTATTTATATAAATTTTTTTTCATGTTTTAATAATTTAAAACATGAAAGAGTTGTTTTCAGGACTGAATGTCTTTTGTTGGGATTTGTAGCTCTGCAGAAGAGAAGAGACAAGACAAGACAACCTCTTCAAATAGACGAGTTCTTGGACTCCGCAGGCCGTAATGTTGATCTCTCTCTAATCCGAAGGACTTCCCAGGAGCCGCTGGAACGTGAAGCGGCTGAAGTCAGTGGAAGTCGAGATGATGCAAGCAGCTCCAGCAGCCAGGTCCGTCTACAGCCTCAGACACCAGAAGAAGAAACGGCTTGGTGTCACCTGGTTGCAGCTTTTTTACTCCGGGTCTGCGTTTATACCTCAACAAAGACCTTTTCTTTCTCAGGTTGCTCCCTGTGGTGGGGGGTTTCACCACAGCCAGAAGCAAGAGAAGCAGATGAGTGAGCAAAAGCCATCTCTAATTGTTCCCACATCAGAAGTCGTTGATGAAATCATACCAGCAGCGGCGTGTGGAGAGGCCTGCAGCAGTGAGTCGTGGTACGACGCCGTAGAGGAGCTGCACCGTGAAGCAGATGCTGAGGCCAAACAGGACCGCGACTCGACTTACGGTACGTCCTCAGTGTCCATCGTAGCCGCTGACCTGGACTTTCATTCATCATGAATTTCATCTAAATGCAGGATCATGCAGCAACGAGGCCAACCAGTCGGTGCTCTCCAGTCATGTGACCCAGGTAAGCTTGTGCACACCCACTGCTCAGATTTAACAGACTACGTTACTGAACTCAGAAAAATTTGGAGCAATACAGGAAGAAAGAGCAATGGAAAAAGATGAAAGAGCGATAAGAGTTTCTGTAAACATGTCTAGAGCTGTGCAACAGTATGGGGTTGTAGTGGTAAATGTCTCCGGGCGTCCTCTGTCTGGCAGGAGCACAAACCTGACGACCAGAGTTTAAATAACTGGCTGCAGACCCAGAAGTCTCTCTGTAGGCAAGTATTGGTGACTTGAACATGACTTGCTCAGCTGAGGCAAGTCAGTGGAGTTCAGCAAGTCACGGTGCGACATCAGCTCCCCCCAGTTAAGGCGCATCGGTCTCGTTCTGGACCATCTGCAGAAGTTCAACCATGCATGCTGGAGTTGCTCAGCCTTGCTCCTGGGTAGGAGGAGTCTGGGCTGCTTAAGTGCCACAGCTCAGCGAGGAGAGTGAGAGGGGTGCGCTCTCAGCAGTTTGGTGCACATCTGAGTCTCTTCACATAGAAACGTCAGTGTTTCACGTCCAGTTTGATGTTAATATGTACCCCAAGGTACATCTACAACCCCCACCCCCTCCACCTCCTCTCCTTGGATACAAACGAGGACAGGTGAGCTTCTGTTCCTCCGGAAGTCCACCACTAGCTCTTTGGCTTGTATGATGTTGAGATGGTTGTTGGAGCACCATCTGAAAGCACTTCTGTACACTGACTTTTTATATAACAGAACTTGTAGTGTTTAAAACAAATCAAAAAGCACCTTGCAGAATCCAGATAAATTGAAGAAGCCTTCTCTAAGTGCACATAATTTATCGTCACACGTCTGAAATAAGATCTTTCTTCCGCCTCACTACGGGTGCTAAATGCTAAACAGGTTCTAATTTACCAATTGTTTTAGAATGTTTTGCAGACCTGAAATGCAAAGTATATTGATACATAAAACAAAATTGACGAGACGAAAATTGATCTTTGGTTAAAACTGTCTGCTAAGAAATAAGTCAAAGCATATTTCATTGTGTGTGTTTTATGTATCCATTTGCTCATTCTCCATATTGTTCCAACTTTTTTCTGATTTTGTGTTTTTCTATATTTATATAATTTCCCTTTTCGGGATTAATTAAAAAAGACTAATAATCCTTTAAAGCTCTGCCCTGCACCATGCCGGTGTTGCCAGCAGAGGGCAGTAGAGGCTTTAACTCAGACTTTCTCTGTCAGGGTGAGGCCTTGCCCTTGTTTGAGGAGTTCCATCCTCCTGAGGTCACCGTCTCTGCTTCCGATACTGACCCGAGGTGAGCCGCCGTCGCAGAGGTTAACCCGTTACATGCACCTCCGGGCTTTAGCTATTAACTTCATAATGTCTGCTCAGATGTTTCTGTGCAGCGGTTGCTGCAGGCCCTTCTGCTCTCATAACGAACAGTGATTTGGCACATGAATCCCAGCATTTGCAGCTGCCCGTCTCTCTGGCTGCGTTCTCTAGGGTTCCCACGGGGAAAGAGACTGACCTCAAGTCTGAAGAGGGAGCAGCGGCGGGGACGACCGGCCACCAATGCCGACGTTCACACGAGGAGGTCCTCGGTAGTCAGTCCAGGTCCCCCCAGGACGGCGATGCGCCACAGGCCGAGAAAAAGGTGAGAACGTCCAAATACACCGACAGGGTTTTTATGTTGGAGTTTTTTTTATTTGGTAAAACATTTAGACGCCTGAAGGATAGAAAGCTGCACAGTTTTTATACTTTGATGTGGATTTCTTTCCTGTTCTGTTCAGCCACTGACTTCGCCGCTGAGCTCCAGGACCAGGAAGGTGGTCTGCATCTCGCCCACGGCCAAGGAAACCTGCGTCCCCCAGCACTTCGGCACCATGGGCAGCATCAACACCCTGACCGATGAGCTGATGCGGCGCCACCCGAACATGGGCAGGAAGAGGATCGCCGACGCCCTCATGGAGCTGAGGGCCCTGCACCCGGGGGTGCTCAGCAGCCTCCCGCTCAAGACCGTCAGGGACATGACATCGGAGCTGCTGACCAGACCGGCCGCCACCGCCGAGACTTCAGCAGGAAGACTCGCCCCCTTAGAGTTTTAGTTGTTCCAATTGATTTGTTAGACGGGCAGAACGACCTCTTAAGTTGTTGTTTTCATAAAGAAGGGGAGCGAGACATGTTTGTTTGTTTGATCATAAAAATACGTTCACAGGAGGCAAACCTACCGTTTCTTACATTTTAAAGAAAATGTGTTTTCAGTTTGGGAAAAGTTCTGCGTGCAGGCGTTCGTTTGGATTGTATTCGTCAGTAAATGTGAATAATCTGACCCTCGGCTGTGGCGTGTTTTAATCTGGAACTTCATATGAACCTCATAAAACAAATGTCACCATTGACAAAACCAGAATATACTCTGCATTTCAAATCATCATTATGTTTGGATCAAAAGCCCAGCCTGCTCCAACTGGAGTTTATTAGTGCAGACTCGCGGTGCCAGAATGCAGTAGATGGTATGCAAGACGTACCTGGATAACACCTGGGATCGTTTCTCGTATGCATCTGACATGTCTACTTTACATAATTCCTCACTTCAAGGAGCTGATTTGATCTGCTTCTGTTTATGATGTAGAATTAATATAGTGGAAAACTAATTTACTAACAACATCCGCTGGAGCAGTTGTGCAATACATACTAATATGACATTGCAAATGTAGTATAGTCTTGTAAACGTTCTTTGGTTGAAAGTAGGTTTGAAGTGTTGGCCATACTTAAGAATTTTAGAAAGATGTGATTTTAGTACAGACTTGTCAACTATAATTTGGATTTGTTGGCAATTTAAAAAAAAAAAAAAGGGCCATTCAGAGTTAAAGAAAAATGATTATTGAAAGAAAGATGGTACCTTCACAGCCCCATAACGCAACCGTATCCAGCGTCTAGCCTTATTTTCGTTATTTACGTCACCTGAACACAGCTGCGAAGACTCCAGCAGACCTCCGTGACCATGATTAGGAAGAAGTGGGTGTAGTTAATGGGTGGATGGAACCTTGTCATTTAAATTATTTTGTTTTCCTTCATTTTCAACCTCAACTTTGCACTTGAATTCAGCTCGAGGCTGATTCCCGACCACATCATTGAGTTGACGTGTCTTCTCTATGGAAATTGATTTTGTGGCAATGCTCAGGTACATGGATGATGACTCATATTCTTCAGACCATTTAGACCTCAGATTGGGCGTCACATACATACCATGCAAGCACTCTCGAAGATGTTCTTTACAGATTTAGTTTTATACAGCTATTTATTTGGAAATGCAAATCCTCTTTTTTTTTCTTCTACTTGATATAATAGTATTGACATTAATTGAAACAATATTGTTGGATCTCATTTATTTCATTGTGTTTTTTCACCAGGGGTTGCATTGGTATTATAATCTGATATTATGCTGTTTACATGTTTTCCTGACTGGGTTGTGTAATGTGACGTCAGTTGGTTACCAGTGTAACAACAGGGGAAGTTGAACTGTTTATCTACTGTTGACCCCTCCAGCTCCATAAACATTTACTCCGTTTCTCGGTCAGTCCAGAAATACCACCACTAGGTGCCGGTGAGTCCTGTGTTGTTCCCACTCCGCCAAAGTGCCAACTGTTCACCCAGACTTTGAAACGCGGCATGCAAAGATAGCTGGGGAATATCAGTTACCTTGGAAAACAATTGCTGTTTGTAACTTGGCAACTCAAATCTAACAATTTCTCAAAAGACGAACTTTAACAAGGGAAAGAAATGTTCATATTCTTGCTCTTTTATTTTTCCAACTTGCTCGGAAAACCTTTTTTTTGTCACGGATAAACTGGTCATTTGTAAAACGTAGAGTTGAAGGTTTTCAAGTTTTCTCCGAGGTGCATGAACGCAGCATCTCCCCGGTGGGCGGAGTCTGGGCGGAGTGGGCGGAGCCTCCTCGGAGCCGCCAGCAGAGCGGAGCTGCCCTGCTGCGCGCTGGCTGTTTTCCTCGCTGCTTCCAACACTTTTGTTCCCGTTTCCAGTTCAGACACTTGCTTTTCGAGCCGGTGTCGGAGTGGAGCAGCCGAGGTAGCGAGCTCAGAGAGAAGTGTGTCAGCTGCTGTCAGCGGAGCGGTCACTAGTGTGCGGAGGAAGCAGCCCAGCGAGCCCGGCGCGATGAGGCGCGGAGCCGCGCGCCGAGCGGAGTGCACGGATAAGCGGGGCAGAGACTGAGTCCGGGAGAGGGGTGGTCCGGGAGTTCAGTGGGAGTGTGCGGCTGCAGAGCTGCAGAGCAGAGCTGGACCTGCGGACCTTCAGACAGCTCCGGGGGACGCGGCCGGCCAGCATGTGGAGGACGGCGCTCAGCTGCCTGCTGCTGGAGGCGCTGCTGCGCTGCTCCGCAGGTAGGAGGAGGGATGGAGGGATCAGGGGTGGAGGGATGGATGCACGGATGGATGCATGCGTGCATGCAGGGATGCATGGGGGGATGCATGGAGGGATGGATGGATGGATATGCTGGTTCGACTGTAGACATGGAAGCGGAGCGCGTTATTTCTCCAGGAATATCATGTGCAAAACTGCTCCCACAGCTGCTTACAGGTGTTTCAATCACGGTGTTCTGCCGATTTTTGCTGCTTTGCCACAAAATGCTACCAAATGGTTTTCTACCTTTTTGTACAACTACAACTACAATTTTACTGTGTTTTACTCCCTAGCCCACCTCCTTTCCCCCCAGTGGTCCTTGTCGCTTGCCAGGCCGTTATTGTAAATAAGAATGTTCTTAATGACCTGCCTGGTTAAATAAAGGAGAATGACTGAATAGAATTGTAGTTTTTTCTCTATCGTATAATGTACACAAAGTGTAATGCAATTCATGTCATGGGTAGTGTATTTTGAAGGATCGAATACTCAACATCCCATATTATCCATTTTACATCGTGCAAGAAATCATGGACGTGCCAATCAAACTTTCAAAATCGACTGTGCGCATGCGCAGGAACACAGTAGCATTTCTCGGCAGGGAGCGAGGATTGGCAGAACACCGGAGCACCAACACCTGTGTGATGATGTTATCCAAATATTTCATTTAAGGACGCTTCATTTCCATGTGTTTCTTTTATTTACTTACAAGGTTCCTTCAGGGTGCTTGAAATCCTTCAAAGTGCTTGAATTTCATGTTGTGTTTTCAAGGCCTGAAAAGTGCTTGAATTTTAATTTAAGTGCTTGAAAGTGCTTGAAATTATAACTTGTCTTTCACAAAATTGGGATCAGACTGTATAGTTTAGTTATTACAAGGAGAAATAAAATCAGTAAGATGAAACATAACTAGATGTTTACAGCACGATACAATGTACATAATTGTGATAAAAAAGAGAAGTGTCGATTAAAAAAAAAATAATTATGAGTATATATATTCCTGTAGATATTTTACCCCAGCGATAAGGTGCTTAAAGATTTTGAAAATGACACTTGAAAGTGCTTGAATTTGACCTTGAAAAATGTGTAGGAACCCTGAAGAAAGCGTAATTCTTCCTTTGTCAAGGCCATTTCCATGTGTTTCTTTTATTTATTTATTTATGTATTTATCTGTTTGAGAGCATCTACAAGGGCTGATAATGGAGTCTACCCATAGACCCATAGCTGTTGTAGTAATTGAGATTAAAAGACCACCACCCCCACACACACACACACATTGGCTTAATAGGCTAACAAGATTTGTACCAACATGTCGGTCCATCGATCATCTTTTCTTATAATCTCCAACTTCATCAAATGTGCTCGTAGCAAAATGTCTATAGTCCAAATGGATCAAATTAGTTGCGTTCACATATGTTTGTTTTTTTTTGTACCACACCAAGAGAGTGTACTTAAAGCAATACATTTATTTCTGATTGAATTGATTGACAGTTGGCTCAGCCAATGGCTAGACGCAATCCCTTCCAAATCTGTAATGGGAAATTATACGTTTGTCCGTGACTGCTAGCACTACTTACTTATCCTTTTAATCGTGGTCTATTGCAGCACAATGTTGTTACTGAGGCCGTTATAGCTCAGACATTTGGAGTACACCCCGAAGTTGGGTTAAATCGGTGTCGTGGAGCTTTCTCAGCACTGTGTTGTCGGCAGGGGTGAAAGTAGGATAAAGTTCTTGTAGGAACTAACCACCTCCCCCCACGGGCCCAACCTCAGACACAAATTCAATTTTACAATTTAAAAATTACTATTATGTAGTAAGACACGGAGCATTATTTATTGCAAAACATTTATTTTCATGTAAGCAGTTGCAGAACAGACTTATTGTGAACAAATCTGAAGGATTTGTAGGTAAACAAGACTAGTTTTAGTATGCTTATAGTTTACAAGCATACTAAAACTAGTGTTGTTTACCTAATTCAGAGTAAGCCTAACTGCAAAAAGGCTATACAAGTATGATACAGAATCGTTCAAGGTATACGACGATTCTGTATCATACTTGTCAAGTTTTGGATTTAAAAATAAGGGAAACTTTCCGCCGTCCCACCAGTCCAACCGAGGTCAAGTATCTTACATTTTAAGACAGATTTACGAGAAATCTAAAATAACTACCTGTCAACCACTTACAGACTACAATTATGTGCTCAGAACCTGATAGTGACCTTTGTTGACACTGAAGTGCTGTGGACATTCCTATGTATGTAATTCCTATAATAGAGCCTAAATGAAAACACAAGTGAATCAAAGCACACTTGTTTATTTTAAATAGTTTTATTTTATATATGCATTGATTGTCTTCAAGTGAAATATTTACATTTTATTTTAATTTGACATTTTCACTAATGTGGCTCACTGGCCTTAATGACTGATGACACAGACGCATGTTTCTGTGTCTCTAGCTGAAATAACTTTCAGAACTCGTAACTGTTCATTGTCCTGCTCCTCTTTAGGAAAGTAAATTCGGTTTACTATTTTTAGAGATATTTACACGAAGTCTTCGCTTTTTTAGCAGAACTCGTCTCTCTGGTTACATCCATCCATCCATCTGTCTGATTTGTTGTTCCGAGTTCGTTTCCGTTGTCGCCACTAAACTCGCGAGAACTGCCACCTAGACAACAGCAGGTGGCAGTTCTCGCGAGACTAGTGACAATTCAGCTTGCGGTTTAAAAATGATTGTATTATAAAACAGGAAATTTACGGGAAAATACTAATAAGGGAGGACGGTGGGAAAGAGAGGTAAAATACGGTAGTTTCCCGGCCAACGGGAGACTTGACAGGTATGTTCTGTATATCTGTTCACTGTATCTTCCTGTGCGTTCTGCCACCAGGAGGCCGTGTGGGCTGCTCGTTACATTACAGCAGTGTATATATAACGTTACGCTGCTGTAGTGTAGTTTGCTCGTCCGAGGGACAAACTGTCAGCGTTGGATAAAGGGATACGTTTGTGTTCTAGTTAACATTTGATTAGTTTCTGCTCTTGTTGTGAGCATCATCACTATATATTTCTTTCCGGATCCCCGTTCCAGACCGATCCGGCTTACTTTCACCCCTGGTTGTCGGTAGGTTTCCCCCTAGTGGCTGCAGAGGTCCTGCACAGCTGCTTGGACCAAAAGAAATGACCGGTTATCTTGTAGAAAATACCTCTGAGTAGCACAACAGCTTCAGTGTATCATCGCAAACCGAAGTAAACGCAACAACTTTCTGTCGCGCCCTCCTGTGAAATCCACAACTTTTCTTTTCTTGCCCTCAGGTCTCAACATGTGCACGAGTGGCAGCGCCACTTCCTGCGAAGAATGCCTCCTGATCCATCCCAGCTGCGCCTGGTGCGCGCAAGAGGTGCGTCATCTCCCGCCACGCAGACACCTGAACACATCGCTGCACTCCTTTTTAGACAGGATACACGTAAACCAGATTGTACAGTTTTCAGACATGAAAAACCGCTCTTGTTATATAATTCCTTATGTCTGTTAGAAAAAGAGTCCTAATAAATCTATATCTTTGTTCGATGATGGGTGGTGCGTCTAACTGGTCAAATTTTAACGGGAAACATCTGTACCGCTGTAACTTCAAACTGTATTTCAATTCAAGTCTGTGTGAAGATATGCACAAATCTGTTTTAAATCAAACTCCACTGTTTTATAAGGTTTTTTAGACTTTTAGATATGTTACCCTGAATTTTAATTTACCTTAGTTTAAAAAGTTAAAGCCCAGTTTAAGGACCTGTGGGCTGATCTGACAGGTGTGAGTGGAATAAACTGCTCGTCAGGTAAAACGGCTCATTTCTGAAACATCTCCTACACGAGCGGAGCGACAGGGTAAGTTTGTTGCCAAAACAAATCCCATTATGCAATTCAGCATCAGAGGAAAGATTAAAGGTGCAGCCAGTGGGACTTTTAACAGTTTTGAGGGTGGACATCTGGAATGGGAAGATTTTCGTGCATCAAAACTATAGCGGTGAGTGGAGGAGTGGGCGAAGGAGGAGTGTTTGTTCAGGTAGCGGACCTTGTAGAAATGTGTCTTTACTGGGAGAACTGGGATAGAGACACACTTGGGGGCAATTAAATTATACTTGTCAGTAATCATCTAAAAAAGTGGGGGATGACTTCAGTTACACATCCGAAAATGGTTACAAATAATTATATTAAATTACATGTATATCATATTAAAGCTTGATTTCATTGCAAATAACATGAACTTGACATCATTTTTCTTGTCAACCTCATTTAACCACTTTATATTCCTGCGTTTCAGTCCAACAGTTGCAAAAAAGTTTTAATATATATAGCAGACACTGAAATAATTGAAATAGCAATATTTCAACTCTTGTGTTACCGTAGAATATTAAATAACCCTTTTTTTACTCTTTTGGTAAGGATAATATGTAATGATGAGTTCCAAGTGTTGTCTTCCTGTCTCGGTAGTCGCATTTCCATCACACTTTTCCACAAAGGAAAAGCTAAACTCTAAATTTGCGATAAAGACAGCGCTGCGGGGCGCCAGGATTTTCTTTTTATGAGCGTAACCCTCCTGGTTCTCGCTCCGTATCTCGTCCTGCGAGACTTCTCTTCAAAACAATGAAAAATGCTTTAGTCTTTGCAGTCGATCATTCAGTGACAAAGCCCTCAGGTAATAACTAATGATTAAGTAGTGTTACAGCATAACTACATGTATTAATGACGCCAAACATGGCTGTAAACTAGAGTTTGATGACTTTAGATCGAGCAGCGCCGTCACATCCAGCGCTGCCAGAGACGTGCAAATGCGCAGAAACCTTTGTGATGAACTGGATTATGAACACCTGAAAGACCACCTGGTAAAGGGTAAAACGGTCTTTGCGATATCTGGCAGTGTTTTGAATTGGAGCTGTTTCCGTGACAACTTTCCTTCAGGATATTTGGGTTTTGCACAAATGTTGGCGGCAGGTCAGGACAGCAGGCCGGTTCTGTACATCTCCCCTCTCTAAGGATCCTTTGTTGCACAGTCGTGTCTTAACAGGCATTTAAGTAAAAATATGCAAATCCCTTTCAATCTGTCTTTGAGGAATGCTCTTTTCTTAATTTTGAATATTTCAGTGACTACCAAGATTCAATTTCCAACGTTTGTGGATTGTGCTGCGGGCTTGAAATGCAGGAAAGTGTGTATTAATAAATGAGAAACGGAAGAAGGCGACAGTTTTAATGTTTGTCCATACGACATCTCTTCTGGGTTGTAACTCTTTCTTTCAAAGGTGAAATGACGATCTTAGTGCAACACCATGTTTTAAGACCTTGGTTGTTGCCGGTGAATGGTGGTGATCGTTAACGAGGGCTTTGCTGCGTCTCGTCCTGCAGGACTTTGGGAGGAGCCGGACTCTGACATCACGGTGTGACTTCAGTCAAAACCTGCGAAACAGGGGCTGCGAGGCGCGCTTCATCGAACACCCCACCAGCAGCTTGCTCGTCACGCAGAACGTTACCCTCAGTTCTAAAGGGTCGAGCCCAACCCACTACGATGTGGTCCAGATCATGCCTCAGAAGATCTCCCTGAGCCTCCGGCCAGGTAAGCAGCAGCGACGAGAGCCGAGCATCCCCGTGTGAGTAAACCGGCTGACGGGTTCCTTCGCTCCCGCAGGAGACCAGACGTCGTTCGACCTGCAGGTGCGGCAGGTGGAGGACTACCCGGTGGATCTCTACTACCTAATGGACCTCTCGCTTTCCATGAAGGACGACCTGAACACCATCCGTAACCTGGGCACCAAGCTGGCGCTGGAGATGGGGGCGCTCACCAGCAACTTCCGGCTCGGCTTCGGCTCCTTCGTGGACAAAAACATGTCCCCGTTCTCCTACACGGCACCCAAGTATCAGGAGAATCCCTGCAACGGGTTGGTTGGCTTTACTTCGGCGATCTCTGGGTTGGGTAAAGGTGTGTTTGATGGATGCTTTAAGAGCTCGAGAGCAACAAAGTGTAAAAGTGGAAACTAAAGCTGCTGGACTAGACAAACTGAGAGGAATCAGTTTAGATGGAGGGGGAGGAGAGGCATGATGTTTGCCCCGGAGGTAAGACCGTCCACCATCATGCATCACTTCCCATCTGGGTCACTGCTGGCTCAGCTGTGTGTGTGTGTGTGTGTGTGTGTGTGTGTGTGTATGCTGTGCTGGATAACACCGTTTCGACCTCTGCTGACCCAGCTGCCTCCTGACATCGCTGCGTAGATGGGGCTTTTGTATTTTCTATCTAAACCTGGTCTTTATGCTTTTTTCGAGGTAGAATGAAAACAACGTGTGCTTGAAAGTAGCTCTGCAGGTTCACTGATCCGAGTCTCTCCGCTCTCTCCTCTCTCCCCGCACAGATACAAACTGTTCCCCAACTGTGTCCCCACCTTCGGTTTCCGCCACATCCTCTCGCTGACCGACAAAGTGGACCGCTTCAACGAGGAGGTGCAGAAGCAAATGGTGTCTCGCAACCGAGACGCGCCAGAGGGCGGGTTCGATGCCATCCTGCAGGCCGCCGTTTGCAAGGTGCCTCTGACATCAGTCTTACTACTTCCTCTATTTTCTTTTCTTCTGATGCGCCTGCACTGGATGCCTGGCTTGACGTTTGTAGACGTTTGTAGCGAGACCCCTCTAGGACGAGCAGCTGGTCTATCTGCTGGATGAGGCGGGGAGGGCGTTGGACAGGAAGTGCAGTTGGGCGCAGCTGCTTAAACATTTGGAAGAGCCCCTCACAGGCCCAGTCACGTCCCAGTAGGCTCCCCGGATTTAATTGTTGTCTAAAGAAAGAGAATGACTCCTGCCTTGTAATTTACTGGAGCTGCAGTGATTCAGACGCCGGCCGCGTGCAGGCGGGGCCGGCGTCTTCGGTTTCATTCGCTCCAGATACGACAGAGACTCGTCAGCGCCATCTTACCGGTTGACGTTGTTTTCACCCATCAACACAAGTTTTCTTCCCAGTAAATTTGAAAAAAACATACTTTTTACATACGTTATTGTCCTTCATTAGCGTTCTGGATCCATTTCTGTCATCGGATTCAGAGTTTTGAGGGTGGAGTTGTCATATTTGACAGTATTTTCCAAGTGTAATGTATAAATGAAAGATGTGGTTTTTGCAATTTTACCTTAATCTCCTGTTACTTAAAGGAGCATGAGGCTCCTTTTAAGAAATGAGACTCATTAGCGCCACCCTTAAAAACGTACTTAAACTTAAACTTAAAACGTATACACATTTTTTTCATAAATCCTGCCTCAATCATGCCTCATGCTCCTTTTAAAAAAAAAAAAAAAAGTTTTAAAACTTGACTTGTTTGAAGCTGCAAACTGCAGCAGCAGACCAGCTGCACAAACAAACACTCTTTATGGATATAATTTACGTAAAAGTCCTCCAGTTTGTTGTTGTTTTCTTTTGGATGATCAGGAGTTTGGGTTAGAAACTCTCCTGAGCTGCAGGAATGGTGAGTTTATGGCGTGTTGGGTGTCTGTCGCCGGCCTCCAGAGGTCTGACCGCAGCATCCTCGGCTCTGCCGGGTATTTAACACGACACACAATGAACAAAAGAGCAACAAAGGGCCTCTCAGCTGATTGGTTGACATGTTGTTTCTTTAGCAGCGCGCATTAGTCAGCACCCTCGCTGTTGTTTCCTGTTGATAATGGCCTTTGTACCACCTTCTGTAGAAAACTCTGGGGTGTTTTTCCACTCTCTCTGTTGTGACTGGAAACATTTCAGGAGTCGATTTCATCCTCCTGCTGCTTTTATTTATTTATTTTTTTTCTGGTTATCTGTAAATGCTTCACGCGTTTTTGAGTTTGAATTCCAGACAAAGTTTTTCTGAAATTCCCGTGACGGTAACTGCAGGATGGAGAGACTCAGCCCTCCTGACTCTGCTGCTGTGTTGACAGGACAAGATCGGGTGGAGGAAAGAGGCCTACCACCTGCTGGTGTTCGCCACCGACGATGTGCCGCACCTCGCCCTGGACGGGCGGCTCGGCGGCCTCGTTCAGCCGCACGACGGCCAGTGTCACCTGGACGAGCGCAACGAGTACAGCGCCTCCACAAAGATGGTAAGAGATGTCAACGCATGGCATCCAAACAACACAAACAAACATGATGGAAAAGCCGAGTCTGTCAGAGATCAGGAGGAGAGAGAGGTACCACTCTGAGGGAAAAGATGCATCACTTTCTTTTTTTTTTTCTAAAGTATAGACATTCCCAGGGTTTTTTTTTTTTTTTTAACTTTATTTTTAAAGATTTTTATATTTTTTACATTACAAGTAAAATGTAACAATGACATAAAATTAAAAGCACAGCAAAATAAAAGAAAGAAAAATAACAAAAATGCACAGATTGAAACAACAGGTCAGGTCGGTGAGCCACTCTGAAATCAACAGCAAAGGAAAAGCCACACGGCAAGCATTGGAAGTTCACCTCCATCAAAAGTCCCAAACATTAATCCCAGGCCATCAATTACACAAACATATATACCGACACAGAGATGTGAAGAACCTGTACAACTGTCTATCTTCATAAACATCTGCCTCACATTCTCACAAAGATGTACACACAACTCCACACCCTCTTCTTCACCCATCAAAATAAGATGACCACTTCCACCAGTAAGTATTAAATTTACCCATATTAAGGTTCAAGGAGAAGGTTATTTTTTCCATAATATATATTTCATTCATAATTCCTGTCCATTCGACATTCCCATGGTTTATTTCAATTTAGCTTTTTTGTTGTTTAGCATAAATATAAACAACAAATTAAACCAGATAATCCGAGCGAAGCCTCATTCCTTCACTTGCTGATCGGATGGGCAGGCAGCGAGGGATCATAAGTGGGGAACCTCTCACAATGACCTTCAGTTTCTTCTTCATGGTTTTGATCTTGAGTTCTGATTCTACCACCAGAGCAGCCTGAAGAGAAATGTCCAATCCTGTGTAACAATGCAGGGAACAATATCTACTCTGATTGGATAATGATCTCTCTTCAGAAGCTTTTACTTACCGGTATATAAAGGTGAGACAAGCTCAACTTTTGCTGCTTTTGGGTCCCAAGATGCTTTGCAAAAGTCTGGAAACGCCACCACCTCACCTTCCGTGGAAAATAGAAAAGTGGGTCGACTGTCACATCTGTAAAATTTCATCAGATTTCATAATCTGCTCTCTGTGATGTCGTAAAAAGACTCTGATGAACATCTGGACACGCTGAGACCAGGACGCGCGTTTCTGTCCAGATGACGTTTCCTTCAGCAGCATGATCCACATTCTGCACGGCAACAAACCCGAGCTGAAGGAAGTTCAGACGTGAAACCAGCTGAAAACATATGGAGGAACCAAAATGAGAAGTCCTGAAAATGTCTCATTTCAAAACTTTATACTTTAAAAGAAGACCTGGCTTCAAAGATTAAAAAAAAGCTATTAAAATGTTATCCTTTTTTTCCAGTTTTCATTGAAGGGAATTATTGCACGTTTCATCATGTTTTTTTCCCTTGAAACAGGTTTTCAATAGGCTATAAAAACGAAGCAGCTGGAGAGGAAACGTCAATATTAAGCATGTGCTGAGTGAAAATGAGTCCAGATTTCACAGCGACTGATTTCAGTCTGCCACTTTGAGGCTTTTGGTCTTCTGTGAACCTGGATCTCGCAGTAATGCACTTAAAAACGTTATTCAAACAAATACATTGTTTGCAAAGCACACGCAGGACTGTTTACTCATGTGTCAGACTTCGCTTTGAAGACCTTTTTATGACCGTATATTCAGTCTTAAAGGTTTTCTGCCTCCGCTTGGCTTTTATGGAGCCGAGATTATTGGATCCGAGTGCTTCTCACGTCGGCTGCTTTCGCTGAATTTGTTCTCGTCCCACAGAAAAGCCGATATTCTGATTTAAACCAGGCTGTGTGAGCAAGAACGCCCGCTTTAGCGCGAGGAGGGAGGGGCCACGGCACGCTTCCACACCCGGAGGCTGCCAGTAAAGCCCCGGAGTCCCGCCGATGATGCGTGAACACGCAGCAGATATGAAGCACAGCCAGAGGATGCAGTAAAGTTAAACTACGCGGAGAAACACTGAAGATTCCATGAGACTAAACTAAAAAAAGCGAGTGAAAACAGTTCCTCTGTAGACGCAGAATCTCAAGACTGTTCCGTGACGCAGCAACTCCAGGGTTGTAAAAGCGTTGAGTTCTCCCTAAGCAGCGGTCCTGGTGAGTGTCAGACACGGGGACAGTGTTTTCTTCGGCTTCAGAACGCTCTGTTCTTCTGCTGCATGTCAAATATAAATATGAGCTGCGACTGAAAAGCATCCAGAGAAAATAAGAGAGAAGAGACAGAGAGAGAGAGCAGTTCTCCTTCTCAAACAAGCCAAACAACACACAAACAAGTCAAAAGTTCAGCAGAGGTCAGAGGAGCATCAGCCTGCTTATCTGTCCTCTGAACTGAGGTCTGTAAACAGATTGGGAGGATGAAACGCCACAGCTCCCCTCGTGTCCCCCTGTCTCTTCAGGACTATCCGTCTCTGGCTCTGCTCGGGGAGAAACTGGCGGAAAACAACATCTTCCTGATCTTCGCTGTGACCAAGCGACTGTACGTCATTTACAAGGTAACATCAGTCTGCCTTCTCCTCTTTGTGAAATAAAGATCTCCTGCCCGGGGAACCTAAAAGCTCACTGATCTCTCTTTACCCACAAAGAATATCACCATGCTCATACCTGGAACCACGGTGGAGATCCTGGACCAGGACTCAAAGAACGTCATCCAGCTGATCATCACGGCCTACAACGTAAGTGAGGGAAGTCTGGCGGAGAGCCGGCTAACCAAAGACAGATTTGACGTTTCCTTGCCTTTCTAGAAGGGCTGGATATCGGTTCAAATGTCAAGAATCGATTCGATTCCGATTCTTAAGATTCAGAATCGATTATCAGGACTTGATTCGATTCGATTCCGATATTGATTTGGGTTAGTGTTATTAAAACAGTTTTTTGAGCTGTTGCATGAATTATATGACTGTAGTTATGCAAAATATTACTACTAGTATTATATTGAGATTAAACAGCAAGTAATGCAGCTAATGATGCTGTAAGGACCAATCAGCTCCCAGAATGCTGATAGAACTGCTTTCAGAAACATCATGTGGGTCAGAATTACCAAACAGATCCAGGGAGGAAACAGAGACGGATCAAATCGGTTTTATTTTTTCCCACATTCCGTTTTTATTTGTTCCATTTTCAGTCAGTTTTGGTTTTTAATTTTTGAGCATTTTTTGGTTTTTATTTGGTTTTAACACTTTAATGTTTTCATACCTTTAAACATATTTAAAGGAAAAAACATGGCACCAGTAATTCTCGTGTCCAACAAAACATTCCTTTTTTGGGGATAAACAAAAAAATAACCAAAAGTTGTAAAAAAAATAATACATGAATAAATAAAAAAAAAATCGGTCTTTAGACATATGAATCGATTTTTAGGAATTAGTATGAGAATCGATTTAGAATTGGGAAATCGATTTTTTCAACACAGGCCTATTTTCTAGACAATAATGTGAAATGAGGAAGTCGGGGTTGGAAAACGTTCAGATTCAGAAACTTGAGTTGATGGTTTAATGTCTCTAGCTGGTGGGTGGTTGGAGCGCCGCTGCGCTGGACTCAGCCAGGGGGCCACATCTGGTTTCCAGAGCTGCTGAAGATGCGACAGGTGCACTTCAATGTAGGTCGTCAACATCTCAGCATTTTCTTCACGTTTGACACCTGAGCTGTGAACTGGAAGATAAGAGGGCATAATCACGGTGTAGGCGACCCGGGGCCCTCGGAGACTCACCCATATCCCCCGCTCCCTTCAACACCCACCTGGAAGGGTCTGATTGCGTTGGGGTCCGACTGCTGCCGTCAGCCTTTCTGGCTGAAACAGTTGAGCCGGGCTGGACCAGCGGCCGCTCTGACAGAGCTGGCCTACAGAGTAGGGCTGGGCGATATGGACCAAAAGTCATATCTCGATATTTTCTAGCTGAATGGCGATACTCGATATATATCGATATTTTTTCTGTGCCATAATTGGGGTTTCCCCCAAAGCATTATAGCATAGCATCTCTGTTAGCTTCATTTTTTTCTGAGGCAAACCCTTAAAAAAACAGTCAGTTTTAATACAAAGCCTCGTGCCAAATGTCACACAGGTTCCTTTATTAACAGAGGTCTGCACAATATCAAAATGTATAAAACAAATGAAATAAAAATAAACTGCCTGCATATATAGAATAAAAATGCTTCTTGAATAAAACAAATATCCCTTTCCTGCATAACAATTAAATTAAAATACACAATTAATACAATGTAGACAGTAACAGGCAGACTTTTCCACTGAGGTTGACAGTTGTGCAAATAACAAAACATTTGTGCAAATAAAACATTCAAGTCAATTTGTCACAAAATAAGCTATATCAAAATCATAAAAAAAAAAAAAGTTTTTTTTTTTTAATCGATATAAACGATATTGTCTCGTACCATATTGCGTTTGAAAATATATCGATATATATTTAAATCTCGATATATCGCCCAGCCCTAGCCTACAGTAGTCCTCGTTTTAGCTCTGCCAGTCCCCGTTACAGAGGTCACTACTGGAATAAACATCTGAAAGGAGGACATACTCGGTTAGAATGAATGTAAGGTAACATTGGCATCCAAGCCTGATGTAAGACGAGCTAAAACAGGTAGCTATTTGAGCATAACCGGGTTTGGGTGGAGTAAGAACCTGCCAACACGGCATCCTCCACAAGCTGGCCTCAACACCGCTCCTCACAAACCTGCAGATGATGTCACCCAGCGCTTGTCCCGTTCTTTTTATACGGTTTCTGGTCACAGAACAGTTGAACCAGGATGTGTGCTGATGATGTACAACTGCAAAGTTTAACGTCACACATTTCTGCATGTTTGGGTTCTTTGTGTTTTCCTCAGTATGAATGGGGTTGATGAAAGTACGCCCTGGAAAAAGTTCCTGCCGTTGCAGCTGACCTTTAATGATTCCAGCCAGCTGCAAAAAAAATAAAAAATACTCGTCTTGGGATGGAAACTTAGATGTAGCTGTGCCCTCTCCTAGCTGAATGGCAGGAATGTGATCAGCGGTTCTGATAATGAATTAATGATTTAAGCCACCACTCAAGTAAAAATCCCAAACGCTCCTCTGTCCCAGCTTCCAGATGTGAGGATTAGCTGGAAGTGGGCTTGAGGTTTTGGACCGTTGCTTCACATTTGCTCTCGATACACTTGCTTGAGGGAGTTTTGCGAGCGTTTGTCTTCTTCCAACATTAAAATTGAATTATTGAATAATTTAGTGACTCTTAAGTACAAGCCCAGACCCCCACCCTTTCTCGGGATAAAGAGGGTGTTGTAGCCCTCAAGACTTGATCCTACCAAACTATCACAGAAAACAAGAATCCTCACCGAGGCTGCATGCGCTGCATGTCTGAGGTAATATATTGGAAACGAACAAATAAAATGCACCCACATGTTGCTGGAAAACAAAACGTTTGTCATTTTAACCAGACTGCAGTATAGTTCGTTCAGTCACCTCCTGGCTGGATGAAGCGTGCGTTTGCTTCTGTACGAATAGAGACAGTTTTATCGATTTAAAACAGTTATTGTGCGGTTTCGTTGTCAGAAGGCTGCAAGGTTTCCATGAAGCGAAACTCAAGAATCACTGAATCACTGCAACTACGTGATTATTATTATCATTATTATCATCATTATTATTATTGGTGCAGCGTGTCGTACTCCTCGTTGTCTGGACTCTAAATCAAACCCAGACTCTCGTCTGATTGGCTCTTGTTATTAAAAAGAGTAGCTCAATGAAACGGAGGAAGTGTGCTGTCGGGTCATCTCTCAATGATTTCTGGTGTGGGGAGTGTTTTATTCTCCGGCTTGTGTGAAGCCTAGGCTCGCATGCTCGCCGTGTGGGAGTGATCTTTGACTCACGGCCGCATTAACATTCCAGCTGTCACGCTGCAGCCCCCACTCTGGGAGCGCTGGCTGCGCTGCGCCGCTGCTGCGCCGGATATGTGCCGCGAGAGGCGGATTAAGGATCCGGGCTCCAGGACGTGGCCAAAAACATGGCACTTTTCACTGACGGTAAATTTGAAGCATCATAGATTTAATTTTTAGACCCCAAATCAAAAAGAGTCTTTGTTTGTGTTAACTGATGGTTGCTCATACCAAAGAAAGCCAAATATGACTCACATCTTAATTTATATTTGTCCCTCATATGACTTTGATTGACAGCACTGACTTGGAGTTGGTTAAACTTCCCAAACTCAGGACCCGTGTCAAAGCCAGCTTGTGAAATGTGGCTTTGCGTGGCCCCTAAAGCCCAAGTTATCCCCGGCCGGTACCAGGAAGACTTTGGCCTGATCCGGGATGCTTTAGGCCACTTTGTCTCAGTTGCATCGCTTTCAAGTGTCGTGTGGGCCAGATGTGCCCCACATGTGGCCCACTTGTGGCTAAAAGACAAAAATAAAATGCACATTTGGCGGATCTTTAGCTCAGAATAAGAAATATTTCCTCCATTGCACGCGAGTTTAGCTCTTAAAGTTTATATCTTACTATTTACGGTTAATGGTGTAACTTTTTTAGTTGGCAATCTCAGTTCCCAACCCGGGCTTTAACTCTGAAATACAGGAAGAAGTTAAGGGAGTGATTCAGAGAAGAAAATAAAAACTTAAGTGCACAACACGACACTGTAAGAGCTTTCAGCTCAACTTTCCACTTTTTTCCTCTTCTTTTTTTTTTATTTTATTTTTTGCTGCCAACACAACTCGTGGTGGACTTGTTCTCTTGGTTCTTGAAGGTCTTTTGTCTTTTGTCCACCATATATTGTTTACCTGGCCAGGATGTCGGTTGTTTAGAAACTGAAGCAAGGTGTCAAGCAAACGGAGGTTTATGTGTTAAACCGTAAACATCCTTGAATGTTCTCCCCTGGAGGTTTTAGTCATCTGTAGATTGAGTCATGTGACCAAAACACCTCACATACTGACCAAGTAAACAACTTACAGCTGACAAAAGCCCCTCGGTCAGTCATTTGTGGGTGAATGTCCCAACAGCTTATACTCCTACAAATCCCCACTAGTCAGTCACAGATAAAACATCTCCAGGAACCACAAAAACAAGCCAAAGCACAAGCATACATAGGCCTTGATCATCATAAAACAGACGCTTGTTGCCCCACTGCTGAAACGGGAGTATTCAGCATTATTTAAAGACACAACAATCTGACCAACGCGGTTTCCTCGGCCTGACTGCAGCAGAAAGCTGCTCCTCGCTGTGCTGGCGTTCAGGGTCAGAGATGTGACTCAGAGACTCCTCCGTGTGCACGAGACCTGCCCTTATTTTGTTTTGTCTTTGGTGCTGCTGAATGGAAGTGGACGAGCCTGCGGCACCAGCTTCATGTGGCTCTCACCATCCACTGGCACACAACCCGCATCCATGCGCAGCGCTGGCGGTTGTGGTCGGATTAACTTTAAAAATGTGCCTAACCAGAGAAATGCATTCCCCATGTTTCACACTTTTCCACGTCGTTGGAGTGGATGGAAACGCCGCCAGAGAAACTAAGTTGGTTTTGATAAGAGCGCCTGGGCGGAGGCCATCACGTGCATCCAGCTTTGGTTCCAGGACATTTGGGAGCTTTCTGCTCAGTGACCGCTGAAAACTGCTTTAAATCTGATTATTTGTTTTAAAAGTATTGTTTGACTTGATTGTGTTCTCAGAATATTCGCTCTAAAGTGGAGCTGACGGTGTGGGACCACCCAGAAGACATCAGCCTGTCCTTCACCGCCACCTGCCAGGACGGAAATCCACTTCCAGGCCTCAGGAAATGTGCCGACTTGAAGATAGGAGACACTGTGAGTTCCTGTCCACACTTCCCGCTCAAACCCATCTCGTGTTATAAATGTTTTCCCATCCATGCGGTCCTGCAGGTACTCGGAGCTCTGAGAGCCTGGCTGCTGCCAGTTGCACCAGTTCCTACTTATGGGTTATTTCAAAGTTTATTTAGACGGGACAATGCATATTCATGAACACTACATTAAGCAGTGTAAATACACCAGGTTTTAGCAGAATTGCTAGTTTCCACCCGCAGTCCCCACAAACAACCAGACACACTCACACTCACACCTACGGGCAATTTAGAATGATCAATTTACCTAGCAAACCTTTACCTTTAAATTACCGCCTCTTTGTGGGTTGGAGTTGAGAAACCCACTAAACCATGCAGTAAGATATACATAATGTTGCCTTTCAGACAGAAGCAGTTATCTTAATTAAAGCACATCACTAGTAACGTGTTATGAAAACTTCATCTGTAACTTGACCGTGTCGTATTTGTAAATATTGACTCGCATGGAAGTCAGTATTTGCAAATAGAAGGACGATATTTAAAAGGTTATACATTTATTAAACTGGCTGTTGTGTTTCTGAAGTCGCTGCTATTTCTGGCGTCCACATTGTTAACAACAGCGCGAAGCTGGGTTTAAATTACTGCCTCTTTGTGGGTTGGAGTTGAGAAACCCACTAAACCCTGCAGTAAGATATACATAATGTTGCCTTTCAGACAGAAGCAGTTATCTTAACTAAAGCACATCACTAGTAACATGTTATTACATGCAAATCTGTTTTCTACACCGTATTACTCAGCGGGAGTCGGGCCACTTTCATGCAAATCAGTTCTTCCCCCATGGCGAGGGTCTGTGGTGATGTGGGGGTCTTCTAAATCTGGATCTGTCTGTGTCCAAAGCTTTGTGTTTTGAAGCAGGGTGTTTGGTGGAATCAGTTTTGAATGTTTCATGACCTCGTTGGGTAACTGGTCGCGGCATGTTGCACGTGGAGCAAGTGAGTCACCTGTTGTGATCCATCCATCACTTAAGTACAGTTTTAAGCATTTTCTTGTAAAAGCAGCTTTCTTTTTGGTTGTGAACAGCAGCCTTCTTCTGAATCAGGCTGCCCCCCCTTTTTTTGAAGAAGCTCTCCTGCAAGCTCTCATTTTTGGCTAGGATTTGCTCGTGGGCACAAAGAGGCCGGGCAGTCCATGAAAGAAACACAAGACGACTGCAGACAAGAAAGCATGTAGGAAGTAAAATAAAAAATGTTTTATTCTTCCAGTGCAGCCCAGTAGAAAATAATCCACGGGCCAGTAGTTGGAAATGGGGAAAGTTGCCGGATCAACCCCCTTCCCCATCACTCGCCGAATTTACACTGCAAGACAGTGGGACCATTGTCCCGACCATTATTATCCAACATACTCTCTCTAGTTAAATGTTAATGTAGTAGGAGAAGAAAGCCCAAAGTTGTGATTCATCCCTTTCAGTCTAGTCCAGGGGTCGGCAACCCAAAATGTTGAAAGAGCCATATTGGACCAAAAACACAGACAACAAATATGTCTGGAGCCGCAAAAAATGAAGTCTTGTATAAGCCTTAGAATGAAGGCAACACATGCTGAATGTTTCTATATTAGTTAGAACTGAGGAAAGAAGAAAGTCGAAATGTTGAGAAAAAAGTCGAAATGTTGAGAAAAAGTCGAAATTTTGAGAAAAAAGTCGAAATTTTGAGAAAAAAGTCGAGATTTTGAGAAAAAAGTCGAGATTTTGAGAAAAAAGTCGAAATGTCGAGGAAAAAGTCAAAATTTTGAGAAAAAAGTTGAAATGTCGAGATTAAAAAGGAAAGGAAAAAGGAAGAAAAAAGGAAAAAAAGAGAAAAAAGAAGAAAAAAAGTGAAAAAAGAAAAAAAAGAAGAAAAAAAAGGTCAAACATTTTTAAAATGCTCCAGGGAGCCACCAGGGCGGCGCTAAAGAGCCGAATGCGGCTCTAGAGCCGCGGGTTGGCGACCCCTGGTCTAGTCTAATGACCCGGTAGATCGCAGTGGTGGTGTATTTCTCTGCAGCTTGTTCATATCTTATACCTGACATGTTCTTGGGCTACGTTCCTTCCTGGTGTGTGTTGTGTGTGTGTGTGTGTGTGTGTGTACGCACATAATGAGGTGTAAAGATTAATCACTTTTTAGTTTTTTGACCAGAATTGGGGGAGGAGCCAAATTTGATTCCTGAATTTGCACCAGAAAGTACTCTGCATACATCTTTTTTTTAACCATCATCTTCCCTGCACTCCCGTGAGGCGTTGGGTAACCGTTGTTGTTCCTGACCATGACAGTTACATGATGCATCTCCTGTGACTGTATTATGTTTACGTTTAGCACATAACCAAACTTTAACCGGCTCCAGCCCAGTAGATCACAGACTCTGCACGACCATTTTTTGACTTCAGCTGCAGTAAAGCTGCTAAAGCACAGCATGTGCTTTCTTCTGCTTTTGCCTCGCCCAATCCTGACTCAGACAGATGCTCATAAACCCAAACAGAGCTGTCACATTTAATATTTTGTGGAAGACACTTTGTACTCAGTGACTTCCTGCAGGTCAGACACGGAGGCATCGGCATGCGTGCCTTCTGTTTGTTGTGAAAACTCTCTGCCTTCAGGCCCGACCTGGCCCTTTTATCCAGAAAAACTCTTGATGTATTTTTAGGTCTGTTGTCCATGATGAATCTTTAACTTCAAGTTGAATTCAGGACGTACAGCTTCTCTGCTAACAGCCATAATGACAGCATTTTCTAAATGCAGGAAATGAGTCATTAAGCAAACAAACTGAGATATGTGACCTTTGAATCCTTGTTGGCTGACTTCCTCGTGTGGTTTAATTAGACCAAAGCAGGAGGAGGGTTAATCTTGCCACTCCCCAGAGACAGAATAAACCTGTATAGTAATGTTATCGCTGTTGGGACGATGACGTGACTCTGATGTTGTGATTGTTTGTCTGTCGTACAAATTGTGTTTCGCTTGATAATTCTTCAGTGCTTGAAGGAAAAATGGGCTTAAAATCAATCACACAACTCTGCAGTAGTCTGTTAAGCTATAGGAGGCAAAAGTATAGGAAGAGTTTCAGCCATAATCTCTAAAGTGTAGCAACAAGAAATATTATCCAGTTAAAAACGGGCAGTTGTCTTTCCTCCAGTCTTCAGACCCATTCGTCTGTCAGTCATACAAGACGTTCTGGGACCAGCTGGAACATGCCCAACGTGCAGGTTTCATCCTCATTCTGAACCTTTCTTTAAACATCTTATCTGCTCTACTGTAGGATTGAATTGTGGCTGAGGTGATTGATTCCTGGATTCTTTGGATCAATTCAATTTTATTCATTTAGCATCTATTACAACAGAAGTTGTCTCTAGGATCTTTCCAGAGACCCAGAACGTGAAGCCTGAGCAATTATTACATAAACATAACATAAACAATGGCAGGTAAAAACTCCCCTAGTGGGAGAAAAACCTAAAGCCAAACAGTGGCAAGAAAAACTCCCCTTTAGGAGGAAAGTAACCTTGAGCAGGACCTGGATCATAAGGGGGGACCCTCCTGCCGGAGGCCAGCTGGTTAGAGCAGGAAAAGAGAGATCAGACAGAGAGGAAAGGCACAGATGTATTGTCAAAGGTCAAAGACGAGACGTTTTTATTATTACCTATCCATGAGCAGGTACATGTGACTGATACATTGTTAGTTGGTGGACTAAAGGACGACTATATAAACAGGTGTAGACAGCAGGCACTGAGGTGGTCAGAGGGGGGACTGCAGCTATTGAAGCTCTGGCCTGCAAACATGCACAGAAGAGAAAAGGAGGGGGCAGACCAGCACAACAAACTACAAGAACAATGGAGAACAATGATGGTGATGAGATACTTCTAATTAATAACTGAGGGTTGATCTGAAGAAAGGAAAGAGAAGAGGAGGAGAGAAGGAGGGGTGAGGGGCACCCTGCAGCTTAGCTCTATAGCAGCATATCTAGGATGAAGCTCTGCCTGAGACCAGCTGCTCTAGTCTTGTCTTGTCCAAACTTGAGGCAGTTAAAAGGTCTGGAGTTCATATCGGGCACCGGGTTGTTGTGTAATTGGAGCTACCGGTGTGAAGTTCAGGGAGAAGTCATGTGTAGGAAGCCTTTGGTTGGCGATAAAACCAACACTATAAACCTTTAAACCGGCATGGTGGCTGCTGATGGAAAACAGTGTCAGGTTTTTTGTGTTTTTTGTGTCAGGTATAGAAATTTAGTATACTTCAATGGCAGAGGCAGTCCGAGCAGCTTTTCTGTTATTGAAGACAAAACTGAAAGGACCAACAAACGAGCAGCAACTGGCTGCAGTGAAGGTCTGTAAAAGTGTCTCCAGGGAGGGAACTGATGCCCACAGGCTCCCGACTTCAGTCACTAGTCACTAGATTACAACCCGATATTATCGCCGGATTATCCCAAACAGCGTCACTAATCTGAGAAACCTCATCCTCGGCACGATCGCCTACAAGTTCCTCGGTTTTGGTTTCACTCGGGTCCCCTATAATCCCTTATTCTAAAATTGATACCGAGTACTCCAATATATTTTAGCCTGTCAGTGATGCGTCTTTTGACCATTTGTCATTTATATTCCTGCAGCACCTAATCACAACGCACTAAAGCTCTACCACCAGCTTCGTTTCAGACGGATTAATGTTGGTGTCCAGACTGCAGAGAAGGGAAAGATCCCCGGTCGGCGTGAGCTCCCATGGTTCAGGGCAGTCGTGTGATTTATGTATGCATGGAAGCACAAAACTGACGAGGTACACCCGGTAACGGAGAGGGTTAAGTCTATGTCAGGGGTCGGCAACCCAAAATGTTGAAAGAGCCATATTGGACCAAAAACACAAAAAACAAATATGTCTGGAGCCGCAAAAAATGAAAAGTCTTGTATAAGCCTTAGAATGAACACCTGCTGCATGTATCTATATTAGTTATAACTGGGGGAAGATTTTTTTTCATTATGCACTTAGAGAAAAAAGTCGAAATGTTGAGAAAAAAAGTCGAAATGTCGAGAAAAAAGTCAAAATGTTGAGAAAAAAGTCGAAATGCAGAGACAAAAGTCAAAATGCAGAGACAAAAGTCGAAATGCAGAGACAAAAGTCGAAATGCAGAGACAAAAGTCGAAATGCAGAGACAAAAGTCAAAATGCAGAGACAAAAGTCGAAATGCAGAGACAAAAGTCGAAATGCAGAGACAAAAGTCGAAATGTCGAGATAAAAGTCGAAATGTCGAGATTGAAGTACAATTTCGAGAAAGAAGTCCAAATGTTGAGAAAAAAGTCAAAATTTTGAGAAAAAAGTCGAAATGTCAAGATTTAAAAAGGAAAGGAAAAAGGAAGGAAAAAAAGAAGAAAAAAAGAAGAGAAAAAAGAGAAAAAAGGAAAGAAAAGAGAAAAAGTACGTCAACTGTAATTTCCACAGTTGTTAGCCTGAGTGGTCTCAGTCGTTGTCTCTCTGTGCAGGTCAGCTGACGCAGGATGATGGTACATGTTAATTACTCTGGTGGTCATTTTTTATTCTGCTGGGGACTCCCAGTGAGATTTGGATCCATTGAAAAAGTTTACAAAGGGCAGTTTGATCCATGCGGTGACGGAGCGAGGCTTCAGCCTGGAGGGGTTTGTTTCTCAGACCTCCTCCAACCCCCACCACCTTTCTGTGCTCCTCGCTCTGCTGCTTTATTATCCAGGGACGTTTTTTGGGATGGGAACTGGCGACGGAGGAGCAAGGAGGGGGGGGTGATTGAGGCTGGATGAATGAAAGGGGGCTCTCGGGTGTCAGGCCTCACTCTTGTCTTTTATCTTTGGGATCGCAGCTCAGCCCGCCGGGGGCCAAGGTTCCCCGTCTTTTCTGGGGATACGACCCGGTCCGCTTGCCCAGGTGTCAGTCACAGCGTCACTGTGAGCTAACCAGCGAGCGTGACGTCGCATCCCAACGACCTCGCACAAAAGCCGGCCGGGGGAGCCCTGTGAAACTGGCGGGAGGAGGAAGGCGAGCTGGAGCGCACTGGAGTTAAGCCGACATGGCCCTCATTGTTGCGCTGGCAGACTGAATGAAAACGAGCCCGCGCTAGCACACCACGGGTCATTCTTTCTTTATTAAAAGATTTTTGTCCAAACAAATCAGAATCATTTGAATTTAGTTATGTGTGGTTTTGTTTGACCTCATTCACTGGTTTTATCCCAGTTAATTGAATTTGGGGCAGTCATAAGAATTCCATCATCTGAAAAGATTTATCCACGGTAACGCCGGTGTGTTTCTCTACCACGAGGAAAGTCTTTGTCAGATGTTTCGGTAATCTTTCTACTTCCAACTGCAGAGCCCCTCCTCTTTCATCTGACCGCAGGACAACCTACAGTTGATTTTCCCAGTGAGGTTTTCACCTCAACACCGTCCTCTACCAGCCTCTGCTACTACGACTTAGCCCCCCCCTCCCTCCAAAACCACATAGTTGTGCCACTGAGCCACGTGTTTGGATGGATGGACCGGCCTCCTCGCGACTCACATTTACAGTAAATTTAATTGTGCAGCTTATTAACTTGTTAGACTTCCCGCTCTTGAGTAGAGGGGGTTTCTGGGAGACATGTGACGAAGGCTCTTCCTGTTTCCTGAAAGCGTTTGTATTGTTGCCTTCTTTTTTTTCCTGGGTTGCTTCCCGCTCTTTTTACGCCAAGATGCACACATGCATGGTAGCTTTTTAGACCCTGGAATGGATTTAAACATCCATTTGACATCAGTTGCATATTTGTTAAGACATTTCTTGTTTGAAGGCTGAACCAAAGCTGCAGAATCTGCCCGTAAAATGCCTGTCAGATGATCTCATCAGGCAGTACTACCTAAAATTTACTTACGATGACTGATTTAAAACGAAGAGAAGTTAAGAAAATGTGTAAATCCCAAATCACTTTGGTGCTGAAAGTTTGGAGCAAGTGCTTCTTAAGAAAACATTGTAGGAAAATACGCCCTTCCGTCGGGTCGGCCAAGATAAATGAGTGTTCAAGCGTACGTCAAGCACCCTGTAGCTGTTCACGCCACATGCACTAACCGTGTAGTTCCAGGTCACTTACAGAGTGTCTTGTTTTGACTGAACCGAGGTGTGAAGACCTGGTGCCGTCACCGGCTCTGGTCCACAGTTACTGCTAGGCCTCCGGTGGCTTTCCAGCTCACTATTTAGCACCAAGAGGTCGGAGGTCAGCACAACCTTTGCCCTTGTAAAAAGCAAAACTGTTTTAAGTCAATCACACCTGTTGTTCATGACAAATACCTGAAATAGTCCTGATTTATATAAACAAAGAAGAAGAAAAACATTGACAGTGGCTGTCTAGAGTTAAAGAACTGACCAAATAAGGTCGGGGACTTTAGTGGCTTTTCAGAAGCTCAAGATGGCATGTACGAAAATGTCTCCAGTGATGGAAAGTAAGCTGAGCTTTGGAGTTACAACCCAGAGGGGGGCGCGTCGCCGTCCACCTGTGCTTGTTTTTCTGGAGTCTCCTCCTGCGAGCGCTGAGTTGAAAGATAAAACCGGTTTGACGCCTCGCTGTGAGGAATCACCGAAGCGTAACGCCACAAAGGTAACATCAAAGCTAAAAGCCCTGAGCTCTGCGTGGGGGAGCCCCGTGATCCAGTGAATGTGGGGGCGATGCCAGAAGAGCTGACTCATGCTGGGGTTTCTCTTGTCAGGACTTCCTTCCTCAGAGAAAACACAAGGGTGTTGGTTCCCCCGTCCCAGTTTCTGAAGCCAGATCCACATCAGCAGCATGTTATAAATTCTTCTGGGTGGAATAAACCCTCGGATGTAAACACGGTGACACAATGCAGGGTCATGCGTAGTTCACTCCCACCGGCTGGAAGTTGCGGGGCGGGCCTCCGTGTTGGTTGGACTCTATCAGATAAACCTGGCGTGAAGAACAGGAAGTCCTTCCCTTCCGCCGCCAGAAGCTGTTTTCAAACCCTTTCTGTCCAGTGATGGCTCTGTTTCTTCCCACCGTAGGTGTCGTTCAACGTGAACGTGGAGGCGAGGAGCTGTCCTCCCCGCGGGACCAAACAGAGCTTCACCATCAAGCCCGTGGGGTTCAAGGACCACCTGGAGGTGTCGGTGGATTATCGGTGCGACTGCGGCTGCAGCCGGGATGCCAAAGTCAACAGCAGCATCTGCAGCTCCATCGGTACCACAGCTTAGTCTCCCGGTTTAGTATTTATTGGACCTATTTTGGTTTCAGTTTAATAAGATCTGTTAACACATTTTAGATTTTACCTGATTAATTCCTGGAAAAAATGTTGGCGGTACCCCCCCCCCCCCCCCCCCCCCCCCCTCAATTACAGCTGAACTGCAGAGAAACTAGTGAGAATCAGTCAGATGGATGGAAATCCCCTGAAATGCAAACTGTATGAGTGGACTTCTTGCAGGCTGAAAGGATAATTTATTAATTTAATTTATTTTTTTTTCTAAGCCACGATGAAACAATTAACTTGCACATATTTTCAAATTAACCTTATTTTTAAAACATGCCGACAATCCTGACCTCACTGGCAGCTGTATGGTTTCCCTGGTTCTCCCACTTAAAAGCCTCCTTTGCTCTGATTGGTCAACCTGATCAAGAACCGCCCACCATCAGCTCTGCAGGAATTTAAGTTGGTGATTGAACATAAAATCAGTTTGGGAGTCGAAGTGCACTCTGAGGTATCAAACTTTTTAATCAAACTTTGAAACGCCACACAAAATATTAGGAATACTTAGATAATTGGGCCATATAATGACGTATTACTTGAAATTAAAGATGGCAGCTGTGGCCGACTGTCTCTCACAGAACTGCTTTCATTTGGTTTGGTTTTATTGACGCATCTGTTTCAGAGTTGCAGCTTCGCCTGCATGAGGAAATCTTCTGTGACGAAACTGGAAATGTATCAAAATGTTGGTTGTTAGAACCTACAAGTTTAACATCCGACGCACCCATCAACAGAGAGAGTCTAACACTGGTTAAAAGTGAGGAATAAAATAACAGTTTGTAACATCAGCCTTTATAAAAGCCTTAACTTTTCCTACCTGCCACTGGCTTGTACGTCCTCAGTCCCCAGAACTCCCCAGAGAGCCGGGAACTGTTTGGTCCAAATATGCCTTCTGGTGTAACTATTTCCAAATTTTCATTTGTGGTTGTTTTTGGCAGTAATGTAAAGTAAAATTATACTTGAACTATTTTTAAATCGGCGCTGTCAGGCTTGTTGCCTCTCAGATTTAGCGGTCGACAGTCCCGCTGGAAAGTTCCTGGACTATAAATCAAAACTGGATGTTTCAGCTGTGGACACAAGTCTCAACTATTAGGGATCAATCTAACTGTGCAGATTTTATTTTTTAGATATTGTGTTTGTAGTAAGTATGCAGGTTTAAATGGGAAGCATTTTCCCGCTCAAGGAAATGAGCGCAGATGAACACTGAGCCCGGCAGGTGTGACCGATTTAGTCCCCGACGACAGCATCACATCTTAACCAGGGCTGGGGATCGATTCAAATGTCAAGAATCGATTCGATTCCGATTCTTAAGATTCAGAATCGATTATCAAGATTTGATTCGATTCCAAATTGATTTGGGTTAGTGTTATTAAAACTGTTTTTTGAGCTGTTGCATGGATTATATGACTGTAGTTATGCAAAATATTACTACTAGTATTATATTGAGATTCAGCAGCAAGTATTGGCAGGTAATGATGCTGTAAGGACCAATCAGCTCCCAGAATGCTGATAGAACTGCTTTCAGACACATCGTGTGGGTCAGAATTACCAAACAGATCCAGGGAGGAAACAGAGACGGATGAAATCGGTTTTAATTTTTCCCCACATTCCGTTTTTATTTGTTCCATTTTCGGTCTATTTAATTTTGAGCATTTGGTTTTTAGCATTTTTTGCAAATGTAACCCCAAGACAGTATATAAAGTAATGAAATATAGACAATTTATGCAATTATAACCTAACACTTTAATGTTTTCATACCTTTAAACATATTTAAAGGCAAAAACATGGCACCAGTTATTCTCGTGTCCAACAAAACATTCCTTTTTTGGGGATAAACAAAAAAATAACCAAAAGTTGTAATGTAATGATGAAAAAAAAAAAACATAAATAAATAAAAGAAAAAAAAGAAAAAAAATCGATCTTTAGACATATGAATCGATTTTTAGGAATTAATATGAGAATCGATTTAGAATTGGGAAATCGATTTTTTTCAACACAGGCCTAATCTTAACCCCCAGTGACCTCTCGGCCCCGCAGGTACGTATCACTGCGGCACCTGTCACTGCGATCAGGGCTACCTGGGAGCCCGCTGCGAGTGCCAGGAGGGCGACGCCAGCAGCATGATGCTCAGCGCCTGCCGGGAGGCCGAGGGCAAGCAGGTCTGCAGCGGGCGAGGCGAGTGCAGCTGCAACCAGTGTCTCTGCTACGAGTCGGAGTTCGGGAAGATCTACGGCAGCTTCTGCGAGTGCGACGACTTCTCTTGCTCCCGTCACAAAGGCATCCTCTGCTCAGGTAGGAACGCCGTCTGCAGGGAGTCCAGGTTTGCTTTAAAGGTGAGCTGATCCAGGTGTTGCTGTTTTAATGAGGTGGCGGTTAGAGTTCCCTGCAACAGCTGTTGCTGTGTGAGGATGCAGTCACTAGGAAACATGTCGCTGTCCTTGCACTGCTTTTCACTAGCAGCGGTTTATACGACCTGTAAGGTACAAACAACCTGCAACACTGTAAACAGAATCTCCCTCTTGAACAATGTTATTCAGCCAGGAGGCTAAAAATGAACTTGCAGAGCACAAAGCCTGCAGCTGCTTTTATTCGTCACTGGCCGGTTGTGCAGCTGTGAGCAGCTGACTACACAAACTGCAGGAACCTGCACTGAACCAGGTGTACCGGCTTCCCCTGCAGGCTGCTGAGCAGCGGCTGCAACGGTACTTGTTCAGAGGTGCAGCTGAAGCATTGTTTTTCTGCCTCGGGGAGGGCACGTGGAGGTATGAAGTAGAGGGCTGCATTGGGATTAACGCAAATCTCGCGGGAGCGGGAGGTTTGAACTTTGCTGCGGGCGGCAAAAAAAAAACACTGTGGGATCAGGATGTAGTCTAGTGACAAGATGGAAATCAATGACGTGGAAAAAACCTCAAACAAGGTCTTTACAAAACAAAGACAAAGCAAGGAAACTAAGGTATTTGGAGAAACTGTGTTTAGTGTCTGTGGAGCATCTTGGAAGAGAGTTGCGGGATTGGGACCTCAGCCGGTCAACAACATTCTCTTCCTCCACGGCAGTATAATGGCAAAGTGATTCAGTTTGTGTGATGATGACAATGATGGATTTGCATCTAACTTTTGGTCAAGTGGCCTATGAACTGTCAATTATCCATCAAGCTCCACAATTATCACGTTAACAGTAAATCAGATAGATTTGTCTAGGACAACATTTCTCTTGCGGGACGGGAGAAGACACGAAATCAATGCATCTCTATTATTGTGCGGGCATTAATTCTCAGAGTTTTGCGGGTGCGGGCGGGAGTGGATATAAACACTGCGGGAGCGGGCGGTAATGGTCAGAAATTCAGCGGGAGCGGGAGCGGGATGAAGAAAACAATCCCGCGCAGGGCTCTAGTATGAAGCTCTTCTCGGAAGCATTTATTACTTGGGTACTGTCTACTGGAATTCTTGTAAATATTTGGGATAAATTCAATTTGTATAGGGATCATGGTCTCATTATTTCCCATGCTGCCCCCCGCCCCCCCCCACTAAAGCATAAAAATGCTGCTGTTAATCAGAAGTTCCTGTGCTGGTGCCCACTCGGACTTCTTGCCCGTTCTGGTTGGTGCCGCTGGAGCCCACAGAGCTCCGAGTTGCATGAAAAGGCTGGTTTGGCTGAGTATCTGTATCCAACAAGCCGAGCCTTTTGTGTTCCCAGAACATTGGGTTCAACACTGAGGAAGGGGGGGGGTGCACTGGCTCATCCAACGGTTGTTCCTGTGAAACCACAGAGACTGCTTTGTGGCGGTGGGGCCAGTTTTGGCGAGATCCCCAAACACAATGCCGGCCTGTATTTACCAGAAAGAACAGAGCTGTTTGATGCAGTTTGCAGCAGAGCTGGATGACTGTTTTTACTCATCGTCCATTAAATGTTAACAGTCCACTACCTCCTGTTGTTCCTCGCCTCTCTCCTCCTCTCGGTGTGGAACCATAATGAGTTGCTAATGACACCAAATGCTACGCCCCCTCCGAGTCTGCCAGTTAATTACTGCGGAGGGGCCTGTGTAAACCGCGTTGTGAAAACAATTAACGGGCGGGCTGGCCCCCTGCCGGGTGGGGGTCGCTGGCCTGAAGGGTGAGGGCCTCCTGGCCGCGTGTCCGGCCCGGACCGGGTGGCCGGGGATTGCCTGGGTCGCGGTCCGCCGCCGCGGGATCCCTGGCTGCTTCTTTCCGCGCCGTGGGGGCCCCGCCCGCGGGCCCCCTCGGCCGCCGCCGGGTGGGGGGGGGGGGCCTCGCAGGCGGTGGGTTGCCTCCCTCCTACTTCTCCCCTCTGTGGGGTTGCCGGTGGCCTGGGTTCCGGGCTCTTCCTTGTCGGCCTCTGGTCTCACGGGTGGCGGGGTTGCTCCCCCCCCTCCCCCACTATAGATACACTTCAGGTGGAGCTTTGTTTGGTTTATTACACACATACACACACACACACACACACACACACACACACACACACACACACACACACACACACACACACACACACACACACACACACACACATATAGTAATTTAGTCACACGCATACACACACACACACACACACACACACACACACACACACATGCATGATCATATACATACACACACACACGCATAGACATACACACTGGCTTGTTCACCTGCATGCTGGCTCTCTAGTTTTTGGGTTTAGGTAGCGGTAGCGATAGCTTAGCTCAGACTGCGATCAGATCTCAAGATTTAGGTCGATTGCTGTTCGTGTTTTGGATGGCTCCGTGCCGGTTTCGTGCTTTGTTTGTGGTTTTTTTTTTTTGTTGCAGATTTCCAGTGCTTGACGTGTGTCTCCGTGTGTTCCTGCTTCCTGGATTGGCAGTGGATGTCGTCACCACCCCCCCCCACCCCCTCCCCCCCCCCAAAAAAAAAAAAAAACACTGGGTTTGTATGTGTATGTTTATGTATGTGTACGCATATGTGTGCGTATATATATGTATATATTACATATAGTAATAATGCACATATATACACTTTTGGTTTCTACCGTCATGGTATCAATCAATAATATGTGTGCAGACAAGGTGAAAAAAAAAAAAAAAAAAAAAAAAAAAAAAAAAAAAAAAAAAAAAAAAAAAAAAAAAGAAAAAAAAAGAAAACAATTAACGGGAAATACTGTTAAAGCGCAAACCGAGTCTGCTAAAATCTCCAGTAAGCTGTTTTAAATCTAGAGACTGACGGCAGACTTTACTGAATTATTGAGTGACTTTTTCCTTCAAGCCATTTAATTTACTGCTTAAGCAATGGCATACCTTTCTTAAAATGACAGCTAGACCATCTGAGGAATTGGTTTCATTACAATTCAAGTCAACTTTGAATCTCTGAAAGTCAGGAAAAGCAGAACAAGGGAACCTGTTAGGTTTTAGGTCAGTCGCTTTAGAGCGCTGCCCAAGTCTTTGGCAAGTCTCTCTCCCATATATTTTTTTTTGAGTCATTACTTTATTCAGTCTCCGACTTGCTTCTGTAATTCTGTGAGCCAATTTCATTATCGTTGTGGTGTGACGTAGTGATACGAATGTTATGTTGATATGTCGGAAGAGATCAAAGTTACTTAAGCTGACTTTAGCCTAGTGATGCACCGAATGTTCGGTAACCGAAATTGTTTGGCCGAAAATGGCAAAAAAACACTTTCGGTGTTCGGTGGAATAAGTGGGGAAAAAAACGAACAATTAATAGTGGCGTGTTTAGATGACGCAATCAAACAGCGAACAGCTGGAGTGTGCAGTGTTAAATGCAGCAAACATGTCAGCATGTCAGATCATTACTGGGATGTGGGAAAAAGCAGAGGACACGAGAAATGATCCAGGCTGAGTTGGATTTGGGAGAGCCGCTTGGTGATGGAGACGGTCACGGGTCACAGCGCAGGAGATCGGGGAGAGAACCCGCAGAGAAAAGGGCCCGAACTACCGATGCGGTGGAGAACCCTCACTGTCGGATATGACGAGATCCTCCAAGAAAATAACCAGATTTTTACAATTATTATACAAGGCTTCAAATTGCGGAGATCAGCCCCGCCGTGACCCGATTAAAGGAGCCGTCTGTAAGAAATGTCCAAAACTGGTACTGCAGTCACTTTCAAAATATTGTTGAGTGGCTTGTACCCTCCCCCTCCTCCCCCCGACCAGAGGTTGCCAGGTAGGCTGCAGAATGCAGCAGGAACGTAGGCTGCCATGGCTGCGATAATTAGAGCCGAGCTGGCAACCCGGATGCCGAAACAATACTGACTTGGTGATTGGGAGATAGGTGGAGGGTGGAGCTTCAGAAACAATACTGACTTGGTGATTGGGAGATAGGTGGAGGGTGGAGCTTCAGAAACAATACTGACTTGGTGATTGGGAGATAGGTGGAGGTGGAGCTTCAGAAACAATACTGACTTGGTGATTGGGAGATAGGTGGAGGGTGGAGCTTCAGAAACAATACTGACTTGGTGATTGGGAGATAGGTGGAGGGTGGAGCTTCAGAAACAATACTGACTTGGTGATTGGGAGATAGGTGGAGGGTGGAGCTTCAGGCCAAAACAAAAAATGACAACATAAACATCAGTTGAGGGCTGCAACTCCTCTTTTTAAACTGGAATATCCTGGCTTGAGTGCTGTTGTCAGTGACATAAGTATTGGAAATGAACATGATTTTTAAATGTCTGTTGACATATCGGGGTCATTTTATGATTCGTTTTATTATTGCTCTTACATACAGCTCCTATAATTGGATTTGAACGGGAGAAAATGAAAAAGGATTATGAGGAAAAAATAATTACAGTAAGACAAATTGTGACTGGTGGGTATTTCACTGCACCTTTATTTGATTTATGCAATGGTGAAAAAATTGGCAATATAAATTAAAAACTGCAAAGAACCATTGTTCGGTATTCGGCCAAGTGTTTATTATTATTTTCGGTTTCGGTTTCGGCCACAAATTTTCATTTCGGTGCATCACTACTTAGTTGGGATGTTGCATCAGCCAATAGTTGGGAGGGGAGATAGCAAGAGCCAGACGAAGCTTCTTAAAAGTAAGACATAATTTCATATCAGTTTCCAGCTCTACAGTGAGTGGTTGGCGGTCTCTTGTCACAACTTGGCTGACACTTGAATCACCACGTTATTGCTGATGAGCAACTGACATCGCATGTGGTGACATCACTGCCGGGAAACTTCAAATTCAAAGCCACAAGGACTTAATAAGACCATTTTAGATAAATGTCTAATGCCACCTCAGATTTTGTTTTTCTTTTATATGTGGCTGGAAGCTTAAACATGGGTTGTAGTACTCGTATACACAACACGTCTGCCGGGGTTTTTGGGGGGCTGGGGGTGGTTCCCTCTGAAGAGTTTTGGTTAGGCGTTGGTCTCTGTGATGTCCTAAGCCTAAGTGCTCGTTCTTAAAGAAACGTTTATGTGTGTTTCAATCCGAGTCGATGACCTTCCTGCTCAAGAATGTTGCTTTTCTTACCAAAATGTCCCCATCAAAGTGTTTTTGGCGGTGAGAGGACCTTGGGTTGCCATGGCACAGTAGTTTTTTTTTTTTTTTTTGTGGGGGGGGGGGCAAAGACTGAAGAGAGATTGTTCATCAAAAAACAAAACAAATCTGCTTGTCTTCATTTGGAGCCTCTTTGTGATTCTGGGTCTTTGATGTTCTGAAATAATTAGACTTCTGGAGTTGTGCATTGAGCAAAGCTCCTTTAACGGCACCAGAGATTAAAATTACATGTCTGTAAATGAGCAAAGTGTGGCAGATTTTGAGTTAATTAATTTCAGCCCGAGGCCGGAGTCTCTCTAATATGCAAAAATCAAAGATGCTGTGGCGTCGCGACAGGCAGCATGAGAGCAGCCTTGTGTTGGACTGGAAGAGCTGCTGGGAGTCTCGCAGGACATGTTGGGTCAGATGTCTTGGACGGGTATTGATGCTCTGAATATCCCGGTAACCGTATCCTCACTATCTGCACAGCCAAGGACGAGTTTCTTTGTGATGATTGACAAGCAGAGACTGATATTTGCATTAGAATCCAGTGGCTAACTAATCCTTTCAACCAACATTGCGAGGAGGGAAAAAACTTGACTCTGCTTCAGTATTAGGATTTTCACAGTTATATTAATGTTTTTTCTTAATTCGTGGGCAGTGAATTCTGTTTTATATTTTGTTTATCAAAGTCTCGTGGAACTGTGAGGCTCCACCTGGTGGCAGAGTCAGATACTACAGCAAACCTGCAGTCATTTTACCTGAAAACGTGATGCTTTTCTGTCTGAGTTGCAGTTCATTGGGATAGATGCAGTTATTAACCCCCAGAAAGTGATTAACAGCTAATATTTAACATCTGCAACAAGAATATCAGCTGCTTTGTCCATGTCTTCGTTATCTGCCATGAATATCATTGCGTTCCTCCGTCTCTTCCTTAATGAGGCCTTGGTAAATGTTGCCTTCCTCGTCCTCCTGCCCCCCTGACCCACATTTCTCCCACAGCTGGTTTTAAATAATGATCTCAGCGCTCAGCTGGCTCCAGTTGCCAGAAATAGCATGTTCCTGCTTTCCAGACTTACCCAAACCTTCTTTTGCCCCATAAATAAAAGTGCTGTCCCAACGCTGCATCCTGCAGGCGTCTGTGTGCACACACGCATGTGCGCGTCCTTATAGGGTAAATGGGAACATGTGTGTTTTAAGCACGTTCGTGCAGAGCACAGCCGAGAGGCCGGACTGTACTGAGGGTTCTTTCTCGCAGGAGATGTGCCTTCAGGCTCATTCTGGCTTTTCAGTGAAAAAAACAAGAAAACATTTCCTGAATTTTTAAAGGATGACAGAAAACCTCGTTGGTTTAACAGTTAAATCGTCATATGTGCGGCTTCAACCCAAAACTCTCACATTTTTAAGCAGATTTAACATCTTTTCTCTGCGTCGTGGCTCAACAGATTGGTGCAGACCTTGAAGACGAGATCATGTGGTGATCCGATCATCTGAACCGGGTCCATCGAGGCTGGGAAACGTCTAAAACATGCAGGACACTGGATCCCAGGGGCCTGGATTGGCAGAAACTGGGCTTGTGGCTCATGAACATGCACAAATTCTCTTTAACCTTTGTGCCCTTTTGCCCTGAAAAAACAACAAATCCTCTCTGAAGTTTTAAGGGTGATGTCTCTTTTAGATATTTATCCCAACTTTATAACGCCTGTGCCAGGGTTTCAAACTAATGAAGATATTATTATTATTAAAGAAAACCGTTTCCTCTAACATGTGACCCGCCGACCTGCTGGAACGGAAATGGAGACGTGAGGAAAACTACTGAAACCGAGCCTCCACACGCTCCCGACGTCCGCAGGCGGTGAGGTTATTACTCAGCTGTGAGACGCTGGTAGATCTTGAAAGAAAACAAGGTCTCAACAGTAGCAGCGGGATCGTGTTCGTTCTGCTCACGGCAACGACCGCAGGTCATTTCTGAACCAGTCGCTGAAGATCTTCTCCTTTTGTGCATGAACTCCCACACAAATATTGTGTTGGTTATTCTCAGGACGCACAAAGGGAAAATAGTTTCAGATGAGTTTAAAATGAGTGAACAAAGTAATCTGAGGATCACCTGACACCCTCAGGTAAAACAAACATGGGAGGACTCCTCCCCCCTCTCCTCTCTTTTTACTTGGAGACTTGACTAAACTGGACCGCCGCAGAAATGTGCTCTCTTAAATAAAATAAAAACCGATCACTCTTGGAGTGCTTTAATAAAACAAAGCGGAGCAGATAGTTGTACTTAAAGAGTTGTTGGGGTAAAACTGGAAACTCAGCAAATGCTGCAAATGTGAAACTGAAGATCCCATCGTCGTCTCTGTTTATATAATAAAGTCCGTGTTGGAAGTGTGCCGTTTCCAGATGAGCTGGAAATTCAAGACATGAGCCCAGGAGAAGAAGAGTTTCCTTGGCAATCAGGAGCTGATGTCCAGGAACCACTGGAGAGGCCAGTTCAGCCTCTGTGTGGTTCCTGAGCACGACGAGTCCCCGGAGGTGACGAGTCCCCGGAGGTGACGGTTCCAGCACCTGGATTTGGACCCTTGCAGCTGACTGATGCTGTTCGGACTGGGATTCAAGCAGAGTTGCAGTTGCTTTCCGGATGATGCGTCACGCTGTGATGCTGCAGCGTGTCGAACGAGAGCGCAGATAAGAAAATAAACAGAGCGCTCCTGAATCCAGGAACTGCAGGGTTTTTCTTCACTGCTGGGAAGAAGTTGTTTTCTGAAACAGCACAAACACCTCATGTGATGAGGTGAAGGGAGTTTCACCATTTAAGATGGTACATCACTTAATTTCTTTATATTTATTATATATATATATATATATATATATATATATATATATATATATATATATATATATAAATAATAAACAATGAATCAAAGCTGTATTATTGTGAACTCTTCTTCTTCTTATCAATGCCGTTTAAAGTCATTGGCCAGCGTTCCATCCAAAAGGCTTTAAACCCGTTCCAGACCGTAGTTGGCAGCCACCTAGTAAACATTTTCCGTTAACTGTTTTAGTTGCTTGGGACCAAAATGGAGAGAAAAAAACGCTGGATTCTAAATGAATTCCATAGTTGTGAAGGTTCGGGATATTTTTATAGGTCCGGCTGGAAGAAAAACATCCCAGAACTCGGTGGAAACGGCTCCAAAATCAACAACAGACACACACGGGGGGGAAGTTGAAACCCTGAACAGGAAGTCTGCAGGTCTCCAGCACAAGAACGTTTTTATTTACACCCATTACAAAAGTCGTGACATTACAGGAGCCTTATCATTGTAAGCTTAAGCCTTATTAAACATTTTCTGAAGCCAGAATTCTCACTTATGACATACCTTTTTCCTGCGGCCCTGATCATGCTGCATTGGGCAGGCATCCATGATGAGCTTCATGTGTGACGTACATCGTCGTCATAGTGCACCACTGCTCCCCCTAATGGACCTGAAGTAACTGCATTTCAGCACAACGGATCCGTGGTCAAAATTTCTGAGGAGCATCTTAGCAATAACACGTGTGGTGGAACACAACACGGACACACTTACTTGGATACCTAACGTCAAGTTAGACGGCGAATTACATCGTAATGTAAAAGTAGCGATCGCCTAGGGGTGGGCGATATGGCAAAAATATCATATCACGATTCTTTTAAAAATAAAATCAAGATTTCGATTTTATCAGGATTTTAATTTGAAAAAAGATAATTGGAAAAGCATTTACGGCTGGACATCTACCGCGGGTCAGCTACTTTAAGCAGGCGTTTAAACCCCTCATTTTTTTACCGTCTAGAACGGTACCATGTCCTTTGCGAGATAAAAGGTAACAGCTTCTGTTACCTCTTTCCATCGCTTGCTTGACTTGTCAAACGCCTGTTAATGTTGTCTGTTTTGGAAATGTAGACGTGAGGAAAAACCACTGAAACCGAGCAGGCTAGCTGCAGCCTGCGGCGCCGCCGGGCCCCTCGCTGTTCGGCTCTCAGCAAACTGCTCGGGGTGCTTCCTCTTCAGGGGAGAACAGATCCATCGTGTTAGCCCCCGACTTGCCAACGATTTCCGTGGAAACTTTGCAAATGACATTTGCTTGAGCTCGATAACTTGCAGAAACTCAAAACCAATTCCATTAAATTGAGGTGGATTTTTTTTTTTTGCGACCAACTCCGTTTGGCTTTCAGCCATCGCTCTCTATGTGCTACTACTACACACACAAACAAGGCGGGTAGGAAAGCGCGTTGCTGCCTGTAATCCGCTATGATTGCTCGGTCAGGTTGACGCAATTTATTGAATGTGTCTGAGACGATCCTACGATCTCTGCAGTTTGAAAGATCATCTTGATCTTAAAGGGATTGTGACATGAAAAACACATTTTTCTTGATTTTTTGTGTTTTGTTGGGTGTCTTGACATCAATTACACCCAAAAAACAACGAACTTTTAACATTCAGTGTATTGTGTGCTTTCTGGGATTTTCCGCATAACTATGCAAAAACGGCGCATGTGGTTTGGTGGCGGATCGTTACGTAACGATCCGCTAAATCACCGCCCCCTCCACCCAGCTCCCTGTCTCCTCTCCTCTCCAGCGCACCATAAAGGCTGATTTATGGTTCCGCGTTACACCGACGCAGAGCCTACGGCGTAGGGTTACGCGGCGACGCGCACCGTACGCTGAACCCTACGGCGTAGGCTCTGCGTCGATTTCACGCGGAACCATAAATGAGGCTTAACACGGAGCTGTTGAGCCTCTTTTGTTCTAATCACTGGAGGAAAACTGCTAAGAAGACCCGCGGCCACTGACTGGACTTAAGATAAGGGGACAGTGCTGCTTGCATGCCTTTATTTTTGTGATTGTTTGCTGTGGACTGTCTGCTTCGCCCTCCTGCTTTTCCGTGCATGCTTCGCCTGTCGCTCCGACGCCGCTGTGAGCGTATGGCTGGAGGAGGAGGTTTGGAGGAGGAGCGGAGCAATGATTGACAGGAAAGGGGGGAAAGGAAGCATTTTTCACGGTGAGAGTACTAGAGTGAAGTTTTTCTTGTTACACTCTTTTAGACACATTTGAGGGATGTTGGCCAAGACTTTTAATAGTGTTAAAAGCATGATAAAAATGATGTCACAATACCTTTAACATACAACACGTCTTTGTTATCAGTGACATCAGTGGCTGATGTAAAAGAAAATCAGGAGTAACTCCTTTGTTCTGACCCTGAGCACAGATATTTCCCAGGTATCACACGTCAGGTTGAGGTTAAAACTAGCAGCTGAACAGCAGAGCAGGTGGAAGGACGTTAACTCCCACCCGGTACCAGAGCCTTGTAGATGGTTGTGCACGTGCTCCTTGACTGTGTGTACTTGGAGAAAACCAGGATAATCATAACGTTCTTTCTTTGGTTTGGGATGTGAAGTGCTCACCCAGTTATTGTCAATACTGGTGAGTTCTGACGGAAGAGACCAAGGCGTCCTGTGAGTCAGGTGTTCAGCAGAATCCAGAAGTGAACACTGTTTTCATGGCTGCTAACCACTGTTGTCTGTCAGGTTTGTGCTGTTCACACGAACGTTGATCCCCTGACCCCAGTCCTGGTGCGTCGACTCGTTCAGCCTTTTACTGGCCCAGTAACACGGCCCGACCCAAGAGGAAGTTCATGGGTTTTCACCCGCAGCCAATCACGCACAGCAGATATTGGCTGTTTATTTCTGATGAGCTGCTCTTGGCTCTGCTTCAGGAGAGAGAGGAGAGAGAGCTTGTCTCAGCCTGCACATTTTAACTACGTGTCTGAGCTGTTTTACCTCCAAGGAAACATGTACGGTTCTGGTTTTGTTGTAACTGGTCTGTAAAGGGAACTAATCAGCCAGGCGGCAGACAATCAGACAGAAGTAGCACATAAAATGAGTGTTGTTAGCATATTAAACTGTCAGTTTGTGATGTGTGTTTGACATAATCGGTAAACACAAATGTGGCTCAGAGCTTCATTTTTAGGATCATTTTGCTAGGTGTGTGTTCCAGTTTGATGTGTGACGAAAGTCGGCAGTGAAGACATGATCATCCACAGCATGGAGGCTTTTACAGCACCAGTACCCGGAGAGAGGGGGGGTCTTAATCCAACCCTTAACACCTCATCAGCCTGCTGAGCATGCCCAGTGTAACAAAGTCCAAGAGGTTGAAAATAAATCCCGTAGAGCACAAAACCTTCAGCTTCGGATATCTGGTGGGGGGTAAAAATAGAAGATTGTTTTTAAACGGGGACAATACCGTAGACATCTTTCCTAACAGAATATTAGAGGGTACGTGTCACTTTCAACAGTTGCAAAAATACATAAAAATATGTCATCACGGGAAGGGGGGGGGGTAATACATTTTGGAAGATAGTCAGGGATTAACGTGATGACGACAAAGCGGCGACGTAGCGTGGAGGTAAACGCGTAGATGGCTGCAGCTGAGGATTAGCAGTCATTCATTCACAGTTAAAGATTCTGACTTAGGCCACGTTTACACGTAGCCGGGTATTTACAAAAACGGATATTTTCCCCTCTACGTTTTCAAAAATATCCTCGTTTACACGGACTCGCATGAAAACGCTGTTAACGTTATGCCAGCCAATCAGAATCCTGGAAAAAACATCAACAAATGACACGTGTAACTTCCAGGCTGATTTATGGTTCTGCGTTACCAACGCAGAGCTTACGGCGTAGGGTACCCGGCGACGCACACCGTACGGCGCGCATCGCCGCGTACCCTACGCCGTAGGCTCTGCGTCGATTTAACGCGCGACCATAATTCAGGCTTTACTTCCAAGACGGAACGAGAGTCTTTTATATAGAATATTAAACAGGTAAAATACAAGAAAATATTGACGGTGGCCAAACTAATTGTAAACACAGGTCGCACACATGACGCTGGTGAGTTTCTGGTGCATAATGTGACGTTCTGAAGCTTAAATCTCCGTTTTCCTCCGTTTAGACGCAAATGTGAAAACGGAGTTTTTGAAAATCTCCACTTTGGCCGGAGTTCTCAGAAATGATCGTTTTTGGGGGCTTTGAGTTTCATTTTCGTGTAAACGAACGGCTAAAACGCATGAAAACGCCTCTGTTTTTGCCCCGTGTAAACGGGGCCTTAGTCTGCAAACATTGAATAAAAGACCGCACTCAAATCATTCCTTTGTAAGGTAGATATGTTTGCTGTTTGGCCAACATGCTATGGGGAAAAAGTTTAATTTACTCTTCTCCACAAACTCTCTCGTTTCCAGCGCTCTGGGTGCATCACCTCGTCCGTTGCTCTGATTGGTCGAAGCGCCAACCAACTGGCTGTGAAGGATGTTTGATGTTTCATGGGTATAACCCACATACTCATCCCACAGCTGCATGTTCCTGACAAATGTGGCGCCATTTAAAAAGGAAATACTCCACGGAATAAAGTTTATTGCAGAGAAGCATCGTTACAACAAAGAAATAATCCACCAAACACAAATTTCCTCTCTTTTTGTGTTAAGTTTAGAGGTGGATCTGATCTGTCGGCGTTACATGATATAAGAAAAACTTGAATCTACAAGGAATTGAGTGATGTTCTCCTGGAAACGATGAAGCTGTTAATTTAGTCCATCTGAAAGTGGCTTTGCTGTTTACAGAATTAAAGATCAATTTATGCAGATTTACTGTCTAAAAACATCTGATGCCAAAAACTTAAGTTTGTTCAGTTTTGGAAAACTCAGATGAGTTTCAGGAGGATTAATGACTGTTTGTTATGAGGTTAAGCTTCCTTGCAGACAGTTGCCATCATTTGAAGAGCTTTACCAGAATAAATCAAGACCTCTGACGCAAAGTTTTCTCTAATCTTTTCAGTAGTCGTTATTCCCAAAGCTCACTGGCGCGCACGTGAAAGCTCCACATCTGCGCCTCACTGAGTCGCCTTGAAGCTGCTGCTCGCTAACAGAAGTTGTCAGCATGGTCACAGATAAACTTTAATGTTGTCAGGGCTGGCCGTTTCCTCAGTGCACGTTTCACTTCTCCCTCCTGGTCAGGCGTTTTTGCTGCCATAAGCACGATATTGTCACAAAGACCTTTTTTAGATGTGATCATCTAAGATTTAAGGATGTTGGGCGTAAAACACACATCTGCCTTTTTATTTTGACTTTCATCTCCTCGCCTGGATGAGTGCTGCTGTTCTGTGCCTCCAGATAAGCTTGTTTTGTTTCTATTTCATGAGTTTAGTCTCCTCCTTATCAGAACAGACTGTTTTCCAGCTTCAGCCCTGAAGCAAGATCAACCATCATTCCTCCTTAATGACACAAAATTAGATGGACAGCGCATCAACTTTAACCGCGTCCCCCGGGGAACCTCAAACATGCCTTTAGTTGTGTAAGACGCTCGTCTGCAGTCGTAGTCGTGAGCTCGTGGGGGGGTGGGGTGGGTTGTGCCGCATCAGCGCTTTGGCGGCTTGCAGACTTGCCACGTTTAGAAAAGCTGCCATCACCGCAGACTTGCTCACGAGATTTCCCCGCTGCTTCTGCTCGCGCTTCCTCTGACTGACATGAAAAGCGCCTCCTCTGGTTTCCAGCCTTCTCTTGGCGGTTGTTGCCTTGACGGGCAGAAATTTCAGCCGAGTAGTTTTGTCAGACCCGAGCACAAGTTGGCATCTTTTTCCAATCCCCTGAAGGCTTATGTGCATCAATCTGGCTCTGAAATATAGTTGAAGCTTATGTTTAATTAGGAAATGATCCTCATTCCTCTCTGCAGCCTTGAACTTTTGAGGAGGCACGGCTTTTGTTGAACTTTCACTGCGTCTTTCTTTTTTCTTTTTTTCCTTTTCATAAACACAAAGTGAGATTTGCACTCTGGGTTTGGTCCAAGTCCATAACTGAACTGTAATCTTATCCTGCCTCTCACTGTGTAATTAAGTGGAGGCTTTCATGGCGATATTGTTGCTGTCAGTCGGAGGCCTGCAGTCATGGTCAGGGAGGGGCGACGTGGAGGATCTGTTGGGCCAGACAGCTCTGAAATTAATGCACACAGTCTGTCATTTGTTGGCTTCGTTTAAATACGTCAGACTGGAGAAACCACGCCGCCTGCGCCATAGGAGACCTCCTTCAGCTAAAAAAAAGGACTCACAATATATTCAAATATAATCTCCTTTGTGTTGAGAATAAGTCTTTAAAATTAGATCACGGGCAGTGTCTGAAACATTTTTCTCAAATTTTCGGGGGGTTTTCCCCTCCAAATATAAAAGGGATTTATTGACACTGGGGAGGTTGTTGGTCAATGTTGTTGCTTGGAATCTGTGTCATTATTCATCATATTTTATCTCTTGTTAGCTTATTTATTTATCTTTAATTTGAACCAATTGAATATTTTAACTTGTTTGTGAGCCATTTTAAACATTTTTTAGATTAACTTGTCTGCAAATGTTTGTATCTTAAGCGTTTCCGGGTCTGTCTCCTCAACATTCTTGTTCATAGCGATGAAGAATGAGCTCTCTTTTTCATCGACCTGAGCTTGAGGAAAAAGCAGCAGTTCCCTAACTCCTTTCCTGTTGCTATAGCAACAGGAGACTGCTTGTCCCCCATCTTATCTAGATGTAATAGCAGGTCATTACTCTGGTCCCATCAACAAAGCTGAGCTAATAATCGGTGCCGGCAACTGTCAGCTCGGTCTGTGCTCGACATTCACGGCCATGCGATCTATGCTGCGATGCAAAGTGAAGCAGACAGCCTCCCTCCTTCAGGCCTGTAGCTCCGGATATCCAGGCTAAAGACGCTGTCAAGTTCATGCCAATTACACGTGTCTGTTAACCTGACCTTGTACAGAAGAGCAGCAGCACACCTGGAGGGTTTGCAGGATAGAAGTTGGAAGTCGACGTTCTAGCACTGCTGTGGTTTCCCGGTTCAACGCCGCTTGTATTGTTGACTGAACATTATTAAAGGATAAAACTGCAGGTGTATATGGGTAATTATCGCATTATAATCACAAATTTTGCTGGATTGAATTGTATTTAGTTAATTTATGGCTGGTTATGACCAAGAGGCGATATTCCAGCTTCACGCAAAATTTAAGAGAAGTTGCAGTTCCTTCACTGACCACTAGGGGCCTTCAAACGTGTCCAGCTTCGCTGCAGACACAAACACACTTACAGCCATAGTCTCTGTAGCTAGATTTCACGCCCACGACGGCTGTAAAGAGGCTAAAGGTAAAATGATATAAAGCAGCACATTTCTGTGTAAATGGGGGCGTGGTCTTTTGATGACTGGCACAGCCAATGATGAGCTGTCATCGCTTTAGCTTCTTGGCACTTAGCATTGTCTGGACATCTGAGCCGTGAATAAATCAGTAAATAACTGATTATCCAACCAACTTAAAAAAAAAAAGAAATACCAGACTTTCTTTTTCTTTTTTTCATATTTTTGTACCGACATGACTTTGAAGGGTTTACACGAGTATGTAGTTCAGGACTTCACAGGAAATGGAGCGTCCCCAGTCACAGACGGTCTCCTCCTGACTTTCCTCTTTCACCCAAACTCTCCGTCCCTCGGAGGACCTCTGCAGCGCCACAAGCATCCCAGCTATGCAGCCAGTTTTTTCATGAGAGCGGAATATAGGGCACCGATTCAGAGTGTAACCGGATATGTCGGAGGTTAAAGCCCCGTGTTTTCTTTCCACGCGCACACAAACACGCCGCGACCGCTGGGACTCTCTCCGCTCTCTGCCCACCGCTACAGGAAGTGTGTGCGCACGTCTCTCCGCTCTGACAGCGGGAAGGAGTCGGAGCGTTTTCGGCCCTCCGTCCAGCCGCCCTGCGAGCTGCTACATCACATCGCTCTGCATTCCCGATGAGGGTGACTGAGTTCAGTACGATGACCCCCCCCCCCCCACGGCCAGGCAGATGATTCCTTCAAACCAGATGAAGACTCATCTGAAGTTGAAGCACTGCTGCTTTTTGTTTTTCCTACAAGTGGAGATTTCTGCCTGAAATCGTCGCTGCAACAACAAGAACACGGTGTCCAGACACTTGATGGATCCCACATCTGCCGTGCGTGTTCATCCTCCAAAGCCTCCAGGAGGAGTTGCATGTCGGATGTGGCATCAGATGTGTGGACATGCAGCATCTGTCCTCATGTCAGACATGTGCACAATTTATTTATCTTAAACAAACATACATTCGGGTGCCTGAAGTGACTATTACCTGAAGTTTACACCTCCCAACCTCTTTTTGGCACTATTTCTTCCTCCTTGGAAGTTAGAAATTCATTAGAGACAAACATGTAAACGTGACTGAAACGCTGCTCGTATGAGCACATCTGTTAAGTTTATATGTAACAGAGGAGTTAAGATAGGGCTGGGCGATATGGAACAAAAGTCATATCTCGATATTTTCTAGCTGAATGGCGATACTCGATATATATCGATATTTTTTCCGTGACATAATTGGGGTTTCCCCCAAAGCATTATAGCATAGCATCTCTGTTAGCTTCATTTTTTTCTGAGGCAAACCCTTAAAAAAACAGTCAGTTTTAATACAAAGCCTCGTGCCAAATGTCACACAGGTACATTTATTAACAGAGGTCTGCACAATATCAAAATGTATAAAACTAATGAAATAAAAATAAACTGACTACATATATAGAATAAAAATGCTTCTTTAATAAAATAAAACAAATATCCCTTTCCTGCATAATTAAATTAAAATACACTGTGCAATTAATACAATGTAAACAGTAACAGGCAGACTTTTCCACTGAGGTTGACAGTTGTGCAAATAACAAAACATTTGTGCAAATCTCAAATAAAACATTCAAGTCAATTTGTCACAAAATAAGCTATATCAAAATCATAAAAAAATAAAATAAAAAAAATTCTCGATATAAAAACAATATTGGTCTCGTACCATATCGCGTTTGAAAATATATCGATATATATTAAAATCTCGATATATATCGCCCAGCCCTAAGTTAAGACGTCATCTTTGACTTGTTGGGATAATTCTGGGGTGACATTTGTCTTCTCCAGATTACTTCAAGTATGAATCTTGACAAGACTGAGCCTCAAAGGGGGATCAGTGGCGTCGGGGCCTGACCTGAACTGCAGATGAGGGACGTGGTTGAGAGCAGAGCTGCTCGTCCCGTGGGTTTCTGCCAGTTTTATGTTGATGGTATGAACTGTCAGGTTGTGAACTGTACGAGTTCTCATGGGGTAATAATGTGTTTTAAGGGTTTTTGGCTGTAATTTGTGTCCAAAACACCATTTGTGGTTGTGCAGAAACGGCAGGGCAGATTTCTGACGAGGCACACCCTGCAGACGGCGGTGGACTCTAAAACTGGCTACGAACAGATCTGTAAAGGGGAGCTGGACTACTCTGGTATTTTGACTAAACCGTGTTAAAGACGTTTCACCTCAACAAACTGTCAGCTTGTCAAATGAAGAATTGAATGCGTCTCTTCTTTAAATGTTTTTTATCAACTGTTTGAGCTCTGGAGTTGCAGCTCCCATCTGAGTGATGTAACATGACTAAAAATAATCCAACAGCTCATTTCCTGCGTACATAATCTCCAGATGCTTATTTAAGCATCCTTCTTTTTAAAGCGCCGTGTCTGGTAGAGTGGTCGGGCTTTAATTCCGCTTCGTGCTGCGTGATTGACGAGCAGAGCGGCCACCAACGTGAAGTGGAAGAAAGGCGTTAATCTACGGTTGTATATCAGTGTTGACGTTCTTGTGAAGCTGTTTCCTACAGTGTTGTACACGACACTGGAGACATGATCTCTAATCTTTGCTAGTCTGTATCTGTCAGTTATTTAGATGCTTCCAAGATCCAATCAGATGATTATTTCTTTCATGGTTGCTGATGTTTTCGATTATTTATTTTAGTTTGTTACTCTGAAACCATTTGGTTCCTTCTTCAATGACAGAGAAGGGAAAACACTGGACAGAGCTCATGTTTTATTCTGTTGCTTTCATCTGAACATATTTTATTTGTGTCGTGTGTGTGTGTAATATCTGCTGCTGAACTTTCTGAGCAGGTCATTTACCCTGGTGGTCTTTAAATCCAAAGCAAAGTCACTCAATCAGAGAAACAGACGTTAGTCTCACTATAACAGTGGTTCATAAACCTTTTCTGGTGGGTCCACCTTTGAAATGTTAATATGTTTGTGTAACAGCTTTATTTCCTGTCGCTAAAAGATTCTTCCAGAGCTTTCGGTGGTGTTGCACGCTTCTGTCCACCTATTTATGACTCTTTCCTCCCACAAGAAACCTTGTAAAACATTTAAGTAACACAGTTGGACTAAACTAATGACACGAATAGCCTTAAATCTTTGTCTTTACTGAACCCACTACCAAAGGGAAAGTGGTGAGGTAGAGAAGATGAGCTTCTCGCAGCAGTGACCTCTAATGTAGCTGCTGATGGGAGTTGCTCTCCCTGCAGTTTCAGTTCATCAATCCTTGTGGGAAGTCGTGATTGAACGGCTTCCTTTGGGTCAAACCCCAGAGTCTCAGTTCAAGTTAGGACAGGACATGGACAGGACATGTTTACTTTGGTTTTAGTGTCTTTAGTGTAGACTTATTGCGTCTCCTAAAATTAATTCAAAACTGTTAAACGTCTGGATACGCTTTTTGAAATGATCGTGGCAACGAAGCGTCCAGGTCTGGTAAACGAGAGCAGCTCCAGACCATGATGCCGCCCCCGCCGTGCTTCACCGTTGGGAGGAGATTTTGCTGCAGACATTTTACCATAAAAGTTCAACTTTTGTCTCCTCCGTCCTCAGAACCGTTTCCCAGACTGCTTCGTCACATCCGGGTGTCCAGGATGTGACTACACTTCTGTGTATATTCCATGTTACTTTGTCTCTGTAATGCCATTTCTGGTTCTTCTAAAAGTCGTAATCGGGGAACAGTTTTTAAGAGTAGATTAAACTGAGTGGACCGAATCAGAAGACGCGTGAGCGAAGGCTGCGCTGTTTTCATATACCCCTTTTCCAACAAACCGGTTCCAGAGCTGGTTCTGGGCCAGTTGATGCTATTTCACAACTCGTTGAACTTGCGAACCAGCTGAGAACTGAGTTTGGTTTTCCATAGCTCGGTGCTAAGGGGAGCCACGTCATTATGTTGCTGCATTTGCGCGAAACTTGAAGCAACAACAACGTACTTGCTATAATTCAGACTTGGTCCGCTTAGCACCCTTTATGGACCATGTCGCCAGAGGTGTCTTCAGTATTCACATTCATTACTCAGGTAGAAGTATAGATACTAGAGTTTAAAAATACTCCTGTAGAAGTTGAAGTATCAACTCAAGTTTTTTACTCAAGTAAAAGTACTGGTTTCAAAACTACCGTACTTAAAGTGTAAAAGTAATGTAAGGGGGAAAAAAGCCCTTAAGAACAAAAACCATTGAAATTAATGCATCTTAGTATAATGCAAATATATTAAAGAAGCATATATGTGTACTATTGAGCATTAACATGTGTTTCAGAGAGCAGGAGATATGATGACTAGTTGCCTATAAGTATTGTAATGGTGCAAAAAGTCAAACTTCAGAGGCATGTTATCATTTATCCTAACCTTTATTGGAATGTACATCCAAGTTTAGTTGCAGGAATCTGAGGGAACGGATGTAAGAACAAAACTGGACAAGAACATCTGAAACAACCACAACCAAATTCACTCTATCCGGATGGAGCAATTTAACTGGATAGTTTTTTTTAAAGGCCAAAATGAAATAGAGTAACGAGGCTGTTTTTAAAATGTAAGGAGTAAAAAGTACAGATAATTGCGTGAAAATGTAAGGAGTAAAAGTAAAAAGTCGTCTGAAAAAGAATTACTCCAGTGAAGTAAAGATAACCAAAATTTCTACTTAAGTAAGGTAACAAAGTATTTGTACTCCGTTACTTGACACCTGTGCATGTCGCTAAAAAAGGTTGTCTCCTCCACGGACCACTGCTGCTTTGCTGCATCCTTAATAATTAGTCGCTTATTTGAAAATGTCACCGTCTTGCTATTGCCGTTGGTCTAAATAACTCCACCCCCTCCGTTTACGTAAGCGGTTGGTTCCTCTGGTCCAGCAAAGAGTTGGTGCTACCTTGCAACCGTTTTTCTGGCCCAGAGCCAGTTCTTTGTCAGTGGGAACATAAAACCCAGTTCCAAACTCAGCACTGGCCCAGAACCAGCCCTGGAACCGGTTTGGTGGAAAAGGGGTAAAAGAGTGTATGCTTTCTTTAACTCGTCTAAAGTCAACAGAACATCAGTTTTCAGATAATGGCTCTGAAGTGCAGGAGTGGTTTGAAATGAAGCTTCATTCAGGAAATAAAACAGAGCCAGCTGTCTGAAGTTGGACTGGAAGAGCGGCCCCTTCCTCCCCGTCTCTGGCCGGCGGTCCAGAATCTGGGAGCCGAGCTGAGAGGAGCGTCATGGAAAAGTCGCAGGCGTAAGAGGGAGGGCGCAGCTCTGCAGGCTCTGAACACTTCCCACGTGCCCTCTGCTGCCGCAGCTGTGTTTATCTGAGCGGAGAGTGTCACGTCAGTGTCAAAGCAGCCTGTCAGAAGAAATGAGATCCCGTTGGCAGCTCGGCAACAACGAGGAATGAGGGGATAAAGAGCTTGTCCACATTCTCCAAACACATCTGCTGATGGTTACCTGGTGACGGTTCGTGTAATGTTCCGCTGTACTTCTGACCCGGGAAACTGAACCGCCACTCCAGATGATCAGTCACAGAGAAGTCCAACCGTTTCATCGAGCAACAGCACAGGGAATCCTGCAGTTTGGTCCATCATTGTTCTGGTTTCTGGATTCCTTTTAAGGAGTTTCTGGTCATTACATGTCCAGGAGCATCTCTCCCTCTCGACTAGATAAACTCGAGCTTTTTCGATCGTGGTTTGTTGAACGCTTGACGAGGTTTGCTCGTCTTATTTTCAGCAATATTTGTGCCACCTCTGGAAACTGCAGCCGTTGATAACGAGCACGTCGCAGGGTTTTCCTGCCTGAAGCCGCATAAATCTAATGCTTCAATCAATACTTCACGCTAACTCCAAGCAGGAGCTTACGGGGCAGCGTTGCGTCACTTCCTGTTCTGGCTTTTAGAAAAACAAATAATTATTTTGGTTCTGTTTCTGAAACGAGATGCATGGAAGCGAATACTCATCCATACAGAGTTTTAATGAGGAAATGAAGTGTCCACACAGTCTCATCAATAACTGAATTGATTAGTTCTGAGCCAGTTTTTATCTTCATCTTTATGTAGGAACATATTGCTTTAATGTCAAACTGCAGCTTTAGCTGTTGACGCTTTCAAAAAGCTTAAAAATGCTAATTAACAGGGACAGTGGTGTAGCTCGTCTAATTACCCGTTTTATTCTCATTTGTTTTGACTGATCATCTATCAGTTTGCTTTTATTTTACTTAACGTACATTTAGTGTTGCATTTCTCACCTCTGGACATGCCACATACTAAGACCACGTCCACCCAGACCCAATCCATTTTCATGTTAGAATAAAACTGGTCAACATTCATATTAGAGTTTTTGACCTTTGTGTCGGAGAAGATTTCCTTCCTTGTTACGTCCGCGGAAACATGCGTCATTTGAGCAGGATCCAGAGTCCAAACGACCCAGAACCTGAATCCACCAACAACTGGGTCCTCTGTAGTTGAGATTAAATATTTACTGTTACAGGTTCATGCACGAGTAGTGAAGGAGGACAGCAGAGAGAAACACAAAAGACTGAGAACCTTCCACACCAATAAATCCAGCAGAGGTGTGTCTGCGCTCTGCACGACTGGTAGCAGCTCGCCAGGACTTGTTGGATAATAAATACGTGTGAAAGCAGCTGCACTTATGTTACCCTCCTCAAACTTGGAGGAAAAAAAACCCAACTGCCCAGTGAGAGCTGCAACAGTCATCTGAGGACACGGTGAGTCAGCCACATGTCGCTCATCGTGGCAGCGGCCGCTCAGCCGGCGCTGCAGACTCCCAACCACGAGAAAAAAGATCAATCAGTCTCAGGTTCTGCACCCAAAAACTGCACGGTTCTGCAGCACTGGAAAATAAATTATACCAAAATAGAGCTGAGTGCATGTCTGAGATTCCAGACGGTGTGTTGCACAACACTGACCGCTGGCCTGATCAGAGCAAATGTTTCCTCTTCACTGCAGAGTACGTGTGACCTCTCAGCAGGTCTGGATCTAATTAGGTGGCGCTTGTTTTTTTTCTGTTGTTCCCTCCCTGTGTTTGACGGTGTAGTCTGAACGTTTCCATCCACCGATGTTGGACAGAAGCAGCCGCCACTCCTGAACCCTGATTTGATTTGCGAGTGACCCAGTTACTCCACGGTCGTCACGCCCCCGTTAGACCGAAACGCCGTCCTCGCTGGTTCCATGTGGGAGCTGAGGAAGTGGAAACGCGAGTGTTGCTGCTCCAGCAGGCAAAACAAAGAATAAATAGAGAAAATCATTGTAGTATGAAACAAAAACAAAAACATCCAAACATCAGATTGCAACTTACTGTTTGAAGTAGTTTGTAACTAAAGTCCAGGTTTTCTGCAGATGTTTAAAAAAATCTTAAATGAAAGCAGCATCAGGATGTTCAGCAGCTGCTGGACGTCTGACACGTTGCAGGAGTGATTGTTCCTCCTGCTCTCCATCAGAAATGTGCTGATAGATTCTTGTCTTCCTCCTACTCCTCATCCCTCTGTGATAACGGAACAATGAGAGCCGTGTTTGTGGAGGGTCCGGGGTGGAACCGGCACGTCAGCAGCGCTGCCTGGTTGCAGCTGCTCGACTCCCAACACCAGCCGGTCCTGATGAGGGGCGATGATTGAGACCAATCAGGACCTCTGCAGGGCGGGAAGCTCTTTTGAGGCCACCGCTGTTCGACACGCTTCTCTCCGCGCCGATTTATCGCGTTTGTGTCGGAAGTTATGTCTTAAAATGTCACCTTTTGACCCCCAGTGAATTCCCAGAGCTGAGCATCTGTGTGAGGTATCGCAGTAACGCTCCACGTTTCCCCGGAGACGCGTGACACTCGCCCCCCTCACTGACTTCCAGTTTCTGTCTTCTTTGTAATTTCCTGGCAGGTCACGGAGAGTGTCACTGCGGCGAGTGTAAATGCCACGCCGGCTACGTTGGCGACAACTGCAACTGCTCCACGGAGACGTCGTCCTGCATCGCGGACGACGGGAAGATGTGCAGCGGGCGAGGACGCTGCGTGTGCGGCCGCTGCCAGTGCACCGAGCCGGGAGCCTTCGGAGAAACCTGCGAAAAGTGTCCCACCTGCCCCGACGCCTGCGGCACCAAAAGGTAAACTCCTCACCTGGAGCAGCCCGGAAATCTCTCCCCGTTTCCACGAATATTAGTCAGAGTCAGAGTCATTTTTATTGTCCCTCTAGGGGAAATTCTTTTAGCAGTCTGGGAAAACAATCATCATACAAACACAGACATACAAAAAGAACAATTAAAACATTAAAACGTGACATAGTAACCATAATAAATGAGTAAAAGCAAAAGTGCTTTCATCAGTACAGGCAGAAAGATAAAAATATATTAAAAATATTAAAATGTATGCGAGTTGATCATTTTAACAGCGGTTGGTATAAAAGAGAATTTATACCTATTGCTATTGGCCTTGGGAAGCCTATAGCGCCGCCCAGAAGGGAGAGGGACAAACTCTTCTGACAGAGGGTGATCAGGACTGGCCAAGATGTTTTGTGCCTTATTCAGGACTCAACCTTCGTAGATGTCAGTCAGGGAGAGCTGCTGAGTGCCAATGATTTTACTGGCTGCTCTGACAATGTCCTGCATCCTCTTTTTGTTCTGCACTGTCAAGTTGCCATACCACAATACAATACAGAAAGTTAAAATTGATTCAATAAAAGACTTATAAAATAACACCATTAGTGTTTTCTCCACATTAAAAGTGTTCAATCTGCGCAGAAAATAAAGTCTTTGCAGGCCCTTTTTGCAAATGGCAGATGTATTGGGGTCATACTTCAGGTCCTTATCGATGATGGTGCCCAGATATTTATAACTCTCCACTGTTTCCACCTGTGAGCCCTTGATAATGGGAGGGTTTGGGAGAGAAGTACATCTCCTCTTTAAATCTATTTGCATCTCTTTAGTTTTCAGGACATTTAACTTAAGAAAGTGGTTATCACACCATATTATGGGTTATTATGGGTCGTTGCTGCAGATCTTTATTTTTATCTTTTGAGTTATGAGCAGTCACTGAAGCCAGATTTGATCAATTAATTTTTAATCGTTCTTTGAGGGCTTGAATAGTCGCATCGCACTGAGATGGTGCTTCACCACGACTGATGGTTGGACGTTAGGGAGCGCTGACGGAGGAGATGGAGGAGGTAGAAAACTGAAACGAGTTGCAGCTGTTTGATCATCAATCTGCATCAGGGAACCAAACCCTGCGAAGCCTCACGTAACCCCGACGCTGGGGGGGGCGGGGAAGATTTGTTCAGTGAAATTCCTGCTCCGTCTGACCCTGAAAAATGCAACTGTTGCCCCTCCGTCTGATGGCGTATCCGTCGGCACGGCAGCTCCAGCTTTTCAAGGTCGAGGTTAAATACTTTTCACCTTCTGAGGACAGAAGACCTGCTGTAGTTTTGTTTGCACACCCTCCGGCTTTCCCCGACTGTTAATTCACGGAGGTTACCACTGTTGAGCCCAAGTTTAGACTGATGTTTGATTAATGAATCTGAGCAGCAGCCAGGATTACTGTCCTTTTGTGGTCTAAAATTTAGACCACAAAAGGACAGTTTAGACTCTAAATGACTGATGGAGAGATATCCATGAACTGTTTTAGACGCATCAATAGACGGTACATCCTCTTTCACATCTACCAGGTCTTAAAATGATCTAAATACGACCTGAGGTCAACAACCCACACAGGATTTGAGTTAGTGTCACTTTTTTTTTTTTTACTGTTTATATAATTTGTTAAAAACAAGAAGAGTCAAATATTCAGAAACGATGTGGAAAAATTAAATACAGTGTTTCAGAAGCTTGTAGAAACATCTTGTTGCAATAATTTCAAGTATTTTTTTTCTCTTTTTCTTTTATGAAATCAGTCTGTTGCATCATCGTGGAGGAATTTTGGTCCACGGTTCCTCCCTTTACTGAGTCTCTCTTAAGGTCCCACGGCTGCATCTCTCAGGTTTAGGTCTAGACTTTTGATTGGCAACACCTTTATTTTGTGTCTGGAGCGTTCAGGATGCTGTTTCATGAGTCTGTTTCAGTGAATCTTTCACTGTCCGCCACCGTTCCTGACCCTAGAGATGTTTGCACTATGAAGATATAAATATCTTGATTTTTTTTTTTTTTTTTTTTTTTTTTTTTTTAAGCCAGTCTGAAATCTCTTTTTTATTGCATTTTTACTTTAACTTAAAGTGTACTGGCTTCAACCTGGAGTTACGTGTTAAAGATGTAGCTCTGTTTTTTATTTTTTGTCTCTTTAAGTGAAAATATTTGAAAATAAATAGTTGGGATATTTTTTTTATTTATTTCAGGACTAATCTGTAGCCATATTCTTTAAAGGCATTTATTAATTTACTACTGAGCAGATCATATGCTGCGAGTGAAACTGAGCTGTACCGTTAACAAAATGCATCAGGTGATGGTAAGGTTCATATTCAGGTTTTAATAAACGCCTGTGAAACATGGCTGCAGTGTTTGACAACTTCAGAACCCGAGGAAGAGTGACGTTTTGAGCTCTCGTGGTTCTTTCTGCATTATGAACATGTGCATGAGCTTTCCAGCTGAACGTTCTGTCCTGCTTCAGGGATTGCATCGAGTGCCGGCTTTTCAACTCAGGAAGGCTCGCGGACAACCAGACCTGCCAGCGCCTGTGCAAGGATGAAATCATCACTGTGGAGACCCTGAGTGAGTCCACACACACGCACACACACAGCTGGACAGCAGACAGAGGTTCCTACATCTGTTTCTCCTCCTCAGCTTTCACTCTTCCCACCCTGTCACTTTTTATTTGAGCTTTTCTTGTTGTCATGGCGCCAACATCCACTTCATCCTTCTCCGATTCAATGCCTTGCGTCATGCGGCACATTATGTCTGGATTGTCCCCCCAGGAATAACAACATTTTCAATATTGACCTACAAAAGTGTCTTTTATGTATTGAGCATTCAACAGCTGAGAATGTGAGGCGTGCGCGGAGGGTAAACAGGGGCTGACGCAACCACGTCGAGGTATCAACAACGCAGACCTGCACGAGGCTGTTTTGTTTGCAGTTGGTTTGATCTTTTAACACTGTTATGCTTTTATGAATTGAATTACGACCTCCGTCAGCGCTTTCCCCGGCAACGACCAGCTCATAACCTGAGAAACGCCGAACTGTAAATAAAGCGGTTAAAACACAAAGCAGCAGATTGTTGTGTAACATCAAACCACACCTTCGTCTAACAAGCGGAGGAAAACCTCTTCTTTGTGAGGATAAGGTAGGAACGCCTGATGAGCAGCAGATAAGCTCCGACAGCTTCGTGACACGCCCCTGTGACAGTCAGACCGCCTCCCCTCCTCGGCCGCTACCGGCTCAGACCAATTACTCAGGAAGACAATTGCGTGTTTCTGCTGGCGGTTCCCCGGGGAGTGATTCATCCTGCTTCTCACATGCAGCATCAAGTTATTTATTTCAGAAAAATTGAGGTCATGTGGTTGTTTCTGGCAAAAAATCTAAATAACTTTATTAATCCCGGGAGGAGGAGGGGGGGTGGAGTCGTCATTGCAGCAACCAGTAGGAAGTCACAAGTTAAACATCCAAATTAAGAATATATGGATAAAAAAGTTAAATAAACACTAACATTGACATAAGACTGTAATAATATAAATGTAAAGATACACTTTTAACAGGAAAAACGCTGAAGCCGCTCTACTGAATCATTTTTATTTACAGCGGATAAAATCCTTGTGATTTCAGTGTTGAGCAAAGTAATAGATGATGGTTTTTCCATTTCCCTCCATCGGGCAGCTCTAATAATTTAAGAGGAGAAGCAGCTTAGCTCGACTTGACAGGAAGCCAGTGAAGCTGTATTTAGTTTCAGGACATTGTCCCAACAAGCACCTGCAGCAGTTCTGTCGTGACGTAACAAACGTGTGGACTACGTCTGCTGGTACGGCGGCCTCACGGAGCAGCTGCTGTGGCCCTGGCGTCCCCCGCTGGTGCACACGTTTAAGGGCCTGCTGCAGAGCTCTGATGGTGGTCCCGCTGCGGGGCTGGGCTTCTCACAGCTGCACAGACACCGTCATCACTAGGCCTGTGTTGAAAAGATCGATTCTCCGATTTTAAATCGATTCTCATATTAATTCCTAAACATCGATTCATATGTCTAAAGATCGATTTAAATTATTATTTTTTTTTTTTTTTTCGTTTTTTTTTCATCATTACATTACAACTTTTGGTACTTTTTTGTTTATCCCAAAAAAAGGAATATTTTGTTGGACACGAGAATAACTGGTGCCATGTTTTTGCCTTTAAATATGTTTAAAGGTATGAAAACCTTAAAGTGTTAGGTTATAATTGCATAAATTGCCTATATTTATTTTCTTTATATACTGTCTTGGGGTTACATTTGCATAAATGTTAAAAACCAAATTCTCATAAATGGGGAAAAAAATAAAACTGATTTCATCCGTCTCTGTTTCCTCCCTGGATCTGTTTGATAATTCTGACACACGATGTTTCTGAAAGCAGTTCTATCAGCATTCTGGGAGCTGATTGGTCCTTACAGCATCATTAGCTGCCAATACTTGCTGTTTAATCTCAATATAATACTAGTAGTAATATTTTGCAGAACTTCAGTCATATAATTCATGCAACAGCTGAAAAAACAGTTTTATTAACAGTAACCCAAATCAATTTGGAATCGAATCAAATCTTGATAATCGATTCTGAATCTTAAGAATCGGAATCGAATCGATTCTTGACATTTGAATCGATCCCCAGCCCTAGTCATCACCTCTGTCCTCCGCGTCCATGAGCTGAACCAACGCGTACCTGCTTCAAAGAATGTGGTCTCCAGAGAGCCCGGAGGCGGAGCCTGAAGAGTGACGCGGCGCTGCGTTTATCTGGAGACGTCGGAGACCCCTTCCGTACCGGCCCCGAGTGGCCCTGGCCCACGTCTGACGTGTTTCCTGGCGTCCCTCGCTAGTTCAGCCATCTGATCGTCCCTAATGGTCTCCACATGTACATTCCAGAGACTCGGTGCATGAGATGGATGGAGGCGGCGCTAGGGGAGGGCTGGACCAGGGCAGCCTGACCTCTCCCTCCCTCGTGAGATTTGGATGAAGCTTGACCAAAAACAGGGCTGTCCAGAACATCGGCGTCTTCATCAAAAAATGTCTTTCAGTGCAGTTGTAGATCCTCAGCAAAGGCATGCGAGCTATGTGACAAATGTTCCAAAATCTTTCCTCTTTTCTCTCCCGCCCTCACCTCAACTCTGGAAACAGCAACAGAGAGTGGAAAACAAGTCTAAAGTAGGTGGAGGGCTGCAAGCTAATTTACAGGGAGTTCTGGTGGAGTTTGGAGGTGTTTGGTGTCGTGCAGCGTGCTTTCTTCACGTTTTTCCTCACGTCTTCTCGTTTCCTGCTTGCTGTGTCCTTGTGCTGAATCTCCTAAAAGTGTTTTTTCTGTCTCCATCTTGCAGAAACCGACGAGCCCGGCGCTGTGCTCTGTCTGTACAAGACAGACGACGACTGCGTGATGAAGTTTACGTATTCTGAGCACTCCAGCGGACTGTCCATCCTCTCCGCTCTGAAGGAGCCAGGTCTGCCAAACCTCCTCTGTATTTAACCACAGGTATCCGTAGAGTTAGAACCCGCCAACAATGAAGCGCTTTCAGACTGGACCGGGAGATGCTGTTGCTCCCTGTTGTGTACAGATCTGGTTCCACGTCAGCGCTGTCCTCTCCCGGACAGTTGTTCAGAGTTTTAGTGAGAATCCATGTGGATGAAGGAAAGGAAAGCAGCCAGACCAGCGAGGAGGCAAGAGCTGACGAAGGTGCAGGAGTGAGAGTAGCTGGGGTCGGCCGTGCCGAGCAGAGGGGAGAAGAGGGTGAAGAAGAGGGTGAAGATATAGGGGTTATCGGGGATGGAAGAGCCGTTTAGGAGACGTTTACAGGACGATTGTGACACCAGACCTCCTGTGCGGCGTCGAGACAGCAGGACCGTCCAAGAGACAGGAAGCAGAGTCAGATGTTATGGCACTTTTCCACTAGTTCCCACTCAGCTCTACTCATCTCAGCTCGGCTCAACTCCACTCGACCTGGTTTCTTTTCCATAACAATTCAGCACCTGGAGCAGAAGTAGGAGGGTTGCAGTTAAGCTGCTGTGACGTATTTGATTGTGTATCTAAACGAAGAAGACAACACTAAAGATGTAGAACCTGGAGGAGATGATAGATGTGCTGCTGGGACTGTGGCTTGTGTTCGATATCAAGTTAAAAATGAGAGTGAGAGAAGCTTCAAGCAGCAACGCTTTTTAATCTTTGTTAGTTTGTCTCTGCGCTGCTGAAAAGTCAGCTGGAGCCGTGGGCAGCTATGAAGTGACAGAGCTCCTGGTAGATCTGGTCGTTCCTTATCGCCCGTCTAGATCCCTTTTTAATTCTCTCCTCAGCCACCAGGTTTATGAACATCTGACCCTCAGAGTTGGATCATGAAACAGACTTTTGCGCTGCCATTGCCTGTCGAATAAAATGAAGAAGAAGCCGCCGTCAGAGTTGCTCTTTCACTGATGTCACATCCTGACTCAGACGTCTGACTCCAACCCCCCGACCAATCGGTGGCCTGTAGTGTGATGACGTCAGACACAGCCTGACTAGAACCTCGGCAGAACAGATACAGAAAAAGTATCTACTCGGCACATTAGACCCCTAGTGGAAAAGCCCCAAGGCGAGGCGAGTCGGGATGAGCAGGTACTAGTGGAAAAGCGCCATTAGAGGACTAGTCTGTAGTCAAGTCGGCCTTCCATCTATTACGAGATGATGATGGGCGTAAACCTTCGCCAGGGAATCAACGCTGTTTTGAGCCATAACTCCCTTAAGGTGTTTCATTAAGGGTTATTAGCAGTTAAGAACGAGCACATCCGAAGAAGAGCAGAAGTTTGATGTTGAGAGGCTAGATCAGAGGTCGGCAACCCAAAATGTTGAAAGAGCCATATTGGACCCAAAAGACAAATATGTCTGGAGCCGCAAAAAAATGAAAAGTCTTGTACAAGCCTTAGAATGAAGGCAACACATGCTGCATGTATCTATATCTGGGGGGAGATTTTTTTTTTTCATTATGCACTTCGAGAAAAAAAGTGGAAATATCGAGAAAAAATTGGAAATGTCAAGATTAATGTGGAAGTAAAATCTTGATTAAAAAAGCCGAAATGTTGAGAAAAAAGTCAAAATCTCGAGAAAAAAGTCAAAATGTCGAGATTAAAAAGGAAAGGAAAAAGGAAGAAAAAAAAGGAGAAAAAGAAAAAAAAAAGGAAACATTTTTGAAGAAGTTCCAGGAGCCACTAGGGCGGTGCTAAAGAGCCGCATGCGGCCCTAGAGCCACGGGTTGCCGTGCTAGATGGGCTAGATGGAGACGGTTTGGCCAGATGGTGGAAGGATGCTGGAGATGAGACCAAAGAGGGGAATGAGCGTATGCAGTTAGTTGTTGTGACAGAAGAAGACAAGGCTTTAAGATGAAATAAGTAGTGGTGAGAGCAGTTCTGACCTACATGGACACAACATGGAACCAACCTGCTCCTGAGCCTCCACAGTTTTCTTCCAGTCGCTGGAGTGCGGTGTCTGTGTACACACCAGACAAGGTGAACCGTAGTTGGTCTTTACTGGACCGGAGCTGTCCACCGGTTCTCCATGAACCGGATCTGCTGGACTGGGTTATAAGAGATTATAAGAGATTGTCCAATCAGAGATCACAAGAGGCCCTGGCCTCCACAGTCTGAAAAGTCACATTTCCTTGGGCAAAGGTGGAATTCTTAAAACGTATATAAAAGAGCAGGTTTTGTGAAGTTCATGTGCTGACGGTGTTTCCCGGTTCCCCAGAGTGCGGCAGCGGCCCCGACGCTCTCATGGTCCTGCTCGCGGTCGTCGGCAGCATTCTGCTGGTGGGAATCGTTCTGCTCGCCACCTGGAAGCTGGTCATCACCGTTCACGACCGGCGGGAGTTCTCCCGCTTCCAGAGCGCTCGTTCACGCGCCCGATATGAAATGGTAAGACAAAACTGCTTAATGTCCATCTTTTTATGTGAGTTACTAAAACACAACCAGGAGTTTCAGCTTTTATGCACAAAAGCGGTGCGTGATTTCACTCCCACCGGTTTATCTGATGGATCCTAGAGGGCTGCATTGGGATCGGGTCCCCCTGGGTCCCGCAGGACCCAAGGCAAATCTGGCCGGAGCGGGAGGTTTGAACTTTGCTGCGGGCGGCCAAAAAAAAACAAAGCAGGATCAGGATGTAGCCTAGCAACAAGATGGAAATCAATGACGTGGAAAAGAACCTCAAACAAGGTCTTTACAAAACAAAGACAAAGCAAGTCAGATATTTGGAAAAACTGCGTTTAGTGTCTGTGGCGCATCTTGGAATAGAGACGCGGGGATTGGGACGCAGTCGGTCAGCAGCATTCTCTCTCTCCACAGCAATGTAATGGCCAAGCGATTCATTTGTTAAATTAATTCGTTAACTTTGGCTACGTTCACACTGCAGTCCTTAATGCTCAATTCCGATTTTTTCTCATATCCGATTTTTTTGTGTGGCTGTTCACATTATCTTTTAAAATGTGTCCTATATCCGACTCGAGTGTGAACGCATCGCGGCCCAAAACTGACCCGCATGCGCAGAGGCGTGTGATGATCACAATGATGGATTTGCATCCAACAGGTGCCTGTGAACTGCCAATTATCCATCAAGCTCCACAATTATCATGTTAACATTAAATCAGATAGATTTGTCAAGGACGTTTCTCTTGCATCTCTATCATTGTGCGGGCATGAATTCTCAGAGTTTTGCGGGAGCGGATGTAAACACTGCGGGCGCGGGCGGGATGGAACACACACGGTGCGGGCGGTAATGGTCAGAAATGCAGCGGGAGCGGGATGAAGAAAACAGTCCCGCTATAGCAGGGCTCTAGCTCCGCTCCCCGGAGTGTCAGCTCTGCTCTCCGGCGTTCAGCTGGGTTTATCACCTAACACACGGTCCAGCTCGCTGTAAAACGTGCAGGTTATGCGACCACGACCGCTTCGCTGATTTGAATCCTCAGCTTCTTTATTTAGTAATATGCTTAAATTCAGCGGGTTGTCTCGTCTGATCTGAGGTCGTATAAAGAGGTGAGCGGTGGGGAGGGGAGGAGGAGAGGCGGAGGCGGCCCGGAGCGACCCCCGCCGTCTCCCGTGTCTCCCCCGCGGCTCGGGGCTCTGCGTGTGACGTCAAAGTCGCATTAATTCCGACCTGGCTGTTCACACTGAGGTCGCATTGCAAAACATCAGACCTGTATCCGATTTAGAACCACATATGGAAGCGACCTGAATCTGATTTGAAAAGATCAGATTCCATGTGACTTGTGCTGTTCACACTGTCATAAACAAATCGGATCTGAGTCACATATGAGCAAAAAATCGGATTTGGGTCACTTGGGAACTGCAGTGTGAACGTAGCCTTTGTTTATTTTATGTTATTTATTAGTGTTATTTGAGCCACTCACAGCTACTCTCGTTGCTATAACCTCAATCACATAATTGATGCGTGCATGAAAGGCGAAGAAGCTTGTGTGATGATGACAATGATGGATTTGTATCTAACTTTAGGTCAGGTTTCCTATGAACTGTCAATTATCCATCAAGCTCCACAATTATCATGTTAAAAGTCAATCAGATAGATTTGTCTGGGACATTTCTCTTGTGGGATGGGAGAAGACATAAAATCAATGGATTTCTATTATTGTGTGGCATAAATTCTCAGAGTTTTGCGGGAGCGGGCGGGACTGTAACACACGTTGCAGGCTGTAATGGTCAGAAATTCAGTGGGAGCGGGATGAAGACAACAGTCCCGCTATAGCAGGGCTCTAGTCCTCACCACAGCCTCATCACTGCAGCAGGTGCACCTTTCCACCTGTCAGTCTCAGGATACCTGTTTAGTGGCCCACGAGTCATTCCTGGCCCTAACGTGCTTTTATTAGGGCCCGAGCACTTACAGTGAGAAGGCACTATTGTATCTGTAGGAATTTCTTTTTTTATTCTTTCTTTCTTTCTTTCTTTCTTCTGACAAAAGGAGGGCCTTTTTTCCCCCTAAATTTGCCCCAAAAGTCACCAAATTTTGCACCAAGCCAGGCCTGGCGAAAAATGTGATATTTAATAGTTTACATTAATGGGCGTGGCAAAATGGCTCAACAGCGCCCCTTGGAAAACTTTGTGCCGCAAGCCCCACAATACGGTTTGACGTACATGCACGAAAATCGGTACACACCTGTATCATGTCGCAACTTAAAGAAAAGTCTTGTGGCGCCATGGCCGAAACCGACCGCGAACGGCCCGAACCGTAACGTGCACCCAGGTGTGTTATACATCAAAATGTGCGTCTCCATCTTGCGACGACGCGCATTACTTTTCTCTTCCAAAAGCGTTACCGTGGCGACGCTAGACGCCAAAAAGTGCGCTCCACCCTTTATCTGATTGGTCACTAAATTTTGCACGCAAGCCAGGCCTGGTGATAAATTTGATATTTCATGGTTTGCATTAATGGGCATGGCAAAATGGCTCAACAGCGCCCCCTAGAAAACTTTTCTCTGCCATAACTTTTGAATGGTTTGACAGAGTCGTGGGTGGTGTCATGGGACATGGTTTTTTTGAGTCCTTGACCATCATTGGTGCAAATTAGCCCCGCACCTTCTTTTGATTGGTCCATATTTCATAGTTCCTATTTTCTGCAATAACTTTTGAATGGTTTGACATGGAAAGTCGTGGGTGGTGTCATTTCTGATATGCTTATGGGGGGCGGTGGCCATGAGTGCGAGGGCCTGTTCATTGCTGCTTGCAGCTTTAATATTGTATTTGAAGTTGTTTGTTTTCCTGGAGGTGATCTGAGTTTCCTCCAGGTGGGAACTCTTCCTGCACCGTAGGAAGCTGCAGCCAGACCTCTCTGGTTCTGACAGCTCTCTGGGGGTCTTTAGGGACCCGGGAACTACCTGAAGTCTCGTGCAGCAAGTTCAACCGGTCACATTCAGGCACACCGTCATTCCAAAACAAAACCCTTTAAAATCAGAAGGATTCCTCCCAGCAGGTTCCTGTGGTCCAGAACCAGCTGCTAGTGCTGTAATTACGGTAGCGGTGCCACCTTGTAATTGTCTCTCCCCGTCTGTTCCCTCCTGCAGGCCTCCAACCCTCTCTACAAGCAGCCCGTCTCCACCCATTTCGTAGAAACGGACTTCGACATGTTCGGGAAGTCCCGCAACGGCTGGGCCCACTGATCCCTCAGCTCGGGGCGCGGCAGGACCGGTCCAGCAAGCAGAACCCGGAGGACGGCGGCGAGGCGGACAGCGGGCAGAACACACTTCCCTTTCTGATCTTTTTTGCGGGAACGAAGGACGTCCAGAGGGGGGGACTCTGTGCAGGCTGGTGGGGATCTGCGCGGCCCCCGTGGAGCTGCGAACAACGACCTCCTCGGCCGTTTAGAGACGATCACACCGAGATCTTAATTAGCAGCGACTTCACTCCAACTACACAGAGCACCATGCACAGAGCAGCAGGACAGCAGCTTATATTTGTATATTTTTATAAACACTAAAGATGCATTTCTATCATGGACTTCACCCAGCAGGACTCTGAAATGCAGATTTCTATTAAGAGGACGGTTTTCTGATGGATGCTGTAATTATGATTTGGTACTACTAATATTTACTAAGCAATAGATGTCTTATCTTCATTTTGCACATAGAAAATTATGAGTTATTTCCATTTGAATGTGTGAGAGTGTGTGTTAAATGCTCCAGTTGCACTCCTTTCTCTTTATCTGAATGGCGGGGCACCACTCCCCCCACACACACACACACACACACACCCCAACATTGCAACTTCAGAATAACCTCAAATATTTAGTTTCTTTTCATCAAAAGTCGAGACTGGTTCTTGAAACAGCAGGTATCTGCTGCAGGTGGGGGGTCAACAGAAGGAAGATAATTGGTTTTAATAGGGTGAGGTGAACTTTTTCCAGGTGAGGATGCAGGTATCTGCTTATAAAATGATTTTTTTTTTCTGCTTGACTGTTTCTCCATTTAAAATAATCCTTTTCATGCGTGACATTTGTTTCAAAGTAAGTCTTCACATTTACTGCATATAGTATTTGAGGAATACAGGAAGGATTTCCACCCTTTTGTTTTCATCTCAGCTGCATATCTGTGCATCTTCAAAGATTGTCTATTGCTCTTCTGAAGGAAACGTTGATGACACAACAGGAAAACTCCAGACATCGTTAAAAAGATTGTTTCCGTCTCCTTGATTGAACGGTTAAGTGATTTTGTTGAGTGGAAGTTAAATGAGCTCGTAAAAATGTCCGACTGCCGCTAGATTTTGATAAATAACCCGATTTCATGACCAGTCTAAATCTGGTTGTAACTTTTCTGATGGAAATTAAATCATCTCGGTGTAGATGAGTATTAAGATGTCACTTAGGGAGTCTGCAGCACGAACACGCGCTGGTTACATGAAGATAGTCGTTAGTGGCTCATCAGCTGTAACATGTCTAGTACCTGTCTGTCGGGATGTGGGCGGGACTAAAATCACAGATCCTAAAGAGGCGGAGCCTGAGCAGTCTGGACGAATCTGCAGCCGGGATTGTCTGGGGGGCGGAGCCTGTCTGGTGGCGGCCTCAGGGCGGGGCAGGGGTCGGGGGTGTGTGGGTGTGTGAGTGAGTGTAAATAAACGCGGTGTGTACATACAGTGCCAAAATGAAAGTGCTCCCAGTTCTGGCTGTGTCTTTGCACGGTCGACTGAAACTCAGAACGGTCGCATGTTTTCCAACTGCGCTCTTTTCTGAGGAGTCTTGTCCTCTACGTGTCGATGTAAAACTACAGATAATAAACGTGCTTCAAACACCTGGTGGTCGAGTTACGTGCATCTTTTGTTCACTGGATGTATGAACCTGCGGATCCACGAGTCATGAGTGGACGAAGGACGGCTGGGTCTGAGGTCGCCGCCCCACAGCATGACGCTGCAACACAGGACACGGTTGGTCAGGCTAATGTGGAACCACAGTAGCAACTACGGTGTGAGGTTAAGAGGTCATGTGACTTCCTTAGGTCGTGAGCCTCTTAACACCAGATTAAACTCTGACCCTCAGCTGAACTGGCGCCAGTGCAGGTGGCTCTACATGGTTTCCAACACAGTGAAGGAAAAGTGGTTATGAAAGGATTGTAGGAGATCATTTGTGACTCTTCAACCAAACATTGGTTCTCCACGTGTTCTTCCAACCTGACAGTCCCTCTGTGGCTCTAACATAACTGTTACCTCGCTTTCGGTGTCATCAAATCTGTCCAACCTTCCTACCAATAAGATCTCAAAAGAGTGGCTGTTTTGGCTTATTTTTATCATTTTAATATGGAGATCAGTGGATGCTGACTCTAGAGTAGTAGTACTGGAGGGGGGGTGACTGAATGTAATTCCGAAATCACTTACCGTGCCTTTACTGTTTTGTTGCTACATGAGATGTAAACAATGGAGTTCTATAAACATTTGTTTCTGTCCACTTCATTTTGTAAGAGTTCATTATTTTAGCAGATGTTGAACATTGAAGCCAGCCTCCCTCGTCTGAAACACCAGATCAAGATTAATAAACCAACTGTCCTGCAGCTGGACGGCCGTCCTGGCCTCCCGGCGGCTCGCAGGTCTCCCGCTGCCCCTGACCCCTCCAGACGGGGATGAGGAAGACTCTGATGAAGGCTGACTGCTGCAGAATCAAGCCTCCAACAGGTTTAATGTCTCTAGTGATCTGACCGGTGTAAAACTGATAATGTGGGATGTTGAGTATTACACTTTGTGAACATTATACGATAACGAGAAGAAAAAAAAACAGTTCTATGGTTTTATTTGATATCCATTCAGTCATTCGCCTTTATTTAACCAGGCAGGTCATTAAGAACACATTCTTATTTACAATGATGGCCTGGCAAGAGACAAGGACCACTTGGGGTGAAAGGACGTGGGCTAGGGAGTAAAACAGTAAAATTATAGCTCTACAAAGGTAGAAAACCATTTGGTAGCATTTGTTGGCAAAGCAGCAGAAATTGGCAGAACACCGGCATGTTTCCGACTACACTCTCAAAATGTTCTGTGAATGATTTATTGCTGTTTCGTTATTTTCTTATATTTGCACTTGTTTGTACATTGACTTGTTCCGAAATGTTGCAGCTGCATTAAAAGGTTGTAAAGGAGAATCTGCAGGGAAGCATTTAAACCACATTTGTTCCTTTCCTCGTCCAAGTGCTTGTTTCCCGTTTCCTCTGCTGAGGCTCGCGCTTCCTCCTCTTCCTACTTTTACTCTTTGAGAAAAGCTTTCCGACTCCTAAATATTTCAGTTCCTTTTTTGTTGTTGCTGCTGTAAACCATCTCTGCTTTTCCTTCCTGCCGTCAGCATCTCTGCTGGCGCCCTGCCTCCTCAGCATCATTTCCTCTCTCCACCTTGAAATCGAGGCTGCAGCTGTGCTCCCGTTCCCACATGAACCCGCTGGTGTCCGCTCGGTCACAGGGCCACAGAGGCGTTGAAGGCCCCTGACCCGAGGAACAGAGAACAGGTAAGTGGGAGCAGTTGTCGTCCAGTTCACGTCATCAGGCCCGACTGACCAGAAATGTATTCATTCACTGTTTATCTGATTTTGTGGTTTCCAGTAGAATCTGAGATTTGGGCAGGATTCTGTTTTTAAGGACTGATTTCATTCACTCAGTTTGGTACCGTTATGCAGCCTTCGTCTCTTCTTTTGCTTTCAGTGATTTCAGTCCTGGGGGATTCCTGCATCAGTGGTCTCAAGTCCTGGTCCCTCATCAGAATCAGAATCAGAATCATGTTTATTTGGCACGCCAAACAAGACAGGGAATTTGACTCAGTTATTTTCTCTCACTGTACAGTAAATAGGCAAATGACAGCTCTTATTAACTCTATGAGTGATGAGAGTTCATCAGAGGAACAGCTTGGGGGAAGAAACTGTCTCTGAGTCTGGAGGTTTTAGCGTACAGTTCTCTGTAGCGCCGTCCAGAGGGCAGGAGTTCAAACAGACTGTGCCTTGGATGAGAGGGGTCTGCAGAGATTTGACCTGCCCGTTTCCTGGTTCTGGACAGGTACAGGTCCTGGATAGATGGGAGGTTAGTCCCAATTATCCTCTCATGGTACGCTGTCCGGCGTGTTTTTGATGCTACTCATCTCCAACACAACCTGATCCAAATGAGTGGAGCGCCATCGTCTCGTCACCAAAGTCTGCACAAGTCTGTCAATGAGCTGCTAATTTAACCCTGGTGTGTTAGGGCAGGGAAATATCTAAAACATGCAGAAGAACAAGAGCAGCTGGTGTAAAGAGACTCCTGGAGAACCAGGACCACATACCTCCACGTGTCCAGAGCACCAATCTGAAGCTGACGCCACGTCAGAGGAGCCTTCTTCATTTCTTATGGATAGCAGGCACATTTGGGCTAGTTTCTGCATTCGTGGCTCCGCTCACAGGCGGCTGGGCCAGACTTGGAACATGGCATGTCTTGTATGAGTTGGATAAAAGCACCTGGGTTATGGGAGGTGGTTTTAAAATCATGTGGGGACCAAATTTAGATTTTGTCATCTATCTTCAGATGTAGATATCAAAGACAGTTTGGCCCAAACATGATCCACATCTGCAGTTTTTTTCATGTTTGTCCATAAATGACGACAATTCAATTCAATTCAATTCAAAACACTTTATTTGTCCCCGAGGGGCAATTTAAAAGGCATAAGGAGCAGCATTAAAAGACAACATACATACATACATACATACATACATACATACATACATACATACATACATACATACATACATACATACATAGGGTGTGCAGTTAAAAATATCCAAGCTACTGCCAGTAAAAGTGCTTTGTGCTTAATGTTAAAGTGCTATGTGGATTAAGTCAGTCGCCGTTGAGACAGGGAGGGGTCGTCGTTTAAGAGCTTGACTGCTCTGGGGACAAAGGTGGCCCTCCTTCTCTGTGTTCTGCAGCGTGGACATCGCAGCCTGCGACCTAGACATTGACTGGGTCTGAGCGTCCGCTGATGTCAGCCACACATCCACGCACTCCGGGCTGCTGCCAACCCTGCCTCTCACGTCAGTGCTGTTTGCCGAGTCTGAAACCAGGTCCTGTCACATCTGAGACGCGTCTCGCCCACATTACACTTCCCAGTCCTACAACCCAGCCAGAAGGAGGTGACTGCAGGGAGGAGAACAGCGTCACATGCCCTATGTGCTGTTGTGTCGCGTTAAAAACGTGTTGCGCAGATGTATCTGTAAAAAGCGTGCGTGTAGTTTGGAGGGTAAAACATGCTGTGGGTTGTTGGGAACTTGGTAAACGCTAGATGAAGGGTTCGTCACTTGTCTGGATCACAACTCGCCTCTGCTGCCCACTTCTGGCCACAAGAAGTCGACACATCCCAAGTTATGAAATCCTATTATGAAAGAGCTGATGGGATTAGTTCATCACAACAAACTCTTGCAGCAGATGTCCGTCTGTCTCCACAGTAGCCAAAGCAGAGCAAAGTCAACCCCTCTGTGTTCGGCTCCCAGGACCAGAGACGTGTCTGTGGGTCCCATGAAGACATCACTGATGACCTCTGACCTCTGACCCCACATGCCAACACCCTCAGGGCCAACGCAACAAGAGCTCAGTGAAGCGTGTGAAAGTGTCCATGTTTTGAATGATGATGTTGTCAACCAGATTCCTTCTCTGGTACATCCTGAACTTCCTCCAGACGCTTCACAGGTTGGTTCCTGCGACACTTTGTCTCTGTTTGGACTGCTCGTGAGGTATTTACTGTAGTCCTTCCACTGACCCGTGTAGATGAACGCTTTAAAGGTTTTTCTGAACTGTTCTTGCCTGCAGCTGTTTTGGGGGGTTTCGGCACATTCCCTGGGATTCTTCAGACATCTGGAGCGATTTACAGCCCAGTATTTAAAAAATAAATAAATGAATAACAGGATTGGCACAAACTTCTGAAAACAAGAGTTTTTTTTAGTGCATCTAGGGTGTGAATGATTGGTCGAGTCAATCTCAGCTAGTTTCCTGCCCTCTGCTGCCACCTGGTGGCCCAACAATGTTATTATTTATCAGTTCGATTACACATCTTGCAAAGTCCACGCTGTCGAGATCCAAGGGGAGTTTTTACCTGCCACTGTTTATGAAATAATTGCTCAGGGGTCATGTTCTGGTCTCTGGAAAGATCCTAGAGTTAAAGTGTGTTGTAATAGACGCTATATAAATAAAACTGAATTGAATTTGTTCAGAAGAGAGATCGGGCGACGCACCACCTCAAGGAAGAGCATTCATGCAAGCATTTATTTATTCATTCATTCATTCCTTCCTTCCCTCTGTTACAGTCATAGTGACTGATTTGATAGTTTGAACTATAACTTCAAGTGACATTAGTTACTTTCAGTCGGCGTCAAGAAAGAATGGCAGTGAAACAGTTTGGCTCCCCACAGGGACCAAACTTCAACTTCAGAGTTCCTGCTAAAGGCTAGGACTTCTGAGGAACTGTCATGGTTCTGTTATTCCACAAGGTGGCACCATAATTTGGGGTAAATATAATCTTAGAGTAAAGAATGTTTTTATGGTATTCATTGGTTTTGTAATTTAATATACACATTTTAACTAATTATTTTGAGTTAATACCAGGGAGTAATTACAAAGTAACTGTCAATCACCAGCTGGAAATGCATTTGTTGTACCAGTGTGACCACAATGTCTGACACAAAAACACCATTTAAAATATGTAGGCCTATCTGTGACTATTATACATATTATATAATTGTACATTTATAATTAATTTTCCCTTTGTAGATTAATAAAGGTGGTTAGCACTGTTGCCTCACAGCGAGAAGGTCCCCGGTTCAACTCCCAGGCCCAACAGGGTCTTTCTGTGTGGAGTTTGCATGTTCTCCCCGTGCTTGCGTGGGTTTCCTCCGGGTACTCCGGCTTCCTCCCACAGTCCAAAAACATGCATATTAGGTTAATTGATGATTCTAAATTGCCCGTAGGTGTGAGCGTGAGTATGTCTGTCTGTCTGTATATGTGGCCTTGCGATGGACTGGCGACCTGTCCAGGGTGTAACCCCTGCCTCTCACCTGAAATGAGCTGAGATAGGCTCCAGCAGACCCACCATATTGCCACCATTGGTGATTAACATCATCCATCTATCAAACATCTCAGCCAGTAAGTTTAAGTTCTGTCCAAGATGCAGGACAAAGGCTTCCGGTTTAATTGTCAACATGTGGGCACAGACTAACTTCCCAGTCTGAACAGTGCACAGCAGGACTTTTTGTGGGTAGAGTTTTTTAAAGGTTGTTGTTGATCCTCCACATATTCCCTCTGCTTTCTCAAAAACCTTGTTACTTTTTGGTGCAATGACCACTCATGGCCACTTGAGGGCGCCAGAAAAAAGATAGAGCGTGGGTTGCACCGTCAATTATTAAAATGTACCCTCATTATGTTGAAGCTAACATGCAGTAAAGAGTCCTCTGGTCATTCATGTGATATCGTTAAAGACACTCCAGCTGAGATCCAACTAACCTTCACACTGACAGTCCTTTTTCTTATTCTTTTTTGATTAATCTCAGTTTTGGGTTTCTACCAACTCCTGAAGGAAATATCTGCTTCTTCAGCCCTTAATTCAACCGAGAGCTTTTTTAAGGTTTGCCTGCAGCCAGGTGAAGGTGGGAGGACGAGTTTTTTAGAATTAAAAACGAGCCGCTTGCTGCAGACAAATGTAAAGCCACGAGAGTGATAAGGTGTTGTTGCACTGACAGTGAAGAGACAGCAGGAAGGGAGGGAATAAACTCCACAGGAGGCCACAGGTGGCGACTTGACTTGAAGCCAGCGTTGTAAAGATGACAGCCTCTACATACATGACACATGTTTTTGAAGGACCTACATCCTAAATACTAATTCAAAACTACAGATGAGGAATGATTGTGTTTTTGGCTATCACATTTAAAGCAAACGTGGCTGTTATCCAAAAGAGAGCTGGGATGGACTCCGGCAGATCCCCGTGACCCTGGATTGAAGAAACTGGGTGTAGATATAACGGACGGATGGGCAAAGTGGCACAAAGGAACTTCTGCAGTATTTAGCTCCCCTGCAAATGTAGACATGGAGTACACAGAGTGGAGAGGAAAGAGAGGAACATTTATCAGTTTATCTTATCTACGTCATGGAGACGCAGCTTCTTATCACTCTTGACAAAAATATTCCAGGACCTCTCCATCCAGATTTCAGAGTATACTTCCTGGAAAGGAAGGCTGAACAGGCATTCAAATAAAACCTGATTCATTCCTTTGGAAACTGCCTTTCAGTGGGTAAACGACGGATGATGACAGATCCCTGCTAAAACCCAGAACTCCCGCATGAGTGGATGTGTGTCATAGACCACCTCGGCGAGCAACACCCTCCCACCGACACCATCGCCCCCGCCAGCAGCAACAACTCTCCACATTTGCCAACAAGTTAAATCACAGAAGTCAGTGAGGGCAGCCTTCAGGAGGTGGAGGGAAAAAGGACCCAAACAAAGACAGTATTGTCCTCCTCCTGCATCTCTCCCTCCACCCGTTACTCTGTGTGGGCCTGGTGTGTTTTTACTGCATGAGTCTGTAGTTCACAGTTACAGACGTCTTCTGTGTTTCAGAGGAACAAGAGAAGCTCTTCTGAAGATTTGTGTTGGACTCGGGAGGAGATCGTGTTTTGGGTGATACACGCCCCGTTCAGGACTTTCCTATCAAAGCCCAGGTGGCGCTTGAGGTGAAACTCCTCACTGGAGCCCTGAGACATGAAAACTCCACCTACTGTGGTGGGAAGTTACATGTGACCCCAACACCTCATCTTCTCACTCCATAGACGGGAATCAAGCTTTCATGACAGATCCGGCTGAGAGATCCCACATATGGGAGTGGTCCTTGTTGGCCCCCATGTGAACGGCTCACGGGAGCTGAGCTCAGGTATCTAGGTGATAAGTGGGCGTGGTCTCACCTTAGCCAATCACATCTATGATGTCACAGAGGGAGGGATTTCCATATATGGTCATACGCTCCCAGCTGAGCATCCACAAGAGAACTGTGGTCAAGAGCACAAAAGCAATTTACAGCTACGCAGCAACGACTGAGTGTGTTTAATAACTGAGTAGATCTGCCTGCACGTATTAGTACGAATAATACTTTTGTTTCCAAGTTATCACCAAAGATGAATTAAAACTACTTGATTATAACTTTAACAGCAGCAAGAAAACGGTTGTTAATCAGCAGGAAATAAAAGGAGATCTCTGTTAATCTGTATGAAAGCTGGGAAAGTCACTAAATGTTTAGGCCTCCATCGGCCTGGAAATAGTTAAGTAGTGTAGGTTTTTTTCTGACGAGTGGGCTTCCAGTCAAGAGGACTTAAAGGTATTGTGACATCATTTTTAACATGCTTTTAACACTATTAAAAGTCTTGGCCAGCATCCCTCAAATGTGTCTAAAAGAGTGTAACAAGAAAAACTTCACTCTAGTACTCTTTTCCTGGCTTTTTATTACAGTGTTTTTTTGCGCCGTGAAAAATGCTTCCTTTCCCCCCTTTCCTGTCAATCATTGCGCCGCTCCTCCTCCAAACCTCCTCCTCCTCCAGCCATACGCTCACAGCGTCGTCGGAGAGTTAAGCCGGGAGCGACAGGCGAAGCATGCACGGAAAAGCAGCACGAAAAGCAGGAGGGCGAACCACAGCAAACAATCATAAAAATAAAGGCATGCAAGCAGCACTGTCCCCTTATCTTAAGTCCAGTCAGTGGCCGCGGGTCTTCTTAGCAGTTTTCCTCTGGTGATTAGAACAAAAGAGGCTCTAAACACTAAACAGCTCCTTGTTAAGCCTCATTTATGGTTCCGCGTTAAATCGACGCAGAGCCGTAGGGTTCAGCGTATGGTGCGCGTCGCCGCGTAACCTTACGCCGTAGGCTCTGCGTCGGTGTAACGCGGAACCATAAATCAGCCTTTATGGTGCACTGGAGAGGAGAGGAGACAGGGAGCTGGGTGGAGGGGGCGGTGATTTAGCGGATCGTTACGTAACGATCCGCCACCAAACCACATGCGCCGTTTTTGCATAGTTATGCGGAAAATCCCAGAAAGCACACAATACACTGAATGTTAAAAGTTTGTTGTTTTTTGGGTGTAATTGATGTCAAGACACCCAACAAAACACAAAAAATCAAGAAAAATGTGTTTTTCATGTCACAATCCCTTTAAAGGCTGGATTATGGTTCTGCAACAAATCGACGCCGAGCCTACGCCGCAGATTGCGCCGCGTCGCGCACCCCACGCCGTGCCTGACGTGCACCTCCCACAAATTGTAACTACGTGTCAAAAGGTCGCAGACCGATGCAGACCGAGAGGGCTGTGATTGGTTCGCTTGGTAGCAACGCATTTCCGGTTCCAGTTTGAAGCAGTCGTGAACTTTCAGAGCTCTTTTCTTTGTGTATATTTTTTTTGTTTTGTTTTTTTGCACAATAGTTGTCCTTATCTCTTTGATTCACTGTGACCGGAAAAGTTGGATAAAAAAAGATCGCACCCCCCTAACATTCGCGGGGTGGTATTGCACCGCAGCGAAATGGAGTGACAGAGAAGTCCGAAGGGTTCACGACGGCGTCATGGCAACGGCGTGTGCTCTGCGTTGGTGTAACGCAGAACCATAATCCCGCCTTCAGAGACACAACCCAAGATCCTCACTGAAGAACCCACCAGTAGCAGCTGAAGGCCTGAAGACGTCACTGGGACGAGGGCACATCTCTGTTCATGAGCGTGCGTCGCTGAAGACGCGGGCCGGCGATGGCTGAGAACGGAGGACTCCGCAGGGAGTTATTCTTTGTGGGGGGTTCATCAACCGTGAAACATAATCCTTTTGTCCTTCGTTGATACAATAACACAAATGAAGGCAAATTAATTCTGTTTCAACAGAGGAGCCGCTCAGCTCAGCTCTCCCGCAGCGTCCTGCACGGTAGACCTCTAAAAAACACAAACCGAGCGAGGAGCAGAGTACAGATGTGCCTCTGAGGCTTTCCAGATGTTCCCCCCATCTCCAGTGAGGGGGTCCACGTTGTGAGGTGGAACAAGGAGGACATTTTCACAGCGGCTGAGGACCAGATTGATGGCCTCGGATTTTTTGCCCACTAAAAAGCGCGTATGCGAGTTTTACTGCTGACAAAGCGGCGTTTGTTAGTAGAAGCAAAGGAAAACAAATATTTCAAATGGACAGAGAGAGCATGACTCAAACTTTTAGTTTACATCAGTTATACAAAGAAGAATGAACGACAAAATAATGGCAGAAAATAAGGGAGAGAGGATTTATCCAGTTTGAGGAACTAATCTTGGGAATCCAAATTAAAGCAACAATCCTGTAAATAATGAAAGATAAGGAAGCAGTCTGGATGGAGATACAGCTAAGGGCATTCTCAGGTAAAATGCTTGAAACATGACCTTTTACCTTTTTCAGGAACTCTCTGGAAAGGTGCAGAAGAGGCATAAAGGCAGGATAAGCAATTCTATGGTTGGTGTTTTCTCGGTTAGCAGGAAAGGTGAGGAAGGTCCCAGCTCCTCTGTGTTTTGTTGACGTTTCGTTCAAAGATTAACGGACATATCCAAATATCAATTACCCTACCTTTAAAACCGGAGCTGACTTAATTTCAGAGACGACGAAAGTCTGAACTCTGATGTACCATAAACTAAAACCAAACTCCTCAGCAGGTCCTTGAAAATGATGAATTCACACCCATAATGATGGAAAATGGATTCAAAAGTGACCAAATGTATGTAAATAAGTATATAACACTTTTTTTTAAGGGTCAAATGATCAAATCATTTCAAAGCTGGTTTATGCAGAATCATGAAGAAGTTTACTAATCCCTCTTTTACTTCTATGTCTTATTTATAGTAGTAGTAGTAGTAGAAGTTTGTTGCAGACTCGTGATCCATACAAAAACATAACATAGGACAAAATACATACAAAACATAAAACCTGTCCAGCAGGGAGAATTACAAATACAGGCTTTTAAGCCAATGTCTCCTGAGACAAGAGGAGTATCTGACACAGCTCTTCCCAGGGTCATTTCTATTTACAATGATGCCATTCACAGACTGATCCAAACGGCACATGAAACTGTGCATTACATTTAGAACAGCTTGGAGAGTATTGACTCTTGCAGCTACAAACATCTCACTTGCACTGCACCATCTAGGCCTTTTGAGTAAGATTCTCAGAGCATCATTATATGCAACTTGAAGTTTGTGGAAGCTTACTTTTTTTTAGCTTGACCACAAGTGAGCAGTGTAGAGTGGTGAACAATAAGCTCTAAAGAGATGAATTTTCACAGCTTCTGACACATGCTGAACCTGCGTGCGAGGATGTTAGCCTGTGCGTACATCCTGCGGCACTGTCTGTGGATATCGCCATCATCATCCATGTGTTCTGTGATAAAATGGCCGAGATATTTGACCATACTACAAACATGGAGACCATTAAAAGATAATTTAAAATCAGGAAATATTTGCCCCTGGTCCTCTTTACTTCTACAGATTAAAACAACACTCTTACTGGCATTATACTTTATATCATTATCAATGCCATACTCAGTACATACGTTGAGGAGCTGCTGGAGACCAGTGCTACTTGGGCTTAGCACCACCAGGTCATCTGCATACATCAAGTGATTTACTAGTTTATCACCCAGCATACAACCAGTTTTACAGGCATTCAGGAGTTTAGACAGATCATCCATGTATAAATTAAAAAGTATAGGAGACAAATTTCCCCCCTGTCTAACACCATTGGAGACCCCGAGTATGAGTATTTATGAGTAAAAACATAATAAAATTAATCTACAGCGAGTAACAGGCAAATAAACATCAAATAAACTACAACAAAACTTTCCCACAGTCCTATTATCTATCCCTGACACAGATCCTGCTGATTATCTACTGAAAGTGGTTTGGGCCAATCTGGACAACGTCAAAGAAAGCTGAGCTTGGAGAACCTTCAAGCATGTTAATGTTAAATCATGAGAGTGTTCAACCAAAGTGGACATTGTTTTCCAACATCTTTGCTAAATAAACAAGGGAAATGTTGATGGATGTTTTTTGAATTTGACATAGCAGTGGAATGAATGTTCCTGAACACAAAGTTGAGCTTTTCAGAGCGAATAAGGTCTGGACTTTGGAGAGATGTACAGTAGCTCATGTTTTCTTCTATTCTTTCTGAGTGTTGCATGGTTTAACTTTGGGGCAAATTTGATGGGATGTCCACTTCTGGGATGATCTTGAATGCTTTGCTTGTTTCTCTATGACCATTGCTTATGTTATCCCCTCTTGTCATTGTGTGTTAATACCATGGCAGCATAGCTGCAAATCACCTACAGATCAGTTCATACAGAGCTGATGATTTGCAGCATCAGGCTGTAACATGCCTTCTTAAATCCTACGCCAGCATTAAAGTAGTACTTAGAATTGCCCGCAGTATCTTTCAGGCTTCACTTTTGCTAAATATATAATAGAAAGGTGAAAAAGTTACATCCTGTTGCTTGTCCGAAGTTTTATTTACTTTTTTTATTATTTAAAAGCTAGGCTTTTAAGGAGGGTGTACTAACTTTTAACCATGAGTGTAGGTTTCCAAGGTCTGTTTAATCAAACGTCTAAACTACCATAGTACACCTGTACATCTGGGTTACCACCCTGGCCTCCACCTGAGGTTGCATGAGCCAGTTCAGGTGACGGTGGTTTAACACCCTCCCCCTTTTTGTCCCGGAGCAAGAATCTGAAGCCCACATCATCCCAGCTCATCCATGTTTGATTGTAGACACGAAAAGCACTTAGTATTGTATGTGGGGTTTTGTTTGTTTTAGCTTCAGCATTTGTCTCAATCACTTTCACTGACCAGAGTCTCCGTTTCACTTTCAGTAAAACCACACTTCCTCTTCTCTGTTATTTTTATCCTCATATCTATTTAGTCTGGGTGTAAACTGTGTTTTATATGCAGATGACTCGTCGGGGTGGTGTCTTATTTATTTGTGCCTAAAGATGGGAGTGGAAATCATTCCGTCCCACATCCGCACGAGTCAACGGTGATTAATGAAAGAGAACCAGACGTATGCAAGACCGCAGAGAAACGACTGCACCTTTCTGTTTTCTGCATCTGATGCCCACACTCTTAGTTTAAGTTTTAGTGTTTGAACATTTAGCAGCAACATGAGAATCAAATGTGAACGAAAACCTTAACTAACTAACTCTTAACTAACTAAAAGCTTTTTCAGCAAATAACCTACTACTACTCATTTAGCAGCAACATGAGAATCAAATGTGAACAAAAACCTTACTGAGTTTACAGATTGTGTCTGTTGAATCACCAGCAAGATGACTAACTCTGATAACTGCTTTTTCAGCAAATAACCTACAGTAATTATCTCTAAACCGCATTCTGGTTCCATTCTCGTTACAATGCTGGAAAGTGATCTCTGCTACTTGTCGGAGTGAACATCTCTTCCTACCGGGGTGAAGATATTTTTAGGTTTAATATCCCGAAAATTAATTCAAAGGACTAAATCTGTCTTGCTCGTTGGATGTGAACCAGGAAATGAAATGAATGCAGTTCCTGGACCGACCACTGGGGGCCGACTTCAACCACGAGTTAATCTCCATGTTTAAATGTTCACCTTTGCAGAAGAGATAAACATACTTGCACCTCGGTTCAAAATGTGTTTTTGTTCTCCAGAGCAGCCTTTTTCAACCTTTTTTCAGTCATGACACCTTTCAAAAGTGAATAAAATCTCACGACACCCCAGAGTAAAATATAATTAAAAACCAAACTGCATCGCTCTGACTGTAAATGCATAAGTCCCGTTTATTTTGTATCAATAACTTGAACACGATAACTCTGCTGGGACTATTTTGTGAGATTTCGCAAAAGCCGGCATGTCCGAGGCGCCGCACGGCACGGAATGTGAATCTGACAGTGAGGAATTCGGACTGGCACAGCTGATTTAGCGGAGCTCTTTAATGCAGAAACAGAGGATGAGACTTCGATGGGTTTGATTAATGTAAAAACTGAAATAAAGTACAATCAAACAAAGTTTTGCTCCCGCTTTATTTTTAAATACGCACACTTGTGTGTGTGTGTGTGTGTGTGTAGACGGCGCCTTTACATTCGGTGCACCGTGTGTGTGTTTTAAATACAGAAATGACACACAAAACTGAGGGTACGCCTTTCCACACGGCGCGCCGAATGGTCGCGAAAATACGGTATTTATATATGAAATGTCAGAATAGGTAATTTTTTGACGACACCCCTGAAGCAGTCAGACGACACCCCAGGGTGTCGCGACACCCCGGTTGAGAAAGGCTGCTCCAGAGCATGGTTTAATTATGTAACGCAAAAAATCTTTGCATAATTAGGGATGGTGTCTTTTGACTGACTGATCATTTTATCAGGTGGGCGATCATCTCAGGCCGGCTAACTTTCACCATGAGACACATCTGTGACAGATGTGTGGGCTGCAAAGCTGCGTCATTTCTGCCAGCTGCAGACCTCGGCTTGGCCCAAGGAACTCCAAAGCTTTGGTTGTTTAGCTTCGGCTTGTTAGTGGTCCCGGTCAATCGGACTTCTTCCCATCCTCATTTAAATGCTGACATTACCTGTTTTAATTTAATTTCAGTGGGAAAATCAGAAATGAGAATGGACTGACAGTACGAGGAAAAAAGAAGTTTCAAAGGCACCCTGAGGGTGAAGTCACGGGGGGTTTTGTCCAGTTCTTCTTATACAGTCTACAGAGGCATTCAGGATCGAGGTAAAAAAAAACTGACAATGAAAATAATCCAAATAGATAAATGAAATTCTCAGTTGAAGTATAAATTGGTCTGCCAAATTTACCTTATTAGTAATATGATTTGTTGAAGTTGAAGTTGAAGTTTGGAGACATTGGGTCAAGTGGTTTGCAAGTTATTGGTAAAAAAAGAAAAACCCTGAAAATAATTAGTAAAATAAAACATGAAGCGTATCCTCCCTGCTTCAACCCTGGTTAACACGTGTGGCACACACACACACACACACACACACACACACACACACACACACACACACACACACACACACACACAGTCCTAATCTGGGAAATAATGACGCCTGCCGTCTTAACTCCCGGAGCACCTCGCCCAGTGAAGCCCACGCAGGGATAGTCAGTCTCAGGCGTCGTCATTGTGAAATACGGTATACTACAGTCGTATTTTAACGGAGGGCTCCTAATCATTTCCATGTGTCGTACAACTATAGGAGGGAGAGCAGCTCACTCCGGTTGGACTGTCGTCTGTATGATGATTCCACCGCAGTTAATGTCATTTATATTGCTGACATCATGTCTGTCTGAAGTTAAAAATGTTGCAATAACTCATAACACTGTTGAAACCAAACTATCAAGCTGAAATAAGCACTTTCTTTTTTAGGAAATCGAGACAATATAATAATGTGGTGAGTCCAGTTGCAATTTAGCAAACTTATTTCATCATTTCTGAGCCGGTCTCGTTCCTAGATTTACACATTTATTCACACTGAAATCACAATGTGGAGACCCCGGTGCTCTTAAAGCACGCGCAGCATCTCTTGTTATGCGAGTATTCCCAGGAGACGTACAAATTTTTAATGTTTCCTTTCAGTCTCTGTGATATATACAGTAGATCCTGTCTCTCTCATTGGGTCAGCCAGTCTGTCCAGAGAGGACTGTGACAGATTAATCAGCCTAAAATGATCCCGGATGCAGGGGTTAATACATCCAAACTCACAGAAACAACAGCTGTTGACATGTTTGGTTTTTGAGATTTATCCCCCAAAAGAAAGACGTCTGGGCTCAGCAGAGTTGTTGAACCAAAGCGCTACCTTAAAACTGCAGAAAGAGGAGTGCTTGAAGCCAGGACAACACACCTAACCACCTTCCATCAGTCACACTTGGCTATTTCGGCTTGTTTGGGTTAGCTTGTACGCATCTATGATGCTATTTTACCAGGGCACGATGCTGGAATGGCTCCGGCTCCTTCATCCCACAGATGCAGAACTTCTGTAGTCTGGCTAAAGTCACGGCTAACCAGCAAAAAGTCATGCCAGCTGTCAATCAAAAGTCACTCCTATAATGATTCATACATTTGATGTTTTATCTGATTTAACTTGATGTGGTTTACGTTTCTTTCTGTACTAAATTTGTGAACATGATGCGTCAACAGAAATTGACTCATTTTTGGAGCCACGCCCCTAGTGGTCAGTAGAGGAAGTGAATTTTTCTTATTCTGCAGAGGCTCCCCCGCTGCACACACAAACCTTCTAGAAATAAACCTTATATCTCATAAATCTGCTTATTTTAATCAACCACATCTTTGCCAACTGGGAAAGAAACATTTTCCTCACCAGAATTCCTAAAACTGGCAAAATAGATTTCCTAAAACCTTTCTTAGAAATTAGTTTTTTTGCACTCAACCTGGAACTTGGAGCACTGACTGTACAGGAACTGTGATGCACTTTCCCTTCATCTGCTTCTCTCTAGTCTTTGTAAGTCATGTTATTCCTAGAAAACATCATTTTCTTCTGTGTCTCTTGGACAGACTTCCCTGGAATGATCTCTCTGTTTCCTGACATCTCAGACCTCCAGCAGGAAGAGGCAGAGGGCTCCCTGCCTGATCCTGGGGATTATTTATCCCTGTTGATTAGGTTTTTCTTCTTTACTGCCACGTTGTGACGGTTGAGGATGCTGAGGATGGAGCACTGCACCAAAGGGAAGATTTGGTGCAGTCTGACGGGTTCTTTGGCTTTAAATCTCCATTATCCAGCATTATAAGAACTTAGAATTTTGTCTCTATCTGAATTAACTTTATTAAGTGAATCTGACGGCGCTGGAATATAACTGGACTGAATTTGAGTCCAACCTTTGATTGGACTGTTTTGGATTTGAGGCTTGAGGTGTTAAATGCTATAGTTTATTATTATATCCATCCATCCATCCATCCATCCATCCATCAGGAGCTGTCGACAGGTGAAGTTATTTTTCATATCGTCTCTGTTTTCCTCCCAAACAATCTTCTCTTCTTATGAATAAAGTTCCAGATAATTGGTGGTTATTTCGTACAGAATCTCATGTCTTCACGTGAGTGTCCACGGCCTCTAAACCGGGAACCCAGGCCGTCGTAATCCAGTTCATAATTATCGTCCCTGTTATGATCCAAGACTTTTATATTTCTGTAGCCGGCGCTCTGAAAAGCAGCCTGGCTTTGTTTAACTTGTTTGGTGGTTCTATCCCCCCCGGATAATGACTGGAGGTTAAACTTCCACAGAACAGGGTCAGGCTTCTCCGGAGACATCTTTTCCATATTGTTGTCAGACACCGTTAATAACATCCTGACTCAGCTGCAGATGCAAACGCTTACAGTTTTCTGTAGATGTCGGCTTGCATCACTTTGAAGCCAATGAGTGAGTCCTGGTCATTACTCAATATGTGTCCTTTCAAGGACCTTTTTTCTTTTTTTTTTACTTGCAAAATAAATAACAGTAATGATGGCAGTGACAAAAAGAGCTGTGGTTGAAAAATCCCCAAATTTTCTATAAGCAGGAGGCCAGAAACCCAACCCAAACATGGACCTAGAAGGACTTTGAATATGTAAAAGCGGGAGACGACATCCGTCCTTTGGTTTTACCTCTGTCTTCAAACACCAGGACACAACCACAAGATCCCAGCAGAAAGATCTGATGCGACTACATAGAAGAGCCCATCTCCATGACCTTGTTGGGATTTATGATACTGTCATATTCAGAATATCAAGTTCTTGAAGCATGTTTCTGCCACCTAGTGAAAAGGTTGAGTAATGCAGGTTACAGGAAGCTTCTGTAGATTGTAAAGTCATTTCATTAAAAACAAAAAAATCACACCTTTTAATTTCAAGGTTTTACATAATAATAATCTCCTTAAAATGAGATGAATGTTCCCTCTGATGCAGTGGAGAACATGGAAGGAAATAACCAGACACCAGACCTCCCCTATAAGGCTCAGAGACAGCAGCCAGAGACATGCAGCAGAGCTGGAGGGGACAGGGGTAAAGACTTTCTCTGGGATGACAAGAATTAAAAACAAACACATCAGGCGAACAAGCCAGGGTTAGACGTCTCACAGAAACAGCGAGAGAGGCTAGATTGAGATGGTTTGGACACTTACAGAGGAGCGATGGTCGGTACATTCATAGATGAAGATAGATTGGATTAAGAATATGAACAACCTCGGATGACCAACAGCACATGCGCAGTCATTATTTATGTTAACTAAAACTATTTGAAACAGAAGCAGAGTGAAAGATACGTAGGTCGTTATCTGACTCTCACATTGACTACATGCACTCAATAACCCTTTTAAAACCCGAATATTGGCAATAACCCGAATTTGCACGGCCATGTAAACACCAATAACCCCTTTGAATAACCCAAATTTGCTCATATTCGGGTTTTTAAAAACCCGAATATGACCCCAGGGTTACTCCTTTTAAAACCCGAATATTGGGTCATGTAAACGCCAAACGGGATATCTCCATCAAACGGAACAGGAATTTGTTTTCTGCGCATGCTCTGTTGGCAAGGAATCCTGGTCTTTTGAGTCCAGGAAGTTCTTATAAACACGGAGAAACACAAGACCACGCCACACTTTTGGAGTGAGGAGGAGACTAATCACTTCATAAATGTAATAAAGGGTATGAACATTTTGGCATTTGTAGATGGTAAAGAACAGGGATAGCGAGATTTACAAGAAGGTGAGCGAAAAGTTGCGCAAAGTAGCATTTGTTTTGAATTTGGATACAGGAAGAAGAAGCGGAAATGACGGTAATTGCGTCATCACGTTCTCCGCGCGTCGCTGGTTTGATCCAGATATCCCAAATGATTAATTACCATGTAAACAGGGATAACCCTGTTAGCTCAGGCATGTAAATGGAATATTCTGAATGTTTCAGTAGCCGGAATATTATCAATAACCCAAATTTTGACTGCATGTAAATGTAGTCAATGTTTCGGTGAGTTGGGGTCGTTGAGGTTTGTGACCGTTTGTTCTTCTATCCAGATTCCTAGGACTCGGTATCCTGCTGCCCTCCAGGTTTTAGATCTTCCCTGCTCCAACACCTGATCCAACCCAATGGATCACCAACAGTTTATCCTCAAGGTCTTTAATCATCCTATACACGGATCCCCTGAGGTCTCAACACAGGTTTGAGATGTTTAACGTGCTGTTGCAACACCTCGAACCTTTACTTTTCCCATCATGCCGCTGCAGACTTGTTCACCTGTTTGCGATTATTGCTGTATGACACAATTTCAGCTGATCATCAGCTGTCACACAGATGCTGAAAAAGCAGAGCTAACGTTCAGCTCAACAAGCAAATAAGGAAACTATCCCAACGCCCTGTACACGTTACCAGTGGAGAGCGGCGTATACGCAAACATTCAGGCGCTAACATGAAACAGGTGTTTAATTCAAATTTCTGGTTTCAAGCTTCAAGCTTCAAGTTTTATTGTCAGATGTGCTATGAGTTCAACATACAGCACAATGAAATTACAGTTCTATCTGACCCACAGTGCAAAATACAAGTAATAAAATAGAAGCATAAAAATAAACAGTCCACATTTAAAAAGACATGAACTAAACTTGAATGTTTACAGGAGTATTTACATGATGAAATAAAATAGGAAACAAATAGATTTTAAATAACTATATAAACAGTGAGGTAGTGCAAATAAGGGCAAATGAAATGTGCAGTCCGTGAGTTCTTGAGGGGGGGTTAGTCTGTAGTCGAGGGCAGAAGACGGCGTGTCGCTAGAGCAGGGAGGGAGTTGAGTCTTCTGACAGTCTGCTGGAAGAAACTGCCCTTGAGCTGCTGGATTTGGCCCGGTGACATGGCAGCAGGCTGAAGAGGCTGGGAGGTGGGGGGGTCACCTGCAATCCTGCTGTTTATGCTCTGGTATGACTTTCCTTGCATCCAAATAAAGCTAGAAGTAAAGGAAATCAATTCAACACAAAACAGGAACAGATAAGTGAAGGAGTGCAAGTAAAAAAGACTAAAACTTAAAGGGGACCTTTTATGAAAAACACGTTTTTCTTGCTTTAACATATATAAAGTGGTCTCCCCTCAGCCTGCCAACTCAGAGAAGGAGGAAAGCAACCAAATTCTGCAGTGTCTGTACAGCCGCCCGGATGAGCCGTCCAGTGTCATGTGACTTCTACGAGCTGTTCAGATTCTGCTCCCGTCGTTACGTAACGACGGTAGCGATGCGTGAAACCACGCCCACAACTAACTCCGCCGGCCAGGGCTTCCGCCATTTTTTCGTAGTGGTGTATCGCGTCATTCAGGCAGCCAATCAGCACAGAGCCTCATTATCATAGCCCCGCCCACTCAGAATCCTGCATAGATAATGAGGTTAGAGAATGGGAAGATAAAGACATGGATCAGAGGCTGAATTTCTAATTTATTTAGCAAATAAAATCAAAAGCTTGTTTTTAAGACATTCAAGGCCTGTTTAAAATAGGCATTAGATGCCATAATAGGTCCCCTTTAACTAAACAAGAAACGAAATACTTTAAAAAGACCAATTAAAACCATGACAGTTGGTATGAGGTGTTTGTACTGATGAGCTGTGTTTGATTTCCATCAAACAAACTCGACTTTTGTCTCGTCGATCCAGGTTCCAGAGGTCTTCTGGTTGGTTCAGGTGCAACCTTGTTAACATAAGTCCCCCTGATGTGTTCTTCTCGAGACTTTCTCCCGGAAACAGTCGCAAACACAACATGCATTTTTTATGCCCTTCCTGATGCAGCGCTGCAAGTACGGGGAGAACTTCACACGGCTGGGAATCCAACCAGGGACCTTTTAAATGGGAGGCAATCACCTTCCAACACTGATGGGCAGAAACAGCTGCTTCTCTAAGATCATTACTGATGTCCTTCCTCCTTGGCATTATGTCACAATACATCTAAGTGCTCCAAATCGGCAAACAGCCCAAACATCTACTATAATAAAACTCCTCAATACCTGCTGATAATCAATTAATGGAGTTTATGTCTGTCCACCCCCTCAACTAATAAACAAATTAACAAAAAGAGCCTGATATGGAGCAATTTAAGGTGGTATTTATCTCTTTTTAAGACCTGGTAAGGACAGGATTATGGTAGCATGGGGGAGTGTGTTTGTGTAAGTTGTGGAGACTCCGAGCCGTGGCTGCAGTCAGCTGCGTGCCTGCGCTGGACTCTTCCCGCCTCTCCTGTGAGGCAGCAGTCTGCATATAAAGCAGTAGTGGCGCAGCGGTAGAGGACAGAGCAGCTGGAAACATCTGCAGGGGCTGCAGGATGCATGTGTCAGCACTCCTCTGGATACTCGGCTTCTTGCTGAAGGAGGCGCAGGCGTGGGGCTACAAGAACGGGATCTTTCATAACTCCATATGGCTGGGTAAATCTTTCAACGTGGAAACTCTTTGTTTGAAAGTCTGTTTACTTTATCTTCTTGAGATAAGGATCACTTGAGCAGAAGAGTTTGTATGTATGATTTAGAGTGTATTTCATGCTTCCTATTCCTCTTTTAGAGTAGTTATTTATGCTTGTGGGGACTAGCTCAGGTTAGTGCACAGGACAGCAGTCCGGCAAGTTTGTGCCAAACAGCAAGATTTACAACCTGGCTGCTCCGCACGAGGCCTGTAAACAAGTGGAAATGACTTCATCGCCAGCAAATCTCCGGATAGGAGATTTCATGAATGAGTGCTTCCAGTGTGATAGGATGCGCTCCCTCTCGAGTGTTAAAACTGAACAGACAAGCTGCTGATCAAAAGATCAAAATATCACCTGGTGGCTCATCTGTAGTTGTCTGCCAGGATGTGAAGTCGTGCATGAACTGAGCCAAGCCAGGAGCAGCACAAGGGTCCATGTTGGTTACCTCAGAAAGTAACTGTCACTACTATAATAGGCCGGTTGTCGTCACTGTTTTCAACAGGAGAACCACACTTTCACCACAAAGCTTCATCCAAAATATTCACCACATCTTCTGAGTATCTATAGAGACATCACAGAATATGACTCACATCTGAAAGGCTTTGTAGCCTTGAAACTGGTTAGGACTGCGTGTAAGGTGGGTTCAGATTTCTTCAGATACAAAGCAGCAATGCCAGCTAAAAAGAAACAGACCTTGACTTTTTCACGTTGCTTTCTTGTTAACCGCAGTGAGATCAGTTCATTTGTACCATCAGCAAAAGAAAATGGTACTTTTCAAGTGGGTTTGCAGTGTTATTATGACGCAATAAATGTATTTGAGATGTTTCTAAACCACCTCTGTGGGGCTCTGTATCCAGCAGCATCGTCTCTACTGTGATGAAATAACTGTCAGATTTGAGGTTTTTGTAGGTTTAAATGGCGCAGACTCCGATTGTGATTAAGTTGCTGCTCTGAATCTTTGTGTTGATTACATTGGCTGCATTTTGTTAAACACAAATAAGTACAAAGAAAGCAGCTCCAGGTTTGTACGCCAAGTAATTACCATCACCGCTTTGGAGATTTTTCCTGTAAATGTAAATGACGGTCTGGATCCAGATGCTCAGCCAGATGTTTTTTTTGTTGTTTTTTTTCTGTCGTTCCTCTTCGACAGAACAAGCCGCTGGAGTTTACCACCGGGAGTCGCGTAAAGGGAGATATCAACTGACCTACAAAGAGGCCAAGGCGGTCTGCAAGTACGAGGGCGGGAAGCTGGCCACCTACGAGCAGCTGGAGGCGGCGCGTCAGATAGGTGAGCGCTGCCGGCCTCCCGGAGGAGAGCCGGGGCTGGACTCATCCGTCCAGCGTCCTGACGCACCGGCGCTGATTCCCTTCAGTCACAGGAGCCTGTTTGATCTGTTATCCCGATATTATCTCATCAGCAACACACATTATCAGCCACTTCCTCCAGATGCAGACAGCATGGCTCGCGGTTATCTTGTCTATCTTCCGTGAAACACATTAAGTCTCAGTTTGGAGGACGGCGCCGTGATGTAGTTTGGACTGCTGGAATGCTTTTAACATGTAGACGGGGGGGGGGGAAAGGTCAATGGGAGGCAGCGAGTCTGGCTCTTCTTTCCACAACTGGGTTCCCCGTTGCATGACCGCGGCGGATTTGTAGACAATCCCATAAGTACTGTAAAAGCCCGTTAATGCCGTGCTGAGTGGAAAAAGTCGCCACTTTTGTCCCACAGGGATTAAGTCCAGCCTCTGGCTCTGGTTGCGTCCCTGTCAGTGGTCACGGCCGAGCTTTCCCGACTGGAGGCCCCTCTTTCATCCAGCATCATCTGAACTCGGAGTCAGAGTGGCGGCCAGCCGGCTTCCCTCCGGCCTCCGTCCTCGAGCTGCTGGAGGAGATGAAAGGGGGATGCGTTTGTGGCAGACTTGCAGGACAATGGCGTGTTTCTTTTCTTTTCCTGTCTCAGGTTTCCACGTGTGCGCTGCAGGATGGTTTGACAGAGGACGCGTGGGGTACCCTATCGTCAAAGCCGGCGCCAACTGCGGGTTTGGAAAAGTCGGCATCGTCGACTACGGATACCGGCTAAACAAAAGTGAAAAATGGGATGTTTACTGCTACAACCCAAACTGTGAGTACACCAAAGTTTGGTTTTGTTTTGTGATTTAACGCCAGACAAACTTATCAAATAGGTTCGTGAGCAAAAAGAAACATCATCAGTATCTTGGCATCTCACTCTCAAAACCTCCCTCAAAGAACGTCTAAGTAAAAGATCTGGCAGTGCATTTAGATGCTGCTCTGCTTCACGCCTGCTTTAAATGACTGGATCAGCATCAGCTTGGCCCCCGTGACTCTTTCAGTGGCCCACTGGTCTGAGCCAGGTGTGTTTAGTGCAGGGAGACGCCGCGGCCCCAACCTCGCTGGACCCGGGTCCTGAGGACCGGAGCCGTTCTTATGAAACTTCATCCCTCACCGCTGATGTTCTGCTCCAGTTCACAGTCTGCGTCTAGATAGGTGCAGTCAAAACCCCAGGATGGGTTCTGAGAGGAGACAGGGACATTTAGGTAGGACTCCATCTGGGTATTTTTGTAGCAGATTGCACAGTTGCTTGTGTAAAAGTACATAAGTTATAAGTAGCTTAGGGTAGTATGCAGTTGTGGGAGTGGTTTTGGTTCCTAATATGAAGTTTTCTGGGTCTTCAGTGGCATTTTGGATACGAAACAAAGAGAAACATTCATTTCATTATATTTTGATATTTTCATGCACTATATAAAAAATAAAATAAAATAGAATTGGTGTCAATATCATATTCTTCTGCAACTCTGAAAGAGAAGAAAGCACACAACGGGCACACGAACAAGAAAGAGAAGGACACGTTAAAACACAGAAACACAGACAAAAACAGCAACGATACCAGGTCTCTCAAACTGAATCAAGACTAGGCTTCTGCGATTATCTGTCCCCCAAAACCGTAGATTTGTGAGCAGGTGTGTATGCAAAAGTGAAAACAAGGTTTTACCTGACCTGCAACTATAGTGGAGGAGGGAGGGCACAACCACGCTACCCAAGAGACCAGAAGCAGACAAGGAAGAAGCCCGGGCCGAGGCCACCAGCGGCCCCACAGAGGACCAGATGAAGGAAAGAAGGAAATCCCCCCTCCCAGCAGGTAACGGAGGGAAGCCCCGGGCGGGGCCCCCACGACCCCGGAGGGACGCAGCCAGGGAGCCCATGGCAATGGACCAGGACGCCGCCGAGCATCAGCTACCCCCCCCCCGACCCGGCAAAAGGCCAGCCCGCCCCGAGAGACGGTGCCACTCCAGACAGCCAATGCTGGCGGGCCGGCACTTGTCCCGATGCCCAAGGTGGAAACCCCTGAGCCAAAGGCGTGCCGAGCTGCAGCAGGAGGAAGCGGAGACAGGCACGGGGCGCATGAACCCCCCCAACAAGGAGCCACCCAGACAAGCCCAACAGCAGAGAGTCCCAAACCCAGGCTAGACAACGGACACCCATTCACACTCAATAACCCTTTTAAAACCCGAATATTGGCAATAACCCGAATTTGCACGGCCATGTAAACACTACTAACCCCTTTGAATTTGAATTTGAATTTGCTCATATTCCGGTTTTTAAAAACCCGAATATGACCCCTGGGTTACTCCTTTTAAAACCCGAATATTGGGTCATGTAAACGCCAAACGGAATATCCCCATCAAACGGAACAGGAATTTGTTTTCTGCTCATGCTCTGTTTGCAAGGAATCCTGGTCTTTTGAGTCCAGGAAGTTCTTATAAACACGGAGAAACGCAAGATCACGCCACAGTTTTGGAGTGAGGAGGAGACTAATCACTTCATAAATGTAATGAAGGATGTGAACATTTTGGCATTTGTAGACGGTAGAAAGTACCGGGATAGAAGATTTACAAGAAGGTGAGCGAAAAGTTGCGCGAAGCAGCATTTGTTTTGAATTTGGATACAGGAAGAAGAAGAAGCGGAAATGACGCTAATTGCATCATGATGTTCTCCGCGCGTCGCTGGTTTGATCCAGATATCCCGAATGATTAATTACCATGTAAACAGGGATAACCCTGTTTGCTCAAGCATGGAAACAGATTATTCCGAATGTTTCAGTAACCGGAATATTAGCAATAACCCGAATTTTGACTGCATGTAAACGTAGTCACAGACACTAACATACACTCACTGACAAAGACATGGACAATCATTCTCTCACCACCCGCCAACACTCCCCCCCCAGGCAGCATGGCGAGCCCATACCTGGGTGTGACTAATGCAGTTAAAAAGACGTGAGGAAGGGGAGGTCAGGCCACCAAGAGTGCCTGTGTGGTGTATATCTGTTGAACGTAAAGATGTCTAAGATTTATGAAAACTGAGGAGCAGGCGGTTTCAGGATATGTGAGACAGCCTCTGTCACATCCCGGACCCCCCAACCCCTCGGGTTACTATGTGAATGTGTGGATGAGTCATGTAGAAGAGCAGGAGGAGGGGGGGCTGAGGTTAGGAGGCAAGGCCAGCTGGTGCTGGCCTTGATAGGCACACACGCTCCCCACAGACTTTCGCAATAGACAATAATTTTGAATTCATAAAACTGTTATTTATTGGAAAAAGATCCCAGCTCAGGCTCAGCCACAGGCTTTATTCACAAGAAGCAACAGCAGACTGTGGGAATACGACGGAAAGATGATATTCTGGGTCTAAAACCTTTCTTGAACAGGGCTGAAGAAAGGACGGTTTCTATTGAAGGAAAGTTGATCAGTGGATCAGCAGATGCCTTCGTAGGGGACGAAGCTCAGTTGAGTCGTTGGTTTTGATTTTATTGTAAAATGTTTGACATAGAATCACAAATACCTCAGCTCTTGTGCAGTCTTAGTACGAGACACAGAGCTCTTGTTTACATTGAAAAGTTTTGGAGAAAACGCAGGATAAACCGCTCGCTGGCCCTTGGATTGTTCAGGAGTTGCTTGTTTCTTATCTTTTTGGAACTGGACTTTTATCACGTTAACTTTTATTTTGCCATGTTGCTTTTACTGCTTGAATATGTTATTAGTATTTGTTCCCATGTTAACATTTTACCCCTTGCAAACTTGTGTTTCTTTGAGTTTTGCGTTTGCTCAGTAAAACTCTTTGGTTTGTATTTGTGCTTGAAAATTGCTGCATGAACGCAGTTGTACTGAGTGGACCAGATTGTTTTAATAAATGCTACGGCCCGAGCTTGCAGTATGAGAAGAATGGAGTCTTAAGAAGCTCGGCATGTGGTAAAAATCAAACTTGCATTCATATTAAGAGTTTCACAGAGGGGGGCACGAGAGCCGAGTGCCAGCTTTACTTCTTAGTCTCCATCCTCGCAGTTTAAGGGAGTGTAGTGGGCAGACTGAAACCACAGGTCCACGCAGGAAGTTGTCGTCACGTCAGCCTCAAGCCGGCCCTCAGGGATGATTAAAGAGTGGGGGAAGACAATTTCTTGTCTTGACTCATAACCACAATCTCAGTCCCGCCCTGTGACTTATCGTGCCCAAAAATAAACCAGCCTAACGTGAGAAACCGCCAGCAAGTGAGGGACAACTGAGACGCCAGCTGAGTGATTTTCACAGAAAAACACCTGAATGGTGACCAAAGTTCATCACAAATCGGATTCCTTCAGATGACCTCTCAGCTTCAGATTGCTTTAAAACTGTCTCCGATGATACGATGCAGGGGTCATAGTGGAATCAGGGTCTGCAGCTGTCCAGGCCCTGAAGCAGTGAGACAACCTCGATCTAAACATTTGTTTATTAGATTTTACAGTTTAATGTACAGTTCAGGCCCTGAAGAAGTGAAGCAGTCTCAACGCTCCCACCACCTGCTTGACAGCGGGAATCAGGTTTTTCCTTGGTCCACAACAGGGATGTCCTGCTCCAGTCATTGGGGGACGCTGTCCTGCATGTTTCCCTGCTTCCAATTAATGTTTCATTAACGAACTCTTGCAGACCTCGATGACAAGCCGATGATGATCCATGTATCTGAATCAGGTGTGTTGAAGCAAGGAAACATCTAAAACATGCAGGACAACGGCCCTCTGGGACTGGAATTGGACACCCCAGCTCTACACCAAACATGCCCAGACAACGCAAGCTGTTTCCTGCAGATCCCAAAATGAAATACTGGACTTCTTCAGGATTTGATAAAGGGATTTAAGGTTACTATTACTGCAAAATAGATTTAGCTCCTTAGATTTTTTGGAGAGTTTTTTTCACATAACCTGTCTGAGTCAGAGATATTCACAATCTTAGAAGAAGATAGATACATGAATGTTATATGATCTGAGTCTCTTAGAGGCAGAAACACCCGCTGTTATTTAATGTAAATGTACTTTATTTATATAGCACCTTACATCGACCTACAGGTGAACCAAAGTGCTTTACAGAATAAACATACAATCAAGACAAAATGTGCTTGCAGAATAAAACAAGAATAAAACATACCATCAAGACCGAAGTATAAAAAAGTGTTGCCTCACTACTGGGTATTAAAAGCCACCCTGAATAAATACGTTTTCAGTTTAGATTTAAAAGTTAATGCTCCTGTGACAAGAGAAAGATCTGCAGGAATCAGTTAAAAGAAATGCTGCATAAAAATACACAAATGAACATCTATCCATTTACTTCTGTTTATCTGGGGTCGGGTCTAAGCAGGGAACTCCAGACTTTCCTCTCTCCATCTTGGGGGATCCCAAGTTGTTGCCAGGCCAACCGAGAGCGTGCCCTCGGTCTCCTCCCAGTGGGACATGCCCAGAAAAACCTCACCAGGGAGGTGTCCAGAAATCATCTTCACCAGATACCCAGCCACCTCATCTGGCTTCTCTCAATGCGGAGGAACAGCAGCTCTACTCTAAGCTCATCCCAGATGATCGAATTTCTCACCCTGTCTCTAAGGGAGAGCCCTGTTTCCCTGCTACAGACAGCAAATGAGGGTAGGAACGTACCAAGACAGACTGATGCTGAGTCCGTATCACTGCAGATGCCACCCTTATCTGCCCATCGATCTCCCGCTCCATCCTTCCCTCACTCGTGAACAAGACCCCAAGATACTAACTTGACCTCCTCCACTTGGGGCGGTATCTGATTCCCAATCCGGAGAGTGCAGTCTACCTGTTTCTGACTGAGGACCATGGTCTTGGATCTAGAGGTGCTGATTCTCATCCCAGCTGCTTCACATTTGGCTGTGAAACACTCCAGCAACAGTTGAAGGTATTGGCCTGATGAAGCCATCATGACTACATCATCTACAAAGAGAGAGACCCAATTCTGAGAAGAGTCCTACCCCCACGGGAAACTACTCCAACTTACAGTCGACAATGTGGATCAAGCTCTGACACCAGATACAGAGGGACCGAACAGTCTGTACAAGGGATTGTACAGCACCTCATATTCCAAGAGAACCCCCCACCAGAGGCTCAGAGGGACACGATCGGATGTCTTCCCTAGTTCACAAAGCACAAGTAGACTGGTTGGGCTCCTAAACTCCCATTCCCCCTTGAGGACCCTGCTGAGGGTGTGGAGCTGATCCACCGTTCCATGACCAGGACAAAAACCACACTGCTCCTCTTGAATTAACAATGATGGTAAAAAAGCAAACAAAGTAAACTAATGTAATAGCCTGGCGACCTGTCCAGGGTGCGTGCCTGCCTTTCACCTGGAGAGAGCTGGGATAAACTCCAGCAGACCCCGGGGACCCTGGGTAGAAATAAGCAGACATACGTGATGCAAAACAGAATGGTAGGGGTTTCCTTAAGGAAGAAAATCTATCTGAGGTTTCCTACATCTGCTGTCACATGGAAAACACCTAATAAGGAGGCTAATAGTGAAGTCCATGATGTGGAGAATTGAGGAAGTTGGTGAGAGTTGTAGTGTCAGGACCGGTGATCAGAAGGCTGGTGAAGCTGACCGTGGTGGCGTGGGAGGACGGGGCATGACAATATACAGCATAACTCGAACAGAAGATCAAATGTTGTAAGAATTAAGAACACTTACTTAAGTTTTCATTTCAACCCAACAATCAAAATCTGTCCAAACTAAGGGATTTCTTAGCTGCCTTGTTTCTGTGTGGGTTCTTCCTTCTGCCCTGTATTACTTCTAACACATTTATATGATCTGTTGTCAAAGTTTAAAAAATATTCAGTCTATATATTTTCAACTATTTCATTAGTAGGGTCACCGGATATTGCAATTAAAAACAAGCTCGGAGGCGCACTCTGGTGGGAGATCTATGTAACTGCAGCCTTTCATCTCGACTAATTGACTTGCATGCAACAGTGTAGAGATGAAGAGATGCTCGACTCTCATCTGGAGCTCTCTGTTTTTGATGTAAAACAAATTGGTCTGGTTATTGTTTGCTATAGTACGCTGTAAAATTAGATTGCACCAAAGTTTCCACGTTTGAGAGGATTTATCACCATCTGTGTCTTGTGTGTCTGATAGCGAAGGAGTGTGGAGGGGTTCTCACTGACCAGGAGAAGATCATTCAGTCTCCCGGCTTTCCTGATGAGTATCAGGATGAGCAGATCTGCTCATGGCACGTCCGAGTTCGTCTGGGTCAGAGGATCCGCCTCCGCTTCCTGGAGTTTGATGTGGAGGACGACACGTCCTGTCTCGCAGATTACCTGGAAATATACGACAGCTACGACGACGTCTCGGGCTTCGCTGGGAGGTGAGAACTGTTTCTGCAACAACACATCCCAGCACTTTGTTCTTCACTGGTGCAGGCGCTGGTGTCATTTAAGGATTTACGTGTCAACCAGAGCTGACACTAATGACACTCATGGTTTATCATATTAAATCTATAAAAAAGAAATGTAATGATCAGAAAAGACTAAGACTAAATTTCAGGGCACATGACACATAGTTTTCTTGAATGAGTTTCTTTGTTGTTGATGTAAAATGTTGCATAGTCAACAGATGAATGCAAATTCTTTAACACTTATTTAAAGAAATTGCGCTAAATAGAGACATTCATTGCTCTACAATGATGATCCATGTAAGTTGCTTTGGATGAAAGTGCTAAATGAATGCACTGGAAGTTAAAGCAATACTGTTGAAGAACTAGATGTTTGTGTTCTTGGGGGCCCTACGTCTCTGGTGTAGCTCAACACTCTTGTAAATAAAGTGTAAATACATGCAGATTTGTTTACTGAAGCCGGTAAAGCAATCAAAGCAAACAGAACCAGCAGAGTCTACTGAATAAAGCCTGAATTATGGTTCCGCGTCAAAACGACGCCGTGTCTACGGCGTGTGGTTTTTGGACACGCAGAGGACACGCCGTCACATGCGCCGTCAGTGACGTGCACCTCCCGAAAATTGTAACTACGCGTCGAGGAGACGCAGACCACACGCAGACCGAGAGGGCTGTGATTGGTTCGTTTGAAAGCGAAGCATTTCCGGTTTCCGGTTTGAATCAGTAGTGAACTTCCAGGGCTTTTTTCTTCGTTTATATGTGATTTTTTTTGTTTTTGTTTTTTGCACAATAGTTGTCCTTATTTCTTTGATTTACTGTGACCGGAAAAAGTCGGATAAACCATTCAGAAAAAGATCGCTAACTAGTGGCCGCGGGGGGTACTGCACCGCGACCAAACGGAGAGACGGAGAAGTCAGAACGATTCGTGACGGCACCACGGGTGCGCCGTGTGCTCTGCGTGTGTGTGACGCAGAAGTATACTCAGCCCTTAAGAAGTATTTAACAGCAAGGACATTTGAGTTTGGTAGATTATTTCTTTGTTGTAACAGTGCTTCTTGGCAATAAATCGTATACTGTTGGAAAGCCTGTTTATTTCCCTTTTAAACAATAACGCATTTGTAGGGAACATGCATTTATGGGATGATCAGCAGAGCTGAGTATGTGGGTTGTGCTCCTTCACCACAGCGCCACTCCTCCAGACCCTCAGGAAGTGGAGTCGTGGAGTGGTGTTGGTTTTCCGGGTCAGGTCATCATTCAGGTGCACACCCAGGAACTGGAAGTCAGATACCTTCTCCACATCCTTCCCATTGATGTATATGAGCTGGGGTTCAGATCTGTTTCTCCTGAAGTCCATTATTATTTCTTTGGTTTTTGTAGTATAGAGGACCAAGTTGTTGATGCAGCACCATGATGACAGATTTTACACCTCGTTCCTGTATGCAGGTTCATCTCCCCCTGCCATGAGCCTGAGCACTGATGGTGTTGCTTGGGTGGGTGGAGGTACAGTCATGTGTGCGGAGAGTGTAGAGCAGGGGACTCAGCCCACATCCCTGTGGGGAGCCGGTGTTAAGCCTGAGGGCAGGGGAGAGGCGAGGCCCTACTCTGACTCTTTGTTGTTGATTCCTGAGGAAGTCCTTGATCCAGAGGCAGTTGTTATGCTATGGAAGGCTGTGGCTATGGCATCCTCTGGTGGGGGTTGAGTGTGGGTGGAAGTCTTTGAATAATGTGGCTTCTGATCAGTTTCTCAAAACACTTCATTCAGAGCCGTCTGGGAGATTTGTGAGGCCCTGTGCGAAAAGGCTGGGGGGGGCTCTCGCGCGTGAGCGTAGCGAGCGTGCATGAAATTTTTGGGTGTCTATATGCGCAATTTTAACTCTCCAATTAGCAAAATACTGGATACCTTCCCCTGCCTCATCATCATCTCTTGCCTCAACGCGGGGCCCCACGGCTGCTTGAGACCCGGTCGGATCAGTGATTTTTGTAACAAATTTATCAAACAAGCCTTTCAGAGGGGCATTAAACTCTTCCATTTTCTTTCGTATTTTTCTTTTTTCATCCCCTGATGGAAATTTCCTGAATCTGTCTCGTTCTCTCGACATTGTGGGACAGTTTGTTCCAACTCCACCGTCTGGATCAGACTAGCTTGTGTCTGCGCTTGGTCTGATCAGTTGTATTGAACAACAGACACGCGTCATCATTGCACATATATTTATTGATATGCACAGACTAATACACATTTAGGTCTGTAATGGAACGTGACTGTTGATATTTATAAGGGAAAAAACGAGAAAAAAAAACGAAAAAAAAAAAAAAAAATTGAAAAAAAAAAAAAAACGGCCCATAGCGCGAGGCCCCGTAGGCCCTACGGTCGAACGGTTCGCACACCCCTTGCAGCGGCTCTGACTTCATTATGACTGGAGTGACAGCCACTGGCGTTCTTTCTTGGAACAGGGATGATGGTTGAGGACTTTAGGCAGGATGGGACAGTGGCCTGGGCTATGGGAAATACTGAATATTTTGCTAAAGTCCCCTGTGAGCTAGTCTGCACAGTCTTTTTAGGACCCTATCAGTGACACCGTCAAGTCCTGCTGCTTTCCTGGGGTATACTTTTCTGAGTATACCCTCCTCGCTTCCTGTTCCTCCACCTTGAGAAGGTGGCATCTACTGGTTGTTTGTTTAGGTGGTTTCAAAGTGGGCGAAGACATAGTTCAACTTCTCCGTTAGTGCTGCATCTCCCTCCACAGCATTGGGTCTGGGTTTGTAGTTGGTGATGTTCTGGACCCTCAGCCACACCTGCCTCCAGTTTGTGCTTTGGATGTGATCCTCAAAACCCTCAATCAGTGAGAGCCTGGTGGCCTGGTTTTTACCCATGTGATGCAGCCAGGCTCAGCCATTCCCTGCAGGAGAGACCATATTGGTTGGATCCAACGTGTCGAAGGCTGCTGAAACTGGAACCTATTTGATTCCAGCTCTAATTACATTTTTTTTTTCCATCTTTCTCCAGGTTTTGTGGCGATTATTTACCAGATGAAATCATCAGTACAGGTGAGCGGCTCTCCTCATGTATGTGGAGATATTTGCATGGATCTTTAATTTGAACCAAAACGACATCCCACACTAGAGCAAAAACAAACTCAAAGCATGTTTTTTTCTTTCCGTGTTTCAGGAAACGTGATGACGTTGAAGTTCATCTCTGACGCGTCGGTCACTGCCGGCGGTTTCCAGTTACAATATGATGCCTTCGATGCCTCTTCGTTCCCGCAAAATTCCACCGGTGACTTTGACTGACAGTTCATCCTGTTTATTAATGTATTATTGTTTTTTTGGTCCTCGTGATATTTGATGAATGTGTCGTTGCGGTTCAATAATAACTTAAATAAACAAGGCTGAATTGTGAGTTTTTATTTTTTTAGTGTTCTGGCAAAATAAAAAATCTGGAATTTGTGTTCACATGTTCTCAGCTTAACTCACAATTGCAGATTTAGATTTTAACTGTTTGTTTCACATTATTTAATAGGAAAATAACTTCAGGAGTTTTGAAAAAAAAAAAGAAAAAAAAAAGGTGACTCTTACCCACCTACTGTTGACCCAATGACAGCCGGGTCGGCTCCAGCAGTCCCCTGTGAGACTGAAATGGACTAAAGCAATGACAAAATATGAATGGGTGTGATAATATAATGCCTTTTTATCTGTAGTCTGATTAATAAAGCATCTTCATCTTTATGTTTTATCAACTTAAGCCCTATAATGCTTTAATTTTGAAACTATTCATTAGTTTGTAAATATCAGGTTAATCTAGAGGTTTTTTTAATAGCTTTGCATAAATACATGTGGTGTAAGACATCATTACCTTCATGATAATATTATCTGTCCTATTTATTTGTTGGCTCAACTTTAACTCTTCACCTCTACTTAGAGGTACAAAGGAAGGACAATACTCCTGCCTTGAGTTGAGTAGTACAATGATACAATGTGCCCTCCTCATGCAACAGGACAACGATCTAAAACATGCCAATTAATAGCATTGCTGAAAAATTAAGAAAACAGAGAGTTACGCATAAACAAATGTCCAAAAGACCAGAAGCAATACTTTAAGGACAAATGGCAGAAAATCTCTCCCACAACAATATGAGAGGCTGATAATCTCACACAGGAAACAAGTAGTTCCAGTTATTAACTCACTAAAGATGGATGTTCAGACTTTTGGGGGGTTTAAGAGTGTTCAGCAGTCTTACTGTATGTGTGAAGAAGTTGTTTGTGAGTCTGGCTGTTCTGCTCTGCAGGCTGGAGGATCTTCTTCCAGATGTCAGCAGTGAGAACAGTCCATAGTGGGGGTGGGGGTGTCTCTGGTGATGTTTTGACCCCAGTCAAACAGTGTTTTCTTGCAGTGTCCTGGACGGGAGGAAGTGAAGTCCCAATAATTTTTCTGCCGTCTTCACCATCCTCTGTAGTGACTTCCAGTCCGAGGCACTACAGGCCACCGCTCTCTATAGTTCCTCTGTAGAAGATAGTGAGAATTGGAGGGGGAAGATGTTCTTCCTGGACTGTCTCAACGTGTGATGGAAGAAACATTGTCTTGACCTAATAATGTCCAAAGGTTTTAACATCTCCAAGGTTACAGTGACAGATGTTGCTCTGTCTGACCTGTCTGGTGTTTTCTTTGAGAGTTTTATTAATATCTACAGAAGCTTCCAGACAGAGATCATCAAGAAGCGGTAGATGAAAATACCCGAGAAATGTTTATTCAGATCTCCTCCACTCACCTTCAGTTAATGAGCTTGTGGATACACTCAGTGGTAAAAGTATCAGTATTATTGATACCATTGCTCCCACCAAGGGGAAGGTGATTACTGCTGAAAAGAAACCAACTACACGGGTCAGAGCTGAGTGTCGAAAAGCTGAACACAGGTGGTGGAAAACTCAATTACAGGTTAATTATGTCATCTATAAAGAGAGATTGAGCATATATAATATAGAACTGAGGAAAGCAAGACAATCCTATTTCTCTGATAGCATTGTCAGAAACAACAATTATGCACCTTACAACAACCCCCTGAGTTAGTGGACCCTGAACTTCTATCCAACTGTGCCTGCAATGAATTTGACTCTTTCTTTACTGACAAAATTCAGAAAATCAGTCAGTCAGTGCTCCTATGCTAGACGCAGGATATGTGCCCAATCTGCGTCCAATGAGAGAAACCATGACACAATTCTGTCCAGTCACGCATAAGAACATAATATACATTATACACCACCTGAACTCCACCACTTGCTACTTCGATACTCTGCCAACAGAGGTTTTTTTTAAGTGCTGAACATTGTATGTCCTCAGATCTTCTGGACATTGTAAATACGACTCTGCTTCCAGGTATCTTTCCTCAGTACCTAAAAAAAGCTGTCATTAAGCCACTTTTGAAAAAGAATAGTCTAGACCAGGGGTGCTCAATACGTCGATCGCGATCTACCAGTCGATCGCAAAGGTATTATTGGTAGATCGCGTGACATTAAAAAAAATGACGTCATCCTATCATCCATCCCATCTTTTGATTGATATACAGGGCAGCCAATCAGATGACATCTGAATTTTGTCTGAGGTCATAGGTCGCTGAGCAAAACAACTGCGCTAAGTGCTAAGTGTCAGCGAGTTACGGCCAGTTTTCAGCCTTTGGTTTTTTCTAGGGCTGAAACGATTCCTCGAATAATTTGAGTAATTCGATTACAAAAAATGATCGAGGAATTTTCTCTGCCTCGAGGAATCGTTTAATTTCTTTTTTTTTTTCGTTTAATTTCACCAGCTCAAATCCTCGTATTACGCCCGGACTACATTTAATGCGACACAACGCGCTGACGCTGCGCCATACATCCATGCGCTACGCACGTTAAAGGGGGAAGAAAGAGGCGGCGGATATGTTTGGTTTTAGTAACATGCCATGCTCAGGCAGTCTGCAATGGCCCAGACGGGAGACACATGTAGTTCAGTGCTTAACTTTTATTTTTAATCCACGCTATATTCTTCTGGTCCGTTCTCCTATGTTCCCCCTCTAAAGCCAAAATGATTGTTCCGCGTTACAGTTTTTCTCGATTGCTTTGACACATTTTGCACATCATGGGTCAACTTTATCTAGTGCTCTCACCTTCTTTGCACAGCAAGAGTCCTCTCTGGCGAATCAGTTAACTATTTCTCATTGCTTTCACACAATTTTCTTTGACTTTTAATACACTTTTCAAAACAGTTAACACACTTCTCACAAAGAGACACAAAACATAACTCATTTACCATGGCAACACATTGCAGACACTTTGTAGCAGCCAATTGGAACTGCTCTCTCAATTCAAAAAATTATCAGCACCTATGTGAACTCTCTTTGCAAAACAAAGCAAGTAGTCCTCAACCTATCAAAGAGGTCAATAGCTTGAAGTTGACACCAAGCATGGCTCGAGGAAGACGTGGACGAGGACAAGGAAGAGGAAGAGGAAGAGGAAGTATGTAGTATGTTGTCAGTTGTAAAATAGTCAATACTATGAGGGTGTTGAACAAAAGTTGATATTGATAGCTGTGGTTTCAATTTTGTTATCCATCGTTACAGTAAATAAATGAGAAAACACACATGTTCAATTGAGAAAAAATTGTAGGTTTTGATGGAAAAGTTTGGTTTTGATGGATGTGTGACAAGTTTTGAGAAAGTGGTGTCATTCTGCAAACATCATAAAGTGTTTTGGTTATTTCAGCTTCTGTTAAGGGCTTTGTGTGAGCTGTTTTGAAAAAGTAAACTGTGAATGGAAAAATGGGCCAAAACGATCGAGAAAAACTGTAAATCGACGCAGAGTCTACGCCGCTCTCCGGCGAGGGCGGAGAGCGGCGGTCCGGCTGGCGGTGCTGCGCTGCCGTGCAGGCTCTCCACGGCTACGCCGTAGCCTACGGCGTAGGGTACGCAGCGACTAGGGTTGCCACCTTTCAGAAATAGAAATAAGGGACGCCCCGATTTCAGCAGCGCAGGAGCCAAAAAAAAGCCCCAAAACTTCTAAACTGAATAAAAATGTGTTTATTTTATATGAATCAGCCCAGATGTATAATATAGCCTACAGGTGAAGAATATGGTGTAAAAGTTAATTTATTTCAATAATTCAACTAGAATATGGTGTAAAAGTTAATTTATTTCAATAATTCAACTAGAATATGGTGTAAAAGTTAACTTATTTCAATAATTCAACTAGAATATGGTGTAAAAGTTAACTTATTTCAATAATTCAACTAGAATATGGTGTAAAAGTTTACTTATTTCAATAATTCAACTAGAATATGGTGTAAAAGTTTACTTATTTCAATAATTCAACTAGAATATGGTGTAAAAGTTAATTTATTTCAATAATTCAACTAGAATATGGTGTAAAGGTTAATTTATTTCAATAATTCAACTAGAATATGGTGTAAAAGTTAATTTATTTCAATAATTCAACTAGAATATGGTGTAAAAGTTAACTTATTTCAATAATTCAACTAGAATATGGTGTAAAAGTTAATTTATTTCAATAATTCAACTAGAATATGGTGTAAAAGTTAATTTATTTCAATAATTCAACTAGAATATGGTGTAAAGGTTAATTTATTTCAATAATTCAACTAGAATATGGTGTAAAAGTTAATTTATTTCAATAATTCAACTAGAATATGGTGTAAAAGTTAATTTATTTCAATAATTCAACTAGAATATGGTGTAAAAGTTAATTTATTTCAATAATTCAACTAGAATATGGTGTAAAAGTTAATTTATTTCAATAATTCAACTAGAATATGGTGTAAAAGTTAACTTATTTCAATAATTCAACTAGAATATGGTGTAAAAGTTAATTTATTTCAATAATTCAACTAGAATATGGTGTAAAAGTTTACTTATTTCAATAATTCAACTAGAATATGGTGTAAAAGTTAATGAAAATACGGTACAAATCGTGTCCCGTATTAGTTCAATACGGGACGCAATATTTTTTTCTCAAATAAAGGACAATTCCGTATTTTACGGGACGGGTGGCAACCCTAGCAGCGACGCGCACCATTCTGCGTTGTTGTAACGCGGAACCATAAATCAGCCTTTACCCGGTATATAAACCTCTGTTCCCGCTACAGTTTTAACTAAAAAGACTAAAAGAAAAGGCAGAAAATGTCAGAAAAATAAAAACGTAATAAAGCTAACTGGGTAGTTTTCAATTTTAGGAATCCGTAGTCATTCATGGATAAAACAAGCAGCACTGGTGTCTAATAATAATAATAATGACTAGGATTTATATAGCGCCCTTCTAGGCACCCAGAGCGCTTTACAGAAATCATTATTCATTCATACACATTCTCTCTGGTGGTGGTAAGCTACATTGTAGCCACAGCTGCCCTGGGGCAGACTGACGGAAGCGTGGCTGCCATATCGCGCCTAACGGCCCCTCTGACCACCACCAACATTCATACACATTCACACGAGGCAAGGTGGGTAAGGTGTCTTGCCCAAGGACACTACGACAGCAAACTGGGACAGAGCGGGACAGAGCGGGATGACCTTCCGATCATTGGACGACCCACTCTACCACCTGAGCTACTGCCGCCCGTGCTAATGTGCTCCAATACAGCAGGGCTCATCATTTTATTTTGAACACTGCCAAAACTCTAACTTAAAACTTAACTAGAACTTCAAATTTGCTTGACACAAATGAAAGTTCAATTGAAACACGTGGGAAAAACACCTAACCTTTTAAGTTATGTGTGTTATCAGGTGTAATGGCATTTTTAGGTTAGAAATAAGAAAATTTCTTGGTAAGATCCTTAGTTTTTTGAGTGAACATAGTTAATTGTGTTGTGTTGTGCAATATTGGCTCATGCGATATAAAGAATCCTCAATATATTTATTAATAAATTATGTTTTGCATTTTTTGTAGTAGGTGGTAGATCATTTTGACTTGATCATTTTATAAGTAGCTCTCATGCTGAAAAAGTGTGAGCACCCCTGGTCTAGACAGTTCCCTCATGCTATAGGCTATAGGCCCGTAACAACACCAGGAGTGGGATGAGAGAAACACGGGCCTCCAGACGAGAGGTGGGGGTGCAGCTGAGGGGGATCAACGACGTGCGAACATGTTCTTCAATAGGTTCAACTCCAACCCCTCCACCCCTGGCGGACCCTCTACTGCCTCTTCAAACAACACCCCACCACCTCCAGCCCCACACCACACCCCCACACATGGACCTTTTCACACCTCCCACCCCCAGCACACCTTCAAGGGCCCCACAGACCCGCACCACCTCCTGCAACAGACACCTCTCTGCACAACCCCCGTCACCTCCACTCCCCAACCCACTGACATCCACCTCAGAACCTGCCATATCCCACCCCCCAGTCTGGACTCCACATCACATCCAGCCAGGTGAGGAGAGAAGTGGAGAGGCTCAGACGGAGGAAAGCAGCCGGACTGGACCGCACCAGCCCTCAGGTGTTGAAGGCGAGTTCCCGCCAGCTCTGTGGAGTCCTCCAGCACCTCTTCAACCTGAGCCTACACCTTCAGAGAGTGCCAGTACTCTGGAAGACATCCTGTCTGGTCCCAGTGCCCCAAAAAAGATGTCCTGCTGCACTGGAGGATTACAGGCCGGTGACACTGACCTCTCACATCATGAAGGTTATGGAGAGACTGGTCCTGTTACACCTCAGAAAGTTGGTGCACCTATCACAAGACCCCCTGCAGTTTGCATATCAGCACCATGTTGGGGTTGATGATGCAATCATCTACCTGCTGAAGAAGACTTAAGCCGAGGACACACCAACCCGACGTCGCCCGCTGTCGGCCGACTGCTGTGTCGCCTCGCGTCGCCTGTGTCTGGCTGGGTCGGGCTCAAAAAGAAGCACTTGTAAACACCGCAAAGACGACACAGAGGAGGCGGAGGCGAAAAATAAGAAGAAACCGCACTACATGGGTGAAATCATGGATACAACAGCGACAGGCTCAAGGAGCTTACCCGAACCTGTGTCGAGAGCTGGAGATGAATGAAACCAGCGATTTCAAAAATTTCGCTCGGCTTTTCCCTGTTCAGTTCCACATGTTGAAGGAACTTATCAGGCCAATCATCCAGAGGCAAAACACCAACTACAGGGATTGTATCTCCGTGGGGGAATGTTTGATGATTACACTGCGCTTCTTGGTAACAGGTAGGCAAGCTAACGGTTTTGATATGTTTAAAACTACAACACATTCATGTTCGCTACCTGAACAGCCAATCACAGAGTGAGCTGTTTGACCGACGGCCGACGCCGATTCGACATGTCGAATCGGCTGAAAAGCTGCCGACGGGAGACCGACCTGTGGCGACGTGCGGGACACACCGGGGAAACTAGGCCGACAGACGCACCGACGCTCAACGACGGCCCTACGGCCGACAGTCGGCTTGGTGTGTCAGGGCCTTTACTCCTCCCCGGACAGACCCAACACCTCAGTCCGCATCATGTTGTTCGACTTCTCGAGCGCCTTCAACACCATCCAGCCCAGACTGCTGAAGGCCAAACTGGAGAGCATGCGGGTGAGTCCTCCCCTCATCACTGGGGTCGATGAGTATCTGACGGACAGACCGCAGTTTGTTAGATAACGGAACTGTGTGTCTGATCATCTGATCAGTGACATCGGAGCCCCCCAGGGGACTGTGCTGTCCCCCTTCCTCTTCACCACATACACATCAGACTTGAGGTACTGTCATCTGCAGAAATTCTCTGATGGGGGAGAAGAGGCTGAGTACAGGGACCTGGTGGACCACTTTGTGAAGTGGTGTGGGCTAAATCTGCCTGTCAGCTTGCACTCTGACCTTTACCACAGCACCTTACCTATTTATTTATCTAGTGTTTTTCACGTGTCCTTGTTCCATTCTGTGTTTTTATCCTATTTACTTTATTTTTTCTTTTATACCACATTTCCCCTTGGGGAAATAGTTCAACTTCTGTACCCAGAGTTAGAACCAAACGCGGTGAGGCAGCGTTCAGCTTTTATGCTCCTCATCGGTGGAACAAACTCCCAGAATGCATCACGACTTTCTTTAAGTCATGATTGAAAACCTTTTTATTTACCGCTGCATTTCAGTAATCTCCCACAATACACTGCAACCTTTATTTCTTGCATCTCAGTTGTTAATTCTTTTTAAGTGATTATTTTAAATCCTGTAAATTATGTTTTATTTTAGTGGTTTATCTTCTTCTTATTGTTATTTTTGTTTAAACCTTAAATCATGCTTTTTAATGTCTTTGTAAAGCACTGTGAATCACCCTGTTGTTGAATTGTGCCATATAAATAAACTTGCCTTGCCTTCCTGAAGTCCACAACGATCTCTTTTGTTTTAGAGACATTCAGGAGCAGATTGTTGGTTACGCACCAGATGTTTGACCTCCTGCCTGTAGTCCTGCTCATCATTTGGCACTTTTGCATTAGTACCGCCTTAACTCGGTTCTACCCGCCACGGCCCCGTTTTGCGCTTTTGCACTAGGGGCTGAGGCGGGCAGACCCGCTCCAAGCCGATACTATTTCTGTAACCATTTCAGCGAGGTTCTAATCAGGGCTGAGCAGGGACTATTTCTGACGTCATCACCCTCCACGCCTCTGATTGGTCGGGGGGCGGGGCCGTCAGACGTTTGAATCAGGAAGCGGGAGTCAGCGCGAGAGCGACTCGCGGCGATTTTATTATACAGCGCAAACGTCTGTTTGGTGATCCAATTCTGAGGTGCAGATGTTCATAAACCTGGTGGCTGAGGAGAGAATTAAAAAAGGGATGTAGACGGGCTGTTTTACTCTCAGCCGCTCGCGGCTCCAGCTGATTTCTGATCAGCGCCGACATGAACAAAGCAGTTGCGCAATCGAGTACGTCACAGCAGCTTCACCCCAACCTGCCCACTTCTCCCCTGGCTGTGGAAAAACAAACGAGTAGAGGCGGGTAGAGCCGTGATGAGCCGAGTCGGGCCGAGTAAGTCCTAGTGCAAAAGTGCCAATTATGAAGAGGTCCACTACTGTCGTGTCGTCTGCAAACTTCACAATGTGGTTGGTGGGGAGCCTGGCACAGCAGTCGTGGGTTATCAACGTATCCATGGCCCAGGGGGACCCAGATCCCCAGGGGGACCCACAGAGACCCTAGGTCCCTGGGGGTACTTGGGCTTGCCCAGGCCGTCTACAGGGCCCAGGGGGGGCCGGGACCTCCTGGACTGGACCCCGGCCTGGGACACGGACCCCCCAGGTGCCCCAGGCGGACCCAGACCCCCAGGGGGACCCACAGAGACCTCAGGTCCCCGGGGGTACTTTGGCCTGGCCAGGCCGTCTACAGGGCCCAGGGGGGCCCAGGAACTCCTGGACTGGAGATAGATGATTCTATAAATGTTAATTAAGTGAGTGTCCATAACCTGACATACACCATTCTCATCAAGGGTCGGTATGTAGTATACCCCCAGTAAAAGTATTTTTAAGAGCATAAACTCTGGTAGGACATTGTGTTGCGTGTGAAGAAAAGCCTAATTTCCCCACTGAGATTGCCAAAAGTGCATATCAAGTTTTTAAATGATTCACATATCTGAAAAATGTGATCATAGAAAAGTTAGACATTTGCAAGCACCAAATTTATAAAGAAATTTACTTTTAAGGAATACTTTAAAAGACTTTTAGTTTAAGGAAAACAAAAGTTTCCTTTGATGACCACAGCGTGGTTTACTGATTATCCAATATGCGTTCCATGATGTCACACAAGCCCCTTTCACACAGAGATTCCGCAATATTGGTGTAAAGAAGTCCTGCCAATACGCCGCCTTTGTTGGTTCACACAGAACCATACAACGCCGGCATAACGCCGCTCCCGTCTGTAAATTCACACAGCATGCCGGCGTTCCGCAATCAGAGGCGTGACGACAGCGTCAGCGTCTAGTGGCATGCCGGCATGCCGGCTGTGTCATTCACACAGACCCCGTTTCGGCTCTGTGACTACCTCCGCTGCCGGCTTATTGGTGGGGCCACTTGGCCCCCCCATTCCGCCTCCGTGACTTTCACACAGAACAGCGAGGCGGCTTAAAGGCGCAACGTTCCCGCCTCGAACTGGCTGTGTGAAAGGGGCTATTGACTCTCACAATGCTTCTCTAAATCAATCATTTGAATAATAAAATAATAGAATTAGGATCCAAACTGAAGGGGAGCAAAGGTTTTGCTGAAAAGCTGACAGCTTTTTTTTAATGCTTATGACCTGTGTTGCCTCATATGTGTGGGCGCAGAGACACAATTGTGCAGAAACTGGACAGAAATTTAACCACAATCACAGCGAAACACTTTAACACAGAAAGAAAAGTCCTCAAAACAGGCAAATTAAATGATAAAATACATTTTAGCTTTATTTATTTTGTGGAATGGATGCTACATTTTTAGAAATGCACTAGGCCTGTACAGAAAACGGAACTACAAGTTTCTGAGCTCAAACACTCACGCTCTCCAACTCTCTCAGACTCTCTCTGAGACTCCTTGTGACACTAAGTTGTCAAAAACAGTGACAGCTTAATTCGATGGACATAAAATCCACCTTCTTACAAGCACTGGAACTGTTGACAGAGATTTTCATTAAACCTCCTCCAGAGACCAACAGCACAGAGAAACTTTTTCAACGCACATCAACTCCATGGCTCCTGACACAGTGGACCCCTTACAAGTTGGCCCACCGCACCAACAGATCAGTGGACAACGCAATGGCTGCAGCACTTCACTTCACCTTCCAACACCTGGACAGTAAGAACACCGACGCACGGCTTCTGTTCCTGGATTACAGTCCCGCCTTCATCAGGCTGTTGAAGCTAACAGCCAAACCGGCCGACCCATGAGTACCAACCGGTACCAACACCCACCCGTTACTGGATACTGGACTTCCTCACAGACAGACTACAGGTGGTGATGATGGTGAAACCCCTGAAGTTCTTTAATCTGGGGCACCATAAGAAAAAACAGAGAAAACCATCAAGGGACAAATCAAACTTTATTATATCATGCAGACTATTTTCCTATTTGAAACCACAGAGGTAGGAGAGAAACGCACACTCAGCACTACAGTCTTTTATCAGGAGGAGTTCTTGTTTTTCTATGAGTGGGGGTCTCCAGCCCCATCTGTCTGAGCCAGACACCAAGAAAGACACCTACACATGTCAGTTTTAAGTTTTCTCTTCCTGTTGAATAAATAATGCTTAAATAAAGCTCAACTCTCATTCTGATATGTGTATTTTAATGTACAGTGATGATACGATGCTGACATCTAGTGTTTCATGTGTACATATTATAACTGATGATAAAAAAAATTATAGCAGTGACTGAAAATATATTATTAATGTATGGTATTATTAGTGCTATTATAGTGTATTAGTATAATGATAGTGTTATTATATTATGATATCATGCATATATAACTGATGTACGTGTGTGTGTGTGTGTGTGTGTTTGTGTGTGTGTGTGTGCGTGTGTGTATTATTAGGGCCCGAGCACTTGCAGTGCGAAGGCCCTATTGTAATTGCAGGAATTATTCTTCTTCTTCTTATTGTTCTGACAAAAGGAAGGCCTTTTTGCCCCCCTAAACGTGCCCAAAAAGTCACCAAATTTTGCATGCAAGCCAGGTCTGGCGAAAAATTTGATATTTAATGGTTTGCATTAATGGGCGTGGCCTAACGGCTCAACAGCGCCCCCTAGAAAACTTTGTGCCTCAAGCCCCACAATGCGGTTTGTCGTACATGCACGAAAATCTGTACACACCTGTATCAGTACACAACTTAAAGAAAAGTCTCTGGGCATCATGTCGAGAAACCGAACAGGAAGTCGGCCATTTTGAATTAATCGCGTCATTTTGGCGAAATTGATGCCTTCCTTCGGCAGTTAATACGGCCCGAACCGTAACGTGCACCCAGGTGTGTTATATATAAAAATGTGCGTCTCCATCCTCCGACACCACGCATTACTTTTCTCTTTCAAAAGCATTACCGTGGCGACGCTAGACGCCAAAAAGTGCGCCCACCCTTCATATGATTGGTTCAGATAGAAAAAACTTTGCGCCTCAAGCCCCACAATACGGTTTGACGTACATGAACGAAAATCGGTACACACCTGTATCCAGTACTCGAGTTGAGGGGGGATGAGAGGGGATGGCATCCCCCCTGAAATAAAAACGGTCCAAATCATCCCCCCTGTAAAACTGCCATCCCTCCTTTCCATCCCTTATGTCATTTCATCAATGAATGTGGTTTTACTGATATTTCAACATTTAGAGTCATCACCAGAAAAATAACTTATTTGACAATTTTCACCTGTTTCAAGTAAATTTTCACTTGAAATAAGTAGGAAAAATCTGCCAGTGGGACAAGATTTATCTTCTTATTACAAGCAAACAAATCTTGTTCCACTGGCAGATTTTTCTACTTATTTCAAGTGAAAATCTACTTGAAACAGGTGAAAACATTTTTGTTTTTTCTTTTTTTTTGTAATGAGATTTTTTTTTACTAAAATGAGACATTTTAACTAGAAATAAGACAAATATTCTTGTTAAGATTTTGAGTTTTTGCAGTGATCCCTTTTACTTATCCTGTGAAGGACAGAGTCATATTCAAGTTCAGAAAACTGTTTTTTATTGTTGTGTTTTGATGTATTTGATGTAAGCCCATTGGATATTTAAAGCTTACAGAAGGCTGCATTTAACTGCTGCTATGTCATTCCTGCAGTATTTCTGCAGGTGTTTTGGTCAATGCTATTATTTGTAATATATTATATTATTTGTAATCAGCACAAATTATCTGTCCCCATATGATAAAATCCACCATCCCCCCTGATTTTTTTTTACAACTCGAATACTGCCTGTATCATGTCGCAACTAAAAGAAAAGTCTCTTGGCGCCATGGCCGAAACCGAACAGGAAGTCGGCCATTTTGAACATTCTGAATTAATTGCGTAATTTTGGAGCAATATATGCCATTCCTTCGAGAATTAATACGGCCCGAACCGTATCGTGAACCCAGATGTGTTATACATCAAAATGTGCGTCTCTATCCTGCGACTACACGCATTACTTTTCTCTTTCAAAAGTGTTACCGTGGCGACGCTAGACGCCAAAAGGCGCGGCCCCCCTTCATCTGATTGGTCCATATTTGATAGTTCCCCAAAAGTCACCATATTTTGCATGCAAGGCAGGCCTGGCGATAAATTTGATGTTTCATGGTTTGGATTAATGGGCGTGGCAAAATGGCTCAACAGCGCCCCCTGGAAAACTTTGTGCCTCAAGCCCCACAATACGGTTTGACGTACGTGCACGAAAATCGCTACACACCTGTATCATGGCACAACTTAAAGAAAAGTCTCTTGGAGCCATGGCCGAAACCGAACAGGAAGTCGGCCATTTTGAAATCTGATTGTTCCATATTTGATAGTTCTCCAAAAGTCACCAAATTTTGCATGCAAGCCAGGCTTGGCGATAAATTTGATATTTCATGGTTTGCATTAATGGGCGTGGCCTAATGGCTCAACAGCGCCCCCTAGAATACTTTTATCTGCCATAACTTTTGAATGGTTTGACATAGGAAGTTGTGGGTGGTGTCATGGGATTCTGTAATGAGTCCTTAAGCTTCGTTGGCCTTAATTAGCCCCGCCCCTTCTTCTGATTGGTTGTCCCTTTTTTCTGCTATAACTTTTGAATGTTTTGACATAGGAAGTCGTGGGTGGTGTCATTTCTGATATGCTTATGGGGGCGGTGGCCGTGAGTGCGAGGGCCCGTTCATCGCTGCTTGCAGCTTTAATTGTTGTTGTTATTGTTTTTTTATTATAAGTGTAGTTATGCTAGGAATGTATGACTGTATGTATTTATGTCTTAGATGTTATCATTTATGTAATTTTTGATGTAGTTTATGGACCCCAGGAAGATTAGTGGTCGCCAAGGCGGTAGCTAAAACTCTAATGGGGATCCAGACCCTTCTTCTCTGTTTCATTGTTCCAAGTTTTGTTCCAGTTCTGTTCCAAGTTCCACCAGCCAATCACAGGCCCGTGTTGTTCCAAGTTTGAGAATCAAGCTTGAGTCCACCAATCAGAGCCCGAATTTGTTTCAAGTTTTGTCGACCAATCAGAGCCCGAATTTCTGGGTTCACTCTTAGTAGTTTTCCCGTCTCGACAGTCCCGTATCGTCGTCGGTAAGTAATGACATACAATATTTTCTCATATGTTACACTTTAAACTAGTTGGTGAAACATGACCTCAGTAACCGTGGTGTTTTTCCAACTGTATATTGTAAAATGACCCGAATTTGGGCCGGTGAAATCGACGCAGAGCCTACGGCGTAGCCTAAAGGCTGATTTATGGTCCTGCGTTAAATGGACGCAGAGCCTCACGGTGAGAGAGGCAGGACGTGAGTGGAATCTGAGGGGGATCCTGGGAGCAGAGGGAGAAAGAGGGGGTTGAAATCACCAGAAAGGCACTCATTAATTTTCTTAAAAGACACTGACTAGGCTGATAAATATAATTTAAAATAGGCTAAATGAAATTATCTTACTGCACACTCTTGTACAGTAGGTGGCGGTATGCACCATAACGTTGTTTGCGATCCGCCAATAAAACCGAGAAGAAGAAGAAGTTGAAGAAGCAGAAGCCTCGATACGGCGAATAAAATGATGAAAGGTGAAAAAGTTTGTGTGATGATGACAATGATGGATTTGCATGTCCATTATCGTGCGGGGGGGCATGCATTGTCAGAGTTTTGTGGATGCGGGCGGGAGCAGGATACGGGAAGGTGGTGAAGACAGCTGAGCACGTCCCTGACTTCTCCAACATGTCTGTAAACTGCATCCTGAATAACTAACCTTTTCTTAAATCCCCTCTTCATTGTCACAGCTGAGAAAAACATCCAAACTAGATGTTAGCGTACCCATTCATTTTGATTAAAACCTATGAACTAACTGGATTCCTCTCTCTTGCAGGCGCCGGGCTCCGGCGGAGAGCGGTCAGGTGGCGCCATCAAGTGGCAGGCAAGTGACATTACATAAACGACAAAACACGTCTTCCTTTTTATTTCAGTTTAAGACACAAGATAAAGCAGAAAAAAAAAAACATTTCTTCAGCAACGCTCTCACTCACGTGCACTTAATTTAAATACAGATGCTCAGGGCAGAACTAAAGAACCCCAGAGCGTCTTCATGTTCAGTCCAGATCCAGATGTGTTCTGCAGTGCAACAAACAGCCAGAGTTGTGATCCGAGCAGGACACGAGTATCTCCAGGCCCGGAGGAATCCAGATTAGCCTTCTGGTTTATGTTGTAGTGGAGTTCTCATGTCCCTGAGCAGGTTTTATTCATGGTTTACTGGTACCCGCCGTCCTCGGGTCACTGTGTGGGGGAGGGACGCCACATCAGCCCGTCTTTGTCTCTGCAGCCCCCCACTCACGACTGAGAGCCTGCTCTCTCTCCCGTCAGCCCACTGCATGCTTTAAAGAGAAAACTGAGGCTAAATGTGACCAGATCTTGTCACATTGGGAAATGGATGAGTTGTTTAATGTATATATCTGTGCAATGAAGTTGTAATACTTGTTTTTGAGTTGTTTTTTAGTTGTTTTTCTCCCATCAGAGCCCATTTCTGCCCTCCGGTGAGCCAGCCATGTGACCCCAGGGTGGGACCCCCGGGCTAGCTAAATACGGCTCACAGAGACCTCTCTGTTGTGTTACTACGGTATCACATATACTAAAATTGGAACGATACAGAGAAGATTAGCATGGCCCCTGCGCCAAGGACCCTGGCCAATGTTCTCTGTGGGGGGTGGCGGGGAAGGCCCTGCCTGCCCCGAGGATAAGGATAAAACCATAACGTGGTTAATATAAAGCATGTCATGTGTTAATATGTTATATTAAATGTGTTTATGTTATATTAAATGTGAGAACAACCAGACGACATACCTGCCAACAACCTGTCCTCTCTGGATAGTAAAGCTAAAATAAACTCTGTATATATATAAATAAACCAGATCCTGTTTTGGCTGCTTACTCCAGTTTGTTATTTATAACAAGAACAAATAAAGGTATTCTTTCTCAACCTATAAGCTACCTCATATTTTTCTGTGCAATATTTTCTACCTTCTATCCACAATATGCCAATATTCTACTACCGGTATCTATGTGCAATACTCCCATCCTTTCAAGGGCAATATTATTATTTTTCCATCCATTTAAGTGCAATATCCCACCACCCATTCATGTACATTTTGATCCTCCCATTCACTCTTGTTTATAGTGTGTACATATATATACTTATGTTTCCTTGTTTACATAGTCTTTGCATGTGTGCACTTTGACGGAGCTGCTGCCTAATTTCACTGTACCTGTACAATGGTAATAAAGGCTTTCTATTCTATTCTATTCTATTCTATTCTATTCTATTCTATTCTATTCCCTGAGGTTTTTTTTCCAATGGGATCTCATCTGTTCCAGTCATGTAGTTAACAATCATTTCAAGTGGATAATCAAACTATATTTATGTAAAATTTAACAAGGAATGAGACAAAGATTCAAGGTTGAAAGTGAAACAAGGCACATTTATTAATACAAAAAGAAAACCAATACACACATGATAAACAAATATATACATTTATATACAGAATAAAAACAAATGATATAAAAATGATAAAAAACTATACATTTATATACAAAACCTCATGTTTTTTTTGTCTTTTCATGTCCTTCCAGTCTGCCAGACTCGCCAGCAACGGCAGCTCTCACCGCAGAGTCCTCGGTCCGAGCATCAACGTCGGGCTGCCAGCACCGTCTCCCTGATGGACACGTAGTCTCCGTGGATGAGGGACCAGCGGGTCCTCGTGATCCTCTGGATGAGGGACCAGTGGGTCTTCGTGATCCTCTGGATGAGGGACCAGCAGCTCCTGGTGATCCTCTGGATGAGGGACCAGCGGGTCCTCGTGATCCTCTGGATGAGGGACCAGCAGCTCCTCTTGATCCTCTGGATGAGGGACCAGTGGGTCTCCGTGATCCTCCCACGCGTGTGGCGGCAGGATGGAGACGGCAGAGCTGCTGCAAACGGCCTCCACCAGGACATGCTGAAATCCCGGCTGGACATCAGGACGCTGGACCTCCTCCTGAGGAGGAAATGAACGAGAAAAAGACGGTTGTGAACAAATAAAAGCGGAAGCGGCCACAAACCACACCATATTAAGAATGCTGTTTGCTTCTCGTAATACTATATTTGACCCGGTCTTTGTACCTTTTGACGGTATAGAAAGGTAATTCTTGCCATCGTGAGAATGAGATGAACCTGCTGTACTCTACTGTCCTTACTTCTTAACAACTTGTGCTTTCTATTATTTTACCTCTTTTCTTATCATGTTATTACCATGTTATTCATGCGATATAACTCAGGTCAGATAGTCTCAGACGGTCCGCCGACTTTAATATTACACTATATTTGAGTCGGTGGACGTATCAAAAGGAAAAATGAGGAACGCTTCACGAATTTGCGTGTCATCCTGGCGCAGGGGCCAATCAATAAATATATATATCAACAAAGCATATTTTACATAAACATATTTCAAGTAACAAAATAACATATTTGAACCATTTTTCAGATTTTTCAGTTATTTTATTGTCTGAAAAATGGTTCAAATATGTTATTTTGTTACTTGAAAAAATTAATATTTGTTTTGTTGATGATAAATAACATAAAGATAAAGATACTTGTATTAGTTTACAGCGCAGTCTTGAACATCCAATATGGTGGCGTCGTTGACGTATCACAGCAGCTCGATGGGGCATCTACATAGTTTCACCCATAGACATATATATGTATGCGTATACGAATATATGTCTATGGTTTCACCTGCTTGGATAGTACGCTGAGCATGGTTGGTTTACATCGCACGCATGTGCAGTGCAACCAGCAAATCATCATAACATTGCTCGACAATGACAAATATTCGTCAGTTATGATTCTAACTTTTAAAAATGTGATATAAACTTATTAACCTGACATATTACCTTATTTAAACACTGTTATTATAAATAATTTAACTTTATGCGGCTTTTTCAAATATGACCATGTATTATGTCCAGGGGAGTTTTTACCTGCCCGTGTTTATGTTTATGTAATAACTGCTCGGGGGTCATGTTCTGGGTCTCTGGAAAGATCCTAGACACAACTTCTGTTGTAATAGACGCCATATAAATAATATTGAATTGAAATTGAAAAGTATTAGTTCCAGTATATCTTCAGTTTTGTGTGTCCATGTCTGGTTGCATTGTTCCCACATACTGAAGAGGGTTCATCATATCTGAAGGTTTTCCAATGTAACTCTGGTGATCACGGCTTGGCAGCAACATTATGCAAGAATGTACCTGCCAGCGCATGATTTGGGTGTTATATGCCACCTTTATGTTAACCAAAACTTCCACAGTTATATTAACTGTCATTTTTATATCATGATTTGTTACAATGGAGAACAATGGAGGAGAAGAGTCTAGCTACTGGTTTCACACCACGTGGTGGTGGAAGAACCAGACGTCTTTCACTGGCTGAGCAGAGCTGTCAAGCTCTGAATGAAGGAGTGAAGGTAGAGGGAGAGTAGCTCTGGATGAAGGAGTGAAGGTAGAGGGAGAATAGCTCTGGATGAAGGAGTGAAAGTAGAGGGAGAGTAGCTCTGGATGAAGGAGTGAAGGTAGAGGGAGAGTAGCTCTGGATGAAGGAGTGAAGGTAGAGGGAGAATAGCTCTGGATGAAAGAGTGAAGGTAGAGGGAGAATAGCTCTGGATGAAGGAGTGAAAGTAGAGGGAGAATAGCTCTGGATGAAAGAGTGAAGGTAGAGGGACAGTAGCTCTGGATGAAGGAGTGAAGGTAGAGGGAGAGTAGCTCTGGATGAAGGAGTGAAGGTAGAGGGAGAGTAGCTCTGGATGAAGGAGTGAAGGTAGAGGGAGAATAGCTCTGGATGAAAGAGTGAAGGTAGAGGGAGAGTAGCTCTGGATGAAGGAGTGAAGGTAGAGGGAGAGTAGCTCTGGATGAAAGAGTGAAGGTAGAGGGAGAATAGCTCTGGATGAAAGAGTGAAGGTAGAGGGAGAGTAGCTCTGGATGAAAGAGTGAAGGTAGAGGGAGAATAGCTCTGGATGAAGGAGTGAAGGTAGAGGGAGAATAGCTCTGGATGAAGGAGTGAAGGTAGAGGGAGAATAGCTCTGGATGAAGGAGTGAAGGTAGAGGGAGAGTAGCTCTGGATGAAGGAGTGAAGGTAGAGGGAGAGTAGCTCTGGATGAAAGAGTGAAGGTAGAGGGAGAATAGCTCTGGATGAAAGAGTGAAGGTAGAGGGAGAGTAGCTCTGGATGAAAGAGTGAAGGTAGAGGGAGAATAGCTCTGGATGAAAGAGTGAAGGTAGAGGGAGTGTAGCTCTGGATGAAGGAGTGAAGGTAGAGGGAGAGTAGCTCTGGATGAAGGAGTGAAGGTAGAGGGAGAGTAGCTCTGGATGAAGGAGTGAAGGTAGAGGGAGAATAGCTCTGGATGAAAGAGTGAAGGTAGAGGGACAGTAGCTCTGGATGAAGGAGTGAAGGTAGAGGGAGAGTAGCTCTGGATGAAGGAGTGAAGGTAGAGGGAGAATAGCTCTGGATGGTCCAGGGTCCTGATGGCCAGTCAGGATTTCAGCATGTCCTGAAACTGGCCAGGGCAGAGGGAAGATGTTGGAAGCCAGGAGTCTCCAGGGGCTCGGAGAGAGAAGGGTAGACAGACTCATCGCGTCGACAGAGAGTCGTCTACCCATTGATGACTGTATGTGACGTGAGATTTGTTTAATTTCACTGTGATCACATGATTGTAACAGGCTCATCCTGCCATTATTGTCTGATCACTGATAGATACTTGATTGTGACATCACTGTTTTCTGCTCGTTTCCAGTCTAAACTGTACGATGGCAGCCAAAATGATCGTAGGTTGTGTGGGCTCAGTGAGCGAAGGTTAGATGGCGACAAGCGGCGAGTCGTCTACCCGTCCAGACACCAGAACAGATGGTACAAGGGTTCAAGGCAGCAAAGGGGAAGAACACTTCCTGTCCTGGGAAAGAAAGTCTCCAGCGGTGAGTTTCATTTCAAATAGATCTGGTCCTCCTTTTGCCCTCTGCGGTATTTTAACAGCGTCTCACCTCCACTGTCTTCCAGCTGCCTACTCGGACTCAACTCCTGCAGACGGGCCAGATGCAGCCGCCTGGTGGAGGCCGTTTGCAGCAGCTCTGCCGTCTCCATCCTGCTGCTACACACGTGGGAGGATCATGAGGACCCGCTGGTCCCTCATCATCCCTCATATACTGTACATATATATATATATATATATATATATATATATATATATATATATATATATATATATATATATATATATATACTGTATCATATTAAAGGAATGCAATTTTCTGAACTTAGCAAACTGTTTTCGTTGAAAATCTCCTCAATCAGTTCAGTCATTGTAGCTTCCGTGGCCGACTCAACCTTAAAAAGACACACACACACACACACAGAAAAAAACACTGCTTTAATAAGATATTTAAACATGGGATTTCTGATAGACAGTTATTATTAATGTGAATATGATGACAAAGCAGGTAGAGCCAAAAATAGATCAGCAAAAACAGTTGTGGTGCGACCTGGATGCTCCTCACCCCCCCCTCTCCCCTCTGTCCTCCTCTCTTCCCTGCGCGCACGGCATAGGGTATGCGGTGACACGCACCGTACGGCGCGTGTCGCCGCGTGTCGCCGCGTAAAGGCTGAAATATGGTTCTGCGTCAAAACGACGCCGTGCCTACGGCGTGTGGTTTGGGTCGACGCAAACCACACGCCGATACCTGCGCTGTCACTGACGTGCACCTCCCGAAAATTGTAACTACAGGCTGAATTAAGGTTCTACGTCACATCAACGCAGAGCACACGCCGTCACCGTGACGCCGTCGTGAACCCTTCGGACTTCTCCGTCACTCCATTTCGTCGCAGTGCAGTAACCCCCGCGACCGCTAGTTAGCGATCTTTTTCTGAATGGTTTATCAGACTTTTTCCGGTCACAGTAAATCAAAGAGATAAGGACAACTATTGTGCAAAAAACAAAAAAAATCCCATATAAACGAAGAAAAGAGCGCTGAAAGTTCACGACTGCTTCAAACCGGAAACCGGAAATGCGTTGCTTCCAAGTGAACCAATCACAGCCCTCTCTGTCTGCGTCGCCTCGACGCGTAGTTACAATTTTCGGGAGGTGATGTCAGTGACGGCGCAGGTGACGGCGTGTGGTCTGCGTCGACCCAGACCACACGCCGTAGGCAAGGCGTCGTTTTGCCGCAGAACCATATTTCAGCCTTTACACGTCAAGCGACGCAGACCACACGCAAACGGAGAGGGCTGTGATTGGTTCACTGATTCATTGGTTCATTGACAAATTGCGCCACAGGAAACAAGTCTCCAAGCTCATATATGACAGGACTGCAAAGGACTTACCTGAACTCTCAGTAAAGCGGTTCGGATGAAACCGCTTCCTGGTGACAGGACCGGCATTTAGCGGCGGGGAGTGTGCCTGCGGAAAGTCGCTCCACGGTCTTACAGTGGGGAGAACAAGTATTTTATACACTGCCGATTTTGCAGGTTTTCCCACTTGCAAAGCATGTAGAAGTCTGTAATTTTTATCATAGGTACTCTTCAACTGTGAGTGATGGAATCTAAAAATAAAAATCCAGAAAATCACATTGTATGATTCTTAAGTAATTAATTTGCATTTTATTGCATGACATAAGTATTTGATACGTCAGAAAAACAGAACTTAATATTTGGTACAGAAACCTTTGTTTGCAATTACAGAGATCAGACGTTTCCTGTAGTTCTTGACCAGGTTTGCACACACTGCAGCAGGGATTTTGGCCCACTCCTCCATACAGATCTTCTCCAGATCCTTCAGGTTTCGGGGCTGTCGCTGGGCAATACGGACTTTCAGCTCCCTCCAAAGATTTTCTATTGGGTTCAGGTCTGGAGACTGGCTAGGCCACTCCAGGACCTTGAAATGCTTCTTACGGAGCCACTCCTTAGTTGCCCTGGCTGTGTGTTTCGGGTCGTTGTCATGCTGGAAGACCCAGCCACGACCCATCTTCAATGCTCTTACTGAGGGAAGGAGGTTGTTGGCCAAGATCTGGCGATACATGGCCCCATCCATCCTCCCCTCAATACGGTGCAGTCGTCCTGTCCCCTTTGCAGAAAAGCATCCCCAAAGAATGATGTTTCCACCTCCATGCTTCACGGTTGGGATGGTGTTCTTGGGGTTGTACTCATCCTTCTTCTTCCTCCAAACACGGCGAATGGAGTTTAGACCAAAAAGCTCTATTTTAGTCTCATCAGACCACATGACCTTCTCCCATTCCTCCTCTGGATCATCCAGATGGTCATTGGCAAACTTCAGACGGGCCTTGACATGCACTGGCTTGAGCAGGGGGACCTTGCGTGCGCTGCAGGATTTTAATCCATGACGGCGTAGTGTGTTACTAATGGTTTTCTTTGAGACTGTGGTCCCAGCTCTCTTCAGGTCATTGACCAGGTCCTGCCGTGTAGTTCTGGGCTGATCCCTCACCTTCCTCATGATCATTGATGCCCCACCAGGTGAGATTTTGCATGGAGCCCCAGACCGAGGGAGATTGACCGTCATCTTGAACTTCTTCCATTTTCTAACAATTGCGCCAACAGTTGTTGCCTTCTCACCAAGCTGCTTGCCTATTGTCCTGTAGCCCATCCCAGCCTTGTGCAGGTCTACGATTTTATCCCTGATGTCCTTACACAGCTCTCTGGTCTTGGCCATTGTGGAGAGGTTGGAGTTTGTTTGATTGAGTGTGTGGACAGGTGTCTTTTATACAGGTAACGAGTTCAAACAGGTGCAGTTAATACAGGTAATGAGTGGAGAACAGGAGGGCTTCTTAAAGAAGAACTAACAGGTCTGTGAGAGCCGGAAGTCTTACTGGTTGACAGGTGATCAAATACTTATGTCATGCAATAAAATGCAAATTAATTACTTAAAAATCATACAATGTGATTTTCTGGATTTTTTTTTAGATTCCATCACTCACAGTTGAAGAGTTGTACCTATGATAAAAACTACAGACTTCTACATGCTTTTCAAGTAGGAAAACCTGCAAAATAGGCAGTGTATAAAATACTTGTTCTCCCCACTGTATATATATATATATATATATATATATATATATATATATATATATATATATATATGTGAATATATATATATATATATATATATGAGTATATATATATATATATATATATATATATATATGTGAATATATATATATATATATATATATATATATATAAGAGTATATATATATATATATATATATATATATATATATATATATATATATATATATATATATATATATATATATATATATATATTTATATATATATATATATATATATATGAGTAGATGTGCTATATATACACTGGTTCATATATTTACCTCCAATTATATACATAAAAATTACTATAAATCTATATATCGACATATCTACATATAACTATAAATCAATATATATTAATAGAGATATTGATATATAAATAATGTACGTACAATACAACTCAATATATCCATATACATACCTACATATAACATATCTATATCCATAATATACATCTATATATCTACATATATTAATAAATCTACATGGCTACATGTTTATTCGCATCTGTATTTTGAATAGTACGGAAGCCGAGAACGGCCATGCCCCTTTTTTATTTTTGCACTGTTTTTTTCTTTTTTTTGCACTGTTATCTCGTGATAACGAATTAATTATTTCGTTATCTCGATATAACAAAAATCGTTTTGTCGTGATAACGAATTAATTTAATTCATTATCTCGACATAACAAAAATCGTTTTGTCGTGATAACGAATTAATTCGTCATAACAGAAGACGTATTTGTCGTATAGTCGAGCACCGAGTGCTCGATCAAATACACCACAGGATCCAGTCGTGCTCTGGTTCGGATCATCCTCAGCTCAGCCTGACGAGCTGCCACGACTTCCACCGACTGCGTCAGCTCAGGTAAAGTAACGTTTATTTAGCCTCATGTAATGTGTATGTAACGTAATTCCTTTAATCGTGCTTTGATATGTGTCGTGTTTATTATTATTATGGTTTGTGTGGCACATAGCATTGGTGATGGGCAGCAGCTACAAGTGTAGCATAGTTGTTAAACTAACGTTACATTTCTCAGTGGCCGCAGAGTCGCTGTTTTCTCAATCAATGATCTTTTCAGTAGCTCTTTCATTGATGGAGTTGTGCGAGCTGCTGTTAGGTTGAACTGGTCACATCTTGTTCAGGCTACTGTTGCTTGTAATATTACGACTTAACTCTCATAATTTTACGACTTTATTCTCATAACATTACGACTTTATTCTCATAATATTACGACTTTATTCTCATAATATTACGACCAGGGTGGTGTGATTTGCCGGTGGAGATGGCGGCCCCCCCCTCTCTGGTTTACACTCGTACCCTCTGCTGAATTATTTTTATCCTCGGTGGGGACAAAATGTACCCCCCCCCCACCTAAAGTATTTTCACCATTACATCGTAATTATTAACAAGTAATAACAACCAAAATACACAGTCCGTGTTCATTCTGCTTGTGCTGGGATTTTGATACAGGGAGCGAGTCGCGCCCACAGAAAGCAGTTTTATTTTGAAAACCAACCGTATTTTCTTGTATTCCAAAAGTCCGACTTCCGGTCCGCCAAAATAAAAGATACAGTCAGTCAAATGAATGAAAAAATTAAAAGAATCCAGAGACGCATATCTTCATATTTTACAGGATCACAACCAAAAATCCAGAGAAAAAATGCGACAGAAGATGAAACAAGATCTGACATTGCTGATTGCAGCTCCCATGTTTTCTATTAAACTGATATCGAGAAATAATTAAAAAAAATATTAATTTTGTTTATTTATTTTTATTTGGCACATTTAAATATTATCATAAAGAAAAAATATATCAATGAAGTAAATTATGACTCAATATGGTCCTTTACACAAGCTGTTTCACAAGTAGAGGATAAATCAATCAGTTTATTTGTGTTTTTTACTGTTTATGTGTATTCATCAGTTATGAATCTGGCTTTGGTCTTTGTGGGTCTCTAATACATTGGCAGGGTGACATCTCTTATCATTATCAATTGAAATCTTGTAAATGTTTGACTGTCTTGATTTATTGCCTACCAACCACCTAAATGTTCACTGAATAATCCTGATATCCTGGCACTTATTATTAAAGGCCACTCTTAAAATGCAACATCATTTTATTTCTAAATATAGCAGGGATCCTGCTCTGCTTCTCTATTAACAATGGGCTAGAAGATCCCTGACAGAAACATTTGCTTTCATTATTGTTATTTTAACATATAACTACACTATGGTAACATAGAGTTTAATAGTGGGTTAACATAACAGACCTACATGGGTTATATTTTTGACACTACAGCATTTAATCCACAGAAATGATGTAACCCTGCTGAAGTGGAGCTTCCCATGGTTTGGATATAGACTAGACTATGGCTCAATCTAGGAAACTGGAGCACTGTAAATATTCTGCTGATAACTCCACCATAGCATAAAAAAATCATATTGAATCCTGCATTTCCCAATGATGGTGCTATGTACTCATTTTTAAAAGAACCCATCATATGTATAGAAATCTTCATGTTTTTGTGTTGCAGAACGAGCTGGACACCATTGTGACAATGTGGGACAAGCATCGCATTCGACCAGGTGGAAACGGACTTGCTTTGTATCATGGAAAACCATGTCTGATGTACAATGTACCTGAGCTCTATCATGCACAAAATTATTTGCATCCACTAGCTTATGAAAGAGTGGATATTGTTCTCCAAGAGGACCTCTGTCTGTGGAAAACAGACATTCCCTGCGACCATGACCTCCATGAGCTCTGTTTGGTGGTTATGGAAGAGAACAACATAACATTAGCACAGTCTCCTAGTGCTGCAGAGGGTATAAGACTTTACAAAGACCTAAGGCCTTTAATAAGGGCACTCCTGCCAGAGCCTCATCATTGATGTCTTTAGGATAGACAGATGTTGTCCATCGTTCTAATAATGACAATGATAGCATCATGCTGTGTTGAAATGTTTTACCAAGATAATGTGATTTCTGTGTAATGGGCCAGGTTGTTGTTTTTTATTGTTGTTAGTCTTGTGTATTTTGTTTTCATTGTTGTGTCAGCCCAAATTATTCTCAGATGTGGGTCCAAGAGACAAGTTTACATCAAATTGGGTTCTGTGTCGCTAATATGTAATAAATGCTGGGTCCATGCTATGCAAATGTTGAAAAATGTTGAAAATCACTTTAGCGTAGTGCTGTCCTTGATTAAAGAAATTCTTAGTCAACTAGTAGACATAGAATTGGTCGACTAACTGATTAGTTTATTCCATCGACAAGTCTGTAAAGTTTGACTTTTCCACATGCAATAATGCAAAAGTATCCCATTGAATATCATATTTATCAGATATGTCTTCCAGGAAATGGCTAATTCAGCAATAAAGCATTACAACTGACTAACTGACTAACTGACTACCAAAATCTTTGTTGACACCTTTACACTGTGAAAAAAAGACAGTGAATATTACAAACAGTTAAAACATTTTAATTGCAAACATTTCAAACCCATAAGCCAGTGCTTTCATTTAAAAAACATGAGGTTGGACCCAGGAAAGTACAGGGTCCTATTAGTGGGGCACTGCACTAGTCTAAATCAAATTAAAAAAAAAAAAAAAATCAGTATAAAAACTGGTATATAAATGAAACACATATAGGCTAACATATTCCACTTCTCTTAAAGGGATATTTTGCTTTATTAGAACAAGTCAAAATCAGCAGCCTTACATCTATGTTAAGTAATCTACAAGACCACCAGCACCACCTACTAACCACTACTCCTAGGTGTCAGGCTCCTCATTCACTCATTCACACATTCTAAATATCATACTTGTGAATTATAAACAAACAATATAGCAACATTCTGTGTAATTTTTTTTCTGAGTCAAAGGAAGAGAATGAGGGGCCTGACACCTGGGAGGAGTGGTGATGTTGACAGCAGAAAGGAACAGCAGTGGTCACTAGCTTATTTGTACTGGTAGATAACTTTAGATAGAGGTAAGACTGCTGAAACTTGACACGTTACTCTAAAGTGAAATATTCCTTTGACAGTGACAACACAGAACAGTACTGACAATAGTAGGTCTTCCAGGTTTGAAGATCTGCATAGGATTTCAAACCTTTTAATTTATGAACTATGTTTAGGTTTAATTTTAACAACACTAAACAATGGAAAAACATCAACCACAAACAGTTGGCCATTTTCTTACATACAACTTTCTTTTCATGTAAATACAATGGCTTTATTGAAATATTAACTTATGTGTGACTTTTTTTACCATTTTCCTTCAGCTGACTTATTCGAATTTTAAAGAAATCATACATTGAAAAGAAAAATCTACCTCCTTGTACTACAATGATGCATCTGCCCTCCACATGTACACTGGATATATCTATAAGAGGCTGACTTGATGTGTGAGAAGCAGGAGGAGCTTGGAGTGTTGAGGTAGTATTGGAATTGCTCCAAGAGAAAAGTCTACTGCCGTACCGAGATCTTTTGACAGGACTGGAGGAGAACAGTGACGGGCTGGATGAGGAGGACGATGCATGTGTAGCTGGCCCTAGCATGTTGGATGTGTCAGATGAAAGGGGCATGTCTGTTGTTGCATCACTAAGATCAGAAATACCCCAATCTATTGGCTTTGTACAGAGGTATACTCTCAGCATCTTGTGATTAGTTTGCTCTACCAAACTTCCAACTGTGACACTGACACTACCCTCAAGAAGTGCAGTCTTGGAGTTAAAGCTGCCGGATGCTGTGGCTGATGAGCTGGATGGCAGTCTCATCTTTTCTCTTATTCTATTTATTAATGTTTGTTTTTTTGCTCTGTATCTCCTTTACTTTCAGTTGAGGATAACTGCTTCCAATTCTTCGCAAAGACACGGTCACCATATCTTGGAATGTAGTTGGAGAGTTTCTCTTCTGTAAGAAGCTGTACAATGTCTTGATCGATCTAAAACACAAAAGCAGATATAATGTCATTATTCACCTATAGTATCCATCACACTCAAAAAAGAAGGTTCTAAAAGGGCTCTCAGAGAAATTGAGTTCTACAGATAATATTTGACTCTAGAGAACACATTTCTCTTGGCACTTTTCTCCCCCGTATCCAGAGGTGGGTAGAGTAGCCAAAAATTGGACTCAAGTAAGAGTATTGTTACTTTAAAACAATATTGCTAACAATATTAACCCTAGAACACCAATGTCATTTCATGAAACACCATCACTAACGTCGGGTATATTTTACCCAATATAATATACCACATAAAAAATACTTCTCATCAAAATATATCAAAGTACAACAATACATTGAGGTACTTTTCGTTCATGTTTCCTTATACAATGTCACAAAAAATGAAAAAAAAAAAGGTATCATGGGGCGACCCTATAAAAAAGCTGTAAAATTGGTGAAAAATTGGGGAATCGTTTAGGGCTTGGGAGTGGGTCCTATGCTTGGTTGTTTGTGCATGGATGGCAGGAGCAGGACAGGCTTCATTTTTTAAACTGTTTCAGGGAGGAAGGACACCAAAGTTAGTTCTTTGGTGAAAAGAAAAGCATTGGAGCCTGGTGTGCAATTTTTTCTTTCTTTCATCACCTGTGGGATTTCCCTTTTGTCTCCCAGAGTCACCAAGCCTGTGACAGGAAATAGCTGTGCATGATATGGGGCAATAAGTATGGTAATAACATCATCTGATATAATACACAAACACTAACGTCGGGTAAAATCCACCCGAAAGTTGTATACTCTCAACCACTAACGTCGGGTGAAAATCACCCAATACTTTTACTTGAGTACAATTTTTGGCTCTACCAACCTCTATATCAAGAACCTTTCTATTTAAAAAACACTGAAGGAACTAAACCTTTGGAAGAAAAATACCAAATGTTATACTTGGATATGAGTCAATATTGCCACCTTGTGACCAAAATCAGCAACAACATGCTAGTGTCAAAATCTGCTTCACTTTTTACTTATTTCACAACAATGTTACACTCGAATGAAAACAAGTAACACTTAGGCCAGCTTTGAGAACTATCTCACATCAGTGGAAAATTATATCTGAATTAATGCACTACACGGCTACATATATTACAGTAATGAGTGTTTTGAGTTTCTGTTTATTGAGTGAGAAAACATAATTCTATTCACTTCTGTTGTAATTGTGAGTGTTTAATGATATTTTTTTGTTAATATTTTTGTAGAAATCCACACTCAGTGTAAGCTCCAACTGTCTGTGTGCTGCTTTAAAGGAAAGTAAACTGAAAGCATATCAACCTCTAAACTTTTCATTTCCCCACATACTCTGAATTGTGGCCTCAAGTGATGTTCTGGCCGACACCCCGGCGTGAGCCTTGTGATAAACCCTGAACAAGTGCCCAGTCTGAACTGTACTATCAGTTTCTCCACTACACCCAGAATTACATTAGCTGGTTTAAGCTGGACACCAAATGAGCCACCAGTTCAACCAGCTTGAAACCAATTACATTACAGATCACAAAACCTCTTACACTGGTCGTAGCTGTTTTTGTTTGTTTTTAACAGCAAGTTCATACTATATGACCAGTATTAACTCATATAAATCATTTTATGTCCATCTTGTGCAGGTAAATACAGGTATTATGCCATTATTGATGACAAAATGGATCATATTTGATTATACTGACTTACAGCTACTAAATTGGACCAAAATAGTTCTTTGTTGGAATGATGTGCAGGCAATGCCTTTGAATATTGACTTAGATTATGTACTTCACCTTGTCTTCTGCCATTCTTCTGAGGTTCTCCTCAGGAACACCGCTTTCTCTCAAGGCAGAGAGAAACTGGTCCATGATCTGTAGGATTCAACAATAAAGGTAGTCATACTTGTTAGCAGCTGCAACAAAGTTTGTCAACTCTTGACTGATGTCCCTTCATTACACAAAAGGGTTGTTATTGTTCTTCTGATTAGTTAATCAACATGTCAGGTCATGTTTATTTTGCATTAAAATAGGAGAATTAGGAAATTAGGAGAATAAAGTCGTAAAATTACGAAAATAAAGTCATAGCCTAATGTTGCGAGAATAAAGTCGTAATATTACGAGAATAAAGTCGTAAAATTACGAGAATAAAGTCGTAATATTATGAGAATAAAGTCGTAATCAGGGTGCGATTTGTGAAAAAACCAGAGGGGGGGATAATTTTGAGAAATATTTCTATTCAGAAAAATTACCACACAACAGCGGTCCAACAGTATAGGCTATATGAAAACGTGTTTCTTGTGTAAACATTACACTTAAACTACATAACGTCAGGCAGTAGGCCTATTTTGAACATGAACTGAACCACTGCATTTGCAGAAATGTTTTCTCCTAATATTGTTTTTAAATGTGCCAAATAAAAATAAATAAACAAAATTAATATTTTTTTAATTATTTCTCGATATCAGTTTAATAGAAAACATGGGAGCTGCAATCAGCAATGTCAGATCTTGTTTCATCTTCTGTCGCATTTTTTCTCTGGATTTTTGGTTGTGATCCTGTAAAATATGAGGATATGCTGCTCTGGATTCTTTTAATTTTTTCATTCATTTGACTGACTGTATCTTTTATTTTGGCGGACCGGAAGTCGGACTTTTGGAATACAAGAAAATACGGTTGGTTTTCAAAATAAAACTGCTTATAACGCTAAATATACAGTAGATTATTATATTATTATATTTATTTTTCACTTACCTGACAATAAATGTGAAGAACAAACACGAATGTTGTCAAGATTCTTGCCCGTGAAGTTCTGTTTCAGTGCAGCAAGCCACAGACGTCTCCTTTCTTCTGATAAGTTTCGGCAAGTATCTCCCTGATTTGTGATAACTTTTGGAAGTCTGTAAAACTCCAGGTGTTTTTCTCGGTCAGACCGATTTGTACAACCGTACACACGGCAATAATTGACCATTTTCCACGCGGATTGTGATTACGGTTTATGAAGGAGCAGAAATGTGCAGTCTCTCATACGCTCTGGCTTTGTTTTGGTCTGGGGGGGTGGGGGGTATATCTCCGTAATGGCGACTCGCGTTTGGTGACGTCACGTGAAAGCCCTGTATTGAGAAAACAGCGACTCTGCGGCCACTGAGAAATGTAACGTTAGTTTAACAACTATGCTACACTTGTAGCTGCTGCCCATCACCAATGCTATGTGCCACACAAACCATAATAATAATAAACACGACACATATCAAAGCACGATTAAAGGAATTACGTTACATACACATTACATGAGGCTAAATAAACGTTACTTTACCTGAGCTGACGCAGTCGGTGGAAGTCGTGGCAGCTCGTCAGGCTGAGCTGAGGATGATCCGAACCAGAGCACGACTGGATCCTGTGGTGTATTTGATCGAGCACTCGGTGCTCGACTATACGACAAATACGTCTTCTGTTATGACGAATTAATTCGTTATCACGACAAAACGATTTTTGTTATGTCGAGATAATGAATTAAATTAATTCGTTATCACGACAAAACGATTTTTGTTATATCGAGATAACGAAATAATTAATTCGTTATCACGAGATAACAGTGCAAAAAAAAGAAAAAAACAGTGCAAAAATAAAAAAGGGGCATGGCCGTTCTCGGCTTCCGTAGAATAGAATGTTTCTTTGTATCTTTTTTTTTCACAATATGTTTATTGTCGTTTTTTAGTTTTTCCGACTTAAAACATTTACGCATACATTACATCGACACACATACACTTAGCTTGCACCATTTTCAATTGAAAAATAAATAATATATTGAATTAACCAATCAGGGAGGAAAAATAAAATAAATCAAATAAATAAATTAAACAGAAATTAAAAAAAAAAAAATATATATATATATATATTTTTTTTTATTTTTTTTTTTTCCCCACAATATTTACAAGTTATTTCAGGCAAGTCTTGCACTTTCATCTGTCATAATGTTCATATATGGTTCCCAGAGTTCAGCAAAGTCCTTTCGTTTTCCTTTAGCACTGTACGTTAGTCTTTCCAGTCCGATACAGCCAGAAAGCTCCTTATCCACATTCTCAATGTCGGAGCATCCATAATCTTCCAACATAGAGCAACAGCTCTCCTGGCCTGAAGAAGTCCAAAGTCCAGAACTGCATATTGCTTTGACGTTTGTAGGAAGTTCTTTGGGTTTATTCCAAGCACACACAGTTTGGCATTTAGGGGGACTTTAGCATTAAACATCTCTGACAAACAATGTATAACATCCTTCCAGAAGTTTTGGATCTTCACACATTCCCATAAGCAGGGAAATAATGTTCCCTTCTCATTCAAACATTTTGTACAGTCATCTGGAATGTTAGCATTCATATGGTGGAGTTTGACGGGGGTTATGTACACTCTCATTAACCACTTGTATTGGAGTAGTCGAGACCTTGTGTTGTTTGTTTTTGAGCTTTTAAACACGCATCATTCCAATCTAATTCATCAATATCTTCTTTTATATCCATTTTCCAAGTGTTTAATTTATCTATTGCTGATTCAGTACTATGTGCGACTAGTATATTGTAATATTTAGATACATGGCCCTTCCCTCCTAAATTTGCAAGTGTTATTTCCTCTAATTTAGATAAAGATGGTAAACAAATAAACTGTTTGTGTTTTGAAGACATATAGCTTTTTAACTGCAAATATTTGAAGAAGTGTTTCTTTGGGATTTGGTATCTCTGACATAACTGATCAAATGTAAGCAAAACCCCGTCTACATAAAGATCCTTTACTTTCTGAATACCTTTTACATTCCATAATCTAAATCCTTTGTATCTTTTTTAAAGGAGTATGAGGCAGGATTGAGGCAGGATTTATGAAAAAATTTGTATACGTTTTAAGTTTTCTAGTAATAATGTCAGATGAAGCGTTCCAAACAACCTGATCTCACAAAAATCCGTGAAATGCCCACGACCTCTCACCACTATTTTCCGTGGTACCAACACGGAAAGTGGTATAATTCCGTGTGGGCACCACGGATATTGTACCATGCAAAGTCAAGGGGATCCGTGGTCGTGATACACGGATTATGACATTATTATTATTTATATATTATTCTTTGTAAAGTGGCTAAATTATGCGTTTTTTGTCGCGCAAGGTACTGTTTGTTACTGTTAGTTTGTAAAAGCATGTTTTTAACGCTGTTTTAGCAGTGTTTTAATGAGGTTTTAATGGGAGCACCACGGATATAGTACTATGCGAAGTCAATGGGAGGCGTGGTCGTGATATATACACGGATTATGACATTATTATTATTTATATATTATTCTTTTTTTATAGTGGCTAAAGTATGCGTTTTTGTCGCACAAGGTACTGTTTTTTACTGTCCGTTTGTAAAAGCATGTTTTTACCGCTGTTTTAGCAGTGTTTTAATGAGGTTTTAATCGGAGCACCACAGATATAGTACTATGCAAAGTCAATGGGAGGCGTGGTCGTGATATATACACAGATATAGGTTCATGTTAAGGACATCCGTTTTAATTAGTTCTCCTTTGATTATGACAAGTTATTAATGCTCAGGGTGTAGAAACTTATAGGTCTGAGAGCCTCCTGACTAATGGTATGGGGCCTATTTTGTGTCTTTTTTTGCAGAGTTCACTAACGCTTTGAGCTAGGAAGCTGACATTCTAGACTCTGTATCAGGAGGTGACTCTCATCCACTGTGCCAAGTTTCAGATCTGTGTGACCTTCGGAAGTGTCAAAGGTCACCGCATGTGTTGCGTTTGGGCCCTGCAAAGCCTATTTTGTGTCTTTTTTTGCACAGTTCACTAACGCTTTTGAGCTAGGATGCTGAAATTCTAGGCTCTGTATCAGGAGGTGACTCTCATCCACTGTGCCGAGTTTCAGATCTGTGTGACCTTCGGAAGTGTCAAAGGTCACCGCGTGTGTTGCGTTTCGGAACTGCAAAGCGCTATTTCGTGTCTTTTTTTGCACAGTTCACTAACGCTTTGAGCTAGGAGGCTGAAATTCTAGACTCTGTATCAGGAGGTGACTCTCATCCACTGTGCCGAGTTTCAGATCTGTGTGACCTTCGGAAGTGTCAAAGGTCACCGCGTGTGTTGCGTTTCGGCCCTGCAAAGCCTATTTCGTGTCTTTTTTTGCATAGTTCACTAACGCTTTGAGCTAGGAGGCTGAAATTCTAGATTCTGTAGCAGGAGGTGACTCTCATCCACTGTGCCGAGGTCCAGACCCGTGCGACCTTCGGAAGTCCCAAAGGTCACCGTGTGTGGTGACTTTTTTGGGCCTTTTTTGTGTGTTTTTTGAATAATTCACTAACGCTTTGAGCTGGGAGGCTGATTTTTGACTATGTTGCAATGCAGAAGGCCCTTATCTAGAATCATTTGGTCCCGTGGCTGTACGACTTCCACAGAGCTAGTTGGCGTTGCAGAGGTTTCACAGAGTTGAGACTTGGCAAGCCCAATCAAGGCCCCATATGGTGGCCACAGGTCAAGTTTTACTTGGTTTGGTCAAATTTTCTGGCAACGGCATCCGTTCGAATGTTGGAAAAGGTGAAGTTTCAAAGCCCCGCCCATCGAAAAGTACAGGTCCGATCTGCACCAAACTAACGTCTGTCTGTTCAGGGGATGCCCCCAAACAACATATAAAAAAATCTGACTTCTATGACTTCTGCAACAGTGTTTCCTCCAAAACGTCCTGGCTGGTTAGGAGGGTGTAGAAACGTATAGGTCTCAGAGCCTCCTGACTAATGGAATGGGGCCTATTTTGTGTCTTCTTTTGCATAGTTCACTAACACTTTTAGCTAGGAGTCTGAAAACCTCAATAAAACACTGCTAAAACCGATTTAAAGGTTCTTTTACTTGTTTTTAAGTGTCTTAACGGCCTTGGCCCTTCTTATCTTTCAGACCTGCTTTTACCATATCGGCCCTCGCGGACCCTGAGATCCTCCGGTACCGGTCTTTTATCTGTTCCCAAAGTGAGAACCAAAACCTTTGGTGAAGCTTCATTTCATTTTTATGGCCCACGCCTGTGGAACAGCCTGCCGGAGGAATTCAGGGCCGTAGAGACTGTCGATGCTTTTAAAGGTCGGCTCAAGACTCACCTTTTTAAATTAGCTTTTAACTGAATCTCGTTTTACTTGTTTAGCACTACTTATTAATGTTTTCCCCATGTCATTTTATTCCTCTTAAGTTCCTCTTAAAGCTTTTATTAATTACTTATTTATTTTATTACTTATTTACTCATTTATTTTTTAATGTTGCTTCTACTGTCAGTGTACTTATGTGCACTGTTAGTGCCCATAAGTTATCTTTTATAGTAACATTCATTTATGCTGTTTTTAGTATGTTTTACACTCATTTTAGTTCTGATCATATCTTGTTTATTGTTTCTTATTTCTCAGCGCCAGTGTTCACCTCATGGGGGCCCTCCACGCCGGGAGCTTGGTCTGCCTACGGGGGGCTGTCCTGGCCTGGATAGTTGGGGTCCTACTGTCCTGGCCTGGATAGTTGGGGGTCCTGCTGTCCTGGCCTGGATAGTTGGGGGTCCTTCTCCAGGGCCTGGATAGTTGGGGGTCCTGCTCCAGGGCCTGGATAGTTGGGGGTCCTGCTGTCCTGGCCTGGATAGTTGGGGGTCCTGCTCCAGGGCCTGGATAGTTGGGGGTCCTGCTGTCCTGGCCTGGATATTTGGGGGTCCTGCTCCAGGGCTTTAAAGCCGTGGTGTGGGCCCCTCTCTGTCTAGGTCTGGGGGGTCTCTGCGGGACTGCGTCCCCTGTAGTCATGGGCTTGGACAGCTCTTGTGTGGATGGCTCCCATAGGACGGTGTTTCCTCACCTGGTCTATCAGTGCTCAGCCATACTCCATTTTATAAGGGTGGGGGGTGCCGGGTGGGTCTGCATCTGTATAGTATGCTGTGTGTATGTGTGTGTATGTCTTATGAATGAGGGTACGGGGAGTGTGTGTGTGTGTGTGTGCGTGTGTGTGGGGGGGGGGGGGGTCAAGGGAGTTTTTTTTTTTTTTTTTATGTATTTTTGTAAAGCACTTTGTGTTGCACTCCCCTGTAGTGTTGGTACCACGGAAAATAGTGGTGGGAGGTCGTGGGCATTTCACGGATTTTTGTGAGATCAGGTTGGTTCCAAACCAAAAAGAATGAGTCCTCTAGTGCCGTGATTCCCAACCCCCGGTCCCCGGACAGGTACCGGGCCGTAGAGCCGTTACTACTGGGCCGTGAAATGGCTTGTGTTCCGATCATAATTAGGGCTGCAACGATTCGCCGACGTTGTCGACAAAAATCGATAATCAAAATTGTCGACAATTGTCACCATACGTTTTTTTCCCAATGGAGTGAGGCATCTCACTTCACTTCACCTCATACAATCTCTGCCCAGAACCGCGCTGCACAGCTCAGCGCAGCCTTTTTTTTTTTTTTTTTTTTGCGTCTCAGCGCCGCTGCGGGTAACAAAACTTCAAAAGTCCGGGAGCGTTTTAGCCTGGATAACCCGAATAAAAAGAAGACTTGAAGGTTTGCAAAGCAGACCTTGCTTATCACGGGAGCATGTTTGTAATGCACAAGCATTTGAAGAGAAAGCACCTCAGAGTTTTGAATGAAACGGACTCGCCTTGGTAAGATATTACGCGTATTTTGGCTTTAAAAGAGAGCTTTAACGTTATGCCTGACTGTTCCTGACAAAAGTATTTTAAATTAAATGCATGCAGACCGATGAAGAGCCACCATGGACCCCTTTCTGCAAAAGAAGCAGACGTGTTCCCCGCACCAGACGACTGCCCTCACTGATCAATACTGCAGATGCAGATCTGTGATATGAGGCTCTCATAGTTGGTGCTGACGAGTTTCAACCATGGATCTATAATATTAACTGGATACAGTGCCCAAAATGGCCGCCCATTCATTTCAATGCATTCTGCTCAGCCAGCGCATGTGCCGAAAAAATCTCGGACTTCCTGGTTTACTTCCGTGTACACAGGCCCATAGAGCATGCGCAGTTGAGTCACCTCCCATGATGCTCTGGGGCCTCCCATCATGCCCCGGGGCAACATCAATGGCACCGACACGGCCGTGACGTCACGCCCAGAAAGAGACTTTTCTTTGACTTTTCTGGCCGTTATAAAACATTTTTGACGGATATAAAGTCCATGACTTAAAAATATAGAATACAAAGATTAGTAATTGCCGGTGATTACAGCTGGAGGTGTCCTGTGAACAGTTTTAGAGGCTTCTCTTTTACTATTGCGGTCTATGGGAAAAAAGCTTTCTGGGCCCCATGGGATTTTTTGTTGCAGTACCGCGGCTGGCCACTGGGGAAAATCGGCACACCTTCTGAGCGCGAGACTGGGGGGCTGGTTTCAACAAATGCTACACCAGTTCAACCCAGAGTACTTCCTGCCATCCAGAACCGATTTTACCCACTTGATGGAGAAAAAATACGAGACGTTTTATTTTATTTTATCATTTATTTTTTATATCACACAATTGCCTGTCCTTAAAAAATGAAAAATAATGGACAGAGGTTTATTTATTTATGGATTTATGTCTATACTGACTGATCACTGTTCCTGTCCTTGGTTTTATTATTTACTTTTTGTATGAACAGCAGCAAAGTTGAATAAAATATCTATTTTTCATTGAAGTACCCATCTTTCTCGTGTTTATTATCATTTGCCACATAATTAAAGCAACCACATAGGCTACTAAATGTAAGAAAACAATTTTTGCATTTTTTTGTCATAATTTCATCCAAAACTTGTATAAATCGAAATGTGTTTCTTTGAGTGGCAGCCCTGTCATGGCTTGGCGGACAATAAGTTCTGGTACCCGACCGGACTGAACAGCGCAATGCACAGGTGCTGTATGCAGGTTAGGTACAGTCAGCTGCAGAGATGAGCGGACCTCAGCAAACCTCCATGAGCCGTTTCTTTACTGGTTGTTCGAGTAAAAGAAATAATGATGAACAAGTGGAAAATCCTACCAAAAAGAAAAGCAAAAGCTTTAATCGAAAGTACGACATTATGTAGGCCTATAAAATACGGATTTGTTGCAACGGGCGATTTGGAGGCGCCAAACACACTATGGGCCCGATTTACTAAGATCCTAAATAAAGAGTACTAAATTGCGTGTGCACTGAAAAAGTTTGCACGTGCTGTTGTTGTGTGTTTTGCGGGTGATCAACTAAGATTGCGTGCGCAATTGATAACAGGTGCAAACCGCAGTATTTAAATGAGGTGTTGCGTGTCTTATTTTGCGCCATGGAGAGTTTGGATGGAAAGCAGGATAGTCGCAAGCGCAAAATGAAATTTGACGAGTTGGAGTTAGAGATATTAGTGGTGTTGTGCCGTATTCAGCACCCCTGCCGTGAAAAGCACCCCCTCGTCGACATATATTACCCACAGATCTCTTATTCACGAGTAAATGTCAAAAAGGACTAAATGCTCATGTTTAATTTACTACAAATGACAACGTACACACAATGACAAAAATTATATTCTCATTCCGTGTCACGTTCTGTTTAGCGTCCAGTTTTGTGTTAATGATTTATGTTTAAATGCGCTCATGGATTCCACAATAGTCATACTTTCCCACAATCACAGTCACAGATAACAAAAATCGGGTAAATGGTTATTGATGTCATTAATTAATAGCCTGCTTACTGTGTTGTCTTCCATAATATTTGTAAATATATATAATATAAACTCCTAAGTATGTGTTTGTGTGAGTGTGTATGAGGGGGTGCTTTTCACGGCAGGGGTGCTGAATACGGCACAACACCACAATAACAGCAGCCATCCCTGCGTAATGCTGGGCAGATTAGCACCTTCCTTTCGAACGTATTAAATACAGACGCAATCACAATCCCCGCAATTACTTTCGGGTTTGGTAAATCTCATTGCGTGTGGTAAATGGATTTTCCTCTCCCAGTATTTAGCGCTTTCTGGCGGGTACGCCCCATATTGATTATTCATCAGGGCAAAAGTACTAAATGAACAGCGTGTGCTATTTTGCTCATTTGAGAGGCGCAGTCCTCTTTGCACGCTGTTAGTAGATCAGCTTGCACATTGGTTTGCGGGTGATGTCAAGTTTGCACACGTTTTTACGCACGCAAACCTTTAGTAAATCAGGCCCTATGTATTTTATGTGGAGAAACGCTCGCCAACGAAGCAATTAAGCCATCCAAGCTCCAAAGACACTTAAATACAAAACATCCTTCTCTCAAAGACAAACCAGTGGATTTTTTCGAAAGGAAAAACGTGAGTTAGATTTGCAGAAGCAAGTTTTAAAGGCCACAACATCAGCTAACGTCGCTGATGATAGCCTGCATTTTAAAATGCATTGTTTTTTTCTAAAATGTTTATTCAAATTGACATAAATTGTCAACCGGTCCCTGAGCTTTTTGTTTATACTTCTGCTGGTCCTTGGCACAAAAAAGGTTGGGAACCCCTGCTCTAGTGTATCTCTCTGTTGCCTTGAACAGGCTGTGTGCTGCAAAATGTGCTGCAATTCTGGGGCCAAATTTCCCGCGCTGTCCTGCGGATGTGACGTCACATGACGCTGCATGCACGTTCTCCCCGTTCTCCCGTGCCGGCTTCACTGTTGGCTGCAGTACCCCCAACGGCCGTCGTGGTGAAGGGTGGCGCTAAAGAGTCTCATTTCTTAAAGTTTTTCACAATTGTTTAAACACATTTCCTGATAGACTACCTCACTTTCTCAAAACTCTAAACAAAAATTACAAAACTCACACACAAAATGCAAAATCCTACACTTCTCTTGCAAAAGCACACTCTACCCTCAAAACAGTGTTAACTCTTCACTAAATGGTATTTCCTTCTCAAATGCCAAACACATACATCATTTGAGTAGACATTTCTAAGCTCCCACTGAACACTGATGTGCAGAATGGAAGACACTATAGTATGAATGGAAAACACTATATGAATGCCTCAGTGTTACACCTTCAGCTGTTGGATGTAATATATCACAATATAGTATTCTTACGTATAGGCTACTCAAATAGAAAACAACACACAATTCTTTACTGTAACAACAAATAATATTTTACAGTATTTGGACTCAAAATGTGCAGTCCACTGGACATCCACAGCATCCACAGCAAGCTGTGGATGAAAACTTGACAAAAAATAGAAACAGAACAAAAGTATTAGGCTGCATCCTGCCTTCCATCCCTGGCTGGCCACAGGACCTCGTCCACGTCGCAGGCGATGTTCTCCCTGGCCAAGCAGCAGGGGAACAATCTCCTACAATGCTGCATGAAGCCTTGACAAGCCTCAGCAGTGACATCGCCACATGCGTCCTCCATGGCCTGCAGCAGTGGGATCCGTGTCTGAGGATTTCTCTCATATACCTTCCATCTCCAGGCAGAGAAAAACTCCTCAATTGGGTTGAGGAAGGAAGAGTATGGAGGGAGATATAGGACATCAACTTCTGGATGGACCCTGAACCACTCACGGACCAGAGCAGCCCGGTGGAAACTGACATTGTCCCAGATAACAACAAACCTGACCACCTCTGTGTCCTCCATCTGGTCTGGCTGGACAATGATATTGTAGAGCTGGTCCAGGAATACTAGAAGAAGTGCAGTGTTGTAGGGGCCAAGGGTGGCATGGTGATGGAGGACGCCGTGGTGATTGATGGCAGCACACATTGTTATGTTCCCTCCACGTTGGACAGGGACCTCTGTGATGACACGCTGGCCGATGATATTCCTCCCTCTGCGCCTTCTTTTTACAAGGTTGAACCCCGCTTCGTCAATGAATACGAATTCAATGGCAAATTGCTGATTGCATATTGCACAACAGCCTTTGGAGTTTAGAAATGTGATTGACTGTGTGTTCTGTGTGAACAGCAAGAGAGGGAATTCAGGAAGAGTGTTCAGGATATTGGGAATTGTGTGTAGTGTTGTGAGAAATGTGTGGTATGGAATGGGAATTTGAGTCTAGAGCAGTAAATGTGCTTGGAGTTCAGCAGGATTGGTACAGCCACCTGAAATATGAGTTTCAGGTTGTGCACATTGTGTCTGATGTTCCAATAAATGTGTTTAAACAATTGTGAAAAACTGTAAAAGGAGCCTCATGCTCCTTTAAATGGTAATCTGTATCTTCCCTCAGTGGAAGGAGTTCCTGCTGTTCGCCGGGCTGCTGCTGGCCGTCTGCATCATCTTCTCCATCATGGCCACTTTCTACACCTACGTCGACCCCGAAAACCTGGACAAGATCTACCTGGACGACCCGGGGAGGGAGGACGACCAAGGGGACAAGAAGAGGAAGAAAAGTAAAGACATTCAACTGAACAAAGCCGTGAGGAGCACGAGACTCTGATTCTATAACCCTGTACAAAAAAAGTCCACCACTCATTCCAACTAATGTATCCCTTTCATTGTTTTACTTATTGAAGTATCACTTTGGTGAAGCATCAACTTGTGACCAGCAAAACATTTGTTTGAGACCTCGTTGAAACACTCCATTCTCTTGTAAATGTTAGAACGATGCAGGAACGACGATGATAAACACCAACAGATGCTAAATGGGTGATTTCCCACATGATGGTCCGTAGTCTTGTTGTAATCTGTTCATATGTTGTATATTAACGACATTTCCAATGGCAATGTTTGCTATGATATTCCATACACTGCAAAAACTCAAAATCGTAACAAGAATATTTGTCTTATTTCTAGTTAAAATGTCTCATTTTTAGTCAAAAAAATCTCATTAAACTTAAAACAAGACTCATCACTGGAAAAAACAACAATTTCCACCTGTTTCAAGTAGATTTTCACTTGAAATAAGTAGAAAAATCTGCCAGTGGAACAAGATTTTTTTGCTTGTAATGAGAAGATAAATCTTGTACCACTGGCATATTTTTCTACTTATTTCAAGTGAAAATTTACTTGAAACAGGTGAAAATGGTCTAATACTCAAAAATAATAAATTATATTAGTTAAATATTTTTCTGGTGATGACTCTTGTTTTAAGTGTAATGAGATTTTTTCACTAAAAATTAGACATTTCAGCTAGAAATAAGACAAATATTCCTGGTAAGATTTTGAGTTTTTGCTGTGTAATAATCATGACGTGTATTCGACAGACAAATGATTGTTTACATCTTACGTCTCCTGTACGAGAATATTCCAAATGTCTTTAACGTTTCAGCGCCGCTCGCTCTCAAGCACATGAACACCCGGGAAGCTGTACAGGCGTATACGAGTTAAAACATATCAGTGTCTTTGTTTTAAATGTTAACATAGGAAAACCACAGGTTTTTAATCGTAATAAAGAGTAAAGGTGTAACGTGTAGCTGCGTGTGTTCCAGGTTCTACGTGATTACAACAGCAGGGCTAACGTGTGCCTTTCTGAAAATGACAAATCAATATTGGATGTATTGTATTGTATTGTTATTTTGTTTGTGCTCAAACTAGAGCTTGGGGAGTTCTGTGATCGTGTTTTAGGGTGTAAACACAGGGAAGGTTGGGAATTATTGAAATCAATTATACTTAAATCCCTGAAGGGACATTACATATGAGGAGAAATGATGCGCTAAATATAGTTCTGTAAATTACGGAAGAGTATAGGGCCATGCAGGAGAAAAAGTATTTGAGAAGGGAAGATTTTTTTTTATTGTGCACTTCGAGAAAAAAGTCGAAATGTCGAGATTAATGTTGAAATACAATTTCAAGAATAAAGTCAAAATTTCATGAATAAAGTCGAAATTCCGTGAATAAAGTTTAAATACAATTTGGTGAATAAAGTGGAAATATCTCTCAGTTAGCAGAGTGACTGACAGCTCTGCAGCAGCAGCCGTAACTAACTAACTAACTAACTAACTAACTAACTAACTAACTAACTAACTAACTAACTAACTAACTAACTAACTAACTAACTAACTAACTAACTAACTAACTAACTAACTAACTTACATCCTTGGAGTGGAACGTTAAGGTTAAGTTTCTGAAGTTATGCAACTGCATATATGTGTTTCAAATCAATATCGTAAAGCCAATTCTTGTATTCTGAACCTTGTTGTTACCAACTTACATAAATTGAAGTTGACCACGAACAATTTTGTCAATGAAATTTTGACTTTTTTCTCAACATTTCGACTTTTTTCTAAAAATTGTACATTTCGACTTTTTTCTCGAAGTGCATAAACTGTTCCCAGATAACCTTCTATAGAGGTTAAGGCACTATAAACAGGGCTGCACATAATTATTTTGGTCTGGTGCTCAGAGGAGCCCCTGGATATGTGACTTGGGCCTCCAAAAACGCGGTGACCCGTCTCGCCGGATCGATAAAAGAGGGATGCAGGAATAAGTTATAGGCAAAACGATATTTATTCACTTATAAAGATGAATGGCTCAATATGGTCCTTTACTAAGTTAATTTATTTCAATAATTCAACTAGAATATGGTGTAAAAGTTAATTTATTTCAATAATTCAACTAGAATATGGTGTAAAAGTTAATCTATTTCAGTAATTCAACTTAAAAGGTGAAACTAATATATTACCTAGTCTTATTACATGCAAAGCAAGATATGTTAAACCTTTATTTGTTATAATTTTGATGATGGAATTGTTTATTGACTTCATAAAATATTCTCTAATTTATTTTTTATTTGGGGTTTTCATAAACTTTGAGCCATAATCAGAGAGCAGTGTCTTGCTGCTGCTGCACGCAGTGACGGACGCTGGCTGATTTATGGTTCCGCGTTACACCAACGCAGAGCTTACAGCCGCGTTTATACTTGCAGTTCAGAACGCGTACGCGAGACGCAGGATACGCGTGACGTCACGTCTCGCGTATCCTGCGTATCCTGCGTACATTTGACGCGTCGACGTGCACGTTCTCAAAAAGACACTGAACGCGTACGCGACCTGCAGTTCTTGCTCTGGCCGCTAGTATCGCTGTTCCCGGTCTGATCCCAGCTGGCACGACTATGCTGCTCTCCCCTGGAGAAAGTTCCCCGTGCATATATTTATGCAATATTTAACTTCCCCCCAGGGTTTCCGTTGTCCGGTAAAATATGCCGAAGTCCGGTATTTTATAATCTCTCCGGTCAAAATACTCACTGGTGCTGCGGGACTAGAGTCCCCGGGAGTACCGCGGATGGCGAGCCCCGGACAACCCCCGGCGGCCGAGCCCCGGTGGCCGAGCCCCGGCCGCCGAGCCCCGGCGGCCGAGCCCCGGTGGCCGAGCCCCGGTGGCCGAGCCCCGGCCGCCTAGCCCCGGCCGCGGAGCCCCGGCGGCCGAGCCCCGGCGGAGGTACGCGCCGAGCCTCGGTGCCTCCCGGAGCCGGGAGGAAGCGGAGCCGGGAGCCGGGAGTCAATTGACGGGACTTATTTTATTTTAAATACTCTGTTTTTCAATAAAAATACTATTGAATGACTTGCAAATGAATGACTTGGAATCATATTAGGAACAATACATTTTTTTACCATGTTAATCTTTCTTATATTGACATCTACTTCTCCATATGAACCTAAAATTAACTGGATTTATTGTTTCGTCATTCTTGTTGAGATGGGTAAGGAGAATGCTGGATAAATTAGTCTGGAAAGACTATCCATTTTTAATAATAAGCAATAATAAGATAAGATAAAATAGTCCTTTATTACTCCCTCAACGGGGAAACTCACGTAGCAGAAGTACACACACACATACAGGGAAGGGGGTAAAACAGTAATATAAATAAGTAATACACATTAAAAAAAGAGTAATAATAATAATAATAATAATGTTGTGGTTTTCTTTAGCTTCCTTCTAGGCACCCAGAGCTTTACAGAGATCATTATTCATTCACACACATCCTCCCCGGTGGTGGCTCCGTTTGTAGCCGCAGCTGCCCTGCAGACTGACGGGAGCGTGGATGCCATATCGCGCCAAACGGCCCCTCCGACCACCACCAACATTCATACACATTCAAACACATTCACACGATGTTATAATCTCCTACATCATCCAATATTGTCCTGTAAAAGTGTTCGTTTTTCTAATCTGCTACCGCTGCTGCTGCTACTACTTCTGCTACTTAATATAAGTAGCTTTTCCAACTGTTGCTCTGCTTACTGCCCCCTATCGGTCACCATCGGTATGACAGGCTCTACTCGGGTGGTACGCGACGTACGCAGTGGAGCATGAACAGACACGTTCGCAGGGTACGCAGGATACGCAGCCACCTGCGTAGAGTATATTCCCGCCTTACGGGGTAGGATACGCGGGAGCGCGAACGTACGGTGCGCGTCGCCACGTAACATCATGCAGCCACATCATGCGTAACATCATGCAGCCACTTCTCGGCGAACACACACTCCACACTCGGCGAACACACTATCCACGGGTAGTGGTTCAGTTTGGCGTCTCTTTGTAGTTGGTGGTGGTGGAATGCCAGAATAATTACTTAATGGCGCTTGCTTCTTGGACATTTTGACGAGAAGTGTCGGGGTTTGTTCTGTAAAGCTGATGCTTACCTCTCTCCCTGCGCAACCCACCGCAGCAACGGACGCGCTGTGATTGGCCAGTACCAACTTTGAGTGGGAGTTCTGGGGAAAAGCTCTCCCAATAGATTTTTTAATATTAGTATTCTGGTCTGGCCACAACCAATAATATGAGCCCCAGCTGTTGGTACGCAAAAGCGCTTCGCAGCACAAGATTGACAGCGCACTGTGGATTTTGACGGCGCATGCGCTCTGGCGGCCCACTTATGTGCAGCCCTGACTATAAAGCTGTTATCCTGCTCTGTTTTTTTAGTTGAAATTGAATAAAAGTTGAAATTTCGAGAATAAAGTCGAAATTTCAACTTTATTCACGAAATTTTGTACTATTTGTACTTGTAAAAATATTTTGTGCGTGTGAAAAAAATATTTGTACTTGTAGAAATATTTTGTGCAGGTTCAAAAAAGTATTTGTACTTGCAAAACATATTTGTACTTCTAGATACAAAGCTACAAACCTTTTACAAAGCTACAAACCTTTTTTACAAAGCTACAAACTTTTTTTACGAAAGCTCCAAACTTTTTTTCAAAAGTTACAAACTTTTTTTACAAAGCTACAAACTTTTTTTACAACTACGAGTTTTGGCAGTGTTTTGACGTGCCAAAACTAACAGCCAATCAGCGATCTTTGGCACGGGTTTCAAAGGGTTTCTGGAGAGCCAATCAGATCATTGCATCGCCTACTGGCGTCGCCGCCATATTGGATGTGGCAAGACTGCGCTGTAAACTAATACAAGTAAATGGACTTATTTTCATAAAGCACCTTTCTACAAAGAAATTTACGTTTTACCTCTCATTTATTCATTCACACACGCACTAATATACTTGGGAAACAATTAGGCACCAAATATAATATATTTAATTTTCTCAGATGGCAAAAATAAGAACTTTATTGATCCCACATAGGAGTAATTCATGTTATATCAGCTATAGAGAACAAGGTAGTGCCGAAAAACAATATATATCCCCCCTCACAAAAATAGAGACATATTTTTTTATCAACAAAACAAATAAAAAAAATTCAAATAACAAAATAACATATTTGAACCATTTTTCAGACAATAAAATAACAATAACATAAAATGTAATGTAATGTGTAAAGATGTAAAATATGCTTTGTTAAGGTTGTGAATGTGTATTCACACCAATATGACGGGCCACAGCCTTATAACTACGAACCCGTTAGGCCCCCCACGTTCTTTTGATTGACAGCTGAAACTCGCTTTTTAAAAGGCTGATTTATGGGTCTGCGTTACACCAACGCAGACCCTACGGCGTAGGTTACGCGGCGACGCACAGAACGCTGCGTGCGCCGCGTAACCTACACCGTAGGCTACGCCGTCGATTTTACGCGGAACCATAAATCCGCCTTTATTCACTGCAGCACCCGTGCTCCTGAAATGCTCCGAAAATAACTCCTTAAAAACGGGTGAGTACTTGTAATCGGTCTATGTTTGTACTTTCTAAACAGAAAACAGGCTTATTATCTTCTCTTTTTTTTAAAAAGCATCCGAAATAGCCGGGTATTTTTAAAACCGAATACTTCCCCCCCTTCGTTTATCCACATTACATCGTTGTTAAAAAAAAAAACCTTCCACACAGAACCGAAGATCTGCGTTTTCGACCACTTTCATAAGCACAGACCTGTAGATCATCTGGTCTTCCGGACTCCGGGCCGCCTCCGCGGCGCAGTTACCCCGGGATCCGCGCCTCCTCCTCGGGCAACGAGCTGGAGTTTCCCCGTGTCCGCCACGGAGCTGCCGCATTAATCGACGCAGCCCTGCTGCAGCCCAGCTGCAGCCCAGCTGCAGCCCAGCTGCAGCCCTGCTGCGCGTCGCCGCGTACCCTACGGCGTAGGCTCCGCGTCGGTGTAACGGTGTCAAGAGCAGAGACCATTTATTTAATAAATAGCTTGGAGGACAGATGGTGGATCATCTGCAGTTCTGGATCGCACGTTAGACGTCAGACTCAGAGCAGATTTGTTGTTGTTTTGGAGCATAATGTGACGTTCGAAAACGCAAAACTCCGGTTGTCTCTGTCTACACCAGGTCTACACGCATCTACATAAACGGAGTTTTCAAAAATCTTCCCTTTGCCCGGAGTTTTTTTAAACATTCGTTTATTTGTGTTTTCATGTGGCTGACAGGTCCAAACGTAGGAAAATATCTTGGGTTTAGCAGATACCCGGCTACGTGTGTACGGGGTCTGGGCATACAGATGGGGCAGCTGTGGAGACTGCTCCCTGGTGTGACGTCATATGACGCTGTGTTCGAAAAAAAAAACGTTTGTACGAGCTTGGCTAAAATCAGCCACTTTTTCCTCTGAATAAGTGCCCTTATGTCTTGTAAAACATATTAAATCCTACATTAACTTCTCACATAGTCATTTTCACATAAGGTCAGGTATCATTTTTGAAAAAATTCTAACCTGCAATATGCTCTTTAAGCATTAATCTCGAAATTTCGACTTTTTTCTCGACATTTCAACTTTTTTCTCGATATTTTGAATTTTTTCTCGAAGTGCATAATGAAAAAAAAAAAATCTTCCTTCTCTAAAATATTATTTCTATTTTTCTCCTGCCTGGCCTTAATACTCTTCCGTAGTAAATACACTACTAACTGTGTTCAAACTTGTTTTGTGTCAATTCTTATTTTTATTAAAGTTGTTTATCTTGAAGGTATAAAGTTTTCCCTGTATTTAGATGCACATCCTGCCCTGGTTTGTTTAGTTTGTTTAATCCAGCAGCAGCAGCAGGATGTTTGGATGATCCAGCTCACTCACACTTTCATTCATCACTAAATTATCCTGAGCTCGCCGAGCGGCCAGCGACCATTCTCATTAGCACATGACAAAGAAGCACAGCACACAAAACAAATCTATGCATCCCCGGAATATTATCTGGAATTATTTGGTTTATTAGCATATTAACTGGATTTGGGCTCATCTGTCCTCTGGAGCTCCAAACGGGATTAGCATGTGGACGGAGCAGATGGAGGAAATGTCAGGCCTGTGATGGGGACACTCGTCATGTGCTGGTGTTTCCTCACAGCTGCTGCTCAGCTCCAAATAAGAGCGGGATGGTTCCACAAAGGACTGATCTGTTCAGGCAGAGGTTCTTTTAGGTTTTTCACTCAGAATATACCGTGTATCACATGTTTTGGCAATTTTATTATATTTCTGGCAAAAAGTCAGTACTGCATTTTTTTTGTATTTTTAAGCCGCTACTTTTTTCATGGGTTTTGAACCCTGCGGCTTATACAAAGGTGCAGCTATTCTGTGGATTTTTCTTCCACCGCTCGGGGCGCTCTAACCGGAATTAGAATCGAAACTAAGACAAAATAAATTCAAAGAAGAATACACTACTTCTTCTTTAGCAACCGGTTATTTTCTCTTGGTTCTGTCCCATTTTAATCAGCAAAGTTGCTGCCGTGTTAAAGATACTGTTAGGAAAGGATCTATTTAGGTACAAACATGTACATCATTTACAGCAAAAAAACGCTTCTGCACATGTAGTACTTGCATATCTTTTTTTTAAAATAGAGCGGATGCGGCTTATAGTCCAGAAAATACGGTATATACATATTATATATACCCAACGTCACTGGAAAGGCAATCCCATGTTCTCCCAGGGTCCTGATTAATGACGACTGTTGAACTAGTGACCAGTTACAAATATCTCAGCACTATAATTGATAATAGGCTCAAATTTGATGTGAGTTGTGATACGCTTTGCAAAAAAGGTCAACAACGCCTCTTTTGTCTGAGGAAGCTGCTAAATTCCAGGTAGACAAAACCCTGATGAAAATATTTTATAGTGCTTTTATTTAATCTGTTATTTCATTTTGTATCATTTGTTGGTACGGAAATCTTGCCAGGAAGAAAAAAAACTCCCTGGGGAGAATTATACGTGTTGCTTCTAAAGTTGCTGGGGTGAAGTTCAGCAGTCTGGACCAAATGTTTAATTCTCAGGTGCTTAAGAAAGCAAACTCACCCTCTTAACCATGAATATAAGCTTCTTCCCTGTGGCCTTCACATAACTGTTCCGCCAGCGACAAAAAATAGATATAAATGTTCCTTTGTGCCTCTCTCCATTAAGGCTTTGAACGCTGCAGAGAAGAGGAGGTAACTGTGGTTTAGAACCTGGTCCATGCTGCCACCTGTGCTGTTGAAATTCATTTAAAACTATTTATGCTGATCGGTAGTCTTCCTTTTTATTGTTTCTCCCTCCTTGTGTTCTGTGGGCGATGATCTCGGTGCATCTGATCATGTATGTTTTTATGTGTGAACGTGGCTGTATGATGAATGTGTAATGAATGTTTATATCTGCTGCAAACCTAATCGCCCTTCAAGGGATGAATTCATAAAGTGAAGTGACTCTCAGTTAAACCTACATTACAAAGAAAAAGTTGTGTACCTGGCAGGATTAACAGCTGCTAAAAAAATGCTTGCTCGTGGATGGAAACCACTATCATCTACCAACATGTCACTGGTTTAATCTGTTTATGGACATTTTACATATGGAACCTTCAGTGGCAAGAATTCATGGTGCCGGACCAGGACATTAAAAATATGGACACATGCCATTGAAAACTTTAAAGAACTGAACATTGACTGAACATTGATCTAATTTTTTTTTCTTGCTTGTTTTGTCCTGTTGTTGTGTTATTGCTGTCTTGTTGGATCTCTACAGGGTGGGTGGGGTGACGGGTGATTTAAAGGTTTTTGCTATACAATTGCGTGCATAATTGTTTGATTTAAATTGTATGCATCAACAAAATAAAAAACAGTTGATCACAAAGCGTATGCCAGGAGTCACCAACTATATTTGTCAGAGGGCCAGAATTTTACCTGACAGTCACCTTGGGGGCCGGACCCTCAAATAAAAATTAAATAAAAATCACATTTTGGCATAACATTATTATTTGATGTTTATTGTTTATATTTTTTTTCCATTTCATTACAAAACTGAAGGCATTTTTAGCCTTTATGAGTCAGTCTCCTATCACCTAGACCAGGCAAAATATCTCTATACCTCCTGGTGGATGACTGGTGTTTGTTTTTCAAGTGGTCTATAAATAAAGTTGACTCAACAAACACCACGGAAGTGATAGGAAAAGGCCTCTTAAGAGGTAAAATGGCTCTCAAAGGCCATGAAACCAAAAGTTGATGTGGAAAACAGATCCTTTAACGATGACTAGACCAAAAAGTAGGCGTTTATCATGCCAACCTTCCAAAATGCATCACCTGTTCACCTCATTTGCAACGAAACTGTTGCTGTTGCAAAAGAATATAATCTGCGCTGTCACCACAACATAAACATACAAATTTCAAGGATTCATATCCTGAGCTGTCAGAGTATGGAGTAAGAAAGCTTTCAAAAAAGATGTGTCCATGTTATAACTATTCATAATGATAAACATTTGTATGTAAATAAAAAAAGTTGTACCCAAAATTCTGCTGTCACACACGAGTCTGATTATTATTAGGGTTAGGATTGTTTTTATGCGAGTATGAAAAGCTGTGAGTGCAAAGTCTTGTGAATACAACTCTAATTTCTACGAATACGAGTCTTCACTGTGAACACGAATTCAAGTTTGTGGATACGAGCCGAAAAACTGTTTAAGTGGCTTAAGTTGACTAATTAGCACTAATGAAGACAAAAACCAAACTAATTTGAGATATAATGTTGACCAAAATATGGCTTTTAATGATTTAACGTTATAACTTGTGCCAATTGGCGTATAGATCGGTCCATTTTGTATATTTATAATTAGTGGGGAAAAAATCGATACGCAATATATTGTTGCGCTCTCTGTCGCAATAAATAATCGATAAACTGACGGCAAATATTGATTTTATTACAACACACATAATGGATTTACGTGGTTGTCACCGTACTAATGTTCATGCACTTTAATTTGTCCAACAGTGTTTACATTTACAGGACTAGGAGGCAGTGAGGAAATATACAAATGCACTTTCTTTGTACATTGGATGAAGTTTTGGCATTGAATAAATGCATAACTACAGACGTTTTCCTTTTTATGGGTATTTTTGCTTTTTCAGTCACATATATCGTGATATATCATTGATGAAATGTCTTACAATATATCGAATATCGTAGATATCGTGTATCGTGATATTATCGTTATCGTGAGCCACATATCGCCACATTATTGAATCGTGAGTTACCGTATCGTCCCACCCCTATTTATAATACAGGACTGTCTCAGAAAATTTGAATATTGTGATAAAGTCCTTTATTTTCTGTAATGCAAAAATGTCATATATTCTGGATTCATTACAAATCAACTGAAATATTGCCAGCCTTTTATTATTTTAATATTGCTGATCATGGTTTACAGCTTAAGAAAACTCAAATATCATATCTCAAAAAATTTGAATATTCTGGGAATCTTAATCTTAAACTGTAAACCATAATCAGCAATATTAAAATAATAAAAGGCTTGCAATATTTCAGTTGATTTGTAATGAATCCAGAATGCATGACATTTTTGTTTTTTTAAATTGCATTACAGAAAATAAAGAACTTTATCACAATATTCTAATTTTCTGAGACAGTCCTGTATAGTGTATATATAACGTTAATTGTATACGTTTGGTTTAAATTCCTCTTTGCTGACTGTTCTCGATCAGTGCAGAGTTATTTACAAAATGGACCAATCTATACGCCAATTGGCACAAGTTATAACTTTAGCTGTGATGGTGCTTCCCCTGCGTTACCGTGTCCATGGCTGCTCTGTTGCCAACAATCCTCAGCTTCGGTGCATCATTCACGGTTCGATTGCTTTCCCCTGTGACGTCATTTCAACAGTTTTTCCACTCAAACTTGAATTCGTGTTCACAGTGAAGACTCGTAATTGTAGAAATTAGAGTTGTATTCATAAGACTTTGCACTTGCAAAAACAATCCTAACCCTAATAATTTATCAGACTTGTGTGTGACAGCAGAATTTTGGGTACAACCTTTTTATTTACATAGTCAGAGAAGAAACCAGTCGTGGGCTGGATTGGACGGTTGGGCGGGCCAGATTGGGCCCGCGGGCCTCCAGTTGATGATCACTGGTGTAGACCACACTAACATCAGAGCTGATGGTGTCTCTCCAGCAGCAGCTCTGAGACCCGGCTGATGATGTCAGGATGCAGCAGGCAGCCCAGCAGGTCATTAGTGGTTATGTTCACCGTGGACTCCTCGCTGTCCTCCGGGGAGAGTTCTGGTGACCCGTCTGGGCCGTCGCTCGGTCCACAGAGTCTGCTAGTGGAGGAAGGTTTAGTTCCTGGTGTCTCTCCCTGAGACGCCACATCGGAGCTCAGACCAGTCCGGACTTCTACATGGTTTGGGTTCCTCCTAATCTGTTGTTCTCCTTCACAACTCACAGGGAGGAGATGTGTCCCGAAGGGAGCAGTGAACGGAGCAGGATCCCCCCTGCTGCCCCTCTGGTGTCCACACCAGTCTCTCTTGGCAGGACGGGAGTCTCCCACGTTGCTGTTCCTCCTCTGAGGGCACGCCCTCACCGCTAGGTTCACGTAGCGCATGTTCTCCTCGTGGGTTACATTCTCATCCTGCAACACAAGGAGAGACAACATCATCTAAGAGGTTTCCAACTGGTTTTGTCCCAGTCCCACCATTATAACCAAGAAGCAACTCGGGGACCAACTGCTTTAGGGGATGTTTGTTTTATTTTTCACCTTGCTTTAAAACAGAGGTGTCTTCAGTATTCACATTCATTACTCAGGTAGAAGTATAGATACTAGAGTTTAAAAATACTCCTGTAGAAGTTGAAGTATCAACTCAAGTTTTTTACTCAAGTAAAAGTATAAAAGTACTGGTTTCAAAACTACTTAAAGTATAAAAGTAAAAGTAATGTAAGGGGGAAAAAAGCCATTGAAAATGAATGTATCTTAGTATAATGCAAATATATTAAAGAACCATATGTGTACTATTGATCATTAACATGTGTTTCAGAGAGCAGGAGATATGATGACTAGTTGCCTATAAGTATTGTAATGGTGCAAAAAGTCAAACTTCAGAGGCATGTTATCATTTATCCTAACCTTTATTGGAATGTACATCCAAGTTTAGTTGCAGGAATCTGAGGGAACGGATGTAAGAACAAAACTGGACAAGAACATCTGAAACAACCACAACCAAATTCACTCTATCCGGATGGAGCAATTTAACTGGATAGTTTTTTTTAAAGGCCGAAATGAAATAGAGTAACAAGGCTGTTTTTAAAATGTAAGGAGTAAAAAGTACAGATAATTGTGTGAAAATGTAAGGAGTAAAAGTAAAAAGTCGTCTGAAAAATAATTACTCCAGTGAAGTAAAGATAACCAAGATTTCTACTTAAGTAAGGTAACAAAGTATTTGTGTCAAGTAAGGTGTTCCTTACTTGACACCTCTGCTTTAAAATAAGAGTATGGGCCTATATAGGCTATTTATTTGCATCAGTGTCTATTCTTATTGGCACCTTTTGTTCTAAAAAAACAAAACAAAAAACAGTCAATGAAAAATGAACAATAGGAAGCCAAGAGGGCTTATAATGTTACAAAGTTCACTCTCAATCATTTGACATAATTTGGATTGGTAAATTATTCACAAAAATGAAAAGTAAATGGAAAACAAATTGAGTCTAAAGAATAAATATATATTTTTTAAATTATTCACGGACCACCTGCAATACCGCCACAGACCACCAGAGGGCCGCGGACCACCGGTTGACAATCCCTGTTCTAAGAGAAGAGTACGACACAGGCACGTATTTTCCTGCTCTGAATTTTAATTAGGCGCTTTCCTTTTTCAAAACCCAACGGTCTGAAAAAAATGAAGCTTTAAAACGATGAAAATGTTTGACTTTAATGAGTTTAACCAGTTGGAAAAAAAAAACATATACAAGCCAATTAATCCTGGACCAGATTCACCTGCAAGGCCTGGGGAGGGAGCAGCGTTCTAGTCTTTGATTAAAGTATTACCTTACTGTGAACTCTAAAACGTGGCCATGAGACATTTCTTGTGAAGTTCAGTAATTGCTCTTGTACTCCAGTCCAGTCCAGTCCAGCTCCAACCTTTATTTTACTATAAGTACTTGCGACTTGTCTTGGACCGGATTTGTAAATCGGAGACGAGTCCTCGGATTTTTATTTTGTTTTCTGTAACTTGCCATAAGACAATATTTAAACTTAAGTTAAATTTTAGTTGTCTGCAGGCAGCGTGTTCTCACATGCAGTCAGTTCATGTTATACATGTGTCATGTTTAGGAACAAACTAATCACGCTTAGATGCCAGGAGGAAAAGGTCCCTACAACTGTCCGCTTCACTTTTCCCACGTAGAAATAAAAAGTGAGCTGTGAAGTACAACTGTAGGGAGATGATGAGGAAGACTTCCAACTCCAACCACAACTAGCAGGAACTGGCCCAGATAGTCGGAGATATGTTCCTGTATTGGCGCTTTTCCACCAGCACCTACTCAACTCTACTCATCTCAACTCGGCCAAGTTTCTTTTCCATAACAATTCCCACCTGGAGCAGAAGTAGGAGGTTGAAGTGAAGCTGCTGTGACATATTTGATTGTGTATCTAAAGGAAGAAGACAACAACACTAAAGATGTAGAACCTGGAGGAGATGATAGATGTGCTGCTGGATCTGTGGTTTGTGTTTGATACCAAGTTAAAAAATGAGAGTGAGAGAAGCTTCAAGCAGCAACGCTTTTTTTTCTTTCGTTTGTTTGTCTCTGCTGCTGAAAAGTCAGCTGGAGTCGTGAGCAGCTATGAAGAGACAGAGTTCCTGGTAGATCTGGTCGTTCCTTATCTCCGTCTAGATCCCTTTCTAATTCTCTCCTCAGCCACCAGGTTTATGAACATCTGCACCTCAGATGCTGCCGTTGCTGGTTGAATAAAATGAACCAGAATCCGTCAGAGTCTCTTTCTCTGATTTCCTCCTCCTGACTCAGACGTCTGACTCCAACCCCCCGACCAATCGGTGGCCTGTAGTGTGATGATGTCAGATACAGCCGACTCAGCAGCTTAGAACCTCAGCAGAATAGTTACAGAAAAGTATCTACTCTGCACGTTAGACCCCTGGTGGAGAAGAACCAAACCGAGTGGAGGAGAGTCAGGCTGAGTAGGTTCTAGTGGAAAAGCGCCATAAGTTTGCTCAGTTTCGTGAGCGGTGCTTGCTCTTCTTTCGTGGTCCGTTAGTCTGCTGGTAGCGTGCAGAGCTGCACATGTGGCCCATTAATGCTAAAATGGGGTTAACTCTGTAGCAAGTTCATATTTATGAAACCTATATAATTGCACTAAAGCACATTAGAGTGCTGCGATTGTGAGAGTTTTACATCTTAAGATGCAACAAGGGCTTGTATGATAAAAATGCTTAAGATGTATTTTAGACTGCTAGAGTGTTTCGTAAAAGAAATTTCTTTAAAATGTGCACGCCTAACTCTTTTTCTGGAACTCCATATTGGATCATCTAACAGCTGTTACTCATGTATTATTTCTGGCTTAATGCAATCAAAAAACACATGGTAAATCAGTTTTGCTGGCTTGGTGATGTAGCTGGTTCTAATAATAACAATAATGCATTTTATTTATAATGTACTTTACATTACTGAGAATCTCAAAGTGCTACAGTTTGATAATTAAAAGGGAAACAGAAATAATAAAATCAAGATAAGAGATAAAAGGGATAAAAAGTCAAGACATGGGTAAAAAGAGAATAAAACAATTAAAAACAGCAACTAGGGGAAAAAAATATTGTTTAGTGATAGAATGCTTTGCTAAAAAGAAAGGTTTTTAGTCCACTTTTAAAATTGTCCGTGGTTTGTTCTCAACAAAAAAGTAGTAGTAGTATTATTAATAGTCTTAATAATACTACTTATACTGCCACTAATAGTGTAATTCATATAATTAATAGTCTCTATCCTGGTTTCACAGCGTATGATGGTTTTCAGAGATAACCTGGGCCTTTCCTCAGTGGAAGAGGAACCACTGAGGATACTGTAGCTGCAGGGGGAGGACGGAGTGAAAACCCGACAGAAGGTTATTACATGTTACCTCTGTGGGGTTGAGCCAGCTATCGGTGCCGTCATCACTCTCAGCACGTTTAATTGCCCAGACAACCGTCTTGGTCACAGCTTCAGCAACCCTGGCCATGCCGTCCACTTCCTGTGCAGGAGCAGGAATCAAGCATCAGAAAAATGAATATCACTAATAGATCTGATTCCACTGAGTGATGAGGATGTTGTCCTGGGGGGTGATGCAGACAGTTATCAGGTCTGGAACAGGAACAGGAACAGTTTCAGAGAAACCCTTTAATACACATTTGTAAGACTCAGAGTTTGGTACTTACTTTGGTACTTAAAAAATACATGATAAAGATGTGAAACTGGAACAACTGATCAACATGATCAGGAGTTAGTTCTTCCAAGCAACGTGTTTAGTTTTTTTAGTTTAGTTTAGTTTATTGGTCCTTTCAATTTCCACAACACAAATAACCCAAAGTACAGGTGTAAATCGTCAATGTAATAGAAAAACAAAATGTTGTTGTGTGTATGTACATATATATATATATATATATATATATATATATATATATATATATATATATATATATATATATATATATATACACACACACACACATATATATATATATATATATATATATATATATATATATATATATATATATATATATATACACATACACACACATATATATATATATATATATATATATATATATATATATATATATATAAACCAGGGCCAAAAGGTGTAGACTGAAGCCTAAGCTTATGACGCCTACCCTTTACACAAGAAAAAAATAAAGGAAAAAAAAAAGTTAGCTTTTATAAACTAGTGCATTTAAGATTTAGAGAATGAAACAAAATACATAAATAAATCCACATGAGAAGTTTAGTTTAGTTAGTATATACAAAGTATGTACTAACTATATGCTTCCAGATTCTGGTTTGAGTATAAACAAAATAACTGTACATAAACATACAACATATTCCATATGTCATTACTAAATATCATTCCATACAGTATGTATATATATATATATATATATATATATATATATATATATATATATATATATATATATATATATAAAAGCACATACATACATGTCCATAGGTACATGCCTATGTGTATTATACCTTTGTTTTATATCTATTAATCATTTGTATTTATAGGTGCTTTTGAATTGTAATAACGTACTACACATTTTCATTTCTGTATCTAAACTGTTCCACAGATTAACTCCTGTCACTGAGATCATTGTTGTTTAACGTTGGTTCTTGCCTTTGTTTTCCTGAACATAAATGTTCCTCTTAGTTCATATTGGCTAACTCTGCTTTGGAAGAGCTCCTGAATACTGTCAGGAAGTGTTTTATTGCTGATTTTAAACATAAAATGCACTGTGTCACCTCATACGAGGCGTCATGTTAACGTTTTGGGGGTTTAGATGAAGACCTCTCAGGACAGAAGGGAGAGTGGACAGAGTTTTCTCACCAGCTCGATCCAGGAGTTGACGCTGACAGTGACGGGATCTATGGACTCCACGTAGTGCCACCAGTGCCTCGGGACATACAGCACCTACGCAAATGAGAGGAAGGAAGATTACAAACAGCTTAGGAATCCAATAACAACACCCTTTCACTTGAGATTTTACAGCTTGTTTTCCAAAGCCAGAGTTAAAAACTGGAGAAATCCATGAGTGCACTTATCGTCCACTAGATGGCAGCATACACCTTCCCCAACGCTTTTAGAGCTCAATCTATTCATGCAAAGACTTTATTAGACAGCTGACGGATTCAAGAATCCTGCCACAGTCTTCTTTGGTCTGTCCAGACAAGAAGAATCTGTCCTCTGAGTTACTGTCAGTGTTGTTTGGACATGAACCTTTTTATTTGATTGTTGTTGCTGCTGCTGTCTTGGCCAGGTCTCTCTTGTAAAAGAGGTTTTTAATCTCAATGACAATTTGTTACCTGGATAAATAATATAGTTTAGTTAACAGTTTGGAAGTGTCAGGTCAAATCAGGCTGGAATATTGACTAGAAGAGCTAAAGGTCATTTAAATGTGCAGCTGCCGAACACATGGAACGTCCAAAGTGCAAAAATGAAGACCGTCACTCATTTTAAGACAGGACTTGGTTACGCAAACTTACTTCGATATTATTGTTTTTATAAAGAAAATGTGAGTCAGATAACACAAGATTTACCAAGAATAGAATAGAATTTTTAAACAAATAACAGCCCAAGGGTCAGGGGGTGACTATGACTTATAAATCAATTCACAAGCAGCCAGCAGTTATTTAAAGCTGGGATTTCTGTTCCTGATAAGCAGGTACTTGGTACGCTAGAGGAGATTCAGAACGGAACATAGTGAAGAGAGACAGATGGCTCAGTTCTTTGTTGCCAACTTGACTCAGGAGCAACTAAAACAACACAGCTGGAGCCTGAAACAAAGTAAAGGGGACCGAAAAGAAGAAGAAGAAGAAAAAAGCAGAAGGACCTTCACACTGATTGTCAATTCATCTTCATTAAAGTGAATCTCACCTTTATACTTTGATTAGCAATTTTCTGTTTTAGTGGTCAAAGAAAATGTTGACGGTAGTTTATAGAAAAGACATCTCATTGTGGATGTCGATGATCAGAGCTTAACTAGAAGGCAAGTCAACATCTTTTCTTGGCAGAGGTGTATAAAGTACTTGAAAAAAGTAACTAAATAAAAGTAGAAATACCATAACTGAAAAAGACTTTGGTAAAAGTTAAAGTCACCCATAAGAAAATTACTTGAGTAAAAGTCTTAAAGTAGCTCACATTAAATGTACTTAAGTATCAAAAGTATCTTGTGAAAAAATATACTCAAGTATCAAAAGTATTTTATAGTACGCATGAAAAGAAGCAACACAGCCAAAAATTATCCTTCCCTTGTTTTTTTTATTTTACTTTCAGGTGAATGAAATGTGGTATAGAATACAACACCAAAAATAAACTTTCTTGCAAAATATAATTCTTTGATTATTTTAATTTGTAACAGGTAACGAGGTGGCAAATGTCAAAGTAACAAAGTAAAAGTATATTTTTTAACTTTTAAATGTAGTGAAGTAAAAGTAAAAGTCCTGATTAAAACAAAAACGCAAGTAAAGTAAAAATCCTCAAAGAAAACTACTTAAGTAGTGTAAGGAAGTACATCTACTTTGTTACTATACACCTCTGTTTGTTGGTTCTTCAATAAAATCTCATTGAATCCAGGATTTTGAGCCCCCTGTTAGTACAATGCAGCTCAGTAGTGGACAGACTCAGCTGGGGCATTGGCCGCTTGTTTTACTCAGAAAATCTCACAGAATTATAGTAAATACATTTTTAGAAACCTTCAGAATAAAAAAAAACAATAAAATCCTTTTTTTCCCTTTAGAAACTTCAACAGAGCTCGGAGTAGCTACAACACAGTCTACATGCTCTGAAATGTACGGAAGAGTATCAGGGCAAGGCAGGAGAAAAATAAAAATAATATTTTAGAGGAGGAAGATTTTTTTATAATTATGCACCTTGAGAAAAAAGACGAAATGTCGAGAAAAAAGTTGAAATGTCGAGATTAATGTTGAAGTACAATTTTGAGAAAAAAGTCGAAATGTTGAGAAAAAAGTCAAAATTTCGTGAATAAAGTTGAAATGTTGAGAAAAAAGTCGAAATGTTGAGATTAATGTTGAAACACGATTTCAAGAAAAAAATAAAAATTTCGTGAATGAAAAAGTTGAAATGTTGAGAAAAAAGACAAAATTTCTACTTTATTTATGAAATTTCGACTTTATTCTTGAAATTGTATTTCAATATTTATCTTACTTTTTTTTAAATATATGTTGTAGCAGTAACTTTAAAGGTTCTGACCTGTCCAGGGTGCAGCGTGACCACGTGTTTCCGTGCTAGTTGAAAGGCCGGGAATCTGGTCAGGTCTGGATGTAGAACATCCACCGAGCTGAAGACGCTGGACTCCTCGTAGGGGATCCGGGTCGGGTAGAGCTTTGCTGTGTCCTCTGGAGGGAAGAGGTGCCAGCGCTTCCTACAGCCAGGAAATATTAACTTTAATCTCAAACATCACCTCATGGCTAAAGCTGACAACTGATGATGACAAAACATTAAAAAAAAACTATCATGAGAGTAATCGTATGTATAAAATGAATCCAAAGTTTGTTTGAATGTTTATTTCGGTACATTTGTAACCGAAAGGGTGTAGGTAGAAGCAAGGCTTATACTGTATATACCTACCCCTATTACTGGTACCGTACATTGGTTTCAGGAAATAAAGAAAAGGCACAGAGCTCAAAATCCAAAGATAACTTAAATTTCCCATCATAGCAAAAATAAAAAAGCGCTCATAGCTCAAAAACCCCAAAAATAACTTAAATTTCCCATCATAGCAAAAATAAAAAAGCGCTCATAGCTCAAAAACCCAAAAAATAAACTTAAATTTCCCATCATAGCAAAAATAAAAAAGCGCTCATAGCTCAAAAACCCCAAATATAAACTTAAATTTCCCATCATAGCAAAAATAAAAAGTAGTGCATTGCGCAAAACCCAAAATATAACAGTACAGAAGTTGGCAAACTTAGTTTTCCATATACCATAACGGGAAATTACGTAATTTTTATCAAGTCTTTTAAGGCTGGATAGTGTACGACATGATTTGATATTTACAGGACAGTTGTTCCAGATGTTCACCCCAGATACACAGTGATTTTTTACATTGGTTCGGATCTTCGCTTTTTCAAATAATAAAGTTCCTCTCAAAGTCCAAGCCGGTCTTGTTCTTTCAGAGGATAAAAGCTAGCAAGGCAAACCAATGTAAGGCACTTTTTTTTTTAAACCAGAAACATAAATTATATTCCTGAATTGTCAGTTTGAAAAAAAATAAAAAAATAAAAAAGTTGCCCCTATTGTTTTTTTTTTCCTTCATTTGACCCACCAGGGGGCTCGGTGTCATGGTATCAATCAGCACCGTTGTAGTTCCTCAGATCTGCAGTGTCAACAGACAGATTAAGCTGCATTTCATTCCATTTCAGATCAATACCAAATAAGAGAACCTGAGACCCAATTACATGAACTGTTGCTCCCTGCCGGTACAGTAGAATGAGATCAGGTAGACCTTTTCCCTCTCATTTCTTGACTCAGGGTGCCCCAGACAAACGCTCACTCCTCTCCAATTTCCTTCTTCTTTAGTGAGCAAAGCTACTAATTCAATGTTTTCCAGAGGGCAGAGGACGGATCACAGTAACCTGCAGCCCGAGCATCGCAGGAGAACCGGCAGAAAACTCTCCCAAACGGCAGCACGCTGCAAAAACTCAAAATCTTAACAAGAATATTTGTCTTATTTCTAGTTAAAATGTCTCATTTTTAGTCAAAAAAATCTCATTACACTTGAAACGGGTGAAAATTGTTGTTTTTTCCAGTGATGAGTCTTGTTTTAAGTAGATTTTCACTTAAAATAAGTAGCAAAATTCTGCCAGTGGAACAAGATTTTTTTGCTTTGCTTGTAATAAGAAGATGAATCTTGTTCCACTGGCACATTTTTCTACTTATTTCAAGTGAAAATGTACTTAAAACAGGTGAAAATTGTCAAATAAGTTATTTTTCTGGTAATGACTCTTGTTTTAAGTGTAATGAGATTTTTTTGACTAAAAATTAGACATTTTAACTAGAAATAAGACAAATATTCCTGGTAAGATTTTGAGTTTTTGCAGTGCAGATGCTCTTCGATGAGTCATATTTACAGAAAAGAAAAAATAAATCACACCCTCTTTTTAGTGCTATGGTTTTACATACCAGGACACCAAGATTATCTGGTCTATACGAGGCTTTAAAATTAAGTAAATACAACCTCAGTCTGTTTTTACCAAAAATGCAGGAAAAGTGTGTGGAAATAGGTCTAACCTCACTGCTTTAATAGAAAATGAGAAGGTAAATCAAAAGAAAACGGTTGATTGCTCCTATCTCTCTATATGCCGAATGCTTTTTAGCCCAGAATGAGGTTTATTCAGTGGAACGTTTTTGCGAACTGCAGACCAGAGAACAGGTGGTCATGCATGCATGAACAAACCAGCTCTCTAGATGTTGAGCATCACAGCCTGGAAATGAATTCACAAGGAGTGAGACCGACTATGCTTTCTAGACTACAACACCACACCGCAATGTCTTCACATAGAAAACAGTCATATATTATTTAGTGAGAGTATATTTAAAGTCTTTTCTAAACAGTGATACAAAGTGCCAGTCGGAGAGACGAGCTGTGAGATCTAGAGGCTGCTGGGACCTGCAGATTCACCACTTTGGCTGCCTTATGACATGTTAAAGTGCTTTATAAATACAGTTTTGATTGATTTGATTCATGATTATGTACAGCTGAATGTCATCAGCATAAAAATGCAGTAATGTCAAATTACCACATGCCCTTGAACAAACTGGCCCAGAGGTAGCATGTAAATAAAAGGACACCAAGTACTGAGCCTTGTGGTACACCACATGTGCAGTTTTTTTACTTTTTCATCTGATTTTAATTCATATCCAACTAGACAAAGTGGCAATCTTCATTTACCCTTCTGTCCAACATCTGGTCATCAATTTAATATTACATTTAGATCCAAAACTCTGGAATGACTTCAATGTGTCGCTGAAGTCAACATTATCTTTTACCTCCTTCAGAAAGTTATTAAAAAAACATCTTATTCTGTCTTAACCTTCAATGTCTATCTTTAATTTAATCCAGACCTTGTATCCATGTTCTCTTTTACGTTTATATTTATAATTGTTTTAATTTGTTGTACATTATCTTTGTTATTTCATCACAGTTGTTGATGGGAGTGGAACTCTGTACAAGTTCCCTCCATGCACTGTTTAAAAAAAATTGTGCTAAATAAATAAATGAAATGAAACATGTGAACTGAGCCAATAAGGAGGTCAAACTATTCAGACTGGAAAAAGAGACATTACAGAACCGAGTGTTGAAGTCTTAATTTCAACAATGGGAGAGGATAAAACAGTCAACAGTTTCAAAGATGCTACTTAAACCTAAGAAAATCTGCAACATTCACCTCCAACTGCCCCCCTTAGCAGTAAGTCATTGGCAGTGTTGGGACTAACGCGTTATTTAGTAAAGCGTTACAGTAACGCCGTTAGTTTTGCGGTAACTAATACTCTAACGCATTACTTTTTAAATTCAGTAACTCAATTTCCTTTACTCTGTTATTTCTGGCTACAGTGAAGCTTTTTTTCCCCACAGCGGAGACCGGAGGAAACGTAGTGGGCGTGTGTGTGTGCTTTCAAAAACATGACCGGTCATGGCGAGCCAAGAGAGCAAAGCAAGTTTTGCAACGTGGAGATATTGTCATTAAAAGAAATCTCGGACACATCCGAAGTGAATCAAGCCACTCCATGTGAGCAACAGCGGCTGGAGTTTAACTATTGCACGGTATGTGGTAGAAAACATGCTCCCTATTTCTACAGTGGAGTCACTCGCTTTCAGGCAGCTAATTACCATGATACCATGCCCAGGCGGCACGCAGCAAATGGGACGGAAAAATAATATAATGTATTATAATACTATATAATGCTTAGCAGATTTCAGTGATGTGAATGCAAATGAATTGAAACCGTCAAGTTGATCAACAGTTTGTATTATTCTCCATACGGTACCATGGTGAAATGAAGGCTAGAGGGGCATTAATGGGAGCATTTAAAATAATGCTTTTTTTTAAAGTAACTAAAAAGTTACTTTTCATAGTAACTGAGTTACTGAGTTACTTTTTAATGAAGTAACTAGTAACGATAACTAGTTACTATTTTTCCAGTAATTAGCACAACACTGATCATTGGTCACCTTAAATGCCGTCTCTGTGCTCTAAAACCAAACTGTTGACAATATTTCCCTCCATAAATGATATCAACTGGGCAGATATCTCCTTCTCCAAAGCATTGAATTGAAAGGAAAGTTTAGTTAGTAGGTTTGTAGTTCATTCAAAACATGGGGTCCAAATTCGGTCTCTCTGGTAAAACAGGTTACAACTGTCCGGAAAAGATTCAGAGGCGAGAGACAAATTAAAACAACATAATAGTGCTGACTGTGGGGAATGCTTCATTAAGCATTGGGGGTACTGTATGGGAATTTTGTTGAACTGTGCAAAAATGGCACAATTAACACAGGGAATTAAAATTCTGCAAGGATTTGAGGCTGGATTTGAGTTTTGATATTTTTTACTTTGTTCATTATGTTAGGGGTCGGCAACCCAAAATGTTGAAAGAGCCGTATTGGACCAAAAACACAAAAAACAAATATGTCTGAAGCTGCAAAAAATTAAGTCTTGTATAAGCCTTAGAATGAAGGCAAATGGCGAAAGGTGAAATGTCGAGAAAAAAGTCGAAATGTCGAGAAAAAAGTCAAAAGTTGAAATGTTGAGAAAATTGTCGAAATGTCGAGAAAAAAGTCGAAATGTTGAGATTAATGTTGAAGTACAATCTCAAGAATAAAGTCAAAATGTTGAGAGAAAAAAGTAAAAATGTCGAGAAAAAAGTCGAAATGTCGAGAAAAAAGTCGAAATGTCGAGATTAAAAAGGAAAGGAAAAAGGAAGAAAAAAAGAGAAAAGGAAAAAAAGAAGAAAAAAGAAAAAAAAAGAAGAAAAAATTTAAAATCTCCAGGGAGCCACTAGGGCGGTGCTAAAGAGCCGCATGCGGCTCTAGAGCCGCGGGTTGCCGACCCCCGATTATGTGAATCAGGAATTTAGCGAGCAGTTCAGGATCAAACTCTTAAAAGGATGATGTGGAACACTTTATAATAGTATTAATGGCATCATTGCTCGCCTGTTGTTCACATTTTCTACAGTCTGCTAGGGGCTCAAATGTGATCATTGATCCAAGGTGCATTATTAGATTTCTGTTCCTGACTTTAAGAGAGGCAATTTGGTCATGGATAGAGAGACAACAGTCATTATGAATTGCCAAAGGGCCTCTAATCAAAGTAAGGGTTCATAGTGGTTTGGAGAAGTTGAATTAAAGGCACTGCAAAATGTAACTGCAGAGTCAGCATGGAATATGAGAGAATATCTCTCGGTACACACAGGAGAGAGAGACTGAGGAAGATGCACTTTAAAAGGTGACAGATTTACGGTCAGAGACCAAACACGCACATCTAGAAGCTTCAGAGGTCTGGGGGAAACTGGACGGCCTTTAGAGTCTGGGGCCCTTGTGACAGACTGAGAGATTCAAACTAGGGCTGGGGATCCATTCAAGTGTCAAGAATCGATTTGATTCTGATTCCTAAGATTTAGAATCAATTATCAGGATTTGATTCGATCCAATATTGATTTGGGTTAGTGTTATTAAAAATGTTTTTTGAGCTGTTGCCTGAATTATATTATAAAATAACTAGTGAAATATCAATGTAACAATAATTATTGTGAAATAACTAAGAAATAAATAACTCAAATAGGCCTTTCAATATCCATTCAAAGTGCAAAAAAAGAAATAAATTGCAACAGCTCATGCAGTAAACAAATCATTTTAGCTTGTCTAATTTATTCTGTCACCAGACACACAGAATGAAAAAAAAAAAAAAGAAATCGATCTTTAGACATACGAATCGATTTTTAGGAATTAATCAGAATCACTTTTATTTGGCCAGGTTAGATCAGACAAGACATGGAATTTGATTCGGTTGTTATCGCTCACTCTACAGTAAATAGGTAATAGACAAATGACAAATTTTGCACGCAAGCCAGGCCTGGCGAAAAATTGGATATTTAATGGTTTGCATTAGTGCCTCAAGCCCCAGAATATGGTTTGACGTACATGCACGGAAATCGGTACACACCTGTATCATGTCACAACTTAAAGAAAAGTCTCTTGGCGTCATGGCCGAAACCCAACAGGAAGTCGGCCATTTTGAATTAATCGTATCATTTTGGCGAAATTTATGTCATTTCTTCGGCCACTTCAGAGCCCGAACTGTAACGTGCACCCAGGTGTGTTATACATCAGAATGTGCGTCTCCATCCTGCGACGACGCACATCACTTTTCTCAGTCAAAAGCGTTACCGTGGCGACGATAGACGCCAAAAAGCGCACCCCAACTTCATCTGATTGGTCCATATCTGATAGTTCCTACTTTCTGCCATAACTTTTGAATGGTTTGATATAGAGTCGTGGGTGGTTTCATCCACTAAATGTCCAGGCCTGAAGAATCTACATCAAGTCATACAAGCTTCCACTGCAGCCTGAACGTGCACAAGGGTGGAGGACCGTTCATCGCTGCTTGCCGCTTTAATTATTATAATTGCACGGTGATTGATTACTCTGAGACTCTATGAGTGATGAGAGTTCATCAGAGCAACAGCTTGGAGGAAGAAACTGTCTCTGTGTCTGGAGGTTTTGGTGTCCAGTGCTCTGTAGCGCCGTCCAGAGGGGAGGAGTTCAACCAGACTGTGTCCTGGGTGTGAGGGGTCTGGTCCTGGTCCAGGTCCTGGACCGGTACAGGTCCAGGACCTGGGTGTGAGGGGTCTGCAGAGATGCTACCTGCCTAATATCACAATCAATTTAGAAATCGGAAAATCGATCGACACAGGCCTAATTCAAACAGTCCATGAGGACAGAAGTCAGAAACCAGGGAACAAGAGGAACAACACGCATGGATATCAGTCATCAAGAACAAGCACTTTGTCCAATATAGGTATCATAAGGGATTACAGTTCAGAACAATAAAAGTTGAGGATTTTGGGGGTCTATCAATGCGGATGCAGTGGATGGGCGGCTGATGAGGAAACGGAGCGCTTCAGAGGAAATAAAGCCACCAAGAGTAATAGTCTGGCATTAAGACCGAGCTCACGGAAACAGCAAGGCCACTCCCTGGTCCAGATGAAAACATGCTACACCTGGAGGACGAGTGTCAGCGAGGACAGCCGTGTCCCCGGGGGACAGACAAGTCCTGGTGATCAGGAAGATATCGAAATAACTGTCAACAATAAAAAAAAAAAAAAAACACAACCCCTAAAGATTTGTGGTTTATTATGGTTTATACGATTCCTTGTTTGCAACATAAAACCAGATCCCATTCTTTTTATTGTGTTGTTTATGAATGATCATTTATTAACTTGATTATTGCTGCTCTGGAGCACATAAAGCCACAGACAGTTCTTTTCCTTACCGTCCCTGGACCTGCAGCACCAGGTTGCAGCCGTAGGAGTCCTGGTGGCACGGCGTGTTGGCCCCCGCTGTGCCCAGCCATAACGTGCTGTCTCTCCCATCACGGCCCTCGAAACCAAACTCTGACCACTTTACATCCTTCAGAAATAAAAACACACAAACACAGACGTTCAAAAGATAAATCCAAACTATAACGGTTTATGTCTGTTAAGCTTCTATATATTCTGTGCATAAAAATGACATGATATATAAACAAAGTTTATATTTTCAAAAAGACCCCATTTCGACCATGGCATCATAAATGCAACCTCATTATTCGCTACCACAACAGGACACATAACATTGTTGGGTGAATTGGTAGATTTGGTTATATTTATGTACAGAAATGGGCAGCTATGTATGTGTGTATGTATGCATGTGTATATATATATGCACTGCAAAAACTCAAAATCTTAACAAGAATATTTGTCTTATTTCTAGTTAAAATGTCTCATTTTTAGTCAAGAAAATCTCATTACACTTAAAACAAGACTCATCACTGGAAAAAACAGCAATTTTCACCTGTTTCAAGAAGATTTTCACTTAAAATAAGTAGAAAAATCTGCCAGTGGAACAAGATTTTTTTGCTTGTAATGAGAAGATAAATCTTGTCCCACTGGCAGATTTTTCTACTTATTTCAAGTGAAAATTACGTGAAACAGGTGAAAATTGTTAAATAACAAGTTATTTTTCTGGTAATGACTCTTGTTTTAAGTGTAATGAGATTTTTTTACTAAAAATTAGACATTTTAACTAAAAATATGACAAATATTCCTGGTAAGATTTTGAGTTTTTGCAGTGTGTGTATATGTATGTCTGTATGTATGTATCGTATTTTCCGCACTATAAGGTGCACCTAAAAGCCTTTAATTTTCTCAAAAACCTGCAGTGTGCCTTATAATGCAGTGCGCCTTATATATGATCATTACGGCAATATCTGTTACTGTAGTCAGGGGGATTGTGGGTAATGTAGTCAGGGGGATTGTGGGTAATGTAGTTGATGTCGCCAAAGTAACGGCGCTAAAATCGTCAGGAATCGTCACAGACGTTCAAGACAACAGCAGCGACGCTGACTCGCATAATGGAGACTTTGACGAGACGGAGCAAAGCTGGTTTTTATGTTGTTAATAAAGTTTGACATACGGTACTTTTGTTCTTGTTTTTTTTTTTTTTTTTTGCATTTGCTGTAGGATTTTGTAGCATTTCCTGTAGCACAGCTCCATCAGGTAGATACGTATCTCAACCCCAGCCACTATAGTACGGTATTTTACCAGATATTTAGTGCGCCTTATATATGGGACCGTTTTAAAATATGTCATTCATTGCAGGTGCGCCTTATAATGCGGAAATAGGGTATGTATGTATGTATGTATATTTATATAAATATTTATATGAGCATGTGTGTACAAATATATAGAAACATTCAACTGTCACATTGCACCTGCTGCACCCACACTGTGATGGTTGGACTGTAAATTAGAGCTGCTATATGACTCAGTGCACAACAGTGTGTGTGATATGACCTACGACTCAGCGCATTACTTTTATCTTTTTATATTCAACATTGCTTTTACCCTATCCTAGTAATTGTTCTATAAAAGGAACTTAGAACGGAATTCTGTCAAAATTCTGTATTATATCATTGCATGAAAGGTGCTATAAGTGTGGTAAGTGTGTGAGTACAGAGTGTGAGTATAATTATAGTAAAGTTAGTTATTATAAATACTTGTTAATAAATGACTGGTGAATAGGGGTAGGATTAAATAAGTTTACACTTCTTCCTACTCCTTTTTGTACATGTAAATTAAGATATTTTTTTCAGTGAGCCCTCACAATTTTAGTGAGGGCACTAAATCGTGGAATGATATTTCCCACTTGGCAAAGAGCTCTTCCTCTTTGAAATGTTACAAAAGACGTTTGAAGGAACTTGACTGCTGTTTTGTAATTGTTTTCCTAATGTATTGTTGTACATGTATCCATGTTTTTTTTTGTGTGTGTGTTTCACTCATAGTGACATGTACCGTCTTATTTGCTCAGGAGTCAATATAAGTAATATAAGTTGTAAAAACAATATCCCATGCACACTTACACACACTTATTTTTTTGTCTTTATTATTTATTATTTATATATTGCATTATTAGTTTGTCATCGCTTTTGTGTAATTATACTTTTTGTTTGTGTATGTTAATCTTGTGTTCTTTATAACACATGAAATTTTAATAACTTCGGTGGAGGCTTCAAATAAGCCCATTGGGTTTTTTGCCTCTTCCTGCACCTATAGTATTTATATTTGATATTTCCTGTATATTTTTAAAACTGTGCAAAACAATAAACTAAAAATATTAGGTGTTAAAGGATGAAATTGTTTTTATTTTTTTCTTTTCGTTTTGTTATCTTCTCTTTTAATTGTTGTCTTTTTACATGTACAAAATAAATCCAATCAATCAATCAATCATAATGGAAAGCCGCCCTGTGAATCCCGTGCAGCAGGATAATGAAGACAGTGACATACACGGCAGCAGGTGTAAGTGACAGACCGGTCAATTTAGCCTTTCCAAGAGCATTCCTCCCAAACCCATTCATCTCATAAAACCCCATGTACGCCCGTCTCCCAGACTTGAATGTCAGGTTGTAATAATTGCAGGTGGGTGTCCAATAAAAAATTATTACAGAGATAAAAACTCAAAAAAATAAAAAGGTTTCTGGCAGTGGCTCAAGAAAGGATGGCAGTTTTATGTCATTACCCATCAGAGGACAGGAATAACAGCTCATATAAAGCCACTGCGGGGAAAGGCTTAAGATTTTAATTGAAAATGTCAAAACAATGGGGCAGGCTGGGAGAATATAAATGAGAACAGGAGAAGACGCTCGTTGGCTTTTTTAATTCCATTTTTTTTATTGTTACATTTTTTTATTTAATCATTGAAATCGCTAACGAGTGAAAGTGTGGGGATCAGATCTTTAAAGTTTTAGAATCCAGTTTCTCTCCGTGATATTGCCTCTTTAACCTTGGAAGACCTGACACATATGTGGAGCTCACACAGCGTGTCGTCTTTATTTGTTTGTTTTGGTTTTGTTTTTAAATTTTATTTCGAACATGCATGTTAGAAAAAAAAAAGAATAAAAAAATAAATAAATAAAGTACAAATATAAATATATATATATATATATATATATATATATATATATATATATATATATATATATTTAAAAAAATAAATAAATAAATAAAATAAATATATATATATGTATATATATATATATATATATATATATATGTGTACTTTATTTATTTATATATATATATATATATATATATATATATATATATATAGCGCCTTATAACAATTTTTTAGTTTCTTAACACACACCAAAAGCAAAAATACATGAAAAAAAAAGACTCCCGGTCTTACGGGGTTAAATAAAACTGCTTAAACAGTGTCTGATGTCATATCTGGAAGACAAGTCAAACGTTTCAACCTAAAGCTCACCATCTCACCACCAACGTTCAAAGGTTTAAGGAAACTGAACAAGTTTGGAGAGACAAAAAAATCCAAACAATAATAATAACTTGGTCATTAAATGAGATAAATACAACCTTAGGTGAACATCAACACGTAACACTTTAAACTATGTAATTGTTGATAAAAATGCAAAACTGCTGAATGAAAAATTAAGTGTGTCCTTAATGTTTCTGTGAGATTTTAGAGGCGAGTATCAGCCAGGTGTTGATCAAATGCATTTGATGAGCAGATCATGAGCAAGTGCAGCCAGCTCATAAAAAAGCAGGTGTGACAGTCTACTGGTCTGAACCCTTCAGGTCTGTTTTAACGCTAAGTTTTACAGGGAATGATCCTATGGAAGCAACTGCAGCAACCCAGAACTCTGGGAATTCTTCTCAAACAATTTATAGTCCATCCTAGAGTCAGAAATATTATTTACATTAAAAACAGCTAGTTAAAAACATTAAAGTTAGATTTGCAAAGTGGCATCTGAACAAACCACAAGACTTCTGGACCAATGAAACCAACCCAGCAGAGCAATGCAGACACCTCGTAGCAGATGTGAGGTGGAGGTGGAGAGATTACAGTTCAGAGCACCTTGGTAATCTGCAGCCACAGTCAACTCTGACCTCCTCATTCTAGCGGTAAATGTGAAGCCATCTGTCAAGGGTCAAACGGCTTGGCTGAACGTGTGCCGAGCAACTGGTCAGCAATCCTCAGCACACCAGCAAATGTACCAGACAATAGCTGAGACAGAATCAACACGCTGTGATGGTCCAACTCCGGTCCAGACCACAGGAAATGCTGTGGCTTGACCTGAGGAGAGCCAGGCAGCAGGAAGACTCTGCAGACCTCCATGAACTGAAGCAACGTTGCCATGACACGAGTAACCAGTGACGTGCGGTGAGGTTCATGGTTGGTGAGGCACTGACTCCTTTAATGTCAGATTTACAAATATATCAACCAAAAAGGGAAAAGGGTAGCTTATTCAATTGGCTACTGGTTATTTCATATCTCATCAGCATTTTTTACAAAAAAAACACACAGGCACACACACGCGCACAGATGGTACATATTACAGATACGTAAAGGTAAGAAAAAACGTGCATTTGGTCTACACCCTCCATGTGTTGGCCGTCGCAATTCTTTAATTCATACAACATAAATGAGAGTATAGACTGGTGTACAAAACCACTGATTTAAATTTTGACCTTTAGTGAAATATTCAGTTGTTTTTAAAACGTTTAATTCTGATACTTTAATCGATTTAATACAGATTGCTCAACAAAAAGCATGAAAAGAAAAACAAAGAATATTTTATTTGAGGACAAAATTTAGTTTTTAAATATGCTATTGTATTTTTCTTAGTCTAATCTGTTTTTTATAAGATTGAAATTAAAAGTGTGTGTACCCGTTGGCTCACGTTCGCCCCCTTCAGGGCAGCAGAGTATTGTCTGCCTCACCCTGTGCCTTTTTCACTGCGGTTTTATTTCCCCATCAGCGAAACTAAATATCTCACTAACAAACATGAAACTTTAATGATTAAAGACATTAGCCAGACTGTGTAAAATCAGGTCAAATAAACGTATCTGCAAACTTTATATTGGCGACATGCAGAGATACGGCAACCAGCACGGGCCAATCGCACGTATCAACCCAGTTTGTGATGGATTGTCAATCAGAGGTGAGGCTCGGCTCGTTGCTGCCTCATCTCACGTTTCAGCCCCGTATTTGAACAGGAAATAGGCAAATTCAGCAATTTTGACTATAAAAAATGTTCAAAATTACATACATAAAGATCAGTGGACAAATATTAGTATAAATTTGATGTTATAATTATTTATTTTTTTACTAGTCATGATGACAGGTGAGGCTCTGCCTCACCTGCCTCCCCTGACCGCACGTCCCTGAGAAGGTCATACAAAAAAAACTATTACTTAAATTGTTTTCCATAAATGCTCATAAACTTCTGATTTTAGTTTTGCTGAGCAAATGGTGACGGTGTAATATATTGTACTGTTCATCTGAGGCTGTATTTACTCAATTTTAGAACCTGTTAAGGAGCAGATCATTTTTATTATGTCTTAATACATAAAACCTTAGAAATGAAAGAGGCTGTACCAAGTCTTTAGAGGAGTTTGTGGAAATGTTTAAGCTGCAAGGCAGTAATCCATTTGAGACACCATGTTTACATGTTATATGGACTTTTAAATACATGGAAATCCCTAGTAAATTCAAATTTGAGATATTTCAGATGTTTTTTCTTTTTCATTTGACCAGGATGGAGTGTAAATAGATGAATGTAAGCAGTAGTGGTATAATCACCTCAAACATGAAGGGCTGGTCTTTAAACAGCGTAGCGATGTATTTGTAGTCAGCGTAGGCCCAATAGTCGGCGTAGGAGTATTCAGAAAAAGGTCCCACATCCGTCTGTCCTCCAGTCCAGTTGAGAAAATGAGCCACTTTGGCCTGAACATAGGAACACTGGGTCTCGAACAGAGGAGCTACAGAACAGACAAAGGTGGAAGAAAAGCAAAAGACTGGATGTCATCGCTGTAAAAGTGTGATTAAAACAGTTAGAACTCTCAGCTGAAGTTATTTGTCACACCAGAATCATCATGGAAAAGATCGCTTCACCCAAAACGACAGAAAGAAATAATCTTTGTTGAAGTGATTTACTATTTCATTTGTTTCAATAACAAAATAACTCTGGTAATGTGATGACATTTAGATCCCCTGATAAGAAATGCCTTTTTAATCAGCTGTCACAACTGGTTCAGATCAGATGGAGATCTAATTAGCCAGAGTTTATCAGGCAGCGCAGTCTGTCATTCACTAGATAAAGAATCATTAGATGATCAAGAACCACGGGGAATGCAAAACACTGCTTTGTCTAAAAAAAAAAAAGAAATAAAAAATATAATACAATGATTAACTCATCATTTAACCCATACGCTTATTTTTAAATATTAAAAAAAAGGGACAAAGTGAAACGCTGAAGCTGAGACAAGTTATTATTTCTTTTTTCATTTCCATAAATGTATTTTGGTTTGATCCCAGCGAGATGTAAGTGTTACCTTGTTAGTTGCTGTGACCTAGCGGCGCACATTAATATAGATGGATATCATTATCCTCCACGAGATATCATTAACAAAACTGTCCGTCAGAGTTGGGGCTGAGGGTTTGGGCTGTGACCTGCAGTCAGACTTTCACACGGAGGGAGGAAGAAACTCCCGTGACTGCTAGCAGGGCGGAGATTTACCAGCTTCACTTTCCCCGCTGTCTTTTTTTGGATATTTTCTGTTTATTTGAAAAAGCAATTGTTTCCCTATAGAGGGTTTGCATTGACGTCACTTCCTCACTGGACCAGCCCCCTTACTGGTACCGAGTGGCAAAAACAGCTGCAACTAGTGGAGAAGACGGGATAACAGCTGATTATGGGCTTAAATTAAAGGCAGTTGGACTTGACAGTGACCCGTACAGTTACCCCAAGAACCAGTGGTTCATGTACATTAATATTTGGTACAGTTACCAAGAACCAGTGGTCCATGGACATTAATATTTGGTACAGTTACCAAGAACCAGTGGTCCATGGACATTAATATTTGGCCACGAATCCAGTTTCCTGATATTTATATGTACTTAATTTCTACGCCGGGGAAATACACAAAGCAAAGCTTGAAGGCTTACAAAAGTCTTGACGCTTGGTCCGACTTCAAGGCAGGATTTGTTGTAGAAATTAAAGTGATGAGGACACTGAACTTTATGATTTGACCGTTTAACGTTAGCTACCCAAAAATCCAACATTACCTGATACAAAATGGGAACCACAAATCCACGTTTCTGTGTCTGGAATCCAGTTGTTTCTGTGAATTGCAGTGATCCATTTGTCTCTTAAGCTTATTTTTCAGCAGTCTGTAAAACGATAACTATGATTTCTTGCTAAATCTATGAGTACAGTCGACCGCACAACAGCTCTTTCCCATTTTAGATGTTTTTGAGTTGCTCAAACTGAAAGTTTACGCTGACACTCAGTCTTTCTGCCACTCAGTCTTTCTGCCACTCAGTCTTTCTGACACTCAGTCTTTCTGACACTCAGTCTTTCTGACACTCAGTCTTTCTGACACTCAGTCTTTCTGACACTCAGTCTTTCTGACACTCAGTCTTTCTGACACTCAGTCTTTCTGACACTCAGTCTTTCTGACACTCAGTCTTTCTGACACTCGGTCTTTCGGATGAAACCCGCTGTGAAGTCCCATCTGTGATGTCATGCGTATTCCCTCTATACCCCGCTGTTTTAAGGAGTGAATGAACCGAGAGGTCGACACGAAATACGGGGACAAGTTAGTCAGTGGCTTCACTCTTGGCTGATCCATCCACTCACTGAAACGTTGCAGGGTCAATTCAATTTTGATGAATAAAAATGAATCTTTGCGGAATTAATAATTGTTGGAATGTTTCTGTAAACTATTTTGCAAATGACAGCATTGTGTTTTATACTTAGTATTCATTCATGTGAGATATTTCATAAAACAGCCTCAAAAGCTACGTGTACCCCAATCTATAGGATAGTACTTGCTTGATGATAAACTGAAATGGGAGCAGGGAACATTTATGTGCACAACGAAATAGATGAAAGCCTTGATCTCACATGAGCTTCTGTGCAGATACAAGAGGGAGCAGAATTGATTACAAAATGTAATTAACATTGAATTAATTAATAGTGAATTAATTAACATGTCACAATTTTTAAAAAATGTCTTGTTTTTTTTGCCAGGAAAATAATTAATTCCACAGGAATTAAAGCACAGCACTTCTGGGATTCATCTGTTCTCACCATTTGTCTCCTCCTTCCTCCCGAGCCTGAATTGGACGGGTCGGTCTGCGAGGCGGCCGGACAGATGCTCGGCCGTCCAGCGCAGAGCGGCCCAGCCGCCCGTCATGTCCGGGAACACAGCAGGCTGCTGCAAGCCACGCACAATCCTCCGGGCCTCATCCGGGCCGAAGGGTCTGGTAGGGGCTGTAGCCGCCATGGTCACGGACTGCACACTAATAGCAGGCTGAAACACAGAATCAGGACACATAAGCCCATTTAAAGTGTTGGATTGTGGCTGCTTTCAAAAGTGACCAATCATTCACAGGCCTTTTTGCCCCCCTAAACGTGCCCCAAAAGTCACCAAATTTTGCACCAAGTCAGCCCTGGGGAAAAATGTGATATTTAATGGTTTGCATTAATGGGCGTGGCCTAATGGCTCAACAGCGCCCCGTAGAAAACTTCGTGCCTCGAGCCCCACGATACGGTTTGACGTACATGCACGAAAATCGGTACACACCTGTATCATGTCACAACTTAAAGAAAAGTCTCTTGGTGCCATGGCCGAAACCGAACAGGAAGTCGGCCGTTTTGAATTAATCGTGTAATTTTGGCGCAATTTATGCCACTTCTTTAGTTAACCACGCTGGACTTGTACAACTAAAACAGAATATTTCAACAGCTAGCTAGCAAATAGTCATCAGTAATTTCCTTTCTAATAAGTGCCATGATTATTGTAAACAATCAAGGTCCCATGGTAAACTAAAATATTATTATTAGTCATCTGTCACAATTATCATCAAATATTTTCTACGGTAAATTAGAAAAATTGTAAAACAAGACTCATGTATCACATGTGCAAGAGGGTTGTCCCGAGAAGTGAAATGTGACTTGCAAAATGCTACAGTAAATGTATGGGTCATTTCTGACCCATGTAAACGTGATGTGGAAACACAAAAACCGTGCTTGTGCAAAACGAAAGGAAAAATAAAAACAATTTCTGCTGAACAAAAGCAAGATTATTACTAAATACTTGAAATAATACATAGATGTATAACTGAAACACCTGAAATATTTAAATAATGTAGAGAATGGTATAAAGTGGCAAGTATAAAGTGAATTCATGTTAGTAATAATAATAAAAATGACTGTACATGGATGTGCTTTATCGACCCCATAATTACCCTTCTTTTTCAGGTTTGTGCTAATTATGCAGCTTTTGGGTACTGTGTTGAATTTACAGTATGTTAATAAGTAGTTTATTTAGACAGCGTTTCTCAAAGACGAAGGGAATATAAAGTGTTTTTGAAAGAGTCGGAGAAGTTCCTAGCGTGAAATATTTGGGAAAATGCCTTGATCCCTGTGTTCCAGTTTGATCACTGTGTGCTTCATAAGGCCTTTGTGGCTCTTCCTGCTTGTGTTCATTTTCAGTACGTACTGTATTTCATTTTGATAAGTCTGCATCTCCTCAAAAAACATCAGATTGCATGTTTTCTGCATATCAAAGAAGAGTCATAGTAAATCAGTGTGGGTTTCCTGGTGATAAATGCGGTCAGTTGTGGTACTTTAAGTTCCAAGTGCTTTAAGTTTTAGTGTGGATCTGTAGCTCACCGTTAAGACAATAACGCTAACTTGAATAATGTGTCAGATTAAGCAAAAGTTTGACTGGGGTACTCAGTTGAGGTTCAAGTTAACTATCACTGCTCCAAATTATAATAACTGACCTTGGCCCGGTTTCCCAGATCAGTTAAGTAGTTCTTAACAGCGAAAGACTTCTTTCAAACCATCTTAAGGAGCCTGTGAAAGAAGTCTTTCGCTGTTAAGAACTACTTAACTGATCTGGGAAACCGGGCCCTTATCGTTTGGTGGCTTCAGTTTTTTTTAGCACAATCCGAACCTTACAATCTGCAATCTCCATTTGTACAGCACATTTCAACAATTCAAGGTACTTCACATAATGAAAACATGAAAAAAAAAGAAAAAAAAGAGTCACAGTGCAGTGGCAATAAAGAAAAGTTAGACTTGTAATGAAATGTACATTGATTAAATTCAAATTAAGAATAGTTTAAATAATTCAGCCAAAGACAGATGAAGACAGTCACAGAAGTGGCAGCAGGATACCAATAAAGTTATTCTGAAACAATTAAAGGTTAACTTTTAAATGAGTTCAGGTTCAATAAACTCAGCTTCAGCATAACCCGGTTTCTTAAATTTACCGCTGATGATTTCATTAAAGCACAAAGTACAATCTGCAGTGAAATACATATAACCACATACATACATAGAGGGCTTTCACGTGACGTCACCAAACGGAAGTCGCCATTACGGAGATATACCCGCCAACCCCCCAGACCAAAACAAAGCCAGAGCGTCATAAACCGTAATCACAATCCGCGTGGAAAATGGTCAATTATTGCCGTGTGTACGGTTGTACAAATCGGTCTGACCGAGAAAAACACCTGGAGTTTTACAGACTTCCAAAAGTTATCACAAATCAGGGAGATACTTGCCGAACCTTATCAGAAGAAAGGAGACGTCTGTGGCTTGCTGCACTGAAACAGAACTTCACGGGCAAGAATCTTGACAACATTCGTGTTTGTTCTTCACATTTCTTGTCAGGTAAGTGAAAAATAAATATAATAATATAATAATCTACTGTATATTTAGCGTTATTGCTCGCCATGATTTATTCATTTCATAGCCTTACAACAGAGTTTCTCAAACTAAATTTCTAGCACCCTACTCTGCCAGTGTACAAATGGGGGTCCATTTGGTCCCAGTTGTACAGTGTTAGAGTTCAGTTAAGGACTAGTATGGGCCAATTTAGACCCACCTAAAGGAATTCAGAGTCCCTGGAATCCACTTTGAGAACCACTGCCCTACAAAGCCAAACTGCAATAATGTTGTTGTTGTTGTTGTTGTTTTTTTACAATTAGTGGTGAAATATCACACTTATGATTACCCATTTGGCTTGGCTTGAAAGCCTTTTTAAAATCTGTTTTATTTTTTTGGGGTTGTTCTTGCACCTCTAATTGTGGGGCTTCACAGTATCATATCAACACATTTAGTATTCAATTTTAAATTTATTTCTCATCATCACATGCAGGTAAACGTGCAGGCCTGTACTATAAAGATGATCCAGATTGGGTCCCATCGATTGCCATGACAGGACAAGAACTTCAGCCACCTAAAGAGTCTGGAACATCACGCCACCGTCGTCGTCTGAATAGAACCCAGAGAATTGATGCTGCTGCTGATAATGATAATGATGATGATAATGATGTTGATGACGCTGATGATGCTTATGATGCTGATGGTGTGTGCAGTGTAGGGACTCAGACTGACCTGACCAGTGAATTTATCGAGTCAATGAACAGAGAACTACAAGTTTTAAGAACAGAGAACATGGAGTTGCGTTCTGATGTGGCACGCTTGTCTACTTATTATGACCAAAATTCATTTAAAGATAAAGATGAAAAGGTATTGTTCTTCACTGGCCTTCCAACATGGCAGTTATTGTTTGTACTGTACACCTACCTTTGTCCCCACCTCCCTGTTAAGAAAGCCCTCGATCCATTCAAGCAGCTGATGCTGACATTAATGCGGCTAAGACTTAATGTGTCTACAACCTTCCTGTCATATCTGTTTAACGTGTCACTTTCCACTGCTTCTAGGGTAGTCACTGATGTAACAGATGTTATGTTTATTCGTTTGAAACCACTCATTATATGGCCAGAAAGAGAAGAGTTACAAAAAACAATGCCAATGCAATTCAGGAAACACTTTGGGAAGAAATGTGTTGTTATTATTGACTGCTTTGAGATTTTCATTGACCGACCATCTAACCTTATAGCCAGAGCAATGACATGGTCTTCCTATAAGCATCACAACACAGTCAAGTTTCTAATTGGTATAACACCACAAGGCACAGTCTCATACATTTCAAAGGCATGGGGAGGAAGAGTGAGTGATAAATACATTACTGAAAACTGTGGCTTTTTGACAAAAATTATTCCTGGTGACTTAGTCCTTGCTGACCGTGGTTTTAATATTCAGTCTACATTAGGATGCAGGATGGCGCAATTGAAAATACCAGCATTTACACGTGGGAAAACACAGCTGGCACCGGTTGACCTTGAGACCACAAGGAAGATTGCTAATGTTAGAATCCATGTTGAGCGTGTCATTGGTAGTGTGCGCCAAAAATATAGTATTTTGGGTGGGACATTGCCAATTGATTTTTTGATGTGCAAGGACAGTGATGGGTATTGTACCATAGACAAGATTGCACTTGTGTGTTGTGCTCTGGTGAACCTTTGCCCAACAATTGTTGATTTTGACTAAGTAGCAGATGTTTTTATTTTTTTATTTTTTATATATATATATTACACACACACTTGTCTTATTCTGAATGGAAAAGAATAAAAAACAAGTGCTCTACAGTGATTCGTGGGTCCTTTACTGACTTATTTCTTATAGCTGTATGAGCCATTCGCTCAGTAATTCATATTTCTTATAGCCGTATGAGGCATTCCTTAGTATTCGTTGACCATTTGAGGCCTTCGTTCTCTCTGACTCTTATTTTGGTAGCTTTTTAAAAAAGTAAAAAAAAAATACTGTGTTAAAAATGTTAACATCTGCATAGATGTATCAATAATGATTTATTGATAAAGACCTTTTACGGCCCAAAGATTGGTTTGTTTTGTGTGATACAACAGCATAGAATTATGAGAAGACATTACTTGAAACCGTGAATCATCATCACAACACTTGAATAACTACACACCTGTATATAACCTGAGTTTGACAGCTTTATTTGTCACAAAAGCATACCAATGGCACTTAAATTTTGAATAAAGTACAAAATAAATAGAATTTTCTCAAAGGTACATTATGTTTAAATACCAAAACACACCAGTATAACACACCAGTATAACAACAAAATGCATGCAGTGCTTAACTACACAACAGTGGCCTACTGGTTTTTTTTTTACCTTTCATTTTCTACGTTTTTTTACTTGCCCTGGCCCTTTTTGACAAAAACTGAGGTAACTTACGGCAGTTAAGACAATACCATTTACCTTTAGGTGCAACTTGAACATTAACACATGAATAGTGAAACCATTGAATCTGACATTTGTCATAATCACAACAAATCATTTTACCAAATTCAACCTGGTCACAGAAGCAGTAGGTCTGTTCTTGCTGACTGGCACTTGTGGCACAATCAGAACCATGTGATTCATCAGAGGCATGTGCCCCAGGTTGTGAGGAAAGAGATAAGGCTACTAAAGGCTCTGAAGAAACAGATATAGCTACATCAGGTTGTGAGGAACCAGCCATGGTAGATGAAAGCCTAGTGTAGTATTTGCCAACTAACTCTGGCATAATGGCTGTGTCAAAAATGCGCTTGCTTTTCTTGCATATCGTGTCCCAGAACTCTTCATCAAATGTAATTAGTTCAACATGCAAATCTTTCTCTGTCCAAACAACAAAATAGGCAGATTCCAGTTTGCACACTCCAAGTTGAGTTTGCACCTGGTAGAAATACTGATGCTTTCTATTTAGTTTTAGTTTTCCATCATCATCTTTCTCCAAGTAGGATACACAATCTACCATGTCGTTTTTGACACAGAAAGGACATTTAACTTCAATTACACTGACACCACAACAATCACAAGAAACAAGTCCATCTGGGGAAGCTCCCGAGAACGGCACACTTGGATTTATAAAGAAACCTGTGTTTTCCGCTTTCACATTTTCATGACGTTTCTTATGGTCATTTATGAAGATATCACGTGCAAATGTCTCGTGATCACATCCCCAGGTCATGGCTTTTGAGGTGAATTTGTATGACTCAGGATAGCATACACTTTTGATGAGGCTCTGTGCTGGTTTGTTTGGATCAGTGCAGCATGCAGTTTTCATTTTAGATGCTGTAATTCGGCCAGCACGGAATCTAAACCATAGTTTAGAGGAAGCTTGATCCCTTGTAGCTACCTCAACTGCCCTTGCTTGCTCCTCAGATACTGAAATATTAATATCATTGCAAATAGACAAAACATCACTGTAGTCCATGTGAACTGCTCCTTCGTTTCGCAATTCAGTCAACACCACTGGAAAGTTTTCACCTATGGGTTTTGGAATAAAACTGTCTGAATAAGGCTCTATCAGTGACAAAATAGCAGATTTTGTTCCACTTGTGCTTAAAGCACTAAATAATGACGACAATTCATGACTAGTTGGCTTTGGTGTTTTACTTATTTTGATAGAGTGATCACTAGCACTTTGTTGTGTTTGTTTGTGTACATGACCACCACTATTTCTCTCTGCTATTTTACTTTATAGGTCTTAGCTGCAGTGAAGTCAATATTTTCACACTCCTTGTACTCCACCTTTGACAAGGCAGTAGGCAACATCCAATATGCCTTTTCCTGGGTCACTGTCTTTGAGTCCCTCAAGTTTATAATTTCTTCAATCAGAAACAACAATGCAGCAACGTGTGTGCACACTTCTCCGAGACCAGCAACACACGTACAGTGGGCTCCAAGAATCCGACCCGACTTCTCAGCAATGACCCATGGTTCCAGAGGGGTTTCTCTTATTGACTGAGAATGAAGCACCTGAATAAAAGACAAGAAAAACAAATATAAGCTTGCAAGAATAACATATAACTCATCAATTACTTTTTTAAATAAATGACACCATGTAGGCTTATATCACTGTCATTTCATAGTGGGGTCAGCCCCCAGGGGTCTTTGAGTTTGAGGAGGTCGACTGATTTGAGTGTCCAAATGGAACCAATTTAACATAATGAAGCCTTAACTCTCATACTGTGTTAAAATAATTAGTGTGATCTGTAGATGACAGTGGTTATGGTTGTTGAGTATTGCATCAAACTGGATATCCTTGGAATAATAATATAGAGAATCACTACACCAGGGCTTCTCTAAGTGGATGGCAAGGACTCTGTGGGTTCATTTTGGAGGGTCTAAATTGACCCTTACAAGTCTGTAACCCTGACAGTGTACAAATGGAACCAAAAAATGTCAGAGCCTGGTTTAAAAAAATGTGTAATTATAGATTATATAATTCTAGATGCAAAAGATAAGTTGATCTATTAACGACGTTACCTTAGCTTTCACGATGCACCGTTCATGGAGTTGTTGATACATCAGCTCTCTCACCCATCCGCACACCATCTGGTTATAAGCTTCCAAACCTTTGTAGGCTTTTAGATCCTCAGCTGTGTATGGGCTTGGGGAAAAAATTAGGTAATTCACGATGTCAGGATATTGAATCTTTGGCAGAATAGTCGGGTCATCCGTGGTCCACGTTGTTTGCTCCAGCTCGTACGGATCATGGCCACCTAAAAGGTTTAATTTATCTTTATACCTCGCCCTTTCTGGAGGACCAAGTCCTTCCCGGTATCGGGTATCTTCCCCACGTTTTGCCGAGGTTTTCCGTGGTTTTGACATGGTCAAATTTTACATGTTAGCTTTGTTATTGTAGTTCAACCTCCCGCCCTCCAGAGCCTCCACTCTGCCTACAGATAATGCCTCCGCAATGGCTGCCGGGTCGCGGTACCGCCCATTTCGTGACGTCGGTGAAAACCCTGTATACATAGATGTTTGTGTGTGCGTGAGAACATATAAGAAGAGCTAACTAACTAGCTCCCTGGACTCACCTCCCGTACACGTGCAGCTGTGCTTCTACCGGATGTAAACAAACATCACATGACACCAAACGGTGTCACGTGACATTTGTAACACTGCTGTGAAACTACTCCATTTTGGATCCGTACACACTGCAAAAACCTCGCCGAATCTATGCGCCAGTTGAACCAAAATGGCGGCTCACGAACGACAGTTTCCACCAGCTTCCATTTCCGTCCGCGCATGCGCAGCGGAGTGACGTCACACCAATACAGTGTCGTCTGTTTTGTTTGTGTGGTTGACGAAACCTCAGACTGGCGTCAGCTCTGTTTTCGCCATTAAAATCCGGAGTTTTGGCCCTGAATCGGAGCCAACGGACAGGTTAGGTATGGGTGCCGGTCCGAGCAGCGAGGCGGAGCGGGAGCCGCTGCTGGTGCCGTCCTACGCGGCCACCAACAGCCCGGCGGTGAGCCGCGTGTACGGGCGGCGCTGGCTGGTGCTGAGTCTGTTCTCGCTGCTGGCGCTAATGCAGGGCATGGTGTGGAACTTCTGGGGGCCCATTCAGAACTCTGCCGCTCACGCTTACGGGTTCACACAGTCCGACATCGCGGTGCTGGTGCTGTGGGGCCCGGTGGGCTTCATCCCCTGGCTGCTGTTCATGTGGCTGATGGATAAGAAAGGTGAGCGCTGATCTGGGACACCGTGTCCCGGAGAGACATCTGGGGCAGGGGCGACTCCAGAACTGGTTACTAGGGGGGGCCAGAGGGGGCCACTTAAATTATTGATGTGGACACCGAAACAGGACTTTATTATACTGTTGTATACGGAGAGAGTGGCAGGAGAAAAATACAAATAATATTTTAGAGGAGAAAGATTTTTTTTTCATTATGCACTTCGAGAAAAAAGTCGAAATGTCGAGATTAATATTGAAGTACAATTTCAAGAAAAAAGTCGAAAAAAGTCATGCAGGAGAAAAAATATTTGAGAGGAGAAGATTTTTTTTATTGTGCACTTCGAGAAAAAAGTCAATGTCGAGATTAATGTTGAAATACAATTTCTAAAAAAGTTGAAATGTCGAGATTAATGTTGAAGTAAAATTTCAAGAAAAAAATCAAAATGTTGAGAAAAAAGTTGAAATGTCGAGATTAATGTTTAAGTACAATTTTGAGAAAAAAGTCGATATGTTGAGAAAAAAGGCGAAATTTCGACTTTATTCACGAAATTTCGACTTTATTCTTGAAATTGTATTTCAACATTAATCTCGACATTTCAACTTTTTTCTCAAAGTGCACAATAAAAAAAAATCTTGCCCTATCAAATATTTTTTTTCCTGCATGGCCCTAATACGTTGTAGTATACAGGCTCAGAAATACTTGTCTGCATATATATTAATGGTTAATAACATGTTGGTAAAAACCTAAGGCATATATATATGCATTTTTAATATATCATATATATTTTATTATATCATATATTTATTTTAATATATATATATATATATATATATATATATATATATATATTATTAGGCTCAGAAATACTTAAAGAAACGCCTACTGATATGCATTTTGCCCAAATGATTTGGGATGAAACACATAACTGACGATAGAATCTATGTGACCGGCAAGTGTTTTTTTTTTTTTTTTTTATTGAGGCCAGTGGGGTGGCCAGCAAATTTGTAGGTGGGGCCATGGGGGGCCCCACTGGTAGCGCCACTGCTTCCAGGGCAATGTCAAATGGTTTGATAAATAAAACACAAACAAGTTGAGCGATTCTGCCTGGAAACCAAGACTGTAAAGGATGTGTTCTGTTCCAAAACGCACTTATCTTTCGGTTTACTTATTATAGGGGTTTTTGCTATTGCAACATATATTCACCCTGGTCATGTATTTTTTCCGATTGCTGGTATCAAATTCATAAAATCTGTCTGTGTTGTTGTTTTGGTGACTTAAACAGACGAGAAAGCAGATTTGCCTGGGAACTTAATTTGTCAGGCCAATATTGTAAAAAATGAAAATCTTCTTAAATGTTGCTTCGAATTGCACTGCCCTACAAACTGATGGACATAACACATTTCCCAATTCCAAAGTCCAATATAAATATAACTGTAAAGGTATAACATGGAAAGCAGCAATCATTTCTCATATTTAGGATGCCAAAAATGACAAATGGTGGACATTTTTGCTAGTGATTTACTTATATCATAACTTGATTTTCCTTTATCAACTTTTAAATCAATTTCAGTTTGCAGAGAAGGGTTTATCTGTGTCCAGCATTACGGTTTGTGAGTCAGAGCCATATGAGCCAAGACTGTTGGTAAGATGGGTACGTTTTGAACAACTTTTAATACTTATCTAATAATAATCTCTTTTGCTACTTTTCTTATTCACTAATGACAGAATAATTTATTGAGTGGTATTCGGTGATGTTAAGGAAATGCTCTTGGCTTGAATCTCTGAGTCAGAGTGCACTCTACCTGCCCACTTCCTCAGCGTTGCCTGACTGACATAAAGTACATAATAACGTCACTAAACTGTCAGATGACCAAATCACAGGATTAACATAGCAACAACTCATCAGCTAGATTCCAAACAAGCAAACACTTGCCAAGGAATGATAGTATTACGTCTTGTGACGCTGATTACTCAGCAGTTAAGTCTTCTGAGAGTTTTATTTGCCTGATTTAATTGTAGGTTTGTCACAACCTGCTTGCTTCTTTCAGTAACTGGTAGAAAATTGTTACTAATAAGCTGCAGAGTTCCTCGTGAGACCTCTAGAGATTACTTTATATCCACCTTACTGGTAACATTATACAGTGCTGTGACTTTGTTTAAAATGTATGCATGAATGCCGACCGTGGACATCTGCATATTTCTGTGTACATCATTCGAGCACTTGTTGATATTGACTCGCTTGTCTTGGCTTCAGTTTGTCATTTGGGAAAATGCTTTGTTCCCAGCTGAAAGGTGCTCTTTCCCCAGAGGTAGAAACTGTTTTGAGCGCCACTGCTCAACGCAATGTTTGTTATTTCCAAGGAGATTTATAAAATAATATCATGTCATGCTGAAGAGAACTTGAAATACTGGGAAATATATATGGCTCAATGAATGACGCACATAAACTGTATTTTCTCATGGTGGAGGAACTGTCACAGAATGCTGACCCAGTCAGTTGGATGTTGTAAAGCTTAAAAGGCCTGTTTGCAGAAGTTAGTTTCTCTGAAATAGGTTACTAAGGCTTTGTGTAACGTATAACTGTCTTATATGGTCATCTGTACTTTAACCTTGGACAGTGGTTATTTCAAAGTTATCTGGCTGTTGGGACCAAAAATGTCACTTGGTGTTACACAAAAGTCTTCTACAGAAAGAAATTATATAGTATGAGTACATTTTGAAAAAGTATGGATAAGGGCATAAAAATGCTTGAATATGTGAAACCCCAAAAAACTACTTCAGCAAAAAAGTGCTGAGCAACAACCCTTTCCTCTTCAGTGAACTGTACCAAAATGTTGGTAAAGGGGGAGGTGCGGGTACTTATGTACATCTCCATGTTAGTTACCTGTTAGTCTGAAAACAGAGGAGCAGATTCCAGAGTGCCTTTCATGACCTTTACAATTTTGCTCCTGTGGACATTTATAAACATTTGTAAATTCTCTCTTTTCACTTTAGATATTTGATGATCATGACCATTATTGATTAATCTTTGGACATTTATTTTTATTGATTAGTGTTTTTTTCCCCACTACGATTTAACCAGATTAATTTACATTCCTATGAAAAAAAAAAAAAATATTGATCATGATGAGCATGCAGGACTTGTGACATTTTGTTAAAACTGCATATTGAGCATGCAAGGTAAGCAGTACCGCAAACTGGTCTGACTGGTCACATTGTTACAAAGTTGACATCATGTTATGGCGCTGGGTAAATAAATATCCAGCATGCATGTGGGAAATGTATCTGGAAGTATGACATCATCCAAGGTTTTTTGAATTCTCTTTATCCTGCAGATGTGCAGTTTTTTTTTTAATACTGCTTATTACATTTTGGGGAATCAGTGCATACTGGGAGTGTCAAGACCTGGCTCTGTTGTGTTGTTCCCTGACTTGGGCTCAGGAACAGAAGTGGCACCAACCGTGATGCGTGTCGTAGCGCGGTCTGTACTCACTTCTGGAAAATCCCGCTCAACCTCATCTCGTCCTTGCCTCAGCAGTGGTAACGGCGGAAACGCCAAATAGAAGGAACATCGCCCCAGACATGTTAACCTGCAAGATTGTTACTCGGCATCACAGAAACGCTCTTGTAGGTCATTTCCACTAGTACCTACTAGAGAGGCACCGATCAGGATTTTGAGGGCCGATCACCAAAATCAGTATCTGCCGATCCTGATACTGCCGATCATCGATCACAGTGTGAAATCTGTAAAAAAGTCAATATGGTTGTCTCATGTACACAACACTGACATTGTATTATTAGATATCTAAATTAGGAGATGAGAAAGTATCATGAATTGACCACTGTTTTATTGCTGGCTTAGGCAATGTGCAATATTTCACATTAGACACTCTTAGAGATGATTTAGAATCATGTAGCTTATTAACGTAAGCTTTCCTGTGGTATTAAATGTGTACAACACAACGTGCACTACACTAACGCGGTCAACAGCAGACATGTCACTCTCTTAGAGTTGATACAAGATGTAAACTATAAACCTTAGTTTTCTTGAGGAAAAAGGAATACATCTTAAAATGAAAAATTAATTATGAATTATTAAGGTTTTCTAAAGCTTTAGCGGTAGCATCCACCGCATGTGAGGAAACTTATGAGTGAAGCAAAACTCTTCACACTAGAGCTACAAATGTCACCCGTGAATGCTCCTGTTCTTTATATAGTCCTTGACTTGAGAAACTTTCAAATGTCTTATCAGCTTCATTGTGTTGAAATTCTTTTATAAAAATCGGCCTCGGGGTATTTCCTTTGCAGCTTGTAAACTCCAAATTTGTTGTCCTTTTCGGACGTTGTAAAACTCCTATACTGGCAAGGCTGGTCATGCCCCCTTGGGACACCTGGGTCTGAGCTGTGGGAACGCACGAGCGGGCGGCGGGTTGTTATTGTAAACGTCATCGGATCGGCCTGCTTTGAACTATTATTTTGAGAACACTGATCAAAACCGATAGGGGCATTATCGGTCGATACCGATCGGTTGCCCATTGATCGGTGCATCTCTAGTACCTACTCGGCTCGGCTCGACTCTACTCTGTTTCAGGCAGTGGCGATTCCTCTAAGACTGCAAGGGAAGCTCAGCTTCCTCTAAAATGTCAAAAAATAAGTGGTCAAATATGTACTGTTGTGTTTACATTTCATTGACTATATATGCGCTAGAACGTGATCGCCTTTAGTTCAGAATCGGCCTCTTATCACAGTCACAGATGCGACTTCCTTTTCATTCATTCCTGCAGCTTCTCGTGCAGAAACTCAGCGTCTATGAAGCTGGAGTGGGTTGTTCCACTGCAGCCAAACACACCGTCATTGGATAAATGCTCGGTTTTGTCCCGCCCATCGGAAGCTCAGCTTCTCTGGAGGTCTATGGGGCAGTGGGCGTGGCCTCGGCTGGCCTGGACGCAGCGCTTCTGCATGATGATTGGATGATCTGTCTGAGGATGAATCCCTTTCTGATTGAGAGCGAAATGAGCGAATCAGCGATCTTGAGATATAAACACTGCCGGAGAATTTTTGTAGCTTCGTTCCGTCATTCCGAGTTGATCTGGAGAGTTTGGAAATCGTCGTAGTGACTTTTGTCTTTGTTAAAACGATAAGCAACACACTCAGCCACTTGTTTCTGGTGTTTGGAGACTACTGGTGTTTATTGGAGACTCTGACTTCTGTTGCTCGACAGTTATTGTCCCCAACGAGCAGCGGGTGCTGCTGTAGCCGCTCCACCGTTGCAAAGCATTCACAGCCGGAACGGAGGGTAGAATTCACATACAAATAAACTGACACAATTTATGATGTAAGGCAAAAATGAGCTTCCCCTCCTTAAAAGACCAGCAGCTGCCGCTGGTTTCAGGGGTTTTCCACTAGGTGATAGTAGGGGCTAGAACCCCCTTTTTTCTAACCTACTTGACCGGTGTTCCAACCGAGCTGAATCAGGCTGAAAATGCAACATCACAAGGCTGCGGGCTTATGATTGGCTAGAGAGTAATGTCTCTAATGAGTCACGAGAGCAACTCCGTTACACCCGGCAACAGCGACTGCTATATTTACTCTACAACTACACTTTGGTATGGCAAAAATAAACCTACTCTGTGGTGTAACGAGGAGGTCGACTCTTTTCTGTGCCTCATGGCCGACGGCAGCATCCTGAGGGAGTGCGGTGGGGCAACACGTATCGGGCTACCTTGCTATGAATGTCTGAGGCCCCGTTTCCACGTAGCAAAAACTGTGGTGTTTTCATGCGTTTTGGCCGTTCGTTTACACGAAAACGAAGCTCAAAGTCACCAAAAACAATCATTTCTGAAAACTCCAGCCAAAGTGGAGATTTGCAAAAACTCCATCTTACCGTTTGCTTGTAAACAGAGAGAAACGGACATTTAGGCTTCAGAACGTCACATTATGAGACAGAAACGTCACCAGCGTCATGTGTGCGACCTGTGTTTACAATTTGTTTGCTTGTTTACTTGTTTTATATTCTAAAATCACACTTAAAAGTAACTCCACTTCTCTGTCACTCCAAACCAAAGACTCTCGTTCATCTTGGAAGTAACTGGAAGTTACTCGTGTCATTTGTTGATGTTTTTTTCCAGGATTCTAATTGGCTAGCGTGACTTTATGCTTCTTGTTACACTGCCCCCTGTAGGTTTGGCTGCTCCTAGCACCCCTTAACTGCATATTTATGTGGGTTCGTGTAAATGGTGTTTTTTTCAAAACGTAGAGGGGGAAATATCTGTTTTTTGTAAATACCCGGCTATGTGGAAACGTGGCCTCACCCACAATGAGGTGGTACGGAGCTCATGAAAAACACCTGAGGCCGGTGCGATTCCAGATGAAAACTGTATAAAGGAAAGGGGCTTTAGTGGGCGACACGTGTGCACAGCAGGAGCAGCCTCGTGCTGAAACACTGCACGACAAGTTTATGTAGTGGCATAAACAAGACATTCAAATCCATTCCACGAACAGGAACAGAGGTGTCAGTATTACATTTCTCAGAGAAGTGTGGCTGCGCAAAGGGCCAATATCTTTCTCTACCCAGCTTGAAAGCCAAAAAAGAATGCTCAAGTTATAGGCAAACAAAAATGTATTAAAACACAACAGATTCGTGGAAAAGCAGCTCAGTCCATTTTGGAAAGGTGGGAGTTGTTATGCATGAAGGAACACAGGGCCAGGTGTTTCCAATCACGCCTAAGGTTTGCATCTTCAAAACTTCAGCAGATATTCACTCATCTGTAGACCATCACGTAGTATTGCTAGTCTTGTCACGTACATCTGTTCCTTTGCCATATTTGTTATATATTCCTATGTTTACAACCAGTCCTCCAGCCATCATAGATTTCCACATGTGCACTTGTTGTACACTTGTTACATCCCCACTTACTTTCACACTCCCTCTTAGTGATGATGTAAAGAGATCAACATTTTGTTTTACTGCCTGCTGTAGTCATTTGTATTGTTTGTTCCAGGTTTGATTGATTTTAATTGAGTTAAATTGAAACCTAAAAAATTTAAAAGTATTGCAACATTCTCCATAGGACAATATTGGGATACTATGACCACCTTTTTCCAATTAGGGTTGTCAGTATATATTTCAAACCATGTTTAACTGCTTTTTAAATATCTATCCACTCTCAATGGTAATTATAGCTTGAAAGTCAAAGCGTTCAAAGACCCAGAAAAGAAACAGGAACTCAAGTGAAAAGTTAAATCCTTTTATCGTGTGTCACTGTCATGTGAGTGAAAGTAAAGACTTCCATGTTCACTATGATGTGAGTTTTGTTCATATTTTTGCTGTCACTCAGGCAGTATTATACAAGGAATTATATCTTTTTTGTAGTTAGTATTAGTAGGCCCATACGTCCAGATGGTGCTACATGAGTATAAATATTGCAGTCTGATACAACAGTAAATAGCTTATGAAAGCTTTCACATCCATATTTCTTCTAATCTCCTTTTGCAAGGCAAGTTTATTAATATAGCACAGTTCAACAACACGGTGATTAAAAGTGTTTTACAGAGACATTAAAACATCAGCACATATGAGAAAATAAAAAGAGTGATTTAAAATCTAAACAAAAAGAAAGAAAGACAAAAGAACTTTAACTCCAAACACAATTGCTTCAGTTTTGTTTATCTGGAGAGAGTTGTGGCACATCCAGCCATTAATCTCCTCAGTGCATTTACCAAGAGCCTGCACAGGCCCTCGGTCTCCCGGTGACATTGTAATATATATATCTGTCTGTCATCTGCATAGCTATGGTAACTTAATTTGTTGTTCTTTATGATCTGTGCCAGTGGGAGCATGTAAATGTTAAACAGCAGAGGTCTCAGGATGGAGCCTTGGGGAACTCCACATACAAAGTGCTTTCTGTTCTCCAAATACATTTACATTTTTTTGGGTTCTCCATTGGAAAAGGGTGGCATGCCTTCTCCGGGTGGGTGGAGAAGTCCTGCCTCAGGTGGAGGAGTTCAAGTATCTCGGGGTCTTGTTCACGAGTGGGGGAACGATGGAGCGTCAGATTGACAGACGGATCGGTGCAGCGTCCGCAGTTTTGCGGTCGGTGTACCGGACCGTCGTGGTGAAGAAGGAGCTGAGTCGAAAGGCGAAGCTCTCGATTTACCGGTCAATCTACGCACCTACCCTCACCTATGGTCATGAACTTTGGGTAATGACCGAAAGGATAAGATTGCGGATACAAGCGGCCGAGATGAGTTTCCTCCCAAGGACGGATTATCATGACCACGGGCCCTGGACACAAACTCGCTATGGGCCCCTACCTAAAATAATATCATACGTGCACGGTGCATGGCCTCCCCAAGCACTCAGTTTGGTCTCACAATGGCGCAGAGAATCCACAATCAAACCGTGTGATTGTGGATGGCGGAGTGTCGGAGCGTGGGTCTCAGTACAGAGGGGGCGGAGCATTCTCCATGGGCCCTTATGATAGTCATTTTAACGTTCAACAACATCATCCTACCCATCAAACTACATTTATTCTCACTTTTATTGAGCTAAGCCTATAGGCCTATGCTGCAGAAAGCAGAGTAAAGTCACAAACTTGTTCAGAAGAACACACACACACACACACACACAGCTGTCAATCACACGGCGCTGAAAACTCAGTCACGGACTGACTCAGTTCCATCTTTGATACAGTTTAAATACAAAAAAAAAACATTACACAGTATATGTAGATAGATATAGACACAGCGGTCTATAACATCATTTCTGAGCTCTAATAGACTCGGCGGTCTAGTTGAAAACAACACACAGCTCATTCAAATAGGCAGGTGGTCAAGAATACCACAACATTCTGATAAAGAAATTATTTATGAAGGTTACACTAACTCACCAATGGTAGTTGACTCTTCCATAAAACTTTGTACATGCTTAATCCTCTTTTAAAGTTTAGCGCTCATCTCTTTCATGGCCGCAAATTTGCCGAGTCTGCAAATTGGCTCTAACTGTTAAGGCTGATTTATGGTTCCGCGTTACACCAACGCAGATCCTACGGCGTAGGGTACGCAGCGATGCGTGGAGGCTCTGCGTCGATTTAACGCGGAACCATAAATCAGGCTTTACAGCCATCAGCGCTGGCTCACGGCCCTGATGCGTTCAGGACAGTTGTAAAGTAAGAATTAGTTTACACTGACCGCACAATGCACATTTTATCGTAATTATAGCCTACAATTTACGATTATATATGAACGTATCACACAAAACGGGGCCCTATCATTGGGCCCTATGAGCTTGTAAATTTATTTTAATTTACACATAAAAAAAAACAAAATGTTTGAAAGCCGAGGGCCCCCATTGGCTCCAGGGCCCTGGGCACACGCCCACTTTGCCCATGCGGTAATCCGTCTATGTTTCCTCCGCAGGGTGGCTGGACGCTCCCTTAGAGATGAGTTTCCTCCGCAGGGTGGCTGGACGCTCCCTTAGAGATAGGGTGAAGAGTGCGGTCACCCGGGAGGAGCTCGGAGTCGAGCTGCCGCTCCTCCACATTGAGAGGAGTCAGCTGAGGTGGCTTGGACATCTGTTTTGCCTCCCTTGAGGTGTGCCAGTCATGTCCCCCCAGGGGAGACCCAGGACACGCTGGAGAGACCAAGTCTCTCGACTGGCCTGGGAATGCCTCAGAATCTCCCCTGGAAGAGGCAACATCTGGAGGAAGTGTCTGGGCATCTCTGCTCAAGAGTGTTGCCCCAGCAACTTGGTCTCGGATAAGCAGATGGAAATGGCTGCCTGGAAGTAGATTTTGAACCAGTGTAGTACAGTTCTGGAAAGACCCGCCCAGTTCTCCAGCCGTTTCAGTAATATATCGTGGTCAACTGTATCAAATGCAGCAGTGAGATCCAGTAAAACTAAGACTGACCTTTGTCCACCGTCCATATTCAAGCATACGTCACTAAACACTGGAACACTATAGACTTCCATGATAGTGATGACTGCTCTGACTTGGTTCAGAGCGGTCTCAGTGCTGTGGTTCTGTCTAAAAACTCACTCATCTGTTAAAAAAACTTTTTCAATGATCTTAAATGATTAAAGGAGCTTGAGGCCGAATTGTGGCAGGATTTATGAAAAAAATCTGTATACATTTTAAGTTTTCTAGTAATAATGTCAGATGAAGCGTTCCAAACCAAAAAGAATGAGCCCTCTAGTGTATCTCTCCTTTGCCTTGAACAGGCTGTGTGCTGCAAAATGTGCTGCAATTTGGTCCCGAGTTTCCCGCGCTGGGCTGCGGATGTGACGTCACATGACGCTGCATGCGCGTTCTCCCCGTTCTCCCCGTTCTCCCGTGCCGGCTTCACTGTTGGCTGCAGTACCCCCAACGGCCGTCGTGGTGAAGGGTGGCGCTAGAGAGTCTCATTTCTTAAAAGGAGCCTCAAGCTCCTTTAAAAATAGAAGATTTAAGATTGGCCTGTAATTCTTCATTTCGGGTCCTTTTTCAGCAGAGACTTAGTTACAGCGGGTGCTAATTTTTCAATTCAATTTTATTTATATAGAGTTTATTACAACAGAAGTTGTCTCTAGGATCTTTCCAGAGACCCAGAACATGACCCCCGAGCAATTATTACATGAACATAACATCAAAAATGGCAGGTAAAAACTCCCCTAGTGGGAGAAAAACCTTAAGCCAAATTCATCTCCATGATGATTTTGGAGGTAGCAGATTGTTGTTCTATTGGACGGGACTATTTCATATTAACAGGTGTTAGTCTGTCCACTAATGTAAGGCTAAACTAAAATAAATCAAAACTCCTTTCTGTGTAATATACTGGTTCTGCTGTATTGCTATAGCGGTCTGTCAGTCAACAGCAAGGTAAAAGTAAAATGTTTAAATTGTTAATCAACTCATAAATTAGCAGAACTATAGCCATTTCAAATCTTCTACTTGAGGTTTGATAATTTAATAAGAGTTTATTTACTTTATTTTTGAAATTGATTTTTTACTGGAAAAGCAACAGATTAATTTTCAATGTAAATTGTGGTCACCACTAGTTTGTATGAGTTGTTCAGAGCAGCGACCGCAGCCCTGCTTACTTTATGCGTTTGTCTCCCCCAGGTTTGCGGGCATCCCTTCTCCTCTCCGCCTTCTTCATGCTGCTAGGAGCGGCTCTACGCAGCATCCCAGTGACCGACCAGCACCTCAGGCGATGGTAAGACTCATACAAGTCGCTCTAGCAGATGGTTCAAGTGATAAACTTTTGAAGGCTCTGGGAAAAAGGCAGAGGACTCAAGGTGCAGTGCAGGCACAAGCCATCCATATTTTATATAACTGGATTTATTTAGCATACTTATTTTAAAGGCATGCCTCGGCCAGTTTAGGGTCTTATATGTTATTCAGTTTTACTGAAAAAGACAGCTGCTTGCCAAAGTTTAGACCTCACCCTCAATAGCTCAGGCTATTTTCAGGTGCTTTGAGATTAGATCCTGATACTTTCCCTGGGTGAAGAACAAGGGGCCATTGAGTCTGTGGGGTGTCTAAATAGATCTAAATAGAGTATGGCATGTACCCGACTTGAGTCACTGACCTCATTACACACCCCAATACCATCCCTGTGAATGGCCCTCTAATCACAGGTATGCTCATTAATAATTAAGTAGGCTCTGCCCTGATTGGTTGTCGGCAGTGTGAATGAGCTGCGAGCTGATTGGTTTACAGTGACGCTACTGTACGTGTCCAAAGCAAGCGCCAATCAGACGGCAACTATTTTACATCGTGTGGAACTAAGATTTGTTGCTGTTCCTCAACTGGCTCTAAAAGCAAGGCAGTCTCCATTAAGTCCACGTTAAAATGTCAATTTTAGAGTAGAAATAAACATACAGAGGGTTGCAAAAGTATTCACCCCCCTTGAACTTTGTGACCTTTTGCCACATTTCAGGCTTCAAACATAAATATATAAAACTGTAATTTTTTGTGAAGAATCAACATCAAATGGGACACAATCATGAAGTGGAACGAAATGTATTGGAAATTTCAAACTTTTTTAACAAATAAAAAACTGAAAAATTGGGTGTGCAAAAGTATTCACCCCCTTTACTTTCAGTGGAGTAAACTCTGTCCAGAAGTTCAATGAGGATCTCTGAATGATCCAGTGTTGACCTAAATGACTAATGATGATAAATGGAATCCACCAGTGTGTAAACATGTCTCCGTCTACATGCACCTGCACTGTGATCGTCTCAGAGGTCCGTTTAAAGCGCAGAGAGCATCATGAAGAACAAGGAACACACTAGGCAGGTCCCAGATACTGTTGTGGAGAAGTTTAAAGCTGGATTTGGATACAAAAAGATTTCCCAAGCTTTAAACATCCCAAGGAGCACTGTGCAAGTGATATTATTGAAATGGAAGGAGTATCAGACCACTGCAAATCTACCAAGACCTGGCCGTCCCTCTACACTTTCAGCTCATACAAGGAGAAGACTGATCAGAGATGCAGCCAAGAGGCCCGTGATCACTCTGGATGAACTGCAGAGCTCTACAGCTGAGGTGGGAGACTCTGTCCATACGACAACAATCAGTCGTATACTGCACAATTCTGGCCTTTATGGAAGAGTGGCAAGAAGAAAGCCATTTCTTAAAGATATCCATATAAAGTGTTGTTTAAAGTTTGCCACAAGCCACCTGGGAGACACCAAACATGTGGAAGAAGGTGCTCTGGTCAGATCAGACCAAAATCTAACTTTTTGGCAACAATGCAAGACGTTATGTTTGGCGTAAAAGCAACACAGCTCATCCCCCTCAACACACCATCCCCACTGTCAAACATGGTGGTGGCAGCATCATGGTTTGGGCCTGCTTTTCTTCAGCAGGGACAGGGAAGATGGTTAACATTGATGGGAAGATGGATGGAGCCAAATACAGGACCATTCTGGAAGAAAACCTGATGGAGTCTGCAAAAGACCTAAGACTGGGACGGAGATTTGTCTTCCAACAAGACAATGATCCAAAACATAAAGCAAAATCTACAATGGAATGGTTCACAAAAAACATATCCAGGTGTTAAAATGGCCAAGTCAAAGTCCAGACCTGAATCCAATGGAGAATTTGTGGAAAGAACTGAAAACTGCTGTTCACAAACGCTCTCCATCCAACCTCACTGAGCTCGAGCTGTTTTGCAAGGAGGAATGGGCAAAAAATTCAGTCTCTCGATGAGCAAAACTGATAGAGACATAACCCAAGAGACTTACAGCTGTAATCACAGCAAAAGGTGGCGCTACAAAGTATTAACTTAAGGGGGGTGAATAATTTTGCACGCCCAATTTTTCAGTTTTTTATTTGTTAGAAAAGTTTGAAATATCCAATACATTTCGTTCCACTTCATGATTGTGTCCCACTTGATGTTGATTCTTCACAAAAAATTACAGTTTTATATCTTTATGTTTGAAGCCTGAAATGTGGCAAAAGGTCACAAAGTTCAAGGGGGGTGAATACTTTTGCAACCCTCTGTATTTACCGCCTGGCTCCCAAAGCTGTTTGTGTCTCAATTATTTGATTTCACATCCATGACAACTCTAGGGAAGAGTATTAGGGCCAGGCAGGAGAAAAATAGAAATATTTTAGAGGAGGAATATTTTTTTTGTGCACTTCGAGAAAAAGGTCGAAATGTCGAGATTAATGTTGAAGTACAATTTCAAGAATAAAGTCGAAATGTTCAGGAAAAAAGTAAAAATTTCGTGAATAAAGTTGAAATTTTGACTTTATTCTTGAAATTGTATTTCAACATTAATCTCGACATTTTGACTTTTTTCTCGAAGTTTCCAAGAAAAAAAAAATCTTCCCCTCTCAAATATTCTTTCTCCTGCATGGCCCTAATACTCTTCCGTACGACCCAGCCAATGGCTAGCCATTATCACTTTGTCATCCGTAATAGTCATGTTACCGCGCTTAGTGAAGTAACCAGACATTTGTAGTAACCCTGGATCGGCTTAATGCAACAGTCACTTTTAATTTCACCATCAAGTCAACATGTTAAACGGTATTTTCAAATTTTAAACTTCTGCCAGCGGCTCTGCAGATGTTTGGGTCAGGGATCCGCTGTAGGAGCTGGTAGCTCCTAACCAACGCTAACTTTTATTGACATACAGTAGGCGTGTTCCCCTTGGCCTCCTGAGCAACATGGCTGAGCCCACCGTGTGTCAAGTTTGGAGGCATATCAAAAAGTCGATTTAATGTGTTTCGTAACACGTTGCATATTGTATCATTTTTCAGCGAAATATTTAAATTGTGAAATTAGCATATGAAGAAAGTGATAATAGGATTTGAGTTTCACTGCATGTTGGTCTGACTGGCCAACCTATCTTTATTAGAGTATCCCAAGGTAAACCTGGTTTTCCATCCCACGGGACCTTTAAGCCGGAAATATACTCTACGCACGTAACCTGCGTAGCCTGCGTAGCCTGCTTTGTGTCTGTTCATGCTCCACTGCGTACGTCGCGTACCACCCGAGTAGAGCCTGTCATACCGATGGTGACCGATAGGGGGCAGTAAGCAGAGCAACAGTTGGAAAAGCTACTTATATTAAGTAGCAGAAGTAGTAGCAGCAGCAGCGGTAGCAGATTAGAAAAACGAACACTTTTACAGGACAATATTGGATGATGTAGGAGATTATAACATCGTGTGAATGTGTATGAGTGTGTATGAATGTTTGTGGTGGTCGGAGGGGCCGTTTGGCGCGATATGGCAGCCACGCTCCCGTCAGTCTGCAGGGCAGCTGCGGCTACAGACGGAGCTACCACCGGGGAGAATGTGTGTGAATGAATAATGATCTCTGTAAAGCTCTGGGTGCCTAGAAGGAAGCTAAAGAAAACCATAACATTATTATTATTATTATTACTCTTTTTTTAATGTGTATTACTTATTTATATTACTGTTTTACCCCCTTCCCTGTGTGTGTGTGTGTGTACTTCTGCTACGTGAGTTTCCCCGTTGAGGGAGTAATAAAGGACTATTTTATCTTATCTTATTATTATTGCTTATTATCAAAAGTGGATAGTCTTTCCAGACTAATTTATCCAGCATTCTCCTCACCCATCTCAACAAGAATGACGAAACAATAAATCCAGTTAATTTTAGGTTCATATGGAGAAGTAGATGTCAATATATAAGAAAGATTAACATGGTCAAAAAATGTATTGTTCCTAATATGATTCCAAGTCATTCAATAGTATTTTTATTGAAAAACAGAGTATTTAAAATAAAATAAGTCCCGTCAATTGACTCCTGGCTCCCGGCTCCGCTTCCTCCCGGCTCCGGGAGGCACCGAGGCTCGGCGCGTACCTCCGCCGGGGCTCGGCGGCCGGGGCTCGCCATCCGCGGTACTCCCGGGGACTCTAGTCCCGCAGCACCAGTGAGTATTTTGACCGGAGAGATTATAAAATACCGGACTTCGGCATATTTTACCGGACAACGGAAACCCTGGGGGGAAGTTAAATATTGCATAAATATATGCACGGGGAACTTTATCCAGGGGAGAGCAGCATAATCGTGCCAGCCGGGATCAGACCGGGAACAGCGATACTAGCGGCCAGAGCGAGAACTGCAGGTCGCGTACGCGTTCAGTGTCTTTTTGAGAACGTGCACGTCGACGCGTCAAATGTACGCAGGATACGCAGGATACGCGAGACGTGACGTCACGCGTATCCTGCGTCTCGCGTACGCGTTCTGAACTGCAAGTATAAACGCGGCTTTACCGTGCGCTGTGTCGTGTAAATCCAAGGGCTGTGATTGTCTCCCCAGGGCCTGAAGCTGAGTTATGAGGGGGAAAGAGGAGTCAGGACGCGTTATCAAGTGGTTCTGTGTAGCATGACAGCCCCATTGTCTGTTAGCTTAGCTTCACCAATATCAGGAGAGCTGGCTGACGCAGCGCTGGGTGCAGAAGATGAACGTCCCGGATCCAAGCTGCCCTGAATAGCATCAGGATTTGCAGAGTTCAATTTAATCATTTATTTATTGACAATTTTCTGCCATTTTTCAGAAAAAACAACAACTTTTCAGAGAAAAAAAAAAATGGCACATTTAATATCAAAAGCTTACACATCCAGAATGACAGTGTTTACATGTTGATCTGAAGAGCTGCGGTGTTAAACATCATGCAGACATGAACGTCTCTCTGCATTGACGCTGGCATGGTTGGATGATTGGATAACGGCATGCAATCGGAGCTCCCAGTGTGTCTTTGAGTCTTGACCTTTTGAATTGGTTTGTATTCACAAAAAGACTGATTCATTTGGCAACATGACATGGAGCTGCAGAGGGAACCGGTCCATTGAGAAGCACAGAGATTGAATGATTAGCCAATCAGTTTCTTGGGTGGGACTAATACATTCGTCAAAGGGCTGTCAGGCATCGACAGGCTGTGTCCTGATCTCTGTTGATCAACAACGTTTTTACCGCACCCTCAAATTTGGCTCTGGGTGAGAGGAAGTGTCACCCCGAGGAAACGATGTAACTACTCCATAATTTTTTTCTGACATCAGGCAATATTATTGTGACCTCTAAGGACACGAGCGATCCTGCATACAGCTATATTCACTTGTAATCACTCAGAATCCTCCTCCCTGGTGCAGAAGTGCAGCTGCGCTGTGGGACCGGCTGAGTGAATACGACTGCCACTCATCTCAATTCTGAAAGAACCTCCTGTACTTTGTAGAATAATGCCTTTTTCGTCCTTGATACCAGTTTCCTTCCCTATCAGACGGCACATTGACACAGCATCACTGGAAAAGTAAACCTGCTATTCTTTGTGTTTCATTTCCAGTTTTGCTTATGACCTCACTGTGAAAGCAAGGTGATGGTAAAGCAAAGAAACAGAAACGGTTATTTCAGTTATGTGCCTTTTTAAAAGTAGGTATACAGGACTGTCTCAGAAAATTAGAATATTGTGATTTTCTGTAATGCAATTACAAAAACAAAAATGTCATACATTCTGGATTCATTACAAATCAACTGAAATATTGCAAGCCTTTTATTATTTTAATATTGCTGATCATGGCTTACAGCTTAAGAAAACTCAAATATCCTATCTCAAAAAATTAGAATATTCTGGGAATCTTAAACTTAAACTGTAAACCATAATCAGCAATATTAAAATAATTAAAGGCTTGCTATATTTCAGTTGATTTGTAATGAATCCAGAATGTATGACATTTTTGTTTTTTTTAATTGCATTACAGAAAATAAAGAACTTTATCACAATATTCAAATTTTCTGAGACAGTCCTGTATAATAGGTAATATGTGAATCCTCAAAGAGGAAGTATATGCCCTAAAACAATCAATTCATCATGGAAACTGCATTTCCATGTAATGAGTCACACATCACTTTTACTCCATGGAGTTGTGGTTTTTTGAAAACAATTTTGTCTCTCAGATTGCAGATAAATCAATTTTGTTTCTCAATCTCTTTATCTGTGACTCCCGGGGCAGCAGTAAGAAAACCATTAGTGGAATGAATGGCTCGTAGAGACATAGGTCACATTTCAGTAAAACGGGAAGCTTTTGTTAATGTATATTAGAAAGAAATTAGTCAAATTAGTACCTCCGTTGGAAAAATCGATTTGTTGTTTCTCCGTGTTAGTGTTTTTTTTTCCCCATTACCTCAGATTTTGAGGGATGACCCCTCACATGAGTCTACTTACACCAGTTTGTGCTAACTTGTTTGATACATGTACAAACCAAACTTATTATCAGAGACTGCTGACTATGTTTAGACTCGTGTTTATGTAATGAATTAGTGTGGCCACAAAATGTTTTCAGTAGGCAATTAGTGAAGGGCGCATGGATAATGATTTAAGAAAAAAAAATGTATCAAAAAAGTGGCGGGGTGCAAAGTTCACCACCAAATTCTCATGAAAAATTGGTGAATTAGAATCTAGCAATTTTGTTTTCTATGCTCTTGCTAGAACATAAAGATAACTTACTTGAGTGCAGTTTTCTAAACACAAAGACTAACTATTACACATTATCCTGATGACATCAGTCTGGGCCCCCAAACTTTGGAACTCTTTACCTGCTGAGATCAGGTCAGCTAAATCCCCCACTGCCTTTAAATCTTTACTAAAAACATTCCTTTTTACAAAAGCTTTTATTGTGGTGTGAATATTGCTATTACCGTATTTTCGCGACCATAAGGCGCAACTTTTTTTTTTTTTTTTTTTTTTAAATGTGCCGGGCGCCTTAAGAAACGGTGCGCCGTGTCTATTACCTGAATTACGGTAATGTAAGGCCGGCCATGAGAACGGTAAAGGGAGAAGGGGGCGGGTGAATCTGAATGAGACCATCCACTGAGCTGTTTAATGCGAAACAGAAGATGAAAACTTTTAAGGATTTGCTTGATGTGTAAAGTGAAATAAAATACAATCAAACTAAGTTTTGCTCCCGCTCTATTTAAATAAGCACACTTGTTCTGCAGCGCGCGTGTGTTTTGCATGTCGGAACCGGTGACTTTCCCCGGTTAAAGCAGCGGCTGGAGCAGCGCGGTGATGGGCGCTGCTGCAACCCGACTTCCTGGTTCCCCAAGCGGTCCAATCGACCTGGTTCCCGGCCGCTTTGCGAGCAGAGATTTCTGGGGTCTGTCTCAGGTCTGATCAGCTTCACCCTCCGAAATTTGCAGCCAAATCTGTCGGTTACAAACCCGGTACCGGACCCCGACATGCGCGGGTGTGTATTCGCGGCGCGACACACAGATTCTCATTTATGTAGCGCTTGACTGGCGCAGCTGATGGACAGAAACCTATGGTGATTTTTAAAAGAAAAACTTTGCATAAGACGTTTCCAGCCGGAGTCATTATAAGGACGAATGGAAAGGGGGGGGCTGGATGAAGGGATGATGATGATCAGGTGGCCGAGACAGGTCTGGAAATTCGGACTGGAGCTCCTGTCGGATACAAACCCTGGTACCGGCTCCCCGACAGCGCGTGTGTGAGCGGGTCCAGCGCGGGGGAGCAGACGGGGAGCGGACCCGGGACCAGCGCGGAGCGGGACCCGGGACGCGGGACCCGGGACGCGGGACCCGGGACGCGGGACGCGGGACCCGGGACCCGGGACGCGGGACCCGGGACGCGGGACGCGGGACCCGGGACCGCCGCGGTCGGGATCCGCAGCACAACGCAGCACAACGGGGTATGAAACGTTTATTTTCTTACCTTTTATTTATTCAGGGGTCTGTCCCAGGTCGGAACAACTTCACCCTGCGAGATTTTCAGGCAAATCTGTCGGTTTGATCTCTGGTAGCCTAACCAAGATGCAGAGGATGCGCTCAGGAGCCGCCAGGCTCCCGCCGCGGGTTTGCCGGGCCAGGGCGCACCATCCCCGGGGCAGATCCGGCCGAAATGCCGCTGGTCTTTCCCCGGGAGCCCCTACTCCCATACAGGTGGGTGGCTTCGGTCCCAGCCGGTCGGAACAGGTCACATTCCCGGTTAAAGCCGCTGTGACGCGCGCTGCTCCACCCCGCTGGGGAGAGACGGGCTCTGCGCGGTGGAGGATCCGCACAACGGGGTATGAAAAGTTTATTTACTGTTGTGCAGAAAGTGACTGACACCGAGGAAATTCGGACTGGCGCAGCTGAATTAGCGGAGCTCTTTAATGCAGAAACAGAGGTTTTGCTCCCGCTCTATTTTTTAAATAAGCGCTTGTGTGCTTGTGTGTGCGTTCTGCATGTGTGTGCGTTCTGCAGCGGGTGTGTGTGTTTTCCGGCCGGCGTGTTTTGCGGCACGCGTGTGTGCAGCTCTGCTCTGTAGACTGCGCCTTTTGGGTCGGTGCGCCATATGTATGTTTTAAATCCAAAAATGAGGGTGCGCCTTTCCACACGGTGCGCCGAATGGTCGCGAAAATACGGTAATTGGTTATTGCTGTCTTATGTTCTTATCCACTATGCACTGTATTTTTATCTCAATGTATTTTATTGTTCTTGCGAAGCACTTTGTAACTTTGTTAAGAAAGGTGCTATGTAAATACATTTTATTATTATATTATTATTATTATCTGATAGATTGTGACTGAACATCTTCAGAAATGTCCCAAAGGTGATCCAGTTGTCTCCTGGTTCTGAAGAGATTGGGTCATTATGGCTAATACGTCTTAAACGTTGCACATTATTTTTCCTACTTCTTAAATGCCAAAGAAAAGCAGCTTCTGCGCTGAAAAAGAGAAATTAGAGTCAAATGGAAAGTTGGCGCAAGTAACCTCTTCCTCTTTTTTCCATTCCTGAATGTGGTGAGAGCAAGATTATCGGTTGAAACTGAAAATTGACATTTTTGAATCATGTGAGTGACTGGTCAGCCCATAACCTCCTGCTTCAGTCTCAAATACCCTGAATCTGAATAAGCTGGACAACAGCGGACATATATTCCTCGTTGCCTGATGAGCTGGAGCTAAAAACGAGAAGAGCGGCCCGGTGTTTCTGCTTTTATAGGGTCATCCGCTGCAGCCGCGACCTTCAGCTCTTGGGATTCACAGTTAAAAGGGGAAATCAAGAAAGCATGGTAAACGTTAAGATAACATTAATCACACAGCAAATGTTAGTGTGACACAGTTCAGTTTAATTTGCATACTAAATGTAATAGGTCACAGCTATTGAAGTCATGTTTTAATGGATGACATACCGGATTATCAGTGAAGGAAGAAAAAGCCCAAACATAAGGCAGTTTCCCCGGATGGCCAGTAGATGTCCCTCTTTGCTTTGCAGTGTTGAAAGTGATGTGGTACCAGAAAGAAAGAGCTTTGTTCAGTTACATATGCAACTGCAGTGTGTCTCTCACAAGTGCCTTTTTCCCTCAGACACGTAGGCTGAGAAGATTTAGATAACCTGAAACAAAGGAGGGACTTTTTAACAAAAGGAGCAGGTTTAGTTGGCTCCCAAATGCTAAATCGTGGAGGTCAAGGCCATTACACAAACAAGCAAACGCTGCATTGAAGGGTCCCGCTTTCCTTTGATCGGTAAACAAGTGGCGACAATTATCCAGGTTTACAAACAGAGACAGTCCTTCAAAAACCTCCTGCAGATCTGTTTTTTCCTCGTGGCTTTTCATGTTTGAAAGGCAATTATTTCGGGTTATGATTATCATCGAGGAAACAAACAGCCTTTTTGTTTTTTGGGGTATAAGATCCCTTTTTTGTAGCAATTCAAAGGGAGCTGTGAACGTGCGAATGCTGACCGGTGCAGCTTCCTCTCTGCTTTGTGTCGCCGCGTTGAAAGAGCTATAAAGACGAGCAGGTCAATGGGATTTGAGGAGTTCAATCAAGGATCAGTGTTTGAATCACTGCTCACTGATTAGACCTTGCTGTGATTAGCTTTAATCTCAAATTGAAGAGGCCAACTTTGGATCCCTTTTTATTCTCCTGCGTTTTCATGCATTCTCTGTGTTATCTTGCAATCTTAATATTTCTCCACCTGTCTGTCTGATGTTTTGAGATACAGACCGGCTGCGTGATTAGCTGTTAATCAGGTGGATGGGACTCGCTGTCCGACACTGTGGATCCTGTAGGCCGTTATATCACCTTGACCACAGCTGTTATGGAGTTTTTAAGAAACGATTGGATTGGTCTATGCCAGGGGTCGGCAACCTAAAATGTGTAAATATTTATATGTAAATATTGGACCAAAAACACAAAAAAAACAAATATATCTGGAGCCACAAAAAAAGAAAAGTCTTATATAAGCCTTAGAATGAAGGCGAAAGGCGAAATGTCGAGAAAAAAGTTAAAATTTTGAGAAAAAAGTCAACATTTCGAGAAAAAGGTCGAAATATTGAGAAAAAAGTTGAAATGTCGAGGAAATAGTTGAAATTTCGAGAAAAAAGTCGAAATGTCGAAATGGCGGGATTAATGTTGAAGTACAATCTTGAGAAAAAAGTCAATGTTGAGAAAAAAGTAAAATTTCGTGGAAAAAGTCAAAATTTCGAGAAAAAAGTCCAAATGTCGAGGAAAAAAGTCCAAATGTCGAGATTAAAAAGGAAGAAAAAAAAAAGGAAAAAAAAAGGTCAAACATTTTTGAAAAAGCTCCAGGAGCCACCAGGGCGGCGCTAAAAAGCTCTAGAGCCCCTGGTCTATGCTTTTTCTTTTTTACACCAAAATGAGCTTTTAAGCCCAGGCAACCAAGTTTTTTCTTTTTGCCACAAACAGATTTCAATGTTTCATTCTCAATCTGAGCAGTCAGAGAGGGTCATCTGCAGCGATCTATCATCACTCACTGAAAAAGCTGTTCATTCCATCTCTCCGCCTCTCCGGCCTCAGTGCAGCTTCCTCCTGTCATCTCTCATGGCCCTGCTAGTCACCATCCATCCACATCCACCGGCATTTTAAAGGCTTTCTCTGGTCATATTCTGCCTGAGATCTAATAGACAGTGAGAGCAACTTTTAAAAGCTCTCCTCCCAGTTTTGTTTACACTTTCAATCACGCCTGTTTGGCTGCAATTGTTTGGCTTTATAATGCAGCTTTAACAAGAAGAAGCTGTTTATATTATTGTCACTGATGCTATATTATAGAAAAATATGTGTACTTTGCAAAATAACAGAGAAATTCAGGTTTTGTTCAAAGACAACAGTTAAAATCATCTCCCTTGGTAATATGATGGGGAAATACAAGTTACAAGTGCTGTTGGAAAGCATTTTAATGGACTGCTAGTAAGGTGTTTCCGCCTAAAAGCAGTTTATGTCATTTGAAACAATAATTCCCTCTGATGTGGACTTTGTAAATGTGCAGACTTATATTCTACAAAGTTATGTAACACACTCAGGGAAATGGCAACTAGGGAAAAAAAGTTAGTATGGCCTCTTTAAATGACATATTCATTGTCATATGTGCTGCTTTGTGCCATTTGCATACCAGCAGCCAAATGTAGGGTTGCCACTAATGTGATACGCCTTTTGTTTTAATTTTTATGAAATATGTGTACTTGGTTTTTTTTAATGCTTCAACAAAATTGTACTTTTTGCCATGAAAGGGTGATATTGGAAAAGGCAACTTAAATAGTTTCAGTTGTTTTTGAAGAGAGAGGCCACTGATTGCTGCAATGATGCTTCTTACATCTCACACCTGCGCTGCTGAAGTTTGTTCTGTTTGTGGCGTCAGAACTGTTCAGATGTTTTTGATGCACCACTGAAATAGGGGTCGGCAATTTAATTGTGGATTCCTGGATGAGGCTCTTCTAAAGGTTTTGAGAGCTGAATATTCCAGCCTGGTTGTCTGAGGTTGGGATACTAAAAAAGATGAACACATTAACCAGGTTCCTGATGTGAGCATGTGCAGTTCAAACCCCAACCACAGAGTTACAAGGTAGTCACCGATCAATATATTATAAAATATTTGTGATGGTATGCTGAACTTACAGTGAGAATTAAACAACTATTTTGCTAAAGATACAGTTTAGTGGTTGTTTCTGTCACGCATAAGACAAAATGAAACAGCGCTGTTTGCAGTGGTGTTTCATCCATCCTGCAAAGTTCACTCATCAAGTATAACAAAAGGTGCAGAGGGGTCAGAGATTTTCACTTTATACATCAACACAGATGATTAAATAAGAAAACGGGAAAAAAAACCCTGATAATATTCATGCCAAGAGATACATAATCAGGTCATTCCTTGTGTTGAAAACCTCCTGCAGTTCCAGTGGATGTACAAACTCATGAAAAGACAGAAATAACAACCTTAATGTCACACCTGTTCCCTCTTTACTGCAATATACCCACAAACTAAAACTGGGAAATAATGAATATTTATTTTAAATAAAGGAAACCCTACCCATGTTTGATTAGATACATCCAAACTCTCTCTCAACTAATATTTTATTCAAGCATCTTTTTTCCTTTATTTTAGTATTCAGTGCTGTGACTATTACTCTATTAACTTCAAACATCTAGACTTAGGAGTTCTATCCAAGATTCATAGGAAAAAAGTTCTTCCAAATGTGGATATAGGCTCTGATGGCTCTTTTTTATTTTTTTAGGTTATTCTATAGATTTTTAATGGGATTGATGTCAGAGCGTTGACCAGGCCGCTCTAAGAGTTTGAGTTCCCAAGTCTTTGAAGTCGTTTGAAATGTTGGAATGTGAAATCCCAACATGCAACCCCAAGCATTCCAGCATATACTTTAGTAACAGCTGGCTTTTATCTTGTTTTTTAATCAGAATGTCTTTAATTAATGACAAGTGCATTTGATTTAGCCCAATTGTGAATGGTACTGGTAAAGTCTGAGGGCAGGTAGACCCCCATTATAAACAGGTGTGTAGCCTTATGCAAGCACTTGATGGTACTTTATTATTTCTTTTCAAAGCTGTCCTTAATTATTACTTTTCCCTGGATTTTTGGTTGTTGGATATGGAGTATTAGGGCATTAGAGTATTAGGGCCAGGCAGGAGAAAAATAAAATAATATTTTAGAGGAGGAAGATTTCTTTTTCATTATGCACTTTTTTTTTTTTTTTTCATTATGCACGAAATGTCGAGATTAATGTTGAAATACAATTTCAAGAAAAAAATTTCATGAATAAAGTTGAAATGTTGAGGGGAAAAAAGGCAAAATTTCGACTTTATTCATGAAATTTCGTCTTTATTCTTGAAATTGTATTTCAACATTAATCTCGACATTTCGACTTATTTCTCCACATTTTGACTTTTTTCTCAGAGTGCACAATGAAAAAAAATCTTCCCCTCTCAAATATTTTTTCTCCTGCATGGCCCTAATACTCCGTAGTTGGAAAATCCCATGAAAGATGAACATTCTGACATTGGTGTTGCCGTTTCTGTCTTTTATATTTTAAGAAGCTGCAGTGCAGTGAGGATCTGTGGACGTTTGATATCCGTTGTAAGAGCGTGTAAGACTTGAGCACGGCTCTTTGTGCTCCACTGTGACGCATTTCACAGTGTGCCCACTTTAAACGTTGCTGTCATCCTCCCCAGGGCGTTGGTCTGTTTGCTGACGACCAATGTTGAATTAACAGAAGCTCTCATAGATTTATGTTTTGAATTTTGAAGTTTAAATTCAGATACGGAATAGTATTTCAAGTCTTAAAAGCTTAGACGTGTATCACATTTGTCACACTTGTCATACGCAATCATCTTAAAATATACTTAAATCACATAATGTGTGACATAGTTAATCAAAACAAAATCTTAATGAATATAAAGGTTAAGTTGGTATAACTCCAAAGATTCAGTTCTCCTCTTCAGCACTTGGCTCATTTTCAGGGACAATCAGCAGAGTCTCTTAGCTGTCAAATTTGCAATCCGATGGAAAATATACTAAATATTTTTGAATACCCAATGCAGAATTTCCTCCTGTCCCCTGCCTTCCCTCTTATTTTCTCCCTCCGCCTCGTTCCCCCTCTGTTTCCCTGCCGGTCTTCTCGTCTCCCTACTGAGCAGGCTCAGACTTGAATGGTGTCTTTACCGAGCTTACAGACAATCAATCAGCTGAGAGATATCTCCAGTGGCTCGCTGTCTCAGCCAGACGGGTCCGGAGGGGCCGGTGACGGCGGAGCCTCTGGGGGCATCAGAGAAACTCACATCTGGACTCTCCAGAGCAGGGTTGCTGCTCTAATCCTCTCACATAGAGGGTGTTTAAATGGGAAGTTTAATTCCTCTTTAATTCAGAGTTAAAATTAAATCTGATTTAAAATGAGTAAAAAATGACCATGTAAACAACTAATTCCGAATGACAATGGCCATTCCGAATTAAACTTAAAGGGGACCCATTATGAAAAACAGGTTTTCTCTTGCTTTAACATATATGTCAGAGGGGAGGAGTTTAAACAGACTGTTTAAACTCCTCCCCTCTGGACGGCGCTACAGAGCCCTGTACAGAACCCTGTACGCAAAAACCTCCAGACACAAGGACAGTATCTTCCCCCAAGCTGTTGCTCTGATGAACTCTCACAATTAATAGAGTCTCAGAGAAACCAATCACGTGCAATAACAATAATAGCAGTTACCTGCTGTAACAATGCACCTTCCGGCAATAATCATGTCTGCCTCACTCTGCTGCACCTCTCACTTTTTTGTATAATTGTATATATGTTATTTTATTCAGAGCCCTCATTTTTTCTACCTCATCCTGCTGCACCTTCAGTTCTTTAATTGTATATATGTCAATAAGTGCCACATTTGTTTATTTACTGATATTCTTTAAATCTAAAGAGCGAAATAAACAGAGTCAAATTCCTTGTTGGACAATGTTCGAACCGGGCCAATAAAGACGATTCTGATTCTGATAAAGTGGTCTCCCCTCAGCCTGCCAACTCAGAGAAGGAGGAAAGCAACCAGATTCTGCAGTGTCTGTATAGCCGCCTGGATGATCGTCCAGTGTGATGTGGATCTACGAGACAATAAGATTCTGCTCCTGTCGTTACGTAACGACGGGAGTGATTTCCATAGGTTGGCCTCCGATGCGTGAAACCACGCGCACAACTAACTCCGCCGGAGCTTCCTCCATTTTTTCGTAGCGGTGTATCGCGTCATTCAGGCAGCCAATCAGCACAGAGCCTCATTATCATAGCCCCGCCCACTCAGAATCCTGCATAGATAATGAGGTTAGAGAATGGGAAGATAAAGACATGGTTTAGAGGCTGAATTTCTAATTTATTTAGCAAAAACAATCAAAAGCTTGTTTTTAAGACATTCAAGGCCTGTTTAAAATAGGTATTAGATGCCATAATAGGTCCCCTTTAATTCCGAATTAAGTGGCTTAAGTTTAAGTTTATCCCGATTTTAAATCCGAATAGAATAATTCCGCGATCATGTATACACTCATTCCTCTTTAAATTAATTCCGGTCTTTCTTTCTGCTCGTTCCCTCCCCCGTCTGTCTCCATGACACTTATATTCCACGCTGGGCTGGTTTTCCAAACAAAGTTTCAAGATGCAGCTCGCAGTAAACGCTGGTCAAGATCAGAGACCATTTATTTAATAAATAGCTTGGAGGACCTGGAAATAATTAAAAGAACACATGGAAACAGGAAACATCAAAATTGTGAGTTTTTCAAAGTTGTAGCGGCTAAGTAAACTACAACTTCCGGTAGTTTAACTTCCGGTCCGCCCCCTATCCAATCAGAACCTTCCCAACCCCCAGACCTGTAGAGGAATTAGATAAAGCCGATCAAACGTGTTTTCCATGTAAACCTCAATTCGGAATTACTATTTCCATGTAAACTCGAAGGAAAATAGTTTAATTCTGAATTATTTAATTCGCAATAATTAATTCCAAATTAAAAAACATCACGTAACCGTGGCCAGTGACAGTTTCTTTTTCTTGCACCAGTGATTTTATCATCAAATAGATGGAAAAAGGCATTTTTACTGCATTTGTTTATTTCTGACCTCATAAATGCACTGATGAGATGCTCATTGCTACAGTCATGTTTATTTAACAGCATACATTAATACAGTATCTTCCCCAATGAAATTGAATGACTTGAATTCTAATTTTTTTCCCCCTTTTTGTGTCTGCAGGCTGATCCACGGAGGCCAGTTTCTTAACGGTTTAGCTGGGCCGACCATAATGAGCGCCGGGCCGTTCCTCTCCACCACGTGGTTCGCCCCCGACCAGAGGGCCACAGCGACGGCCGTGGCCTCCCTCTTCTCCTACCTGGGCGGCGCTACTTCCTTCGTCGTGGGCCCTCTCGTTGTTCCCGCTCCCAACGACTCCCAGCCCGCCACCACCATGGCAGCAGCGGCGTCCGTTTTCAGCAGCTCCATCCAGGACAGGATCCAGCTGGTTATGTATGCAGGTACTAACAGATTGGGAGAACCACCGATGGCACGGTGGATCGATAATGCATCATTTTGACACAATGTCAGCCCCCTGTCTAGGGACAGAAATGCAATCAGGCAAAGGGGGCCAGGACTTTTGCACGGACGCAAATAGTTTCAGTTATAACCCTTAAAACTGAAACGCCTCTGAAAAATAGCTTGCTGGGACTGTTATGCTTAACTGATTCAGAAAATTAAAAGCACAATGAAAAGAGAAACAAGCTTGCTGTAACAGATCGAGCATGTGGCTTTGTTTAATCTAAGGTAGTATTATTCATTTTTGAAGGACAAAGCAAACACAGTTTATGAATTAAAAGAATTGAGATCATGAAATAAAAAACGACAGGATATAGGATGCGTCCTGATTTCTTTTTTAATTAATATTACAGTGAAAGGTTTCCAGAAATGACCAAACTGAACTGAAATATGCTTCTGTATCAACCAGTGTTATAGCAAATCTTTGACAGATTTATTCTATATTCCCGGCCAGCAGGCTTTTCCATTCCTCTCGGGGGGATATATTTAGTCGATGTGAAGATGTCACATTGACCTTTTTTTAAGAATGCCATTTTGTTCTGAGTATTTTACAGCACCTTTTGAAAATAACCTACATGTGTGGCTGTGTCCTGACAGAACTGGCTGCGATTGCGGTGCTTTTTACAGCAGTGCTACTGTACTTCCCATCACGCCCACCCATGCCTCCCAGCGTGGCGGCTGCAAGCCAGAGACTCAGCTACCGGAGCAGCATCTGCAGACTTCTCAGGTAAAACCAGATACACACAGTGTAGGTAAAACCACAGATACACACAGTACAGGTAAAACCACAGATACACACAGTACAGGTAAAACCACAGATACACAGCACACAGGCAGAACAACACCACTGCAAACCTGCCGTTGAGAGCATCTTTTGGTTCACGATTCAGTTTACCCAACATGGGTTCTTGATTTAAATGCACTATAACATCAGGGCTGGGGATCGATTTTTTTTTTTTTTTTTTTTTTTTTTTATAGTTCAAGTATCGATTCAATTCCGATTCTTAAGATTCAGAATCGATTATCAGGATTTGATTTGATCCGATTCGATTTGGATATTGATTTGGGTTAGTGTTATTAAAACGTTAAAAGTTATGCAACATATTAATACTAGTATTATATAGAGATTCAACAGCAAGTATTGCAGTTAATGATGCTGTAAGGACCAATCAGCTCCCAGAATGATGATAGAACTGCTTTCAGAAACATCGTGGAGCAGAATTATCAAACAGACCAGGGAGGAAACAGAGACGGATGAAATCAGTTTTATTCTTTCCTAGATTCCGGTTTAATTTTTTCCATTTTCGGTCTATTTCTGTTTTAAATTTTTGAGAATTTGGTTTTTAGCATTTTATGCAAATACCCCAAGACAGTATATAAAATAATGAAATATAGACAATTTATGCAATTATTATTGAAAACTTTAATGTTTTCATACCTTTAAACTAGGGGTGTAACGGTATTTGTATTCGTCCCGTCCCGTCACGGTACGGGGGACACGGTTCGGTTCACGCAGTCATACGGCGAATACGTCTGACTGAGTTAAAAAAATAAAAATAAATAAATAATCAATCATCGTTTTTTTTCCCCCTTATAAATATCAACAGTCACGTTCCATTACAGACCTAAATGTGTGCTAGTCTGTGCATATCAATAAATATATGTGCAATTCATATATCATCATAAATTGTAGGCTATAATAACGATAAAATGTTCTAATTCTTAATTTACAACTGTCCTGAACGCATCAGGGCCGTGTGCCAACGCGGATTGGCTGTGAAGCCTGATTTATGGTTCTGCGTTAAATCGACGCAGAGCATACGCTATAGGGTACGGCGCAGGCTACGGCGAGGTTATGCGGCGACGCGCAACCTTCGCCGTAGGCGCTGCGTTGGTGTAACGCGGTACCATAAATCAGCCTTAACAGTCACAGTGAAGGAGATTAGAGCTAAAGTTTAAAAGAGGACTAAATTTGTACAAAGTTTTGAATGTTACCCCGTTTTCCACGTTACCTGGATTATTTTGGGTTATGGAAGAGTCAACTACCGTTGGTGAGTGAGTGTAACCTTCATAAATAATTTATTTATCAGTTTCTTGACCAGCTGCCTATTTTAATGAGCTTGTGTTGTTGTGAACGAGACCGCCGAGTCTATTCTCTGTTATAGAGCTCAGAAATTATGTTATAGACCGCTGTGTCTATATCTATCTAAATAGATTGTGTAATTTAGACCAGTTATGTTTTTTTTGTATTTAAATTGTATCAAAGAATGAACTGAGTCAGTCTGTGACTACCTGAGTTTTCAGAGCCATGTGATTGACAGCTGTCAGGTGTGTGTGTGTGTGTGTGTGTGTGTGTGTGTGTGTGTGTGTGTGTGTGTGTGTGTGTGTGTGTGTGTGTGTGTGTGTGTGTGTGTGTGTGTGTGTGTGTGTGTGTGTGTGTGTGTGTGTGTGTGTGTGTGTGTGTGTGTGTGTGTGTGTGTGTGTGTGTGTGTGTGTGTGTGTGTGTGTGTGTGTGTGTGTGTGTTCTTCTGAAGAAGTTTGTGACTTTACTCTGCTTTCTGCAGCATAGGCCTATAGGCTTGGCTCAATAAAAGTGAGAATGAATGTAGTTTGATGGGTAGGATGATGTTGTTGAACGTTAAAATGACTATCATAAGGCCCATGGAGAATGCTCCGCCCCCAGATGGCTCTGCCCATGTGCAGCAGTAGAGGAGCCCGGGTTCAAGACTTTTTGTATTTTTTTTCCCGTTGCACCGAACCCGTACCGAACCAGTACCGACCCGTGACCCCTGTACCGAGGTACGTACCGAACCGTGACTTGTGTGTACCGTGACACCCCTACTTTAAACATATTTAAAGGCAAAAACTAGGCAGTAGTTATTCTGGTGTCCAACAAAACATTCCTTTTTTGGGCATAAACAAAAAAATACCAAAAGTTGTAATGTAACGATGACAAAAAAAATCAATCTTTAGACATACGAATAGATTTTTAGGAATTAATATGAAAATCGATTTAGAATCAGAAAATAGATTTTTTTCCACACAGGCCTATATAACATACTGCATATGTTCTTTGAAATAACTTTTCAATTCATTTATATAGCACCAATTCACAACAGAGGACATCTCAAAGCACTCCATCTAGTTCTACACAGTCCCATTCAGTTCAATAGTAATCTAATTATATTCCAGTTACTTGAGCTCCGTCTCCAAGAGAACAGTCAGAAACATATTCCTGCCTGGACTACAACGCTGTCACAACTGCTGCTCTGCGGAGTTTGATTTCCTATTTGCCGATGCCATGAGCAGCTCTTGCCATAGAAATGAAAGTGACAGAATCTTGCACCAGAGAGGCACATGGAAATCTTAATGAAGGAGTCTGCCACTCACCATCTGCTTTGGCTCCTATCAAAGACATCTCATGCCTTCCCCTCTGGATTAATTACAAAGCTATAATATACGGGTCACTGATGAAAACACTGCATCCACACTTTCAGGGTCAGTTAGAAGCACACGCTCCATTAGGGCTGGGGATCCATTCAAATGTCCAGAATAGATTTGATTCCGATTCTTAAGATTCAGAATCGATCAAGATTCAAGATTTGATTCGGTTCGATTTCTGATATTGATTTGGGTTAGTGTTATTATAACTGTTTTTTCAGCTGTTTCATGAATTATATGACTGTAGTTCTGCAACATATTAATTGCAGAACTACATTATATTAGTATTATATTGAGATTCAACAGCAAGTATTGGCAGCTAATGATGCTGTAAGGACCAATCAGCTCCCAGAATGCTAATAAAACTGCAAACAGAAACATCGTGGGGCAGAATTATCAAACGGATCCAGGGAGGAAACGGAGACGGATGAAATTGGTTTTAGTTTTTACTAGGGTTTTCCCGATCAGGATTTTTTAGCTCCCGATCACTTGAGTTTGAGTTTCTGCCGATCCAGATTTTTCCCGGTCCGATCACTTTTTTTGGCTCCCGATAAATTTCTGATACATTTCCGATCAGATACATTTTGGCAATGAATAAAAAAAAAAAAAAGAAAAAAAGAGGACTAAAACTAAATGATCCCAAGTTTCTTTTCTTGTCCATTGGAGAACAACATGGACATATATTTCAACAAAGCTTATCAGCACTGGTGCCACAAAATGTAAAAACATGAAATTGTAAACTAAAACAAAAAGTGCAGAATAGTGCAATGACAAAAATAAATACATTTAACTTCAAAAGAGGTAGTTGAATGACATCCAGTCAAATTCAGAAACACAAGAAAATTAAAATACCTTTTGGCTTAACCTTAGTGCAACATTCTGATTTGCATGAAATGAATAGCAGCAGCTTAATGAACATGAACAGATAGAACATTTCACAATTCAAACATGTAAACCTTGTTAGTTTCGCTTACGGCCGGAAGTGGCGTCAAATGCAAAGATATATACAACGATTTAATATATATCAAAAATATTAATAACTAGGTATGTCCGATACTTTTTTGGCTGATACTGATGTTTTGAAAATGCCGTGATCGGGCCCACACTAGTTTTTACCACATTCAGTTTTAATTTTTTTCCATTTTATGTGTATTTAGTATATAAAGTAATTAAATATAGACAATTTATGCAATTATAACTGAAAACGTTAATGTTTTCATACCTTTAAACATTTAAAGGCAAAAACATGGCACCAGTTACGCTCGTGTCCAACAAAAAATAATTTTTTGGGGCATAAACAAAAAATACCAAAAGTTGTAATGATGAAAAAAAATCGATCTTTAGACATACGAATCGATTTTTAGAAATTAATATGAGAATCGATTTAGAATCGGAAAATCAATATTTTTCAACACCGGAGGCTTTCGGTCACAGACGGGGAGATGGTTTGTTATGACCGGATCCTGGATGTTTGTGAAATCCATGCCTTGTTTGTCCTTTTCTACCACGAGAAAACGAAAGGGGGGGCAAAAATTGAAGCACACTTATTCTAATCCGTCTGCTCCCCATCTCCACACGCTCTCACACTTCCCATCAAGGCCGTACTTATCCTCTGGGCCGCCAGGAAGCAGCGTTGCCTGCAAGAGTGCGTGCTCTGTCTTTTGCCTGTCTTGTAAAGGAATGAGACCCATGGCGGTTGCCGGGGAGTAAAGGCTGCAGGACGGAGAAGAAAAGCTGGGCACTAGCAACCAGTATTTGGTCCAGCTTTGTTGGCGACATTCTGCCTCCCTGAAGTAAGAAACGGCTCCGCCATGGCATGAAGCTTTCCAGAGGCCTCCGACGAGTACAGAGAGGCTTAACTCTTGCAAGGCTTCACTCACCGACCAGATATAAACCTAATGCATAATTCTGGACAGATGTACAAACATGCACACGGACGGGCCAACTTAATCAGGCCATCCATCCAGGAGGGTTGTGTTCCACTTGCGATAGGCACTTTTCCAGTGACCTGTTTGAACAACATGTTGCATCTTAATGCAGCAACATGAAGCCCCTGCAGAGACGGAAGAAAGAGAGCAGGAAAATATATAAATATCTTTTTGAGTCTTTGTGGCAATGGATATTCTCATAGGAGTTAGACAAAACATAGAAAACTGTCGGAAAACCAATTTAATTTGAAAGATTGAGATTGTGGTCAATGTGAATTTTGATTAGTTTCAATGACAAACCCAGGAAATGTATGAAACAGTTTGCATATCCATGGAGCTTTTTAGCTTAATCTAAGTAATTGATTTTGAATTTATGGCCGTTTGACTGGTTGCGTGTTGATGCAGTGATCAGCAACAGGAACCTTATTCCACGTGACCTTGCAAACCTCACATGTGTATCATCTGGTGAGGAAATTAGAGATGCACCGATCAGGATTTTGAGGGCGGATCACCAATAACCGATCTCCAAAACCAGTATCTGCCCATCCCGATATTGCCAACTTTAGCAACTCAATATACTCCTTGTGATGAAAAACTTTCAAATGTCTTATCAGCTTCGTTGTGTTGAAATTATTTTGTAACATTCCTCCTCGTGGTATTTCCTTTGCACACACTTTGCAAACTGCAAATTTGTTGTCCTTTTCAGACATTGTAAAACTGCCATACCGGCAAGGCCGACGGCCCCTTAGGACAGCTTGCGCGGGCGGTGTTTGTTGTTATAAACGTCATCAGATCAGTCCGCTTTGAACTATTATTTTCCAATCACCGATCAAAACCGATAGGGGCATCAGTGGCCTATTATTCGGTGCATCTCTAATATCAGGCCGATGCCGATCGATCGGTGCATCTCTAGAGGAAATGGACCATGTAACGGCACAGTGGCCACATGTTTTCATGGACTGAATGTGTTCATACAAGAGTTTTACAGGCATTTACTATTAGTGACGTTTATTATCATTATGAAATCAAAGATTTTATAGCAACACTTTGTTTTTGAGATCATGAAGCACACGTTCCTTAACAAATGATCAAGGTAGAATATCAAAAGTGTTGTTGATGGCCATCTGTAGAGGAAGAATTAATTATTCTCCCAGCCAGAGGAGAGGAAGTGCTCTGGTGTGGTTAAGGAGCAGCAGAGGCAGCAGCAGAGGTGACAGCCTGTGGCTCGGCGGGGATCGTCTTCAGCATCATCTGGGCTCGCTGCAGACTTCCCACTGGTAACTGTGATGTTGGTTAGACGGCCACTGATGATAATCTGGAGATTTTAATGGTTGCATAGTCTTCCACTTTTGTTCCCATGTCAGTTTATTTCAATTTGATGCAAGATGGGAGTTTGTGATTTAAGGGAAACATTAAATTTCAAGATTCAGCAATATCGAACTATGACTATGAACTTATGACAATGAAAAGATTCTGGATATGGGGAAATAATGGAGTAAGTAAGGCTATGGAACAGACAGAGTGTGGATCTGAAGCAACGTCCAAGCATCAACCAGTTTAAAAACAAATAGAAACAAATGATTTTTACAAGATACAGGGAGGAGGGGGTTTGAGGTTGCTATTGGGGGGGGGCTCTCCCGCTATGAGTTGTGAATGTATAAATGGGTAGATTTATATCAGTGTATATAGGTGTGAGGATGTTACTATTGATATTCATATTGTGTGTGTGTGTGTGTGTGTGTGTGTGTGTGTGTGTGTGTGTATTTATATGTGTGTGTGTATATTTATATGTGTGTGTGTATGTGTTATATATGTATATATAGGCATATATAGATATCTTTTGTTTTTTTATAGAAATAGTATGAAATAGAGTTTAGGGGGTAGGATTTATTACGTTTTTACTTCTTCCTACTCCTTTTCAAGCATGTTAATTATGATGGATGCATGTTTTTATTTATTTTTTAGTTTTCTTATTTACATTTATTTATCATTGATTATTATTGTTTGAAAATTTCAATTCAAGAATGAAGCTGGAGCTTGCAGCGATCATGAAACCAGAGCAGCCTAACACTGATGACTGGTCGTGTCTAGATGAAACCCGATCTGCTTAATTAGCCCTACGCCATCCCTGACACTGCAATGACAGAATTAGTACCGCACAAAATGATAACATTGTGTGGCCATCACACTAAAGGCAGGTGCCATCCAACTAATCAGTTAGTATGCTGGATCCTTATGTATTGATGTATCTGCTCATCCATTTAGCCTGTCAGGATCTGAGCACCAGCTAATGATCTTTTCCCTAATGAGAGCTTCCAGCTGCTCACACCTGCTCTCACAGCAGCAATCTCATTAGGACTCTGGATCGCACTACAAATGTTGCAAAATTATCATTGTGTTTAGATCACCCCTCCAGGTAATAGTTACCAGCTCAAAGCCCTATTGATTATCCTCATTCAGTGGTCAAACGTCAGTCTTGAAAGTTGCTCTCCAGCCCGGGTGGCCAAGGACAAACAGGTACACGGCTGATGACGCCATCACTTTTGAGATATCTCATGTTATATTTAATAATCCCCTGTAAAAGTTTCAAGATTCCATGTCTTTCAAACCTTTTCCACATTATTTTTCAGCTGGTTCGGTTGCCGTGCATGTTGGGCAATTTGTGAGAGTGATTGTGGCTCTATTTAATGCGTGTTATGACAAGCAATCCCATGATAAGAGCTGGAATCCCAGTTGTGTTTCAGAGGAGATAGAGCTATCAAAGGCCGGGTGCAGAACCGTGAGGAAAGGGGGAGGCGGTTAAAACCAGTTCTTCACTCGTACATGGTGAACAATAGACAAATAAAGTGGATGTGTTTGGAACAATTTTGAGAACACAGTGGGAGTGTATACTAGTCAGAGAGGGAATAACTTCATTCATATGTTATCCGCTGAACACAAAGTGTTGTATTAATAGTTGGTAATCATATTCAGACTGATATCTCAGTACAAAAGAAGGAATCATCTCACGCATGTGAAGTGAGATCAGGGGAAGATAAAAAAAACAAAAAAACAAGCACAATTTTCTTTTACGTCTTTCAGCCATACATGGACCACAGTCAAAACACTTATAGATGGAAAACTTATACCGTACACAGACATACTATACCTGTGTTGAAAAAATCAATTTTCCGATTCTAAATCGATTCTCATATTAATTCCTAAAAATCGATTGGTATGTCTAAAGATCGATTCTTTTTCATCATTACATTACAACTTTTGGTATTTTTTTTGTTTATGCCCAAAAAAGGAATGTTTTGTTGGACACAAGAATAACTAGTGCCATGTTTTTGCATTTAAAGATGTTTAAAGGTATGAAAACATTAAAGTTTTCAGTTATAATTGCATAAATTGTCTATATTTCATTACTTTATATACTGTCTTGGAGTTACATTTGCATAAAATGCTAAAAACCTAATTCTCAAAAATTTTAAACTGAAATAGACCGAAAATGGAAAAAATTTAAACTGGAATGTGGGCAAAAATAAAACTGATTTCATACTGTTTCCTCCCTAGATCTGTTTGGTAATTCTGCCACACAATGTTTCTGAAAGCAGTTCTATCAGCATTCTGGGAGGTGATTGGTCCTTACAGCATCATTAGCTGCAATACTTGCTGTTGAATCTCAGTATAACACTAGTATTAATATGTTGCAGAACTACAGTCATATCATTCATGCAACAGCTGAAAAAACTGTTTTAATAACACTAACCCAAATCAATATCGGAATCGGATCGGATTGAATCAAATCGTGAAAATAATCAATTCTGAATCTCACCAATCGGAATCGATTTTTGACATTGAATGGATCCCCAGCCCTAACACATACATAAACTAATGTAAATCTATTGTACCGTGTGCATGAACTACAAACATCAACATTAACAACGATTGCATCTGGTACTTGTAATGAGGCATTGATTCTTTCTAACAGTCTTGACCAACAAAAACTTTTTGAATTTTGACTGAATGCAGCAAAGCAAAAAAAGAAAAAGTGGGTATGTATTCTGCAGAAATCTGGTGATAAGACACCAACGTCTTAGCAGCTGTGAGACCAGCACGCAGCAGATGTTTATTGTGTCTCTATTTCTCCAAGGAGTACGTGCCATTAAGTCATTGCAAACTCAAAGAATGACTGTTTAAATCATTAAACATAATCCTTCAAACAACTTTACAAAAACTAAATTCTGTGTCGTACCAAACCACATGATAATAGATGCCACTCGTAATGTTTGAAAAATGTCAAAGAACAGATGTAGGCATAAACCGTCAGTGGGATTTTATTTAATCTTATGCGGTTTAAAAAAAACAACAATTTGTGAGGACATTAATGATTAATTTATTAATTAAAAGTACTGTTGAGTTCATTTCAGGATGTGAAGGGAGCAACAGAAATGCCCTCCTGCAAGGTAGATACCATCTGCTTGCCTACATTTGGCTGTCAGTAACAAGGTCATGTATAAGAAGAAAGGTGCTTCCATATTGATTCTGCTGCTGCAAGGTTAATGAAAAAGGTTCTGGGGTAAAAGCGGAGAGAGTGCTCCATCACAGGGTCTTTATGACCATCCCTCCGTACTCTCAGCGAGGCCAAGCGGCCTCCCGCAGACCGCCCTTCCTCTCTGGAGCCGCATGAGAGATGGGATGTGATCGCGTTCTGTGTAGTCAACAAAAAGTGATGGATTGTCTGAGTTGAGTGTGTCAGTAAAGCACCTGTTCCCCGGGCCCCGGGTTCTGGCCCGGGCCTGCTGTCGGTGGGGGGTCGGCCTACAGGGGGGGTCGGTCTACGGGGGGGGGGGGGGGGGGAGGGGGGGGGGTCGGCCCCGGGGCCGGCCCCGGGGCCGGCCCCGGGGCCACAGCCTGCCCCCTGGATGGAGGTGGCCGGTGGAAGGATGGTGGTGGTAGTCATGGTCAGAGGTGTCTTCAGTATTCACATTCATGACTCAGGTAGAAGTATAGATACTAGAGTTTAAAAATACTCCTGTAGAAGTTGAAGTATCAACCCAAGTTTTTTACTCAAGTAAAAGTATAAAAGTACTGGTTTCAAAACTACTTAAAGGTATTGTGACATGAAAAACACATTTTTCTTGATTTTTTTGTGTTTTGTTGGATGTCTTGACATCAATTACACCCAAAAAACAACGAACTTTTAACATTCAGTGTATTGTGTGCTTTCTGGGATTTTCCGCATAACTGTGCAAAAACGGCTCACCTGGTTTGGTGGCGGATCGTTACGTAACGAATCACTGCCCCCTCCACCCAGCTCCCTGCCTCCTCTCCTCTCCAGCGCACCATAAAGGCTGATTTATGGTTCCGCGTTATACCGACGCAGAGCCTACGGCGTAGGCTCTGCGTCGATTTAACGCGGAACCATAAATCAGGCTTAACACGGAGCTGTTTAGCCTCTTTTGTTGTTATTTTTTTAGTAATGACTCTTGTTTTAAGTGTAATGAGATTCTTTGACTAAAAATGAGACATTTTAACTAGAAATAAGACAAATATTCCTGGTAAGATTTTGAGTTTTTGCAGTGCTCAGCACCATCTGCACCTCAGAGTTGGATCATGAAACAGACTTTTGCTGCCATTGCTGGTCTAATAAAATGAACAAGAATCCATCAGAGTCTCTTTCTCTGATTTCCTCCTCCTGACTCAGACGTCTGACTCCAACCCCCCGACCAATCGGTGGTCTGTAGTGTGATGATGTCAGATACAGCCCACTCAGCAGCTTAGAACCTCGGCAGAATAGATACAGAAAAGTATCTACTCTGCACGTCAGACCCCTGGTGGAAAAGAACCAAACCGAGTGGAGGAGAGTGGAGTCGGGCTGAGTAGGTACTAGTGGAAAAGTGCCATTAGTGTGTTGCCTGGCCTGCTGCCTCTGCTTGATTTGCCCGGTCTCATGTTTCCAATCACATTGTTTAGGTTGAGAAGGCCGCCCTGATTTTAAATCAGTATCCAGCTCACTGGGTGAAAGTGATTAGATTAGGTGTTTGCATCAAAGCCATTTATGTTTGGGTGTGATGCGACTGAAAGGGCTCTATGTACTCCACTGAGAGAGAGAGTGTGTGTGAGCATTATAAAGAACTCTTTGGGCCTGATTTACTAAAGGTTTGCGTGCGGAAAAACCTGTGCAAACTTGACAGCACCCGCAAACCAATGTGCGAGCTGATCTACTAACAGCGTGCAAAGACGACTGCGTCTCTGAAATCCGCAGAATAGCACACGCAATCCATTTAGTACTTTTGCCCTGATGAATAATCAATATGGGGCGTACCCGCCAGAGAGCGCTAAATACTGGGAGGAGAAGATGCAAATAGGTTAATTTATCACACGCAATGATATTTACCAAGCCTGAAAGTAATTGCGCGTATTGTGATTGCGTCTGTATTTAATACGTTCGAAAGGAAGGTGCTAATCTGCTGCTGCTGTTATTGTGGCAAGGAGGCGACATCCAAAATCAAAGAATATGCAGAGAGAGAGTCTTTATTCTGCTGCATGCTATTTTAAAAATGGTTGCACAAGTTTTATTAAAGGCCACTTTTTCTTTAGTTCTCCACCTTATATCTTGCCACCTTCTCTTATTGTGCCCCCCTCCACTCGCCCACAAGCAGGCCAAGCCTTTGTGCCAAACCTTTGTATTTTATTGATTACTTATCTTATTGAACGTGAAATCATCCTTCGTAAATTACATTTAATTAAAACCCGTGCTTATTAATCACAAAACACAGGTTAAACATCATGACCAAATCCGCTCCGACCCGCTGTGTCAGGATCAGCACAGAGACTGCAGCTTCGCCTGAATTATGGTTCTGCGTTAAATCGACGGCGTAGCCGACGCGTAGGGTCGCGGTGCGGCGTGCGTCGCCGCGTAGCCTACGCCGTCGGTTCTGCGTTGGTGTGACGCGGAACCATAAATGAGCCTTTAGTGTGCGCTGTGCGCTGTTCTGAACACTTCTCTTCTCTTCTTGCCATATGATGGTCCCGTCTGTCACACATTTACTGTCAGTGTTTGCTATATAATATATAATATTTGCAATATACTGTGGACATCTGAATAAAAACTTAACTCATAAATAGATTGGCAATTGAAAATGGAAAGAACGAATGATACACGGATTCATCCAGACTCTCCATGGCGCAAAGTTTGCGCTCGCAAACCCTAAGACACGCAACACCTCATTTAAATACTGCGGTTTGCACCTGTTATCAATTGCGCACGCAATCTTAGTTGATCACCCGCAAACCACGCAAGAACAGCACGCGCAAACTTTTTCAGTGCACACGCAATTTAGTACTCTTTATTTAGGATCTTAGTAAATCGGGCCCTTTGTGTTTTATCTTTGTGTTCCCAGGGATACGGCTTGTGTCGAACCCTCCACCACAGACTCTGTAGCTCATTCTGACCAGTTAGAGGTGTGATTCACTGGGTCAATGGTGGTTTCATTCAAGATCTCCAAACAATCTCAGCCATACCAATATAATCTGATTAAGGCCCCGTTTCCACGTAGTAAAAACGGTGGTGTTTTCATGCGTTTTGGCTGTTGGTTTACACAAAAACGAAGCTCAAAGTCACCGAAAACGACCAGTTCTGAAAACTCCAGCCGAAGTGGAGATTTTCAAAAACTCCGTTTTCACGTTTGCTTGTAAACGGAGGGAAACGGACATTTAGGCTTCAGAACGTCACATTATGAGACAGAAACGTCACCAGCATCATTTGTGCGACCTGTGTTTACAATTTGTTTGTAACCGTCAATATTTTCTTGTATTTTACCTGTTTTATATTCTAACGTCACACTTAAAAGTAACTCCACTTCTCTGTCACTCCAAACCAAAGACTCTCGTTTATCTTGGAAGTAACTGGAAGTTACTCGTGTCATTTGTTGATGTTTTTTTCCAGGATTCTGATTGGCTAGCATGACTTTATCTTCTCGTTACACTGCCCCCTGTAGGTTTGGATGCTCATAGCACCTTAACAGATATTTATGCAGGTTCGTGTAAATTATGGTATTTTTCAAAATGTAGATGATGACCGGTGATTAGAATCAGGTGTGTTGAAGCAGGGAAACATCTAAAACTGGGTAATATTCAAGGCTTTCTATCTACTGTTGTGACAGTTGAAGAGTCACATTTACTTCTGATGCACAAAAAAACCCAGTAAAGCAGGAAACGTGTATAAAATACAGTGCAAAACTTTATTTAACAGGCAGAAGTTTAAACTTACTGCTTGAGTACAAAGGTCAGGTGCAAAGGCACTTATCCACAGTTCCTTTACTGACAAATATAATTGTATTTTCAATGTATTTCAAACGTTTAAGCATGTTGAATTCTTAGCCAGCAAGTACTTAAAACATGTAATTATAGAGTCATGTTTACTTTTGACACCTCAAATCTGAAACATCCATGGCAGTCATAAATAGTTAACTCAAGATATTTGATATTTCATGTTTTCAGTGAACTAAACATAACTTTGTAAGACACATTGCATTAAATATAACACCAATATTTTGAGAGGGGCAGTTTGGAGGTCTTAAACATGAACATAATGATGTGTTCTTGAACAGGTGATCTCAAGGGAAGTTTATTTGTATAGCACAATTCAACACAAGGTAATTCAAAGTCTCTTCAAAGGTAAAATAATAAAAGCACAAGTTGTTAAAAAGTAAGGGCAGTAGAGTACAGCAGGTACATCTCATTCTTACAATGGCAAGAATTACGTTTCTATACGGTCAAAACGTACAAAGACCGGGTCAAATACAGTATTACTAAAGTAATCTGTGCTGATTCGTGCAGTGATTCAGACCAATTTGACAATTGTTCATCACAATGCCTGCATTCAGGGCTTTGTCCTCTCAACATGTCCAGTTTTATCCAAGACGAGCTGAGATCTGGAAGAACAAAGAGTGAACAGAGTTTGTCCAGTAAACAAAGTTTCTGGAAAAAAGGATAGATAGAAATCCCATTCCTTCTTCCACTACAGAGTGTAACCTTTGCATCTATTAATCAACTCAATTAATTTTGAGGAACTTCAGCGTGTAAAGGACAGTCACCTTCACGAAAGCATATATCTCCAAATTTTCGATATAAGTCACCCAAGCTGCTCATGACATTACAGACCCAAAGAGCCAATTAAAAGAATAATTCTTTTTGAGCCTGGCACTCATGTTTTCTGAAGTGTGCTAAAATGTGAACTCGTGCTTCTGTCCATCTTCCATGAGCTCATTCCCAGAGAACGGTGAGGCATTTCTGCTGAGTTGGTAGGACTTCTTCGTGCATAAAGCTGGTTACATTTCAGGTTACAGCCATGGATTTAGTAGCAGCTCTTTCAAAGAGTTTCTCTGATTCTTTTAGGGTTTTATTTTGGCAGATTTTCCTACGATGGTCAGGTTGCCGCTTATCTCTTGTCACTTTGCTGAGCCCAAGGATAAATCCATCCTCATGCTACTTAAGTCTAGATCTTTGACTTAGCTTTAGGATTTTATACAAAATCAATTATGGGGTGGTAGCCAGGGTAAAGCATTTAGTTGTGATGGGCATGTGATCCTTTATTTATTTAACGAGCAGTGTTGATAGGAGGAAGGTTACTTTTGGAGAGACAGGCATGCTGAAATGCCTCTTTGACACACTTTCTCTCTGTTTCTTCAACCCCACGTATTTCTGCAGGAACATTAGCTGCTTTCCTTACAGTAAGCACAGAAATAATGCATTTTATAATGGATTATGAGGATGAAAAGAGTGTTTTTGCAGCCTTCATTACATTTGTTATTGAGGTAGCGGTATATTTTCTGCTCCCTCAATAACGAGCTTCAAGAAATTACATCTACAAGATAAATAATAAAACGTTTGCCTTGAAGATATTAATGCGACCTTTAAAAACATTATTCATATGATTTTTCTTTTATGGAACATAAAAGCAAAAGAAATATTTGAAGTATACGTGAACACAATAACCCGATAAGCGTCTTCAGAACTTCTCTGTGTCCAGTCTTCCATTTGTAATTATTTCTGTGCCCTTTAGCAACCTGCGTTTCCTGATGATTGCTCTGGCCTACGCCGTCCCCACCGGAGTGATCGCCGGCTGGTCCGGAGTTCTGGACATGGTTCTGACGCCGGCTAAAGTCAGCCAGGTGAGCCTCACGTGCACTCACCTGCACTAACTCAGGCATGGAGCCCATTACCTCTGGTGCAAAATTTGCTCTTATTTAATTAGATCATCAACACCACATTAAAAGGAAACATAAAAAAAAAATTCCCAAAATCTTGCTGAGCAACCTTTCTGTATTTTACGGAAGAGTATTAGTAGCTGGGAGGGAATATGTCAACAATCATGAAAATCGTGCACTTGGTGACAAGTTTTTGATATTTGGCATGTTAGTTATGGACATAAGGTTTTCAAAAACCATCGCAAACAAATTGCGACGTCCCCTAGTGGCTGGTTTGCAGAAAATTCAAAATGGCTCCCGCCGAAAAGACCAAAGGTCATATCTCAGCTTCTCTTAGTCCTAGATTGTTGTATATTGTCACTTACTCCACTTTTTTGGTGCTAGGAATTAAATTCTGAGATAAATTTCCTATTTCAAGGTCATATTGAAGGTCAAATTTAATTTCCAAGGTCATTTTTTGCCCAAAAAACTCCATCTCTATGAATTAAGTCACATAAAAATATTGTATAGGGCTCTAGACTCCTATTATCACCCCCCAAGGAATGCAATTTTCTGTTTATTGGACAGGTCACTATCACTGTAGTGTCAATCTCATTGGGTGAGAACAGTGGCCTTCATTCAGGCTTAAGAGGAACAGAACCTCAGAACTAAGTTACAGTGAAAGAATAGGATTTTATTCAAATAACACACAAAAAACATCAGCTGTGCATATTTAAACTCACTAAAACCTACAAAACCTGCCTCTATCGCCTCGCTTATTGATTCATTTTGAATTTTCTACAAACCAGCCACTAGGGGGCGTCCCAATTTGTTTGCGGTGGTTTTTGAAAGCCTTATGTCCAAACCTAACACCATGCCAAATATCAAAAACTTGTCACAAAGTGTACGATTTTCATGAATTCCCTCCCAGCTATAGGGCCATGCAGGAGAAAAAATATTTGAGAGGGGAAGATTTTTTTTATTTATTGTGCACTTCGAGAAAAAAGTCGAAATGTCGAGATTAATACAATATTGAATATTGAAAATTGAATACAATTTCAAGAATAAAGTCTAAATTTAGCTTTTTTCTCAACATTTCAACTTTATTCACGAAATTTTGACTTTTTTCTCTCGACATTTCGACTTTTTTCCTCGAAGTGCATAATGGAAAAAAAAAATCTTCCTCCTCTAAAATATTACTTTTATTTTTCTCCTGCCTGGCCCTAATACTCTTCCATAGTATTTCATGCTTTTATGTTTGTCATCTTTTTTTAATTTATTTTTTTCAGCAACCAGTAATGTTTTGATTAGTAAAAGCCCAAAGTGGACCGTTTGCCCTGATGTGGAACAATTCAGGGCAAACTGTTCCAGCGACGCCTGATGGTGGGGGATTCTGACAAGCCTTTGTCCTACTGATAAACAACCAAACGTCTTTCTGCCTGGTACACAAAAGAGCTGCACGTTTCACTGGCTGCAGTAGCTGTGTAGCTGCAGCAGAGCTGCTTCATCCACCAGGCTGGCAGGAAGCTGGACTCTAGACTGGAACTCACTTATTAATAACTGTCCTTCAACAATTATTAATAATTAACAAAGAACATTATTTATCAAATTGAATTATCAAAATGAATTAATCAAAACGGGGCACCCCACCTGACTTAATCAGGAAAATGATAACTACACTGCAAAAACTGCAAAAATCTTACCAGGAATATTTCTTATTTCTAGTTGAAATGTCAAAAAATCTCATTACACTTAAAATAGGAGTCATTTCCAGAAAAATCTGCCTGTGGGACAAGATTTATCTTCTTATTACAAGCAAAAAAATCTTGTTCCACTGGCAGATTTTTTTCTACTTATTTTAAGTGAAAATCTACTTGAAACAGGTGAAAATTGGAAATTGTTTTTTCCAGTGATGAGTCTTGTTTTAAGTGTAATGAGATTTTTTTTGACTAAAATGAGACATTTTAACTAGAAATAAGACAAATATTCTTGTTAAGATTTTGAGTTTTTGCAGTTTAAACAGCAAAATCATTATGAAGGTAAGTTATTCTTCGGAATAACAGTGAAGGAAAGAGTCCGGGCACAGACCTTTGCAACCAGCAGCCGTGACAAATATGTATAAAATAAACACAAACAACTTCTCTCATTCAAATTAATCAGATTTTATTTACAAAAAGATGATAAACCAACACTTAGGATAAAGTCTGATGCCTAAACTACACTTAAACTACTGCAACAGCACCTTAAACAGCTCACACTATCTGTACATACGCCTATCCAACTGCTCCACCTCTATTGTACATTTTTAACTCATTTTTATTTTTGCAACATCCTTCAACAGACCCATATGTACTTTTTGTTTCTATTATTTGTTTATTTTCTTGTGTCTATTCTTTATTATTTCTATCTCACTTCCTTTTTTCTGTTGAGTTGGGTGAGAGAGAGAAAAGCAATTTCAGCTCTGTATTTGCGCTCTAACGTGGCAGAACTGACAATAAAGCGAACTTTGAACTTTTTTTTTTGACTGTGAATTTGACTGGAAGAGACTCGCATTGATGCGTGAAAAGTTTTAACTCCCCTCAACTTTGGACTCAAGCAACACCGCCGCCGAGACACAGTGGACACACAATTCAGTTTGGCAGAACTCAACTTCACCCTATTCAAAGTTAATGGGCAGCAAAGCTGCTGAGACAAAGGCAGACTCTTACAATAGCACTGGGGTGGAGGAGTTACGATTGAGCTTTACCATCATTGTTTTGCAGTCAAAACCAAACTTTTCCCCTGATTCTCCCATTTGTTATCTTCAGCTGGGACAATGCAAAGGTTGCATTGGTTAAAATTGAAACAAAGTGTGTGTCTGTGCATTTTCTACGGCTCTTGTAGATTGTTCATCTTTGGGTTTTGTCACATTTCAAGAAACATGAACATAAAAGAGGAGTATTAGCATTTTTTTGTTTTTCAGTGCATTTCCATGTTCTCTTTTTCTGTTTTCCAAGTTGTTGAAATTCTTGTGAGCCTGCTTCTTCATCTTTTGTGAGGGGCGCAATCAATTTCAATTCACCGTTGGCATGCTTGCTAGCCATCTTTTATCCGAGACAAACAAATAGACAGATTGAGGGGAGGGTGGTTCTGCAGGACAGGCTGTGGAGAATCTGCCTTGAAGCTTCCAAGTCTCAACAGTCTGAGGAGACAAAGGTAGCACATTTTCAAGGTTATTATCAGTCAGGTAGTACTAGAATGACAAAGTTTTGTTTTTCACACCTTTTTTTGCATCTGCCGGTATTGGAGCATATGTGCCTATTTGTCCATAATTGTGCCAAAAATGTTATTAAGCATGTGAAAAGTGTGAAAAATTAGGCATATTACTGAATAAAAGCTGTGAAATCTGTGCTTAACCCTTGTGCTGTCTTTGGGTGAAGGGAGAAAAGAAGGAAGGAAGGAAGGGAGAAAAGATGGAAGGAAGGAAGGGAGAAAAGAAGGAATGAAGGAAGTAAGGAAGAAAGAAGGAAATAAGGAAGGAAGTAGGAAAGGGAGTAAGGAAGGGAGAAAAGATGGAAGGGAGGAAGGGAGAAAAGATGGAAGGAAGGAAGGGAGAAAAGAAGGAATGAAGGAAGTAAGGAAGAAAGAAGGAAATAAGGAAGGAAGTAGGAAAGGGAGTAAGGAAGGAAGAAAAGACGGAAGGGAGGAAAGAAGGAAGTAAGGAAGAAAGGAGAAAAGAAGGGAGGGAGTAAGGAAGGGAGAAAAGATGGAAGGGAGGAAAGAAGGAAGGGAGAAAGGAGAAAAGAAGAAAGGGAGGAAGGGAGAAAGGAGGAAAGAAGGAAGGGAGAAAGGAGGAAAGAAGGAAGGAAGGGAGAAAGGAGGAAAGAAGGAAGGGAGAAAGGAGGAAAGAAGGAAGGAAGGGAGAAAGGAGGAAAGGAAGAAAAGAAGGAAGGAAGTAGGAAAGGGAGTAAGGAAGGGAGAAAAGATGGAAGGAAGGGAGGGAAGAAGGAAGGAATGGAGAAAAGAAGGAAGGAAAAGCAAAGAAGATAATAAAGGAACAAATGACGAAAGAGAGGTAGGAAGAAAAAGGAGTAAAGGAGGGTAAAAAAGGAGGAAAGGAAGAAGGAAGGAGAGAGCATGGCAGGAGGAAAGAAGGACAAAAGAATTGGGTCATTTTGACCCAAAGACAGCACAAGGGTTAAAAATGAATGGGACGGTCAAGACAAGAGAGGCAGCTGAACGCGATGGGGCGGGGGAACTAACACACTAACACAGCAAAAATCAGAAATGTTTCTTTGTTCTGTGGAGGTGTTTGATTTGAAATAGGCTGTATTTGTTTTTTGAAGCGGTTTGCTTCAGCAACAACAACATAAAACACCCTTATATTCTCATCACGACTTTAACTAATCCTGTTTTTCTAATATGTTGGATGCGTTGTCGATTCTGTCATACCCCCCAAAAAGAAAACTAAATGCAGATAGATGCTGATTAAATAGGAATTAAGCACCTTTGGCTTAACGTGCAGCCTTTTCTATCCCCAAATCAACGCAGTAAGAGCCACAGCCGGAGCACAATGCTCTGATAGCAAGATATCATTTCCTTCTGATTAACTTCCTCCATGCTTTCCAATAATTTGTCACTTTTTGCCCAAATGGGGAGTTAAATTCCGGTATACGCTCAAACAGATCTGTGCACTTCAGTGATCTTTTCCTTTACTGATAATTGCTGCGTCCTATTTGCGGCAGCAGCATAGCAGCTGCCGTATCTCAGCTCCAGACCGGCTGCTGCACACACTCATCCTCGCTGTGACTTCTATATTACATGCATCAGATGATATTTTTACTCCCTTGAAGTCAAACAAATGATGCAGCTTTGCTCTAGCTCTGTTTCATGCAGTCATTTATCCATAGTCTGTCTCTCTCACCCTCCATCTTTGTCAACATTTTCCCCCTCACATGCCCTTTCAGGGTTCTATCTTATAATAAGACACTTCTGTCATCTCAACTATTCATCCGGTCTGGTTGGAGGGATCAGCTTCCACTCAATGAGATAAATGCTGTTCTCTGCTTTTGTTTAGTTTTTTTTTACTTTTTTGGATTTCAAGTTGTCATCACCCCAAGCAATTTATTTGAAAACCATCTTAAAAGTCTTAAAAAACCTGTCTTAAAAAACTGTCTTTGATAGCTCATTCTTCCTTTTTTTTTTGAATGAATGAATGAAGTTTATTCAGTCATGTCAACACAAAAACAACACAACACCAAAAAACATTGTGCACAGCATTAACATTTCACACAAAACCAAAAATAATGTGTTGAACAATGACTGAAAAGGCATAGGCAGAAGCAAACTGCTTATAAAAGCCTATCCTTTATTACCAACTTTCTTTTTGTGGCTACCGACCTCCAGAAAACCACTAATAGAATAGAAAAGCAAAGAAACAACAGAAAAGCAAAGAAAAAACAAAAGGCAAAGAAACAACAAAAGGCAAATAAACATTAACAGATAGTCAATCGCACTTATAAGCTTCAAAAATAGCTTTACAAACCATTTTCTTAAAAACCAAAAGAGAATGACATGTTTTTAAATGTATGTTGGCATCATTTTCCTTTTCATACCTTTTTTAGCTTTTTGTACAGTGAAATTGCAGACACCTCTAAGATTATACAGAGTCTCCTGAATTGAAAAAAAACCTCTGTATTGAGTTTTTCCTGGGGAAAAAAAGGAAAATGGTTCTACAGGTTAAAAAAAAACCTATAAAGTTTGTTTGTTTGTTTTATTTAGGATAGCATTAGCTATTCTTCCTGAAGTCCGACAAAATACCGAACCATTACTGGTTTTGAATGTCATCCTGAGATTTAATACTTCACCTAATAAGCTATTAAAAAAAGAAAGAAATTAAGCGTACCAAAAATGTAATCTCTTTGGTTGCGTTTATTTCTTTTTAAGCTGGACGACCCCCTGCAGTACCTTGCGCCCCCCCCTGCGGACCCCCGGTTGAAGACCCCTGCTCTAGAAATCAGGATACTGACACATCAAAACCTTCCCTTGCTTTTAGAGCATCCTCAGATAACAGCTGAGATTGTGATTAACTGCAGAGACATGATCAGAAACCTGAATACTTCAATGGTAGTACTTGAGCTTGTCACGCTGCTTGTAAACACAGTTTCCAGATAATGATCCAAACCCGGATAAGACTCAAAAACCGGATGCTAATTTGCGTCTACACTTCCATAATGGTACACAGGAGCGATATAAAAGTAAAAAGGGTCAGACAAAGGCCGAAGCAGTTGAGATAGTACAGCATCCTCCACAACCACAGTTAAAAGTGCGCGTGAGACCCACATTTTAAACCTGCAGCATAAGCTTTGGCGTTGCCATAATAGATGCATATCAGGAAGGAGCTGCTCTACTATTCCTATTAGTCAAGTGGTCTTTCTTCACAGTTCTTCTTCTTTTTTTCCTAAGAACACCATGTATAAATTAGGTTAAGGATAAAGTTTTTCACCAGGAGCTATTAAGTAAACTTATTAACTTAAAATTGCTTTTTGGGGAGAGTAAATTGAAGAAAACATACCCAAATATGTGGAGCCTGGAGCTCCTACTTTCACAAGCTCTTACTTCCTCACAGTTCCAGTCCTCTGCAGCTTATTAACACAGTTTCAATATAGCAGAAATGATTAAGCTTCAAATCTGCCCTTTTTAAGGGTTCCATGGCATTAACAATACCACAGTTAATTAACTCTGCGCAGTGTCTTGCAAAGCAATTTGTTTTTTGCTTCCTAAATTGGTGTGTAAACCAGTATGACATTACACACCTTCCAAATTCTTGCATGGGTGCGTCGGAAGTTTACATAAAGAATTAACAGCAATTATAAGTGCCATCTGGGTGTGTTTAATCAAATGTTTTGGATGTTTGTGGTTTAGGTGAGGATAGGATGCAGTTCGTCTCACCGCGCTGCCTCGGGCCGCGACACCAACCCATGGTTTTAATTCTGATTTGATGTTTTTACCGTCTGACAGTAAACTGGTCCACTCTGTTCACTCAGAGGAAGTTTAGATCACATAAAACGCCATCCTGACACTCGTCTCACACTAAACCAGAATACATTTTACGTACAATAATTTGCTTTCATTGCTAATTTTCCTTATTATAAACCTTCCTGATGGCCTTCTTCTTCGGAGTGTGACTACGCCAGGAACATCATCCAATCCTGACTTAGATTTTAGATTACTTTTTTATTTCATCTTCAATGTGGTTGAATTTAGTTGAATAGGAGCCACTCCCCCTGGGACTCAATGTGAACCAAGCGCTGTCTTTGGCACTTGATGTTTTCATCTAAACGTTATCAACTGGCTGCACTGCAAAAATGTTTGACCTTTTTTTTTCCCCCTTTTTTTCTTTATTTCCTTTTTTTCTTTTTTTCTTTTTTCCTTTTTTTTTCTTTTTTTCTTCCTTTTTCCTTTTTTAATCTCGACATTTCGACTTTTTTCTCGAAATTTTGATTTTCTCAACATTTCGACTTTTTTCTCGACATTTTGCCTTTCGCCATTTGCCTTCATTCTAAGGCTGATACAAGACTTTTCATTTTTTGCAGCTCCAGACATATTTGATTTTTGTGTTTTTGGTCCAATATGGCTCTTTCAACATTTTGGGTTGCCGACCGCTGGTCTAGCACAGGGGTCTCCAACCTTTTTCCCTCTGAGAGCTACTTTTACAAAAATGAAAGTGGACGAGAGCTACTCATGTTTTGTAACATTTATTCCATACTGTATTTTAACCCAAACAAACTTAAAGGGGACCTATTATGAAAAACAGGTTTTTTCTGTCTTTAACATATATAAAGTGGTCTCCCCTCAGCCTGCCAACTCAGAGAAGGAGGAAAGCAACCAAATTCTGCAGTGTCTGTACAGCCGCCCGGATGAGCCGTCCAGTGTGATGTGGATCTACGAGCCAATAAGATTCTGCTCCCGTCGCTACGTAACCAAAATGTGATTTACATAGGTTGGCCTCCGATGCGTGAATCCACGCTTCCGCCATTTTTTTCGTAGCGGTGTATCGCGTCATTCAGGCAGCCAATCAGCACAGAGCCTCATTATCATAGCCCCGCCCACTCAGAATCCCGCATAGATAATAAGGTTAGAGAATGGGAAGATAAAGACATGGCTTAGAGGCTGAATTTCTAATTTATTTAGCAAAAACAATCAAAAGCTTGTTTTTAAGACATTCAAGGCCTGTTTAAAATAGGTATTAGATGCCATAATAGGTCCCCTTTAACTGTCCACAGTTAATATTTTGTATCAAAACACCACAAACAATATTTAAATCATCTGCATGTGCGTTTTGGCTTTCTGTATGTACTTTTTGTGGGTATTGCACACGAACTTTCGAACCCTGGCACTGGGAAAGATGCTTTACTCTCGGCATAGTGATATGTGTGATGTACACAGTGTTTTTTAATTAGTGAGATGATTGGCACTGCATGGAGCCGACTAGAGAGGTGTATGCTGGAGTAAACCCACTTAGGTTCACTCTTCACTCAGTCATTCAAATGTTCATCAGTCAGTCTTGTTCTGAACTTTGATTTCATCACATTCATATCAGAAAAGGCTGACTCACAGGACTCAAACAAAGCAAACATTTTCAAAGCTGCTTGGTGAAGGTTTTTGTAGTTGTCTTGGTCTACTATAAGCAGCAGAAATGTTGAGAATGCTGAGACTTTAACTGCACATTATTCTGAAGGGTTACAACTTCCATGTCCATTTCAACAGGATCAGTACAGAAAAGTTCAGCCGTCTGTCCTTGAAATTTCACTTGTGTCCATATCCATCCAACGGGTTGGCCATAAATGTCACACAGGGCTCAAGTCTCTCAAAGTCACTGAATCTGTCTGCAAACTCCTGTCCAAGCCTTGACAAGAGGTCACAATACTTGGAAACATTTAAAGCATTAGCTCCACCTGTGTGACTTTCCAACATCTTGGAGACAGAGGGGAAGTGTTGAAACCTTTTGTTTTTCACTTGCTGAATGTATGGTGACAGTTTTGCACTGAACGCCTTGACAGCACTGATCATATCATATGTTTTTATCTTTGCCTTGTAACTGCTAGACTCTAGACCAGCGGTCGGCAACCCAAAATGTTGAAAGAGCCATATTGGACCAAAAACACAAAAAACAAATATGTCTGGAGCCGCAAAAAATGAAAAGTCTTGTATAAGCCTTAGAATGAAGGCAAATGGCGAAAGGCGAAATGTCGAGAAAAAAGTCGAAATGTCGAGAAAAAAGTCGAAATGTCGAGGAAAAAGTCCAAATTTCGAGGAAAAAGTCAAAATGTCGAGAAAGTCGAAATGTCGAGGTTAATCTTGAAGTACAATCTTGAGAAAAAAGTCGAAATGTCGAGAAAAAAGTCGAAATGTCGAGAAAAAAGTCAAAATATTGAGAAAAAAGTTGAAATGTTGAGAAAAAAGTCAAAATATTGAGAAAAAAGTTGAAATGTTGAAAAAAAAGTTGAAATGTTGAGAAAAAAGTAGAAATGTCGAGATTAATGTTGAAGTACAATCACGAGAAAAAAGTCGAAATGTCGAGGAAATAGTCGAAATGTCGAGGAAATAGTCGAAATGTTGAGATTAATGTTGAAGTACAATTTCGAGAAAAAAGCTCAAATGTTGAGAAAAAAGTCGAAATGTCGAGATTAAAAAGGAAAGGAAAAAGGAAGAAAAAAGAAAAAAGGGAAAAAAAGAAGGAAAAAAAATAATAAAACTGAAAAAAAGAGGAAAAAACATTTTTGAAAAAGCTCCAGGGAGCCACTAGGGCGGCGCTAAAGAGCCGCGGGTTGCCGACCCCCGTGCTAGACTCTAGCATGTCTACTTTACCTCTCCTTAGTGCCGGCTCTCTGTCTTGCCTTCCCTTCCTCCTTTACCTTCCCCTTTAACGCAGCATATCATCTTCCTCCAGGTAGACGCAGGCTGGATTGGTTTCTGGTCCACTGTCGGCGGATGTGTGTTCGGAGTGGCAATGGCCAGGTAAGTTGCACTCTCCGTCTTTTCTGGGTTATGTATCCGTCACTTTTTGCACCAGTGAGTTTGATCATTAGGGTAACATGTAGCACAAGTGGTGTAGAGTGAGATCGGCCAAGCACGTCCAGACTGCTTAGACCTCTGATGTGTAACAGATCCTCCAGATTATGGACTCACTAATTAATGTTCCCACACAGACTCCTTCAATCAGTCAATACACAGCATAGTCATCCATGTTATTATGCTCCTGCATGCATTAATGAGCCAATATGATTTCCAAATATCAACATGAATTTACTGCCGCTCTTATGCTTGCTCACGAACGACGAACTGGCCTTCACATCTCCAATTTTAAATGCCAGTTCCGTTTGTTTATAGAGCTAATACAAGCCAGCTCAGTGAAAAACTTGATGAACCCAGCGAGGCATCAAATTAGAAAATAAGCATTCACTGTAACACCCCATTAACAGCCGCAGACCTTCTTTACAACTAGGTTGGACATATTCCAGGAGTAATCCTTAGAGTACTGTTGTCAGATCTTAATAATAGGTGTCGCATACAGTAGCTCCAATAAAGCGGAGAGGCTTTTCTCACACAAATGTACCGCGGTACACAATCAGAGTTGGGTAAAGGTGTAATGGAGGGAGGAGAACTTTTTTCCAATGCAACCGCCGCCTCGCCCTCACTGATGGATAGGGAGCCACGCTGAAGACAAAGTGTGGAGTCTGCAGAAACAAAGGGATTCATTCTTGCTCCGGTGGATCTGCGCTCGCCGCCGGCCAAGACCCAATCAGCACTTTCAGGCCGGTCCGGTGTTTTCTTTAAGTTGTAATCAGGGAAATGAGCCCCATAACTCCTACTCTAAATCAATGAAGCTGTTTGAACCGCTGGATGAAAGCAGATGTAAATAGAGCAGATGAATTATCATGTAGATTACACAGACACAGTCAGTGGAGGGATTGATTATACTTTCCCCGCTCCAACAGTTGATAGGCAAATTACATTTTGTTTCAGTAAATGTTCCCATGTTTGTACATGACTGTTAGAGAGAGGGGTTTGAAGTTTGCTTCACCTGCCATTGTGGAGAGTTCTATTCAGCTTCACATTTAGATGAATCCCCGAAGGGAAATGAATGGAGCTTATTAGCAACTGTAGAAACAGTCACGTCCCCCTTTAATTCTGTTCAAACTCCAGGGTAGAAAGTGTAACATGTTAGGTTTTGATTTATAGACGCTCCAATAGGTTTTGTTTTGATTTTATTCATTTTTGATCCGATACCAACAAATTAACAAACAACATTTGCAAATTAAACAATGTTGACTTTGTAAAATTAACATCAAATAAAGAAAATCTTTTGAATAAAGAAATCCAGGAATCAGACTTAAAGCAGCACTATGTAACTTTTCCACCTTAATCTAATATTTCATCATCATCATTGTGATGGTACATCAACTTCCAACAGGTTTAATGAACCTCTGTCATGGTCTGAGGGGTCTGTATCTCCTTCACTGGCACTATGTAACTTTGAGGAGCATGGTAGGAACCCTTCCACACTAAAAAACTACACATTTTTACGGCTTTGACTGCTTTACGGCATACGTCACTTCCCCCTCCTTCCCCATTCGTAGTCCAGACCAAAGCTGGGCGGGACGTGGAGCTCAGAGCTCAGCAGAAGCTGGTATCATGGCCCAAGCAGCGGAAAAACCCAAGAAAATAAAAGTTTTATCGGAAGAGGCAAAAAAATGTTTTAAATTCTGCAGGGCTGATCTGCAAAATATAAGGAATGAGCATTCAGTTATTCACAGGTTATAAAGTATTTTTTTTATTTTGTCAGTAAGTATGTTGGACTACTAATTTATGACAAAGTCCCTCTAAAAAACGTGACAGGAAAAAGGTGCAGTAGAACAAAAGTAAGAGTTTGTAGTTTGTGGCGCATTATCTGGCTGAAACAGGACAGGGGGGCGGGGGTGACTTCACTAATAAAACCAAGTTGAACTTAGTGATTTTCAAAATCGTCATATTATATTGTTTAGCCAAAAATAGATACATTACCTCTTCACTATCCATCCTGCAAACGACCGCTGAAAACAGAAAAGTAGTTTTGAAAGTCCGTCCCGTTTTATTTCATTCACTATCAAAACAAATGCAGCGACGGGGACAGGAGTTTTCCGGCAGTACGCGCTGGTGCTCATGGGAAATGTAGTGTTCTTTCTGGTAAAGCACTACTGCTTTTGTCCAAAGGAGCCGCCAAACTCAACAAAAGCTGAAAGTTACATTGTGCTGCTTTAAGATGCAGCTACAAATATGTATGTAATATGCTGTGACAATGCACCTTCCAATAATCATATCTGCCTCATTCTGCTGCACCTTTCACTTTTTAAAAATTGTATATATGTTAATAAGAGCCGTCATTTGTCTATTACCTATTTACCTATTTACTGTAGAGTGAGCGATAACAACCAAATCAAATTCCATGTCTTGTCTGACCTGACCTGGCCAAATCAACATGATTCTGATTGTGAATAATAAGGCATTTCTACGTTGACATATGAACACGCTAGTGGGACAGATATAATTCGGTTTACAGGGAGCAGTTTCCAACCTTTCCAATGACGGATCGGGGCGGGACATCAAAGAAGTGAATTTTCAGATTTTATTCATCACTGCTTTGGTTTTCTGGCTTTCATTAAGTAATTCTTGTCATTTCTGAAAGGCAAGCTCTGAAGTTTACTGCCGTGATACGACCCCCTTTTGCTTTGAATTGGTAAACTTGTTTTGTTTTTTTCACTTTGTAGCTTCTTAAATGCTTCTTAAAGTTGCTCGTGTTATTGGGGCAACATTTGTGCCAGTTTGTGCAACTTTGAGCATGCTACAGTTTTCCTGGTAAGATGTTTTTCAGGCCAAAATAATGGCATATAGCAAACATAATGCTAATATTAGATGGCTGATGTCACACGCAAACGCACTAGTTTGCAACTTCCTGTACTGGCAAGGAAGAATTGTTTATAAAACTGTCATGGTATTAGATATCAAGTGATGCACGTCATTAAATACTGACTGGCACTGTTCTTCACAACATTTGATTTTACTGCTCAGGTGTCCTTATTAGTGAAAGTTTGAGTGATTTAGTTTGCGTTAACCAAACGCTGTCAGTACTTTCTACTGTAGCATCTGTAGAATATGACGGAGGGGCTGAGATCCTGGGATAAGGACTGCAACTCCAGGGGTTTACATAACATGAAGCTTTTCATTCTCCCTGCGTATCTGCAGTCACATAGCTGACTGTGATATCCTCTGGGGGCTGCGCCCCCTGATGTGTGGCCCTTTGATTAAAGAAATGTATAACAAGAGCTGAAACAACAGCAATTGGAGGATCTTGAATTGCTTTAATTACATTTCTGTCTCGTACAGCTGTATTTTGCCTCTCCCGTTTCTTTCAGCTTATCTAACCTCACATCACTTTGCTGAAATTTGGCTTCATTAGGTAAATTCTTAAGAAAACTTGTGGTAATGAGGTGAACAGCCAATAATGTTTTGTTTCCTTGTGAATCCCGCTACAGCCCCAAGATGTTAAAGTTGTGATGTAGCTTGTTATAAGTGTCTGGCTGTTAGTCTTGTTTAAACGAGCATAGTCCTGTCTACACCAGTTAACCATGGAGCAGGAAGTCCGATCCTCAAACTCCCTTTAGCATTGCAGTATCGCAGTTTGAGGCCGATACTTGTATGCTGCTAAATGTCTTGGGGAATTAGCACCAAACTTTCGCTTCTTACCCTGGATTCACACTGAAAGCACCACAGGTGTCATAGGCGTCCTGTTGCCATTCATTTTCTATGAAAGCACTGCAAGAGGCGTTCATCTTCAAATCTCAACTTTATGCAAATGAGCAGCGGCGACGCCGAGGCAGCGTCCAATCACAGACTGGGATTCCCACAGCGAGAAGCCTCAATGCAGATTGTACTTTCATGTACACACAAACGTACACTCATTCACATGCTTACAGGAGCAGAGCTGTCACTAACAAACTTATTTAATCAGGAATTAATATATTTCATCCAGCAAACTAACATTTTTGCTGATTTGACTGCCGTTTTTACCTGAACTGCTCATGTGAAACAATAACTGATGGTTAAGGAGCTGGATGGTCCCAACGATTTTATTTGCTACATCGATTCAATGCAAAATAATTAAAAACCGTGCTTATTAATCACAAAACACAGTTTAAACATCATGACCAAATCCGCTGGGACCCGGTGTGTCAGTGTTCACCAGACAGACTGCAGCTTCACCGGGACCAACGATGACGGTTGATGTTGATCCAGGACCAACCTGGTTAAGGAGCATCAAACTCACTCTTATCTACGCGGAAATACCGCTTAAATATGGGGGCGGCAGTAGCTCAGGTGGTTGAGCGGGTCGTCCAATGATCGGAAGGTTGGCGTTTCGAATCCTGCTCCATCCCAGTTACTGTCCCTGGGCAAGACACCTTACCCAGCTTGCCCCGTGTGAATGTCTTTGAATGTGTATGAATGTTGGTGGTGGTCGGAGGGGTCGTTTGGCGTGATATGGCAGCCACGCTTCTGTCAGTCTGCCCCAGGGCAGCTGTGGCTACAAAACGTAGCTACCACCACCAGAGAGAATGTGTATGAATGAATAATGGTCTAAGTGTAGCACTTTGAGATTCATTGAATGGAAAGTGCATTACAAGTTAAATTCATTATTATTATTATTATTATTATTATTATTATTATGTAAAGACGGCTTCCCAAAGTGTGATCTATGGTGAAATAGGAAACTGAAGATGTGCAGCTTTATATAGATATTTTTTTGTTTTTTTGTTCCCTCCAGTTCTGCAGCTTGAAAGCTCCGCACACTGCAGGCGTTGACAGACTTTACCAAGCAGCGATGCAGGCGTCCCGAGCCTCCACAGGCCATTTTTGACGCTTTCAGTGTGAATCCACCATTGGAAACCACTTCATAAAGATATCGAGCATAGACAGTACCAGCGTATGTTGTGTTCAGTTTCCATGGTGTTTGTAGCTGCCTTTGCTCTGCCAGAGGATATTTGAATAGCAGAGATGCCGCGGTACCCATGATGAAAACCTGACAACAAATGAGCTATCTGTTTGTGTGCCCCGGTCAAAAAGTGACTGCTTTATTAGGGCCCGGGCACTGACAGGGCAAATGCCCTATTGTATCTGTAGGAATTTTTCTCATGTTTTTTTTTTAATTTTCCTTCTTCCGACGAAAGGAGGGCCTTTTTTCCCCCTAAACGTGCCCCAAAAGTCACCAAATTTTGCACCAAGCCAGGCCTGGCTAAAAATGTGATATTTAATGGTTTGCATTAATGGGCGTGGCCTAATGGCTCAACAGCGCCCCCTAGAAAACTTTGTGCCTCAAGCCCCACAATACGGTTTGACGTACATGCACGAAAATCGGTTCCTACCCTATCAGTTCCTATTTACTGCCATAACTTTTAAATGGTTTGACATAAAGACTCGTGGGTGGTGTCATCGGACTTGGTCTTGGGGGCGAGGGCCTGTTCATCGCTGCTTGCAGCTTTAATTTTAACTTTACTTTTACATTATAATCACCATTAAAAAAAAAATGAAAAAAAGATGGCCCTAAACAGAGCCGGGTCATTCTCCTCCACACCACGGATGTTTGCGGTAAACAATACTTCAGGTGATGAGATGGAGCAAACACAAATCAGGATCGGCTCTTGCGTAATTAGTTTTTCCTGCAAACGGGAACAATCTGCGGCGGCATGTTGGTCATGGCATTATACTGCCTCTTCCGTTATTTGCTGCACGCCCCTTGTTAAGGATACAGAGGCCAAAATGATAATATCATACTAACGATCATCTTTCATCATTCCTGCCGGCGCAGGAGAGTAGTGCGTGGAATGTGATCCTGCATGACTTAGATGGCTCTGTCTTTATGGCCAACAAATCGCGTTAGAGGAGTTTATAAGATTGGCTTTTAATTTAGATATTTCCTCATGAGAGGACATGACCCTCTTTACTCAAAGTGTAGTGAAACAGAGTGCTGTAATTACGTTTCCGAAGATATGCAATTTATTGCACACCGTTTCCTTTATCAGTGTTGTTTCCTATTTCTTTTCTTCCCACAGGAACAATCTTCCTTACCCTGTTTATTGCAAGCCATTTCCCTTCTTTAGGAAATGTAACAAAAAGCTTTTTGCATCATATGCAGTAAATTCATCAATGTCTTGGTGCTAAAATAGATGTCAATAGAAGCTTGACCTTGTAGGTTTTAATCCACACCAGCGGCGTTTGGGGCAAAATCATATCTCTCTACGGAAGAGTATTAGGGCCAGGCAGGAGAAAAAGTATTTGAGAGGGAAATATTTTTTTTTTTTATTGTGCACTTCAAGAAAAAAGCGGAACTTTCGAGAATAAAGTCGAAATTTCACCTTTTTTCTCAACATTTCAACTTTTTCTCGAAATTTTAAACTTTTTTCACCTCACGACGAGCTCCCGATCACAAATCGTGAGCTCGCAAGAAAATCAAACGTGTTTGAAATCCTGGTCGCTCCTCGTGAAGGAGTCGCACAGTTGAAGCAGCTACGACCCGATTGGACTCATCCTTTCACAGAGAGCATGCGCAATAAAAAAAAAGACAGACAAAGTGCCAAAACGTACATATACAGTAGATAGTATTGGTCTAATGTGCTATATGGCATATAGCACGTTAGACCAATACAACTTGCTGCTTTCCTCCAGTTCTGGCTGAAGGATTGAAAGACCGTACTGCCCACGTCTGCCCAGCCAATTCCTTGTCCAAACACAACGTTGTCTAATCTTTTTTTATTTATCGCCACACAGAATGGCACAAATTGCCAAGGCAGCGTGTTTGTTTTTGCTGAGCATCTTTGGTGTCTCCCACTTCGGGGTTCCTCCTCTTCCACTTCTTTTTGACGTTGCAGTTCCAGTAACAGAAGTCCGACGGATTATGAACGTATCGTGTGAGCAGACGGAGCATCCGAGCATCGGGTCGTACAGTGTGAGACCATAAATCGTGGGCTGTGAACTTTTGAACTCAGCGATCTAGTCGTGCAGTTTGAGATGGGGCTGAATCAAACTATTTAAAATATGACACAGAGTATGCCCAGCTTAAGGCTAGGCTAGTTCTTCAGAAATACACTGGCCACACCTTCTAAAATCATGAGGACTGACTGGTGTTTGGTTAACCGTCAGCCAACCGAAGCCTCAAGCCTCACTGAAATTGAAATGTGACATCTTTGAAAATCAGCAACCCAACTGTTTTATCCAATGGAGCATGTGTGTCAGAAATGAGCTACTCGGTCTGCATAGAAGATCAGACTGGAAATCATGGAGAGGAGAAGCTTATGATCCCCTCTGTAAAGAGTTGAGGGCCGTGCCGGGCGCCGGTTGGAGGATTTGTCCGTTCCTGGCAGCAGCAGTAGCTTGAAGGGATGAGAGCCAGCCGGTGGCAGATGGACACTGCAGATTTTAGTAGTGTAGCCGCGTGCAGGGAGATGAGACCTCTGATGTGACAAGTGCTCAGTCTCAGTCTGGTAGAGAAAACCTTTTGCAGTGCGATAAGGTCTGTCTAGTATAAACATATAATCTCTTTAACTCTGGTTAGAAACACAAGACCAACAGATTTCCTTTGGTTATTCTGTATGTGCATCTCCCAGTGATCTGGGGAGAAATCCAGAAGGGCCACGGTTACAAGATGTTTTTTAATTGGGAATTAATTATTCCGAATAATTCAGAATTAAACTATTTTCCTTCGAGTTGACATGGAAATAGTAATTCCGAATGGAAAACACGTTTGATGGGCTTTATCCAATTCCTCTACAGGTCTGGGGGTTGGGAAGGTTCTGATTGGATAGGGGGGGGACCGGAAGTTAAACTACCGGAAGAAAAACAAACTTAGCCGCTTCAACTTTGAAAAGCTCACAATTTTAATGTTTCCTGTTTCCATCTGTTCTTTTAATGATTTCCAGGTCCTCCAAGCTATTTATTAAATAAATGGTCTCTGCTCTTGACCAGCGTTTACTGCGTGCTGCCATCTTAAAACTTGTTTGGAAAACAAGCCCAGCGCGGAATATAAGCGTCATGGAGACAGACGGGCGAGGGAACGAACAGAAAGAAAGACCGGAATAAGGCCCAGTCCCAATTCCCAATTTCTCTTTTCATCTAGGGCTAGTGGACATAACGAGGGGTAAGGGGCATCAATCTGGCCCTTCACAGTGAGGGATTTCAGATGCTGACTAGCTGACCGAGGGCTAGAGAAATTTCCCAGAATGCTTTACGTCATCATTCGCAGACTGAATCAAACAAAAAAACATGGCGGACATTTCTAATTTTTAGTGAATAAAATCAATATTTTGAGTTAGTTTCTGCATAAAAATGTATTTTGATTACATTTGTAGCAAGAAATATATATTTTACTTTCATAATATTCACTCAGTGAATGTACATAATCACTCGCTTGCTCGTTGTTGCGAAGTCTTTTCAGATCTCGCCAGAATAAAGGCTGATTTATGATTCCGCTTTACACCAACGCAAAGCCTACGCCGTAGGTTACTCGTCGGCGCGGCGACGTGTAAAAGTGGCATATTAACAGCGCTACAGTGGAAATTAAAACAGCTTTTATCTCTCAGCTTCCTGATATGGTGTGACGTATGTGCAAACGTAACTACGCAGTCGCTTACGTACCCGAACGTAAACCACGCAGTGACGTAGCAAGTGGTGTCCCAATCCCTAGGGAACATTACAAAGCCCTACCTATTTTTAGGGTGAAGTGGTAGTGGGTGAGGGCTAGTGGTAGTGAGTAGGGTGAACATTGGGATTGGCCCTAAGTTTAATTCAGAATGGCCATTTTCATTCGGAATTAGGTGTTTACGTGGTAATTTTTACTCATTTTAAATCAGATTTAATTTTAATTCTGAATTAAAGAGGAATTAAACTTCCCATGTAAACATGGTTTGATATGTCAGGCTCTGAGAGACGGCTCATAAAACCCCTAGAGACGTCATCTCAAAATGCCAGGACGCAGCACCGTGGAGATTGTTCTCATTACCCGTGCGCGGGATGTTTTCCCTCGTCTCCTGGCCCTAAGCAAACTGACAGGACTTCACAGGCTGGCTGAACCAATCAACACTTTCCAACATGTCTTTTCATTCTTGCATTAAGTTAATTGTCAAGTTCAGCCCCTTTTTTCCTTGTCTGTGAGCTACAAAACAAAAGTAATTAGTGTCTGTCTTTGCTACAGGCTGCTTTAGCTTCATCTAACCTTTCTCATGCAAGCATTTGCATACCCAGAGGAGCAGAGAGGAACTAATGGACTATGAGTGTTTAGAAAGAGAAACCGCAGAGCTAAAGAGAGCTCCTGGGGAAAGGCCCGATTGCTTGTCTCCCACAGTATAATACAGTGTGCATCTGCAGTCTGGCTGCTTAACTGCTGAGACAAATTGAATAAACTCCACAAATAATGTCTCCTTGTGTAGGAAGAAGTGCAACTGACAACTTTAGAAATATGCGGAGGGGGGGAAATGATGCAGCCTGTCTTTCAAACAGTGCTTGTCCCCAGTAATCTATTACAACACAAGTCACAGAAGAAGCGGACTGAGAAACTGCTTAGCTGCTCCATGTGGTTATGAATGATCCTCTTCTTTCTGGAGCTGTTTTTATTCTCTTCAATAGTTTTGTTTGCTGCTATCTTTTTCTTTTCCCCACCATTTCTTTTGTAACTTAAAATGTAACTTAGAGTTTTCACATATTTATAGACAAAAACAATACTGAAAACAAATTACATGTAAGAATAACAATGATGGAGCTTTTCCACCAGCACCTACTCTGCTCGACTCGGCCTGGTTTCTTTTCCATAACAATCCACACCCAGATCAGAAGTAGGAGGTTGGAGAGAAGCTGCTGTGACGTATTTGATTGTGTGAACGAAGAAGAACACAACACTAAAGATGTAGAACCTGGAGGAGATGATAGATGTGCTGCTGGATCTGTGGCTTGTGTTTGATACCAAGTTAAAAAATGAAAGTGAAAGAAGCTTCAAGCGGTGACGCTTTTTTTTTTGTTAGTTTGTCTCGGTGCTGCTGAAAAGTCAGCTGGAGCCGTGAGCAGCTATGAAGAGACAGAGCTCCTGGTAGATCTGGTCGTTCCTTATCTCCGTCTAGATCCCTTTTTAATTCTCTCCTCAGCACCAGGTTTATGAACATCTGCACCTCAGAGTTGGATCATCAAACAGACTTTTGCTGCCATTGCTGGTTGAATAAAATGAACAAGAATCCGTCAGAGTCTCTTTCGCTGATTTTCTCCTCCTGACTCAGACGTCTGACTCCAACCCCCCGACCAATCAGTGGTCTGTAGTGTGATGATGTCAGATACAGCCGACTCAGCAGCTTAGAACCTCAGCAGAATAGATACAGAAAAGTATCTACTCGGCACGTTAGACCCCTAGTGGAGAAGAACCAAATGGAGGAGAGTCGAGTCGAGTTAGGCTGAGTAGGTTCTAGTGGAAAAGCAGCATAATAACACTAACACAGTCTGGAGATGAAACTGTTCAGTTCACTATTCCATGTAGCATCTGTTCAGTTGGTGTCATGTTGTCTCATATAAGCGTTCCATTTTTCCCAATTTTCGTCCAATACGTTCTCTTTCATTCAGTATGAATGTCATGTTTTCCATGGCATGGATTTCCTACCAATGTCCAACCACTGCTCCTTCACACTGAGCCACTTCCTTGTTATGGCTTTCTTGCTTGATGTCTTTTTTCATTATAACTTTCTCAATGTTCCCAAGATGCATCACTGGACAGGTGTTTGGTATTTCATTTTTAAAGGGGACCTATTATGAAAAACACGTTTTTTCTTGTTTTAACATATATAAAGTGGTCTCCCCTCACCCTGCCAGCACAGGGGAGACAAAATACCATGAATTTCTGCAAGCTCTCTGACCCCCGCCGGACTGAGTCCCCAGTGTCACGTGGTTTTTTTTGAGCCGATTAGAATCTGCTCCCGTCGTTACGTAACGACAGGAGCAGATTTCCATAGGTTCAGCCTCCGCTGCTGAAACCACGCCCACAACCAGCTCTCTCCGCTGCTGGAGCGGCCCTTCCTTCAGCCAGTCAGACGCGGCGCCGCGGCGGAGCGGATCCGGGTTAAATCATCCAGGTTCCCGGGTGGTTTGGGAGCTGGGTCCTCGGGGGTCTGTCCCAGGTCGGACCAGCTTCACCCTCCGATATTTTCAGGCAAATCTGTCGGTTTGATCACCGGTAACCGACGATGCACCGCGGATGCGCTCCGGAGCCGATCTGTGCGCCGGGCGCCCGTCGCGCAGCATCCGCCGGGCAGATCCGGCTGAAATTCCGCTGGTCGGTCCCAGGGAGTCCCTGCTACCAGTCCAGGCCGGTTCCTGCGGCCCCGGCCGGTCGGAACCGGTCAGATTCCCCCGTTAAAGCCACGGTGATGCGCGCTGCTCCAGCAGCGCTGCTCCCGGGCAACCGGCGTGGCTCCGGGGCCAGCGTTCAGCATCCGCCGGGTAGATCCGGCTTAAATAGTGCATAAATGTTATTTATATACAACTCATATTTTATTTTTTTAACAATAAAGTTGCCATTTGTGAAAATTCAGTGTTGTGATAATTTACAGGCTCGGGCTGCTCTGGCGGAGCAGGTTTATCCTCCTCCCCTGCTACACGTCATTCAGGGAGCCAATCAGCACAGAGCCTCATTATCATACCCCCCCCTTCCCTAAAAATGAGGCGCAGAAAAAGAGGTTAGAAGCGGTAAAACTATAGACATGGCCCACAGGCTGGATTTATGATTTATGTAGAAAAAACAAGCTTTAGATTGTTTTTAAGACATTCAAGGCCTGTTTAAAATATACATTAAATGCCATAATAGGTCACCTTTAAGGACTGAGTTAACATTTTGCCAATACAAACTATTTTTTGTACATTTCCAGAAGTGTGTATGATCTGCCTCCACACTCCCACAGTCTCCAACAGTCCTGTTGTTTGGTGTTTGGTGTTATGAAGTATGAGTAAGGTTCTTCCAGCAGAACTTTGTTGATGTACAGTGTGTCTCACACACATGATACCACTCCTCTTCTTGTATTTTAATTTTTAGCTCTGCTTCCCATTTTGCTTGTATATAAAGCGTTGATTCTCTCCTGCTCTCAGTCAAAGCTTGATAAAAAGAGAACAGAAATAGGCCGAGATCCTTTCTGTTTGTATGATTTCATAATAACTCCAATCACCTCGTTTGTAGATTTGCTTGGTCTGATCTCTTTTGTAAAATAGCCTCTCAACTGCAAATATCTATAAAAGTCTTTGTTTTCGAGACTGTACTTTGTCTGTACTGTACTCTGTACATATTGCTGTGGCACCTTTTTGTGCCCATTCCCCCTCAGCGTTTTTAATATCCACATCCCTTCACCCCCCAGGTTTGCAGACTCCATCCGTGGGATGCTGAAGCTGATCCTGGTGCTGATGCTGGCGGGAGCCTCCCTGTCCTCCACCTGGTTCACTCTCACTTGTTTAAGTAGAGTTACACACCTCCCTTCCACTGCAGGTAGGTTTACGTTTGCATCACCGTCAAGGTGACTCTGTCACGAAACCAGCCAGGAATCAAATGATACCCTTTATACTAGGCCTGTGTTGAAAAAAAACGATCCCCAATTCACATATTCATTCCTAAAAATCTATTCGTATGACTAAAGATCGATTTTTTTTTTTTTTTTCTCCCATCGTTAACATTACAACTTTTGGTATTTTTTTGTTTATGCCCAAAAAACGAATGTTTTGTTGGACCATGAGAATAACTTGTGCCATGTTTTCCCCTTTAAATATGTTTAAAGGTATGAAAACATTAAAGTTTTCAGTTATAATTGCATAAAATGTCTATATTTCATTACTTTATATACTTGTCTTGGGGTTACATTTGCATAAAATACTAAAAACCAAATTCTCAAAAATGTAAAATCGAAAAAGACCCAAATGGAAAAAATTTAAACGGAGTGTGGGAAAAACTAAAACTGATTTCATCCGTCTCTGTTTGCTGGTCTGGATCTGTTTGATAATTCTTCCACACAATGTTTCTGAAAGCAGTTCTATCAGCATTCTGGGAGCTGATTGGTCCTTACAGTCATCATCATATACTGACTTGGACTATTATCTGCACATGGTGCACTTTGGCAAACAACTACCAGCACCCCGTGTTTGTTGGACTAGCAGGGTGTTTATATGTATTGTTGCATTGGCAACTCTGTTTTTCCGTTTGTCTTCCTCTTTTGAATGTCATGAGCTGTTTTGGCAACTCATTTTCCCCAGAGGGGACAATAAAGGTTTCAATCAATCAATTAGTTGCCAATACTTGCTGTTGAATCTCAATAAAATACTAATATTATAACTACAGTCATAATTCATGCAACAGCTCAAACAACAGTTTTAATAACACTAACCCAAATCAATATCGGAATCGAATCGGATTAAATCAAATCTTGATAATTCATTCTGAATCTTAAGAATCGGAATCGAATCAATTCTTGACATTTGTATCGATCCCCAGCCCTGCTTTATCCTCTCAAACACACTGACGCTTGGTCACCACTTGAACCAATATTGTTGCTGTTTCATCACAAGTGTGGGAATATGTTCTTAAAAAAGATAAAAGAAATCACACTCACTGACAGAACTGTGTACTTGATAAATTACTGATCAGAGACAATCTGTCAATAAACGTCAGCTGTAAACTCATTTGGCTCATTAGTGGAATTAGGTCCCTTTTCCTCAGCCATCCAATCAGCATCTCAGCATTTGTTTCTAAAGTAGCAGCTCCAGTCATCATCATCCATCATCATTTCACAGGGAGGCTGAAATGCTTCTCTTTCAAGCTCACATGCTCTCATGGCAGAGCCGGCGGTACGATGCAGCCGGGCTCCAACCCTGTGTGTCTGTCTGGCATCTAATACGAGAGGGTGGGGCGACACTGGAAACATATCTGCCAAAACCTCTCCTTATATCAGCACACACACACTCAAATATGAGTAATCCACATTCTCTGTGGACAACAGTGACCAGTGTTTTGAAGGGTACAACAATGAAGATGATGTGTATGAAATGGTTGGTGACCAGTTATTGTTGGACTAATGTGATGTAACTGTAGTCCTACCTTAGATTGTAACCTACAACCCTATTTTCATCACAACCAAGCAACTGGTTGAAAGATGTTTTTTCTTTTCTTCATTTTTAAAAATTTTAAGAAATAGTGTGATGAGTTATCACTTTCTTCTATACAGACACATTGTTCGATCACAATAATTCAGAAACATGGGGTGCCAGACGGTTCCTCATTCCTGTCCTGGATCGGCCTTGTCACCAGTGGCATGTTTAAATGTCCTCCAGCTCTCCAAACATGGTTTTACCCAGTCCTGTCATTTCTTACCGTCAAGGCTGCAGTCGGGAGCTCCCAAAAATCCAGTAACTGGCTAGAAAACTTGATGGTTATAATGTTCAAACCTTTGCTCCCAGCTCCTTCAGCCAAACCCCGCCACAATATCTGCAGAGGTGCCATGAGGCCTTTCCAGGGATTAACATGCCAACTTGACTATAATCAAAAATGACCGTCACGTTGATCTAAAACGGATGGTTGCTTTGTGAAGGACAGTACCATGACGATTACAAATAAGGAGGTAATAACGCTAGCAATGGACTGAGCCGACTGCCACTCAGTCATATTAGAAATAAATGTATTGCTCTCTTGATATGGTATCTGGAAATAGTGGTCATTTCAGCAAATATGACATGAATACACTTACCAACATCAAATCAAAGCAAACAAAAAGAAAACAAAACAAACGCTCAACATTTAGTTGTGCTACTATGTATGTATGTAATAATAGAAGTAAAAATTAATGTATAGTATTACATTATCATTACCTTAAAATAATACTACAATATAATAGAGAACAATAGACAGCAATGATATAACAATATACTTGAATTACTATATAAGAGTAGATATGCTATATATACTGGTTCATATATTTACCTCCAATTATATACATAAAATTACTATAAATCTATATATCGACATATCTACATACAACTATAAATCAATATATATTAATAGAGAATTGATCTATAAATACTACGTATAATATAACTCAATATATCTATATACATACCTACATATAACATATCTATATCCATAATATACGTCTATATATCTACATATATTAATAAATGTACATATCTACATATTTATTCACATCTGTAATTTGAAAAAAAGTTTCTTTGTATCTTTTTTTTTAAATTGTGATATGTTTTGACTTTGTTTTAGCTCCATTTAGCATTTAATGTTGTATGTTTGCCTCAAGTGTTGCCATGCATTCTGTTGTTTAGTTCATACAGCTCCTAATTGTTCTTAATCATTGTTCTTAAAATGCCATTTCTTCTTGTTGACGCGGCCCCCTGACCTCCCCGTTAATACGGGGCTGGTAAGTGAGAGGATAGAGATGGAGGATGTCATGCTACAAAGCTCTATTGATCAGGGGCCTGTAACTCAAACCCTCGCTCACATTTCTCTCCTGACATGGAATAATTACAGAGGCGAGCATCGTCTCCTCTTCAGACCACTGAGACACTTCCAGTCTTCCCCTGCGATCTCACATCTCCTGGCTTCAACAGATCTCCTCCTACCTGTTGGGAACCTGTTTTTGTAATACGAGGATAAAAGTGCAGTGGTTGAATCGTGGAGAATGCAGCGAGGGCTTTAATAGGGCTGGATAAAGGCCCATGGGGACGTGAGTGCCTTTGATGGCAGCCTAGTGGCACCTGGGCTGTTCTTCAGAGGAGAGCAGGGGCGCCAGGCCCTCGGAGGAGCCGTGATTAAAGGAACATCCCGGCTAAAAGGCCTCATTTCAACCACTCTGCTGAAAGAAGAGTGGACTGCGCACTCTATCCATACATCCACCCGTGTGCACTGTCACATTTTACCAAGATCCATCTTCAGTCGGCTCCAAATATGGAAACTGTTTCTGTAGAAATAAAATGACCTGCTTTGTACAACAGTCTTTGCCAACTTTACAAACATGTTACTGTAGCAAGATTCATTGTGAGCAATTAAAGGGGACCTATTCTGAAAAACAGGTTTTTTCTGTGTTTAACATATATAAAGTGGTCTCCCCTCAGCCTGCCAACTCAGAGAAGGAGGAAAGCAACCAAATTCTGCAGTGTCTGTACAGCCGCCCGGATGAGCCGTCCAGTGTGATGTGGATCTACGAGCCAATAAGATTCTGTGCATTTTCGTTCCGTAACCAAAATGCAAACCACAACTAAACACTGTGTAACTGCATGAGCGTCCGACTATCGTAGCACTGCGTGACATCGTACTCTCTCTGTCCATCTCCCTCCAGCAGCTGCCACTTTATTGAGGTTTTTGTAGTGAATGAGGAGTAATCATAGAGATAACTTCTCATTTCAACTAACTGGATCAGCCGTTCCTCATCATGACTATTTCCTACAGCGCTTTCAACCGGCTTTCAACGCGAGTGACGGGAAGAAAATAGAAAGCAGGGCATCCGACAAATGTTCAGCTCAAAACAGCGCGGCGTGCTGCGTCGCTGCGTTGCTGCGGCCAGTTGCGGCCTGTCTACCCCTCTACATCAACTCCCAAATGCAACTTGAAGCAGCGACAGCCAGTTTGGACACTAACGTTCTCGTCATGCCTACGGTGCAAATGAGATGAGTTTTGACCTCAAGCTGAAGCCACTCGGGTTCTGCAGCAGGACAATGATTCAAAACACACCAGCAAGTCACCTCTGAATGGCTGAAGAAAAACTAAATGAAGACTTTGGAGTAGGGCTTCAACTACCGACTATTTTAATAGTCGACTAGTCACTGACTATTGAAACGATTAGTCGACTAATCGGATAATTAGTATTTTTTTCTTAAATTTAGTATGAGGTTGCTTTAAAGGAGCTTGAGGCAGGATTTTTGAAAAAAATTAGTATACGTTTTAAGTTTTCTAGTAATAATGTCAGATGAAGCGTTCCAAACCAAAAAGAATGTTTCCTCTAGTGTATCTCTCCGTTGCCTTGAACAGGCTGTGTGCTGCAAAATGTGCTGCAATTCGGTCCCGAATTTCCCGCGCTGGGCTGCGGATCTGACGTCAAATGACGCTGCATGCACGTTCTCCCCGTTCTCCCGTGCCGGCTTCACTGTTGGCTGCAGTACCCCCAACGGCCGTCGTGGTGAAGGGTGGCGCTAGAGAGTCTAATTTCTTAAAAGGAGCCTCAAGCTCCTTTAATTATGTGGCAAATGATAATAGACATAAGAAGGATGGGTACTTAAATGAAAAATAAATATTTTATTCAACTTCTTCGGACTGCATGCATTTAATTTAAAATACTTTTGTAAGGCAGTCAGGCATAACGTTAAAGCTCTCTTTTAAAGCCAAAATGCGCTTAATGTCTTACCAAGGCAAGTCCGTTTCGTTCAACTGTCCGACGTGCTTTCTTTTTAAATGCTCGTGCATTACCAACGTGCTCCCGTGATAAGTAAGGTCGGCTTTGCAAACCTTGCAAGTAATCTTTTTATTCGCCATATCCAGGCTAAAAGGCTCCCAAACTTTTGAAGTTTTATTACATGCAGCAGCTGCTACAGGACTCCGTCATTTTTGTTTACCTGCTACCGCTCGGCAGAGACTGTATTGAAGTGAGACGCCTCACTCCATTGGAAAAACACGTCTGGCGACAATTGTCAACAATGGAATTCATTGTCGACAATTTTGATTATCGATTTTTGTCGACAACGTGGACGAATCGTTGCAGCTACTTTGGAGTGGCCTAGTCAAAGTCCTGACCTGAATCCCATTGAGATGCTGTGGCATGACCTTAAAAAGGAGGTTCCTGCTCGAAAACCCTCCAATGTGGTTGAATTACAACAATTCTGCAAAGATGAGTGGTCCAAAATTCCTCCACAGCCTGTAAAAGACTCATTGCCAGTTATTGCAAACGCTGGATTGCAGTTGTTGCTGCTAAGGGCCCAACCAGTTATTTGGTTTAGGGGGCAAATGACTGAACTTTTCCACACAGGGCCATGTAGGTTTGTATTTTCTTTCCCCTTAATAATAAAAACCTTAATTTAAAAACTGCATTTTGTATTTACTTATTAAATTTAAAAAAAAGAAACTGTCCACCCCTCTAAATCAACTCCCAAATGCAACTTGAAGCAGCGACAGCCAGTTTGGACACTAACGTTGTCGTCACGCCTACGGCGCAAATGAGATGAGTTCTGACCAAGTGGACACCTGAGTACTTTGGCCAAAGAATAAGTCATTAAATACAGTGAAATGAATTGCATCATAATACAAGATATGCAAGCAAACTAAAGCTAGTATTATATTGCACAATAAATTAAAATTGAATTGGTGTGGAAAGGCAATCAAAATGTTTTTGTGGCACTCCAGATTAGGAGGAAAGTCCCTCCGGCCCTATTTACACGCCTCCATGGAGATTTAAGGACTAGGGATCAAAAGTTGCTACTTTTTATTATTATTATTGTAATATTTTCTTTCAATATTAGTCCAAAGCTTAAAATATCAATAATGCCTCATTTAGACAAATTGATAGATTTTTTTTTTATTTTTTTAAATCTACAAAAGCCTTTTTCTGAACCTAAGCTTATTCATTTCAGATCGGTTCCATTCAATACAATTGCATTATTCCAGAAAGAAAATTATGTAAGAGCACTATCATTATAAAGTGTGTGAGAGATATATTTTGGTTGACAAAACGGACAAATTGGAGCAATTTAGCCACGCTGTTAACGTGGGCATAAGGTTCCAAAGGTGGCCATTTTCTGTGGAAAACACAGATGGTATTTTGGCTTCATTTCTGCTAAATTGCAACCTTAAGGGCTGGCTTTTCTAAATTTAATGCTGGATGAGGGCTTGTCATAAATCTTCATGCCTGTGAAAACAAATGGTGAAGTAGGTGACCGTAAGAGGTGGAATAAATCACTGCCGTTCCATAAACTTGACCATTGTGCCATAATTTTTAAACAATTGCTCATACAGGATTTGAAAAGCTCTTAAATCGAAGCTCTCAATTAAACTGTAATTCATATGGTTCAACTGTTGATTTATTTTTTTCTCTTTCACAGCCATCTTGTACACCTCCTGCATCCTGCTTGGGATTTTTGTCAACAGCAGCGTGCCGATATTCTTCGAGCTGTTCATCGAGACGGTGTACCCGGTCCCTGAAGGCATCACCTGCGGAGTCGTCACCTTCCTGGGGAACCTGGTCACCGGCCTGCTCCTCTTCTTCCTCACCTTCTACTGCACCGGTAAGACCAAAGTGTTTCAATATGTTTACTCAGCTTTTTCAAAGCCTAAGTGCTCTGGTTTTGCTGCTCCGTCTTCTCATTAGCATTCCCTGCTCTGCGGAGAAGGGATCACTTACACGCTTCTTTTGTTGTTGTGAGTGTGAAGAGTGCGAGCTGAGATTTCTCTGTACCCCTGCAGATTTCTTTTACCTTCAAAGGTAACGTGCTTTATTGTCTTCAGAAATCCATTTTAAAGCCCTGTAGACGCTCCGGATGAGACGGACGGTGGGAAAATCAGTTTCCTGTCCAACTGACTGAATTTACCCAGATTTTCTTTTCTTTCTAACTCTTATTTATCCTCTGCTCCATCTTTAGGTTGTCTTTATATGATCCCATATATTATATAATAAAGCCCTTTTGAGACACACAATGAGTGCGTTTACATGGGAAGTTTAATTCCTCTTTAATTCAGAATTAAAATTAAATCTGATTTAAAACGAGTAAAAATTTCCATGTAAACACCTAATTCCGAATGAAAATGGCCATTCTGAATTAAACTTAATTCTTAAGTGGCTGGTTTATTCAGATTTTAAATCTGAATAGAATAATTCTGCGATCATGTTTACACTCATTCCTCTTTAAATTAATCCCGGTCTTTCTTTCTGCTCGTTCCCTCGTCCGTCTGTCTCCATGACGCTTATATTCCGCGCTAGGCTGGTTTACCAAACAAAGTTTCAAGATGCAGCAGCAGTAAACGGTGGTCAAGAGCAGAGAACATTTATTTAATAAATATCTTGGAGGACCTGGAAATAATTAAAAGAACAGATGGAAACAGGAAACATCAAAATTGTGAGCTTTTCAAAGTTGTAGCGGCTAAGTTTGTTTTTCTTCCGGTAGTTTAACTTCCGGTCCGCCCCCTATCCAATCAGAACCTTCCCAACCCCCAGACCTGGAGAGGAATTGGAGAAAGACCATCAAACGTGTTTTCCATGTAAACCTCAATTCAGAATTACTATTTCCATGTAAATTCAAAGGAAAATAGTTTAATTCGGAATTATTTAAGTCGGAATAATTAATTCCGAATTAAAAAACATCATGTAACCGTGGCCAGTGTAACTTTGAATCACTCTGTACAAGTGACAGTTTAAAATATTGGTAATATTTGTCCATTAATGCTCTACGTGGCTGACAGGCCAGTAAAAGCGTGTGCCGTTCAGGTTTGCCATTCACATGATATTGGAAACTAAAAATTCATCGTTATAGTTATAGTTTACACACATCATGTCATACTGAGATTACCAGCAGCTCTGTTTCGAGTTGAAAAGCTGCAACAACAAAACCCGGCTCTGTAACTCCCAGAGTTCCGGTTTTCTCTTAGCAGCCAGTTGTTTTGACCTCCTATTCAGATCAAGTTAACAGGCTTGTTGCTCTGTGCTTTGTGATGTATAATTGGATATGGAGCAGAAGCACTAAGTGCAGCTCAACTGCTTTTTTTACCCTCTTCTTCATTTGACTGAGATTCCCCTCCAAAAATAAATGTTTTTTCAATTGATCATTGTAGGTAAAGAAGAATGCTAGTGTGCCTTGTTAGAGTATACATTTGAAAGTGTGTGTGTATCTTCGCACGAGCTACAGACTACGGTGCTGCATGTCATCTTTGCCTATTTCAAGCCTCCCAACTTATTGTTTTATTGTTTATTGTTGGCTTTATCTCGAACAACAACAAATCACCATCAAATTAAAAGTGTCAAAATATAAAACAGCAAAATGTGTTTGAGAGGAAACAGGAGGAAGCAGAACGCTTATTTAGTCCTGTCCCTTCCTCACAATATCATATCATATATGCCATAGAAAATATTAAAATTTAAATAAAATAAAATAAGAAGAGAAAGAAAGGACAAAAAAGAAATAAAGAGCTTTATATTTAAGTCTGAGCGTGAGCTACAGCCCCCTGGCAGCGCTGCCTGACAGCTGTACATGATCCTGCCACCGTGGTCACTTTTCCAGCCCAGGTGGACATGCATGTTGCATGACCTGAGCAGCAGGGCACCCTGGGGTGCTCCTCGCTGCACTGATATGCATGTTGCATGACCTGAGCAGCGCAGCACCCTCGGGTGCTCCTGGCTGCACTGACGAGCATGACAGACGCAGCAGGAAGCCGGGCTGGACGTCCGTGATGTTCGTGACACACGTGTAGGTGGGAAGCTATCAGGGACAGCGTCTTCCCCAAAGCTGTGAACTTTCTAAACCAATAAGCTCCTCATACTGTGCAATATTCTTCATCCATTATGTGCAATATTCTTCCACCCATTCATGTGCATTATTACTCTCATTCACTCATTTTCACTGTATATATATTTATGTTTCCTGTTTCTCATTTTGTCGTTTACACAGTCTTTGTTTACATAGTCTTTGCATGCGTGCACTTTTACGGAGCTGCTGCCTAATCTCACTGTACCAGTACAATGACAATAAAGGCTTTCTATTCTATTCTACCCGTTACTGGGAAAAAAGCCGCTATTTTTAACGCCGTTATTCCCAACACTGTATATAAGTGCTTTCCTGAGACCAGAACATGAACCCTGAGCAATTATTACTTAAAGTGCAGGTAGAAACTCCTCTAGTGGGAGAAAAACCTTACGCCACCTTACAACGCAACAGTGGCAAGAAAAAATTCCCTTTTTAGGAGGGAAGAAACCTGGACCAGAACCTGGATCATAAGGGGGGACTGAAGACCAGCTGGACAGAGCAGGAAAAGGGAGATAGGAACGAAAGAATGAAGAACAGAGAAAGGGATAGACACAGATATATTGTCAAAGGTACAAAAGAGCAGATATATTAGTATTAATTCTCCATGGGCAGGAGAACTAAGAGTTTTCTGTACATCTGACTGATACATGGTGAACTGGTGGACTACAGAGACGACTAGAGCTGCTGGAGTTTGAAGAGTCCAGACAATTCAGAGATGTGTGGATTCATTTTGGCAGTAAAAAGAATATTTAAGGGTCAGTCTGAGCAGAAATGATGTATATTTTTACCCAGATGACAAGCCATGTTATGTGAATTATTTGAAACAAACCAATGTGGATGAATCATTGATTTGACAAAAATATCTCAAGTGTAGATGGAGCTGCAGGAGACACACGATCACAAGAGGACTAATGCATGATGCATCCTTTGCTCTGTACGTCTCTGCTGGGCTCAGCGATTGGCTACATGGGGTGGCTAAAAGTGTGTGTGTATCTACATGTGTTTTGTACACGTGTGCTTCTTTTTTGTGGTACACATGCATGTATGTGTGTGTGTGTGTGTGTGTGTGTGTGTGCACTGAGGGGTGTCCATTAAGCTGCAGCTCCTGCGACAGGTGGGGGGAAGATCAAACGAGGAAGTTGGAGTCTTTTGATGCCGTTTCCTTCACTTCCCAACCTTAAGCTGATGAAGGGAGGATGATGCAGTGAAGCCCTCCTGTTAGCCCCCTCGCTCCTGCAGGCAGCTCAAAGGTTGCCCGTGGTTAAATACCAGTGGTGGATTGCCACCTACCGTCTACTTACATTTCCCAAATCTGTTGTTGCTGCCACATCAGCATGTTAGCATTGTGAGCGGTCAGAGCTCTAGCGGGGAGGAAGCAGTGCAATATGCATATCATGGTATAAAGATGGATTTAAGCTTTGGACTGTCATTGCAGTTTCCTTCTTTTTTGAAAACTCCATGTACGGACCAAAACACCAAAACAAAGGCGAGTTTATTTGTATAGCACAATTCAACACAAGGTAATTGATAGAATAGAATAGAAAGCCTTTATTATCATTATAATGATACAATGAGATTAGGCAGCAGCTCCATCAAAGTGTAAGTTTTACATGTTTACATGTAAAGAGTATGTAAAAAAAAAAAAAGAAACAGGAAACATAAATATATATACACTATGTAAATGAATGAATGAGAGAATATTGCACATTAATGAGTGAAAGAATATTGCACATAATGGATGAAGAATAAAAAATATTGCATAGTATGAGGTACCTTATGAGTTCAGAAAGTTCACAAAGTGCTCTACATCAACATTAAAAGCGGCAAGACACAATTAAACAGTAAATAACAAATAAAATGATAAGAAAAAAAGGTAAAAAAATAAAAAGCACCAGTTGTTAAAAAGTAAGGGCAGTAGAGTACAGCAGGTACATCTCATTCTTACAATGGCAAGAATTACGTTTCTATACGGTCAAAACGTACAAAGACCGGGTCAAATACAGTATTACAAAAGTACCAGTGGTCCATGGACATTAATATTTGGTAAAGTTACCAAGAACCAGTGGTCCATGGACATTAATATTTGGTACAGTTACCAAGAACCAGTGGTCCATGGACATTAATATTTGGTACAGTTACCAAGAACCAGTGGTCCATGGACATTAATATTTGGCCACGAATCCAGTTTCCTGATATTTAAATGTACTTAATTTCTACGCCGGGGAAATACACGAAGCAAAGCTTGAAGGCTTACAAAAGTCTTGACGCTTGGTCCGACTTCAAGGCAGGATTTGTTGTAGAAATTAAAGTGATGAGGACACTGAACTTTATGATTTGACCGTTTAACGTTAGCTACCCAAAAATCCAACATTACCTGATACAAAATGGGAACAGCAAATCCACGTTTCGGTGTCTGGAATCCAGTTGTTTCTGAGAATTGCAGCGATCCATTTGTCTCTCTTAAGCTTATTTTTCGGCAGTCTGTAAAACGATAACTACGATTTCTTGCTAAATCAGTTGATTGCACAACAGCTCTTTCCCATTTTAGATGTTTTGTAGTTGCTCAAACTGAAAGTTTACGCTGCCACTCAGTCTTTCTGACACTCAGTCTTTCTGACACTCAGTCTTTCTGACACTCAGTGGGCGTAACCCGCTGTGAAGTTGCATCTGTGACGTCATGCGCATTCCCTCTATTGTGGATTTCAACACATCCAATATCTTCATAACATTTCTGTATTATTGTAAAGCACCTGTCGATACAACAGCATTGTGCAGAATGTATTAGCAGCTGTGGCTCAGCAGGTGGAGTCAAACCTCTGCCCAGTAGAGGGGGGGGCAGGAACCCCCCAGCATTACCCCAGCAATGCTGAGTGGCCTGTGACGGTATGGAGAAAGCGCTGCGTACCTCACAGAAGACATGTATGTGTGAATAGGTGAAAGAGAGACGCACTGGAAAGCACTTAGCTGTGGACACGGTTGGAAAGACACTATTCAAGTATGAATCATTGAAAGGAAGTTTGCTGCTCTGCGGGGTGTTTTCAGCAGCATGGACGGTGTACAGTATGTGGGCTTGCCTCAAAGTACTGATCCCTGTTGGGGCTCTGCTCACCAGCAGCCCGTATTAATAATGCAGCTGCTTCTTACCACAGATTGGATTCCAGTTGGGAGCTAAAACATAGTTGTGTCCACCTTGAACTGTGCTTTACAACGGTTGACCTCCCGCTAATAGGCACGAGGCTAACTTATGACATTACATATGTATTTATGTATATCTCAAAATCGAACAGAAATGGAATTACTAGCTGCTTTTACACTGGCTGGTTCTCTTAACGCGCCGACGTCGCCTGTCCTTTTCCCCTTGACCGACGCAGGCACTTAGTCAGGTCTAATGTAAACAGAACTAACGTGGGGGGGGGGGGTGGTCACGTAACCTCAGTACAACCCTCCAGGTTAGGGTTTATTTATTTATTTTTAATAAAATAAGGAAAACGGCTGATGACAGTTACAGCAGCAACCGGAGGTCACAGGACCTATATTAGCAAGATGAGTAACTGGGGAGATCTGGGAGCTGCTCAGCCTCAGGCCCCGTTTACACGTAGCAAAAACGGTGGTGTTTTCATGCGTTTTGGCCGTTCATTTACACGAAAACAAAGCTCAAAGTCACCAAAAACCATCATTTCTGAAAACTCCGGCCAAAGTCGAGATTTGCAAAAACTCAGTTTTCACGTTTCCTTGTAAACAGAGGGAAACGGACATTTAGGCTTCAGGACGTCATATTAAGGCTGATTTATGGTTCCGCGTTACACCAACGCAGATTTAACGCAGAACCATAATTCAGGCTTTATACAACAGAAACTTCACCAGCGTCATGAGTGCGACCTGTGTTTACAATTTGTTCGGCCACCGTCAATATCTTCTTGTATTTTACCTGTTTTATATTCTAAAGTCCCCTTAAAAGTAACTCCACTTCTCTGTCACTCCAAACGAAAGACTCTCGTTCATCTTGGAAGTAACTGGAAGTTACTCGTGTCATTTGTTGATGTTTTTTTCCAGGATTGTGATTGGCTAGCATGACTTTATCTTCTCGTTACACTGCCCCCTGTAGGTTTGGCTGCTCATAGCACCTTAACAGATATTTATGCAGGTTCGTGGAAATGATGGTATTTTTCAAAACGTAGAGGGGGAAATATCCGTTTTTGTAAAAACCCGGCTATGTGGAAACGTGGCCTCAGAGATGAGGACGCCATAAACCGGCTTATGTCCACAACCACAAAGGATGATGGTCCATTATTTGAATAACTGGACACAAAAATGACAAACCGGGACATTGCAAGAAGAAAACTTGGCCAAAACACGCTTATCCTGATGTTCATCGACCCTCGTTTTAAAAACTCCACCTGTCTGACGGCGTATAAATCTTGCTGATGTAACACCTCCCAACTCCCTCCCTCTATCTATACATCAGATTATAGCCAGGTGGTGCTCATGTTGTTCTAACCATGTTGGTGGCTATTTCTCTATTGTTTATCTGCAAAAGATAGCAATGTATTCCAATTCAAAAGTTCTCTATTTATCCCTGAAGGAAAAGGAATTGTTGCAGTAGTCATTTAAGTCTCTTCAAAGATGAATTGAGGAGGTTTAATGCTGTGGGCAGGTAGGATCTCCCGTGGCGGTCTGTGCTGATGCAGGTCTGAAAAAACTCTGACTGAAGACTCTCTGATACTGAATCACTGTGTTGTGAAGACCATGGTCTTCTTCCTCTTATGAAGTGTCCTCCATCCCACCATCAGCTCCAGAGGCTCCAGAACAATCCCCTGAACAGAACCAAACTTGATTAGTTGGTTCAGTTTCTTTCATGGTGCTTTTCCACTAGTACCTACTCAGCTCGACTCGACTCCACTCGCCCGTGTTTCTTTTCAACACCCAGATCAGAAGTAGGAGGTTGGAGAAGCTGCTGTGACGTATTTGATTGTGTATCTAAACGAAGAAGACAACAACACTAAAGATGTAGAACCTGGAGGAGATGATAGATGTGCTGCTGGGTCTGTGGTTTGTGTTTGATATCAAGTTAAAAAATGAAAGAGAGAGAAGCTTCAAGCAGCGAGGCTTATTATTTTTTTTTTAGTTTGTCTCTGTGCTGCTGAAAAGTCAGCTGGAGCCGTGAGCAGCTATGAAGAGACAGAGTTCCTGGTAGATCTGGTCGTTCCTTATCTCCGTCTAGATCCCTTTTTAATTCTCTCCTCAGCACCAGGTTTATGAACATCTGCACCTCCGAGTTGGACCAGAACAGACTTTTTTTTTTTTGAATAAAATGAAGAAGCCGCGAGTTGCTCTTTCTCTGATTTCCTCCTCTTGACTCAGACGTCTGACTCCAACCCCCCGACCAATCGGTGGCCTGTAGTGTGATGATGTCAGATACAGCCGACTCAGCAGCTTAGAACCTCAGCAGAGAAGTTACAGAAAAGTATCTACTCGGCACATTAGACCCCTGGTGAGAAAGAACCAAGGCGAGTCGAGTCGGGCTGAGTAGGTACTAGTGGAAAAGCTCCATCAGTCTCTGGTTCTGATGCTGCTCCCCAACAGACTTTGACTGAACTCTCCACAACAGACTGGCAAAAGAGGTTCAACATGTTGCTGCAAACGCTGAGGGAGCCCAGCTTCCTTCAGCTGGGAAGTCTGCTCTGTCCTTTCTCGTCTTTCTATGCACCCTGCAGTACTACAGGATGTTTGAACCCCTCTCTTCGGCTATTATGCACTCACAGTGAGCCATTTCCACATCCCATATTTTTTCGGAGTGGTGATTGTTGAGCAATCACCAGGTGAAGCTGATTTTGAAAAAATAAAATGAAAATAAGACTGATTCCAACCACAAGCCAGTCTGTGGGTGCAGCTTCAATATTAAGCCACTCTAGTGAGGAAACATGAACGTTAAAACTCTGAAATTGGGCAATAATTGAAATAACTGTAGCCACAGATTTACAGAAGAGCATGGTTTGTGCTGCAGTCATAAACCGGTGTTCTGATGTCTAGAATGATCCGTCTTGCAAACATTAATTTGATTATGTAAATTCCCTTAAGAAGTATTCTAGTGGGCTGTCTCATTACTCTAAATTTCTCTCCGTGGTCCCATAATGAATGTAGCAAATAATAGCTGACTTCAAAACTAATCAATTCTGCATGTGCATCATCTTTTCAAAATCCTTTAACTTCCTGATACTGAAAATCTGAAACTTTTGTCTTCAAAGATGTTCCGTTCCCAGTTGCTCTTGATTCCAGGGTGCTTCTGTCAGCTGTCTCCTTATGCATTCAGAGATACGGCTCCTGTCCGAGAGCAGAGAGCCGTATAGGAATCTGAACTTCCTTCACTATTTGAATATCCGTGAAAGGCCGGTCCTGGATCAGCGAGCGCTAACTGGCCTCTTGACTTTGTCGTATTTGGAAGATCCCCGAGCTCCATGAACCATGTGACTCAAACACGCGTGGAGCCCCCGGGTCACATATCTGCAACGTGTTTGTGTCAGTTAGCAGAGTCTGGGGTTGGATAGAAAACATTGGGGGGGGGGAAGAAGAGCAGCAGGGAGGAAGAAGAAGAGCAGCAGGGAGGAGGAAGATGGAGAGACCTGGAGGAACGCTGGTGTTCCACTGAGATATGCATCGTACGGCCAGCCCAGCAAGGCTGCTGCAACATAATCGCTGTACTTCTTTATTTCCAAGAACCCCACATGCACACACAATCTCACTAGTAAAGTTTACCTTATTTTCTGAAGTGAAAAAACCTTTGCACACTAACTGTTTCAAAGTTACGGAAGAGTATTAGGGCCATGCAGGAGAAAAATATTTGAGAGGGGAAGATTTTGTCGAGAAAAAAGTTGAAATATAATTTCGAGAAAAAAGTCGAAATGTTGAGAATAATGTTCTCGAAATTCTACTTCAACATTAATCTCGACATTTCAACTTTATTCTCGACATTTCGACTCTTTTCTCGAAGTGCATAACGGAAAAAAAATCTTCCTCCTCTAAAATACTATTTTTATTTTTCTCCTGCCTGGCCCTAATACTCTTCCGTACAAAGCCCCGTGCTGATTATGGAGGTGTTTTTATTTTTAAATAAATAAATAAAAAGCAACAACCAAACAAAGCTGTTCCTCGTAAGGTTCAGTGGTCGGGGAACACAAGCTGTAACATCCCCGACTGAATGATGGATGACTCTCAAACTGATGGTTCACAATGTTTTTATTCCTTCGATGTAAATACACTGCAAAATAAAATAAAATGGAGTTAGTCTTTCTACATTCATAGAAGTTTCATTTAACTTAAATACAGACCGACACAGCTGCTCGCTCGCTCGGTAATAACGGCTACCGTTAACCACAATATACGACAGTAACCATGGCAACCAAACTCAATATGTACATAAATACGGCATAAAAACCTTGTGCCCCTTATCAGCCAGGTGCTTTTTGTGTCAGTTAGGCACACTTTAGCATTCCCGACACTCTTTTAGTCTCGCAGACAAACTTTTTTACTGCCGTTAAACTTTTTACCGTTAAAGTCCGAAGCGCGGGATGTTTACGAGGTCTCGGCGAGACGCCTTCAAAATAAAAGCACTAAATACCTGTCTCCTTAATATAACAAATAAAATAATAGCCTGGCTTTAAAGAACGTTAACAAGTCAGTGTAAGTAAGTGAGTAAACATAAAAACACATTTATAGAAACATTCTGCACATATTAAAGGTCATTTACATAAGCTTTCCTGTACCTGGTGTTCCTGGTGTCTGGTTTGAGGCTCAGCAGTGGAGTTGAGCAGCAGGATCAGCGATCTGGCCGCCGTGAAGCTCATGTCCTCCTGCTCTGCTGGAGCAAAAGTGCTTATTGTTTCTTGATGGTTGATCTTGTTCTTTACACCGAGCTGCTCTTGAGGTGCCACCCCATTCTTCTCAAACAAAGGTTAATGCGATAAAGACGTGTCATTAATCATAACACTGCACTGACCTCAATTAAGACAGATAAAGGCCGTGAGATTCCTGTCGACAGCGGACTCTGTGTTGATCTGCAGCGCCCCCCCGCTGACCCCGGGGGCCACACAAATGAGCTGCTCATATAATGAACTACCATTAATCACACTGTTGCCCTTTCCGTGTGATCATACAGGCGCACTGGAGCATTTATAGTTAATAGCACTGGTGATCACTGGGATGGTTGCTAATGTCCCATACTACTGTTAAAGCTGCTTTCCTCTGGCTTTCCTCTCTTCACGCCCAAACTGTGGAACTATGTTCCTTAGCTTTCCTCACAAACATCTCCAGTGTTTTGGTGCCACTATTCCAAGTTTTCTTTATCAGGTTTTTTTTTTTTTTTTCATTTGTCAAAATCTTAAATTCTTTATTCATATTTTACAGAGAATTGCAAGATTTTTGAAGAAAGGGGTTTTGTCCTGAATATATATCTTTTTGGGTTCCTTTAATTCTTTGGCACAATAAATAATCTACAACGGTGTATTAGGGCCAAACTAACACAAAAAAAATTGGAAATTACGAGAATAAAGTCATAATAATATGAGAATAAAGTTGTAATATTACGAGAATAATGTTGTAATATTATGAGAATAAAGTTGTAATATTACGAGAATAAAGTTGTAATATTATGAGAATAAAGTTGTAATATTAGGAGAATAAAGTCGTAATATTATGAAAATAAAGTTGTAATATTACGAGAATAAAGTCGTAATTTATGAGAACTCTTGTCTTAGTTTGGCCCTAATACTTCGTCGTACATATCCACATGTTTTTATTTTTTAATGAATTATGGACATTTTTTTTTTTTTTCTCGTCCCGGTCGTGGAACACTAGACCAGCTCTACACCCTCCGCAGGGTGCTCGAGGGTTCATGGGAATTTGCCCAACCAGTCTACATGTGTTTTGTGGATCTGGAGAAGGCATTTGACCGTGTCCCTCATGCCATTCTGTGGGGGGTGCTGAGTGAGTATGGAGTCCGGTCTCTGTATGATCGGAGCAGGAGTTTGGTTCATATTGCCGGCAGTAAGTCAGACTTGTTCCCAGTGCATGTTGGACTCCGGCAGGGCTGCCCTTTGTCACCGGTCCTGTTCATAATTTTTATGGACAGGATTTCTAGGCGCAGCCAGGGGCCGGAGGGGATCCGGTTTGGGAACCACAGGATTTCATCTCTGCTTTTTGCAGATGATGTTGTCCTGTTGGCTTCATCAGACCGGGACCTCCAGCATGTGCTGGGGCGGTTTGCGGCCGAGTGCGACGCGGCAGGGATGAGAATCAGCACCTCCAAGACCGAGGCCATGGTTCTCGACCGGAAAAGGGTGGCATGCCTTCTCCGGGTGGGTGGAGAAGTCCTGCCTCAGGTGGAGGAGTTCAAGTATCTCGGGATCTTGTTCACGAGTGAGGGAACAATGGAGCGTGAGATTGACAGACGGATCTGTGCAGCGTCCACAGTTATGTGGTCGATGTACTGGACCGTCGTGGTAAAGAGGGAGCTGAGTCGAAAGGCGAAGCTCTCGATTTACCGGTCAATCTACGCTCCTACCCTCACCTATGGTCATGAACTTTGGGTAGTGACCGAAAGGACAAGATCGCGGATACAAGCGGCCGAGATGAGTTTCCTCCGCAGGGTGGCTGGACGCTCCCTTAGAGATAGGGTGAGGAGTTCGGTCACCCGGGAGGAGCTCGGAGTCGAGCCGCTGCTCCTCCACATTGAGAGGAGTCAGCTGAGGTGGCTTGGGCATCTGTACCGGATGCCTCCTGGACGCCTCCCTAGGGAGGTGTTCCAGGCATGTCCCACCGGGAGGAGACCCCGGGGAAGACCCAGGACACGCTGGAGAGACTATGTCTCTCGGCTGGCCTGGGAACGCCTCGGACTCCCCCCGGAAGAGCTGGAGGAGGTGTCTGGGGTGAGGGAAGTCTGGGCATCCCTGCTGAGGCTGCTGCCCCCGCGACCCGGTAACGGATAAAGCGGGAGAAGATGACCCTGACATTTTTTTTTTCATTGTTTTAAATGTATTATAGAGCTCTATAATACATAATAATATTATTCTCATAATATTATGAGTTTATTGTCTTAGTTTGGCCCTAATACTCTGTTGTAATAAACACTGCAGTAAGTTATAAGTATAAAACAAAAGGGATTTATAGTCTGTTATTCTTCACTGTGTCTCTTTTTCATGTTTTTAAATCAAACGATAAAGACCCAGTGAGTGTGAATCAAGTCAGTCTCTTTTCATTGGTTTTGGCAACAAATAGGGCAAAGGCAAACAAATAAATGTCCATAATAAAGGAGATAAATCTGGTGGTCCTTATCTGTTGCTGGGCTCCAGTATTTCAGACGCAGACCAGACTAATCGTGTGCTCAGCGATGTCGTGTGAACGGCCAGACAACAACAGTGACATCTTATCAATACTTTAGTTTACTAATGAGCGGCTTCCGCGTCAGTCTGTATCCGTGTCCATCCCCCGGTCCACCGTGGGTCACACTGGAACAGCTGGAAACCAGTTAATAGAAGAGAAGTTAGGTCCGAGGGGACGGGACATTAGAGCAAACACACCGGAAAAGTTTTCACTTTAGCTCCAGGAGTGGCTAAAGTGCCTCTCCCCCCGAGACACGCACACACACACACACCTCACAGTCATACCAACAAATTATCAATTGAATCCCTAACCACCACTCTGAAGTCGTTTCTCTGACTGAAGGTTTTTCCGAAGAGGAAGGATGTGCTCAGGTTTTCTGCTTTTTGTTACATCTCTGGCAGCGATGCTCCAAATTAACTTGACCTTTTAAATACCAAAGCAAAAAGTTAAGAGCTGGAAAGGTCACTCTTATCTTTCCCTCTCTTCCTTTCATCACTCTTGCCTCTCTTCTCTTCCTTTGTCGCCTCTCCCTCTTCCCTTGTGTGTTGACCATTCAGCCACATTCGCTTCCCTGCAAACTTTATTCCAGCTTTGTCCTTTTTTTTTTCTTGAATCCCGTAGTTGACTCTCTCAGAACTTCACCTCCATAGAAAGCTAATTAGCTTTCTATCTCAGCTGAGATGCTGGTAGAATGTCTCCGGCTTCAAACACGCAGGTTCTGGACCATAAAGCCAGTTAAAAGGAGAATGCAGGTAGGATAATGAAGTCTTAGCTGTCCCTGGTCCTCTCCGGGCTCTGCTCATTAGTGGAGCTGCTTCAGGAGTCCTGACTCCCCCTGCAAACAAACGCCCACCATCCCTCTCACCCGCGTCTCCAGGAGCCCCGTCCACCGCTCTTCCGCCCCAGTTCATCACTTGCTTTCATCTTCAAACCTTTCGGCCTGCAGCCTTTCAATAATTGTGCGTGGTGGCCCGAGCTCTTAATATCCCAGAGAGCCTCTCCACTTCCCTTCACACATTAGTCACCGTGTGCATTGATCAGCCGGACACATTGACAAGGTTATGAGAAGCGCAGCGTCTCACTGGAAGCAGAGCCAGTGCGAGTTGTTGCACATCGTCCTGGCATTTTTTCTCTTTTACTTTTTTCCTTTTTTTAATCTCAACATTTCGACTTTTTTCTCGACATTTCGGCTTTTTTCTCGAAGTGCATAATGAAAAAAAAATCTTCCCCCAGTTATAACTAATATAGATACATGCAGTATGTGTTGTCTTCATTCTAAGGCTTATACAAGACTTTTCATTTTTTGCGGCTCCGGACATTTTTATTTTTTGTGTTTTTGGTCCAATATGGCTCTAAAACATTTTGGGTTGCCGACCCCTGATATAGGTAGTTAAAGTGGTTTGACTGTATGAGTCGAAAAGAACATTTTAAAATCAGCCTGAAATAAATAAATAAATAAATATTATTAATGAAAAACTGAAATAAACAAATCCATAAAAGCATAAAAAATGGCATAACTTAACAAGCCAAAATGACACAATTAATTCAAAATGTTCGGTTTCGGCCATGGCGCCAAGAGACTTTTCTTTAAGTTGTGACATGATACAGGTGTGTACTGATTTTCGTGCATGTACGTCAAACCGTATTGTGGGGCTTGAGGCACAAAGTTTTCTAGGGGGCGCTGTTGAGCCATTTTTCCACACCCATTAATGCAAACTATTAAATATCACATTTTTTGCCAGGCCTGGCTTGTGTGCAAAATTTGGTGACTTTTGGGGCACGTTTAGGATACAATAGGGCCTTCGCACTGTAAGTGCTTGGCCCTAAAAATACATTTATAGAAAATACTCACATTAAAGGTCATTTACAGGGGCGTCCCTTATTTCTATTTTGGGGCCGCCACATCCTCTGCCCTCCCGGAGTTACTGGCACCTCTGGACTCGTACCTGCAGCCCCCGCTGAGAGGTGGCCGGGGTCCTGCTGGGTCTGAGAGTTCGTGAGCTCCCCATCTTCCACTCCACACACGGCATCAGCACGACAGCAGGAACACCTCTCCTGAGCTTAATGGAGCTTGAACGGAGCTGAGAAAATACAACACCTCATTCTGCACCATGTTTAGGTTCAAGTTGGGGTCAATGGCAACGAGGAGCTGTGCCAATACCAGCAAATTATTCACAATCATTACAGCGGGCCGTAAAGACCTATGACTATATGATATGTCAGGACTTGTCATTGATCAGCATTAGTCGTGGTGATGCACATAAATCCCTCAATGTCACTTCTGCAGCTGTCACCCTCATTAGCTCTTCATATATATGGACGACCCATGATGTCTGGGTTCACTGCCATGGAGCACACTCATATATTATTGATGTCTATATGTTATATAAAGTAACACCCCAGCCAACTGGGCTAAAGTGGAACCCCAAAAGGACTTTTGCTCAGACCAAATACTTTAAAGCATAGGCTATTTACACCCGGGTGCAAGTACTGATGCACAGACTATTTTCACCCTGCTACCAATATCAATGTATGCTATTGCACCCATGTATTATTAGGAAAAAAAATCCATCAGCTCAACAGTGATTATCAGGTATTCACACCACTTTTGATAAACTTCATTTAATCTCTTCAAAATATCTTACAATGACATAAGAGCAAAAATTCGACGATTACCTGGCTCTATTTGATTTGATTTTATTTGATTTTACTAAGGATCCCCATTAGCTGGTGCTATAGCAACCAGCTAGTCTTCCTGGAAAAAAACAAAGGAAAAAAAGAAACATACAGAATTATCCAATTACAAAAACAAAGGTATTACATGATTTAACTCAATGCACAAGATAGATACTAGATAAATTTACATTAAAGAAAAGAAAACTATTAAATAATACAGAATGCAAAAAGAACAAACAACAAAAACTTTACAATGCTAAGTAGACTTTAAGATTCTTTTTAAAAGTGAATTTGTTGTATATGCAGCAGAGATTTTGAGGCAGGTTATTCCACAAAGTGACTGATCTATAGATAAAAGATCTCTTAAGATGATTGGTCCTTGGAATTGGTCATTTGAGGTGACTGGAACCTCTAGTTCAGGGGTCGGCAACCTGCGGCTCTTTAGCGCCGCCCTAGTGGCTCCTGGAGCTTTTTCAAAAATGTTTGACCTGTTTTTCTTCTTTTTTTTTGTCTTTTTTTCCTCTTTCTTTTTTTTCTCTTTTTCTATTTTCTTTTTTTTCTTTTTTTCCTTTTTCTTTTTCCTTTTTTTTTCCTTTTTTTTCTTTTTTTTTTCCTTTTTTATCTCGACATTTCGACTTTTTTCTCAACATTTCGACTTTTTTCTCGAGATTGTAGGTCAACATTAATCTGGGGATTTCTACTTCTTTCTCGACATTTCTACTTTTTTCTCGACATTTTGACTTTTTTCTCGAAGTTCATAATGAAAAAAAAAATCTTATCCAAGTTATAACTAATATAGATACATGCAGCATGTGTTGCCTTCATTCTAAGGCTTATACAAGACTTTTCATTTTTTGCGGCTCCAGACATATTTGTTTTTTGTGTTTTTGGTCCAATATGGCTCTAAAACATTTTGGGTTGCCGACCGCTGCTCTAGTGTTATAATTAAGAACAGTTTACCTAATGCTCTATGGTTTGACATGGTTCCAATTTTAGAGTGGTGCACATGCGCATGGGCAACACATTTGTTTTCACATGTCAACAGGGTGTGAATATCTCAGCTGGTGGAGGCTTGATATTTGTACCCTCCGATACTTTAATCCTGTAACTCTGTATCTGTGTTTGTCTCTGCTGCAGATCTGTCGTGGCTGAACTGGTGTCTGACGGGCTCCTGCCTCTTCAGCCTCATCCTCATCCTCTTCTTCAGGGAGTCCTACGACCGCCTCTATCTGGACGTCTTCGTCTCCGTGTGACGCTGCCGGAGACCCGACGACACGAGGAAATAACTGTTCTTGCACAAAGATGAAGTAAAAAGGGAGACGAAGAGCAAGTGGGAAGTCTATGCTCTTTCAACTTTTTTTTTTTAATAATGTAAATGTATATACACTGTACATTGGGAACCGTGGTGATGGTTATCTGTCGTATGGCAGCAGAGAAGAACGATTCTACATCAATGTTTACCCTTTATACGTGGCCAGATCAACGCCGTACAACGGTTTAACCCCACCTTGCCTCTTTTTATTTTGTCTATGTTTCTATGTAAACAAACTTTTGTGGAAGATTTTTCATATTGTGGAGCAGGCTCGGCGGAAAAGGTTCTTATTTATAGACAATGCAATTATGTGAAACGGTTCCGAGTGCCGCCCCCCTGAAGCCGGTTGCTCCCACTTGCATCATCTCTGACTGGACGGAGCTCGACGCCTTCGATCTGGACGTAGCCCCGACTCCACGTCAGCACCTGCCCCCGACACAGACGTAAAGGGAGGGAACAGTCTACGTTTCCGCCCGGCCGTCCCCGAGCGGGGATAAAGCAGGAACGTCCCCGTGTTTTAGTGCTGCTGCAGACGGCCGGCTGTGACTCAGCGCCGGGGCCGAACCGGCCCGGCTCTGCTAAGTGACCTGTGATATTACCTGTCATTGAAGGCAGGTACTCAGATTAAGTTTTATCACCCTCTCAAGATGAATATTATGCAAAAATGATCCGCCGGACTGATGACTGGATGCCCGCCAAAGACACGAGCTCTGACTGGACGAGCCCGCTGCGCCTTTTCACGTGGAAGAAGCAGAGTCTTGCTCCGTTTCAGATGTTCCTCCTATTTATAGCTAATTATGTCAATTTTGTACAGTTTTTAATTATTTGTTTTCCTCCACAGTCTGCTGGTATTTATTGGACACGCCTCAACACTAACACAGTAATCAATTTTAGGATGTTATATGACAACTTCAACCACGGAGACTGTTTTATTACACACACTTGAATAGGACTTTGTGTTGTTGCCAACTGCTGCTCCTTAAAGCACCAACTGACCCACAACTGACTCCAAATCTTAAGGGAAAGTGAACTGATCCAAGCTTCATTAACAAAAGGAAACATCACTGCAGTTGAAAACAAAAAAATGAATTGTGACTTACAGTTTTTCTCTAACAGGTTTTTTTGTTTTAGTTTTTTATGCAAGTGTTTCTTGTAACTGTAAGAAAACAATTTCCACATGTTTTTGTCTGAACTGAAAGGAGGCTGTGAAATATATTCCTGGTGCTCGTTCAACTTTCTACCCTCCTTGTACAGACACGGAATCCTCTTTTATCTTTGGATGTACTGCCTTAATGCCCCGTGGAGTTGTGGTCTCCTCCTCCTCCTCACACTGTGACTGTTTCATCCAGAGATCCGCTAGAAGGTCAAGCTCTTCTGTTCTGTGATGCTCGGTTTCGTCACACTGTGCTGTCATGTGTCATGGCTCTCATATTTCTAGCACCTTATTAAAATTAACATTTTATGAAAAAAAAAAAAAAGCTCTCTTTGACTTGTTGATTGACTCTGTACTTTTTCCTACGTTTTTTCCCATTAATTTCCACCCGGTGGCTCGAATGTGAAACTCTGTTCACTATTTTGGATTCAGTATCACTTCGGTCCATTATTTGTTTAGTTTAGTTTAAGATTATTTCAGTCATATACAGGACTGTCTCAGAAAATTAGAATATTGTGATAAAGTCATTTAATGCAAAAATGTCATACATTCTGGATTCATTACAAATCAACTGAAATATTTCAAGCCTTTTATTATTTTAATATTGCTGATCATGGCTTACAGCTTAAGAAAACTCAAATATCCTATCTCAAAAAATTAGAATATTCTGTGAATCTTACTCTTAAACTGTAAGCATAATCAGTAATATTAAAATAATAAAAGGCTTGTAATATTTCAGTTGATTTGTAATGAATCCAGAATGTATGACATTTTGTTTTTTTTAATTGCATTACAGAAAATAAAGAACTTTATCACAATATTCTAATTTTCTGAGACAGTCCTGTACACCTTTCAAGGCAACAAGGAAGAGACAAATTTTACAATTTGCCTGAAAAACGCTCAGGCAGAAGCAGAGCTTATTAATGCTATATTATAATATATTGTATTATATTTCTATTATATTATATTAATACTATACAACTTAAGTTACACAATACATGGTGTCAAGTATGAAGAAAAAAAAAACAAACATAATATATACATACTGTATACATTACATACACTTGCATACATACATGTACACACATAGATGCATATACATACACATACATATCTCTTTTCCCCTTTTTTCAATTACAGCCATAACTCCCAAATATAAATGCACATAATTTTTATTTTTTTCTACTTGTCTGCACACACTAATGGTTAATACCATGCTGGTAAGAACCTGAGGCATATATATGTGCATTGTTAATATATTTATCTCAATATATATACATATATATACGCATGCATACACATACATATATATATATATATATACACATACAAACCCAGTTTACATAATTATTTTTTGAGATCAACACTATTCCACAGCTGGACCCCTTTTAAAAGAAATACATCTTTTAACTTCTTTCATCACTTTTGGTAACAAAAATCTGCATCCATCTCTTAACTCATATTTACTCTCAGACTTTATGAAAAACTTCTGCACACTGTCTGGTAGTGTTTTATTTTTTGCCTTATTTGCTCCCAGTAAAAATTACAGCAGGTTTTTTTCTCCCCCTCTTTTCCTCCCGTTGCTTTACTTGTGATGAATCCCTTTTAGAACTGAACAGATTTGAAAGTCTACAATTGGGATTTTTCTCCGTCTATATCTTATTAATTCATGGTATATGCTATTATAGAATTCCTTTTGTAGGTTCTTTCCCCCCGAATGTGCGCCGCTGCTATTGAAATATGTCAGCAAGATGCCTGCTCTTGAACATACAAAGCTTAAATTATGTATTTTCTGGCTCAGTTCGCATCCATCCACCCACCGCAGTTGATTGAACCAATCAATTCCAGCTAATGCATCACTTGGGTGCAGTTACTCATAATACCCTTCAATGCTTAGGTCTGCAGAAACCTGTACATCAAATAATTCCAGTTTAATATGCCACATTATTGCTTTTTTATGAGCTCGGTAGTGAAAGACACATTTTAAAAGGAAATCAAAGCGAGAGAATCAAAACTATGAGTTGATACTGTATTTGTCAGCATGGGTCAGTCTTCTCATCGGAGATTATTGGGCTGGGAAATGAGTTTGTGTTGCACCCTCGTGTATCCAGCTTCTTATTTGATATCTGGTGTATCTAATATCGGTTTGCCTTTCTCCAGCTGGACAAGGCCGTCCAGAGCTGAGAGGAACCGCAGAACTGATTGATCCAACTAGGCTTGTGTTGAAAAAAAAATCAATTTTCCAATTCTAAATCGAAAATTCGTATGTCTAAAGATCGATTTATTTCATCATTACATTACAACTTTTGGTATTTTTTTGTTTATGCCCAAAAAAGGAATGTTTTGTTTGACACGAGAATAAATTGTACCATGTTTTTGCCTTTAATATGTTTAAAGGTTATAATTGCATAAAAATGTCATACATTCTGGATTCATTCAGTATAAGATTAAGATTCCCAGAATATTCAAATTTTTTGAGATAGGATATTTGAGTTTTCTTAAGCTGTAAGCCATGATCAGTAATATTAAAATAATAAAAGGCTTGCAATATTTCAGTTGATTTGTAATGAATCCAGAATGTATGACATTTTTGCATTACAGAAAATAAAGGACTTTATCACAATATTCTAATTTTCTGAGACAGTCCTGTAGATTTCATTACTTTATATACTGTCTTGGGGTTACATTTGCTTAAAATAGTAAAAAAAAACAAATTCTCCAAAATTATAAACCGAAAAAGACTGAAAATGGAACAAATAAATACGGAATGTGGGAAAAAATAAAACCGATTTCCTACGTCTCTGCTGCCCTGTTTGGTAATTCTGACCCACACGATGTTTCTTTTATATCAGCATTCTGGGAGGTGATTGGTCCTTACAGCATCATTAGCTGCAATACTTGCTGTTGAATCTCAATATAATACTAGTATTAATATGTTGCAGAACTACAGTCATATAATTCATACGACAGCTCAAAAAACTGTTTTAACAACACTAACCCAAATCAATATCGGAATCGAAACGGATCAAATCAAATCTTGATAATCGATTCTGAATCTTAAGAATGGGAATTGAATGGATTCTTGACATCTGAATCAATCCCCAGCCCTGGATCCGACCATAACAAGTGGTCTGATCTGGATAGAAAAGCACAGTTAGCTGCCAGCTCCGTGCAGGCTCTGGGATTCATTAATTCATGTTTCAGTCTTCAGCTATGGATTGTTTTTCCACCGTGTGTCGGTTGCATCATGCCCTGGCGGGGCCTGAACTTGAACTGAGCTTGTTGTGTTGTTTGGGCTGCGTAATAACATCCCGGCACGTTGTCCTGGAGGAGGAGGAGAGGAAGCTCCCGGGGGAGGCTGGAATTCTCCAAAATCTTTCTGTTGTCTCTTTTGGACTGCAAATCAACGTGAAGGGCTTGACCTGCAGGGATGACGTCACGGTTTTAAAACTCTCCAGGACTTCTCTGCGGTCCCCCCCCCCGGTGGCCCGGCCGGGGATGAGCTCATGCTCCGTTGCTGGCGAGAACAAAGGTCTCTGGGGTGAGTCTGCACACAAGCATTCACATTAATCTCAGTTGCCCTGCACGCCGACAACACAATAAAGGTGCTGGGACCGGTTCTTATGCTAATCTGATGCCTTTTGCTGGTTGTTTGGTAACCACAGACAAGATATTTATCAAGAATCAAACTGGCAAATGGCAGGAAGAGTAACATGGAAACATGTTTGAGTGATTTTCAGCTGGGTGTGCCTCAAATAGGAGCTCAGAGTTTCAACCCCAGCCTGCTGGGAAGTAAAATGAGTCATGTCTCCGTTCATGGTGATTGGTTAGAGTCTCTTCCTCTGATCCACAGCAGCAGAGAAACGAGATGTTTAGTTGCATATTCTTTCTGTATGTATGTGGGTCAATGACGTGATGCCTATATTTTCTGAAAAACAGATTTTTTATTTATTATTTGGGATTTTGTTGTTGTTTTAAGCGTCAAAATGTCATGTGGTGCGACCGTCCGACCATGACTCTTGTTTTGAATTTTTTTTTTTAAATCACTGTAAATGTTTTAAATCAATCTTCTGCCCTATCTGGCATGATTTCTGAAATGTCTTGTAGTGTGTAAGATTGCAACACATTTGTATTTATATTTCCATCATAATATACAAACTAAGTTTGACTGATGATCCATTTTATGAAATATAATGTGGCGCAACAATAAAAAAACAACCATTTTTGTATAATACTGAAAACTTGTAAACTAAAGATGTCAAGATGTTAAGGAAATTAATTTATTTTAATATGAATCATAGTTGCACCACATTACTTTTTTTAAGGCTAGTGCAAATTCATCTTGACAAAAAATTTAAAATATGAATTTATGTGTACACAACATTCTTAATGTTTGAACTACTGCAATAGATATGATTTTTTTTATCATTTTAAAATTGACCTGTTGAAAATTCTTATTCGTCATTGACTCAAGTACTGTATGTATGTATGTATGTATGTATGTATGTATGTATGTATGTATGTATGTATGTATGTATGTATGTATGTATGTATGTATGTATGTATGTACAGTATATGTATATATATATATATATATATATATATATATATATATGTCCTATAAATGTACCAAGGGAAGGTTACTGAGTTGCTCCACATGGTCGTCAGCTGAACTCTTGTTGTTTATCACGACACCTCAGAAAGACATTTTAATGTTTCTGATGTTCCATTACTGGAGAGTCTCTCTGGGACTTTAATTTAATAAACACAAGGAAGATTTTATGAATCATAATGACGCATTTTTATTTTATCCCTCCCTTCCACATGCCGGCCAGTAATGGAAGAACATAATTCAGTATCGTTTCCCTGATTGATTGGAGGTTGAGCCAGTCCGATCATTCCAGTGTTTCAGAGAGAAGCTGGTGCCGGCGCGGGTCCACTAATAAAAAACTCACTGATGCCAGCTTTATCTACACAGACTAAATTACCCCAGAAGAGAAGACAGGGGATTCTTTTTGCACACATGGGGATGTTAATAAGGAGCAAACTCATTTCTGTTTACAATGAAGTCTAAATACGAGGCAAAGCCGATGGCTTAAAGTGACGGGGACAGTAAAGACTGGGCTGGGTTCTGTTATCCAGGAGTGATAACATAATGATGCATATTTTCCCCCACTGTTCACATGCGACGCTAACCGCTTATTAAAGACCTTCAGCAGGTGCTCAGTTCCACTTCCATCCTCTGGCTGGCTGTCAGGGCAGGACGTGATATCATAGCTCTTTTTAGTCTCCCGGGAGCCCACGAAAGCTACACAAAGTGTAACAATAGTCATTTAACCAAAAGCAATTTGGCTATTCTGGCTTTTGTTGCTGTATCTATCAAAGCTGTGAAAGCAGCTGGCTGGCTGGCTGACAAAAACCACTGTCACTGTAACTGCGGCTGACATTTTCATAGCTGTCCTCTTTTTTCCTCTTCCCTCTTTGATGCGGCTGCTTTATATTTGCCCGTTGTGTTCCCAAAGAGACCGGCGTGTGTTTCCATCCCAGCACTGAACCTCGGTGTCTCTCCGGGCCTCCCCGAGCTCCCTTAATTGACTTCTCCAGGATTAGGAAAAATGAGCCATGCCTTCAAATGGCTCATTTAGCAGAACCGCCATCACAGGGCCTGTTACTTCATCTTCAACATATTAAAAGGGGCTAGGTGCTCTTGATGAGAAGCGATGGGCTGCAGAAGCCCGAGCTACTGGCATTTGACAGCTGGCTGCTAATTTGGCACTTCATCACTGCTGAATTTGAGGTATCTGGCTGCTTCTATGGGGAAAACACAACATATATTAAGATATGGACATGCAACTCATATGCAGTACTGGAGTTGAGGGGGGATGAGGGGTGATGGCATCCCCCCCTGAAATAAAAACAGTCCAAATCATCCCCCCCTGAAATAAAAACGGTCCAAATCATCCCCCCTGTAAAACTCTCACCCCCCCTTTCCATCCCTATGTCAGTTCATCAATGAAATTACTTTGGAACCAACTTCCGATCTGGGTTAAGGAGGCTGACACCACCTCCACCTTTAAAACTAAACTTAAAACCTTTCTGTTTAGTAAAGCCTATAGTTAGTGTTTAGTAAACCTCTAGCTGGTGTTGGTAAATCTCTAGTTGGTGTAAACTCTAGTGTGTTAGAGTCAGTAGTCATAGTTACAGCTATAGAACAAGACTATAATAGTTAGTCTCAAATATAGCTTCGCGGTAGATATGCTGCTATAGGCCTATGCTGCAGGGGGGCACCGACATGATCCGCTGGGCGGTGCCTCTCACCCTTCTTCTCTTCTACTCTTCTCTTCCTCTCTTCTCCATTTCCATTTTTATTCATTATAAATATCTCATAGCTATCGTTTTTGTCCATGGTTCTTGTAGTTTCTTGTGCCGGCCCCCCTTTTTTCTCTTTTGTGCATGTTTGCAGGCCGGAGCCTCAGGAGCTGCGTTCTGGCCTGCGGTCCCGGTCCCGGTCCCCATCCCCGGTCATCCCGTTGCTGCTTCCACCTGCCTACATGGATGTCTGCTGTGTGCTGCCCCCCTGATCATCCCATTGCAGCTTGCACCTGCCTGCGCCCCCCATTACAAGCAAAAAAATATTGTTCCACTGGCAGATTTTTCTACTTATTTCAAGTGAAAATCTACTTAAAACAGGTGAAAATTGTTGTTTTTTCCAGTGATGAGTCTTGTTTTAAGTGTATTGAGATTTTTTTTTTACTAAAATGAGACATTTTAACTAGAAATAGGACAAATATTCTTGTTAAGATTTTGAGTTTTTGCAGTGATCCATTTTACTTATCCTGTGAAGGACAGAGTCATATTGATAAGTTCAGAAAACAGTTTTTTATTGTTGTGTTTTGATGTATTTGATGTAAGCCCAGTGGATATTTAAAGCTTACAGAAGGCTGCATTTAACTGCTGCTATGTCATTCCTGCAGTATTTCTGCAGGTGTTTTGGTCACTGCTATTATTTGTAATATATTATATTATTTGTAATCAGCACAAATTATCTGTCCCCATATGATAAAATCCACCATCCCCCCTGATTTTTTTTTTACAACTCGAGTACTGCATGCAACCCATATGTCTAAATCCATTTAAAAGATCCATGCTAAACAGGCAGGACGCACACATCCCTGCAAGCAGGTAGATTTTTCACTTACAGGATTCTTTGGTCACACATCTGTGGGCCGTGGCTGTTATGGATCAACCAATCACAGTCCCAGATGCTCAGTAATCGCAGCGTACTGAATGAAAGCATCAGCTAAGTGCAGATACATTTGACATAACACGCGAAGGAAGCTAAGATTTCCCCCTGCACAAGACGGGGGACGTAATCTTTGTTTGTGCACACGGCATAAAGGGATTGTTCACCTTAACTAAGATGAGGCTTTAACAGCCTGACTGAGACAAATCATGACTTTATACCAAAATAAAGGCCTCTTTAGCCTGCAAAATCCCCCCGTTACTAACCCAAAAGTCTGTTTAAAGACCTGAGAGATTCTGAATCCTGCTTTCATCTCAAAAACAAAAAATAGCCGATAAAGTTATGAAAGCAAATTTTCAAAAAATAAGAGCATGGATAGCAGCCAATCCTATCACAATACTGCATATAGATTGCTTCTTTACAAGTTCAACCGGGTTGCAAACACAAGACATGTTTAGAGACTTTATATGGACTTTTATTTTCTTTATTTCTATTCTGTAAGAACCTGACACTGTTTGAATCCGTCTATTTATGACTGCAAAATGAAGATTAGAATTTAATTTGAAGGAGACATAATGTAAGAATAGCTGTTTTTGTACTTGACTGCTTATACTTGGGTGTATGAAGTGATTACCAGCTCAAATGTTTCTTTGTTAGGGTCGTCTGGGTTTGAAAGCGTCTCGTTCAGCCTTGCAGGGCGTTGGCACATCACTGACTTGCGTCAGAGTCGTGTTATTCATCTCCATCTCCACCTACCTTCAAACTTCACATCATGTGGCATTTGGTGTCTTCAAAGTGGATAGTGGGAGCGCTCTGCTGTTTGACACTCTGTTAGGAAGTTCTTAACTCAAAGAACTTCAAAAAGAAAATGTGTAGACGATTCTCTTTGTGTGAGGAGCGGAGCAGCCGATCCTTGCAGAAGAACATCTACTGATGTGTAGAACGTAACGAAGGACCAGCAGCTGTCAGGGTCAGGTTTCTGAACCAAGTTGCTGCCACCATGCCCAGTTTTCTGTTTGGTCCCTGAATGCACCATATGTAGCAACAGCTGCTTTTGCTTTGTGGGGAAAAAAGAAGCCATAAAACGATTTATTGTAGAAACCGTATGGAAGAGTATTAGGGTCAGGCAGGAGAAAAAATATTTGAGAGCGGAAGAGTTTTTTTTATTGTGCACTTCAAGAAAAAGTCGAAATGTCGAGAAAAAAGTTGAAATGTCGAGAAAAAAGTCGAAATGTTGAGAAAAAAGTTGAAATGTCGAGATTAATGTTGAAATACAATTTTGAGGAAAAAAGTCGAAATATTGAGAAAAATGTCAAGAAAAAAGTTGAAATGTCGAGAAAAAAGTCGAAATGTCGAGATTAATGTTGAAATACAATTTCGAGAAAAAAGTTGAAATGTCGAGAAAAAAATCTAAATGTTGAGGAAAAAAGTCAAAATGTCGAGAAAAAAGTCGAAATGTCGAGAAAAAAGTCCAAATGTCGAGATTAATGTTGAAATACAATTTCAAGAATAAAGTTGAACTTTCGTGTATAAAGTTGAAATTTCGTGAATTAAGTTGAAATTTCGAGAATAAAGTTCAAATACATTTCGACTTTTTTCTCAACATTTCGACTTTTTTCTCAACATTTTGACTTTTTTTTCAAAGTGCATAATGAAAAAAAAAATCTTCCTTCTCTAAAATATTATTTTTATTTTTCTCCTGCCTGGTCCTAATACTCTTCCGTAAAACCGAGAGAGAAACCTAGAGCTGAAGAACTTAGAATAGTTTGACCGTAGCTGATGAATCTGGATGACGTAACGCCTGCATTAGTCTTCATATCTGCACCGTCAAGCTTCCTGAAATGTTCAGAGGAGAGGAAAGATGCGTCTACCTGCACATCCCGATCCTGCCCAGACTCTGCTCCTCAGCCCTAATGCAGGGAGACTGGGCCCGTACGGAGGCAGCATGTCCTCTGAGCAAGAGTAATTATGATAACAACGCAAGCGGAAAGCCTGTAGCCAGAAGAACAGTGAGACAGGCTTTGATCTGGCAGGCTGTCTGTTTAAATCACAGCTCACCTCTGCTGCAAACGCCAGCCTCAACTAATGCAGATGAGCCTTTAAAAAGAGCTCCAATAGGAACCTATAGCTTTCTGTGTCATGATTCATAACACTTTCACCCGTTAAAACTTAATTTGCTTCCCTGACTTCCCCTCGTCATCAAACATGATGGAAGGTGCTGTTGTGTTGGGGGCAGACTGCTGAGAGATTTATCCTTTCATTCCCATTAGACAGAATGCTTGAGTATTATTGCACGAGGAGGCAAGTTGAAGCACCGACAAGACTTCTGAACTGTTGCTGTAGCTCATTTAAATTTCAGATCAGATCAGACGCCAAGTCTTTGTACAAAGAAAAATCTTTATAAAGACAAAGGGCTGAATAGAGATCACAGTGAATTTGACCTTGACGTCGAAGTATCACATGATGGAATAATACATGTACACACAGCTTGTTGGCCAGAATTAATCTGCACTGTATGAGCATAAAAGAAACATAAGAAATGTCCACGTTAATTTACATGTGCAGTCGATACAGTCTCTGGTGGGGTTTTCTGTGCTCCGTTATTTCAGCTGGTGCAGAAAGTTTCCAGGGCCTTGGGTTTATATGTAAATCTACCTTGAGGCTTTTTGGTTTGATTTTCTGCATTGAAGAAGTTGTGATGGTCAAGTATTACACCAGATAATATTACAGTAATTTAAATGTGGTTCAAACAAAGTTTTATAAAGGATGAGAAGGGCAGAGCGTGGAAGCAGGTGTCTCAGTTTGAAAAACAGACCCACATATTTAGAATGTTTTTGCACAAGGTGATCTATGACGTTTTAAGTTTAGACAGTCATCAATGAGGACCCCAAGGAACTTTGTAGAGTTTACTCTCTTTATTTCTTCATCATTTATTTTGATCTGAAAGGCCAAATTTTCCATATTTATTCGTTTTTTATTGGAACAAAATAATATATAATTAGTTTTCTTAATATTAAGAGAGAGTTGAATTACTTTAATCCAAATATCCACCTTAGAGAGCTCATTGTTGAGAGCTCATTTAATTCCACTGACACACCAGTGGGAAACTGAATTAATTAATTCTACTATGGATAAAAGCATGAACTTTATAAATAAATACACAGAAATTATCATATCATGCTGACTCTTGATAACTAATACATTATAAAGTTATATATCTACATATTGCAGCATTATTTAATTGTGAGCAAAGCTATGCTAACAGCTGGAAGTAATTTACAGTAATTAGCTCTTGAGGTTTGAGATGTAACATACTTACTGATCTTAACTAGAATAATAAGAGTTAAGCTTGGGAAACTGATGGGTGGGTATAATTATTTTTCAACAGAACACCTGCTGGATGTTGGTCTCATTTGCTGTTGTTGGAATACAATTCCTGCAAGCTGTAAGTATCAACACAATACTGTGCGCTGTGCGGTAATTGCAATTAATTAATTACAGGCATATTTATCGGTTAATGTTTTTTTAATCTCTAACTTTACTTTTTCTGTTTGCGAGTTGCCTTTATTAGGAAATATGTGTTTGTCTGGTGGGCTTCTTGAGCTTGAGCTCAGCCACAGCTAACGTTAGCAGCAACCATGTTGCCACAGCAACGCTCTTCCCCAAACTGGACTAGTTGCCAAGTGGATGTTAACAGCTAGGACTGCATCTGTTCAAGTCTGTTTAAAAATAAATAAATAAATGACTTTATAAAGACAGTTTGTTGTTATATATCAACCTTTTGCTCTGCCACATTAATGTAATGAATTTAAAGGAAAACACCCCAAGTTGACTGTTTTCTCAGTAATTTTTAGGTGAGATTAAAAAAGAGATTAATTAGATGAATTAATTACAGATCTTAATTAATTAATTGCTCAATGTTTTAAATTGCTTGACAGAACTAATTATAATCAATAATATTACATTACACCTGTTTTAAAATCGCTGCATTGGCTCCCCGTCCGTTTCAGGATTGATTTTAAGGTTCTTTTACTGGTTTTTAAGTGTCTTAACGGTCTTGGGCCATCTTATTTATCTGATCTGCTTTTACTGTATCAACCCTCACGGACCCTGAGGTCCTCTGGTACCGGCCTTTTAACCATTCCCCGAACCGCGACCAAAACCCACGGTGAGGCTGCATTCAGCCATTATGGCCCCTCTTTATGGAACAGCCTGCCAGAGAACCTCAGGGCCGCAGAGAATGTTGATATTTTTAAAAGGAGGCTCAAGACACATCTTTTTAGTTTGGCTTTTATCTGATCTCATTTACCTAGTGTTTTTAGCTATGTATTGTGTGTACTTCTTTAGCTCTTTTATCATCTCTAAAACTTTAATCCATTTTAATGACTTTTTACTTTATGTTATTTATTATTCATCTTAAGTTTTATATATATTTCTCTAAAATTTTACACTTTTAGGCATTTTTTACTTTCTTTTAATCTTTTAGTTTTTAGCTCCAGTGTTTCCTCAGGGGGGTCGTTCACACTGGGAGGTGTGCCTGCTCCGCCCATGGGGGTGTCGTCATGGGGATCCCTCAGGCCTGGGTAGCTGGGGGGGGGCTCCACCTTCTGTGTGGGGTCTGCCCCGGTCTGTCCGGGTTGGGGGGGTCTCTGTGGGGATGCTTCTGGTGGTCGTGGTCGGTGATGCCTCTCGGTGTGGACGGCCACCCATAGGTAGTGTTTTCCTCACCTGGATCGTTAGTGCTAAGCCATGTCACCAGTCCACTTATTGTGTGTGTGTGTGTGTGGGTGTGGGCGTGTGAGTGTGTGCACAGGTATATGAGTGTGAGTGTGTGTGTACGCGTGGGGGGTGGGGTCGTATGGAATGTTTTAAATTGTGTTTTTTTTATTGTTATTTTATTCTGCATGTAAAGCACCATGTGTTGCATTTTATATTGTATGATTTGGCGCTATACAAATAAATAAAGTTTAAGTTTAAGTTTAAGTTTATATTATGCATATACACCCAGCCAACTTTTGTGTCTGGTGCCCATCTAAGAACATGAGACCATTTACAGCATGTCTTCCATGGTGGCTCTGTGTGAAGTGCTTGTGTGTGATGATTCAATTTAATTCAATTCAACTCAGAATTTAGAAGCAAAAAATGAGTGGACATCCAGTCCTTAATGTCCTTAAGACATGCCTGAAGTTTAGCTAACAGTTGTGTTTCATGTGGCTACATAGACAGATACAGCTGCATATCATCAGCATAGCTATGAAATGGTATGTCATGGTTCTGGATTATACTTCCCTGGATTATACTTGCATGTATAAACTGAACAAGCAAGTCTTCAGTTTTACTCACAAGGAAATCAACATCTGCAGAGGTAGAACCCGGGTCACAGCCTCAACTGCTTCACTATGTTCCACTGTGGTAAGATGAGAGGCGATGTCCTACCTAAGTTTAACAATAGCTTTACCGGATAAATATCTGCTAAAATACCTCCTATTGTGCGCTTTAATGTTGACAATGTTAAATTCAAACGTTATTAAATAGTGGTCCAATAGGAGGGAGTTTACAGGCGACACTAACAGATTATCCGGTTTGACACCGTAGGCGAGGATGAGATCCAGGGTATGACCAAAACAGTGCGTTGGTTGGTTTACTTTTTGTGAGATACCCATCGATTCTATAAGAGAATTGAAAGCTAATTTAAGGGTATCGCTGTCAACATCCACATGGTTGTTAAAGTCACCCACTTTGATGACTTCATCTGTACTGCTCAATAAACCACATAGGAAATCTGAAAACTCAGACAGAAATCCTAAGCACCAGCAGGGGGCCGGTACACTACCACTAACCAAACTAATCAGATATATAGGTGATGAACTGGCATTGAACCAAACATGGGTGCCTTTCTTGGGTCCGTCTTGGAGAACTACACATGTGAACCAAAGTGGGCAATTCACCTGGCTGGGTAGTCACTGAAGTATCAGCTTCTTAAGTCACAGGAGTTATAATCAGTGTGAGTGAAATATTTTTTGTGAATTTTTCCTTCATAATTAAACATGAGTAATTTAAGTAGTTGGTATTTGTCAATTTCAGTCAAAATATTTAATTTGGTCATAAATGAAAATGCATTACTTTTACACTGTGTAGTTACATTTTATACACTTTATGCAGTGAAGAAGTTATACTTGGCCATAAGAGAATCTTTTGTGTGGTTTTTGTCAGAAATGCTGCCCACTTTTGTCGTCTTATTCCTCACCACCACTCCACCTCTATATAATCCAGGGGTCACCAACTATATTTGTCAGAGGGCTAGAATTTTACCAGGCAGTCACCTTGGGTGCCGGACATTCGAATAAAAATGAAATAAAAATCAAATTTTGGCATAACATTATCATTTGATGTTTATTGTTTATATTTTTTTCCATTTCATTACAAAACTGAAGGCATTTTTAGCCTTTTATGAGTCAGTCTCCTATCACCTAGACCACAGTCATCCACCAGGAGTGATAGAGATATTTTAACTCAACTCAATTAAGTCAACTTTATATATAGAGCACTTGAAAAACAAACACCTCGGAAGTGATAGGAAAAGGCCTGTTAACAGGTAAAAGTGCTCTCCAGGGCCATGAAACGAAACGTTGATGTGGAAAACAGATCCTTTAACGATGACTGGACTGAAAAGTACGGATTTATCATGCCAACCTTCCAAAATGCGTCACCTGTTTGCCTCATTTGCAACGAAACTGTTGCATAAGAATATAATCTGCGCCGTCGCCACAACACTAAACATACACATTGCAAGGATCCATATCCTGAGCTGTCAGAGGCCCGTCAGAGAAGAATCCGGCCCGCGGGCTACCAGTTGATGATCACTGATATAATCCATCACTATAGCAACAATACAACATTTGTGAGGTTTTCAGAGTCTATCAAGAAATTGAGCTGCTGTCTTTGGAGGAGGATACAGTATTTAAACATTTTACTTACACTGCAAAAACTCAAAATCTTGATAAGAATATTTGTCTTATTTCTAGTAAAAATGTCTCATTTTTTGTCAAAGAAAAATCTCATTACACTTAAAACAAGACTCATCACTAGAAAAAACAACAATTTTCACCTGTTTCAAGTAGATTTTCACTTAAAATAAGTAGAAAAATCTGCCAGTGGAACAAGATTTTTTTGCTTGTAATGAGAAGATCAATCTTGTTCCACTGGCAGATTTTCCTACTTATTTCAAGTGAACATTTACTTGAAACAGGTGAAAATTGTTGTTTTTTCCAAATATTTTTTCCAAATTTTCAAATAACAAGTTATTTTTCTGGTAATGACTCTTGTTTTAAGTCTAATGAGATTTTCTGACTAAAAATGAGACATTTTAACTAGAAATAAAAGACAAATAGTCCTGGTAAGATTTTGAGTTTTTGCAGTGTAGGAGTTGTTAATGGTAAAGACGGACAAGTACAAGCTGATAATGGTACTTAGAGGGTTTGTAATGCACCGTGGCATTAACCTCAGGAGGTGGAAACATTTAGCCACTTTGACAGAGCTCATTAGTAGAGAGTGATGTGTCAACACAGATTTAGTTGTGATTGATCCATCCATCAACTTCCACTTATCTGGGTTCAGGTGGTGAGGGCAGCAGCCTGAGCAGAGCGGCCCAGACGTCCTTCTCCTGGGCCAATTCCTCCAGCTTTTCTGGGAGGACAGGGCCACTTTCCCATGCCAGCCAGGAGATTTAGTCTCTCCAGCGTGTCCTGAGTCTGCCGTCTGCCTCCGGGCCATCTCCTGGTCGGCTGCACCAAAACACCTCATCAGGGAGGCATCCAGGAGGAAACCTCACCTGGAATACCTCAGCTTGCTCCCCTGGATGGAGATGGGTGTAGCGAGTCATCAACCAAATTAATTGTGCTTCTCAAACTGCCAGTCCCATAAGGAGATCGTTTCGAAGAGTCCCTTGAAGTGAAGCTCTTCAAGTCCATTAGTTAGTTTCCCTGAGCAGGATGGGTGCAGGATGCCTGCAGGCAGAGGGAGGATGCAGGAGATGCACAGCTTGCTATTCAGGAAGGGCCGTTAGTCAGATGGGCAGTAAAGGACAAAAGAAAAGGAGTGGCATCCACAGTATCAACATGGCAAAGGAAGGATTTTCCAAATAGAGAAAGGAGACTGATTAATTACGAGTAGCCCTTAATCTAGACCGGGGGTCGGCAACCCGCGGCTCTAGAGCCGCCCTGGTGGCTCCCTGGAGCTTTTTCAAAAATGTTTGACCTTTTTTTTCCTTTTTTTCTTCTTTTTTTCTCTTTCTGTCTCTTTTTTCTTCTTTTTTTCTTTTTTTTTCTTTTTTTCTTATTTTTTCCTTTTTTTCTCTCTTTTATTTTTCCTCCAAGGTTTTTTTTCCTCCAAGTTTAATCTCGACATTTCGACTTTTTTCTCGACATTTCGACTTTTTTCTCGAGATTGTACTTCAACATTAGACCCCGTCCACACGTAGCCGGATATCTGCGGATATCTGCTAAACCGGAGATATTTTCCTACGTTTTGACCTGGCATCCACACGAAAACGCAAATAAACGAACGTTTAAAAAAACTCCGGGCAAAGTGAAGATTTTTGAAAACTCTTTTTTCTCGTTTATCTAGATGCGTGTAGACACACACAACCGGAGTTTTGCGTTTTCGAACGTCACATTATGCGCCAAAACAACAACAAATCTGCTCTGACGTGCGCCTTTTGTTTACTACAGATGATCCAGCATCTGTTCTCTATTTATTAAATAAATGGTCTCTGCTCTTGACCACCGCTTACTGCGTTACACCGACGCAGAGCCTACGCCGTAGGGTACGCGGCGACGCGCACCCTACGGTGTAGGGACCGCGGAGCCCCCGCGGAGAGCCGCGGAGGAGCCGTGGAGGTGCAGCTTCCCCGGGAGCCGCAGATGATCTACAGGTTAGAATGCTTATGAATGTGGTCGAAAACGCAGATCTTCGGTTATGTGTGGAAGGGTTTTTTTTTAAAACGATGTAATGTGGATGCAAATTTTTTTATAAACGGAGGGGGGAAATATTCGGATTTAAAAATACCCGGCTACGTGTGGACGGGGTCTTAATCTCGACATTTCGATTTTATTCTCAACATTCCGACTATTTCCTCAACATTTCGACTTTTTTCGCGAGATTTTGACTTTTTTCCCGAAATTTTGACTTTTTTCTCAACATTTCGACATTTTATCAACATTTCGACTTTTTTCTCGAGATTGTACTTCAACATTAATCTCGACATTTCGATTTTTTTCTCAACATTCCGACATTTCAACTTTTTTCTCAACATTTCGCCATTTGTCTTCATTCTAATACAAGACTTTTCATTTTTTGCGGCTCCAGACATATTTGTTTTTTGTGTTTTTGGTCCAAAATGGCTCTTTCAACATTTTGATCTAGACACAAACTGGTATCTGATCAGCCCTCACTGAGTCACCTGGACAAGTGTTTACAATGTTGAAAGATTAACAAACTTGGAGTAAAAAAAAACGAGTTTTGGGTTTAGGGAACAGCGTTCAGAGTTGGTTCAGTCAACTCTGAGTTACCACAACTATTATTCACTGTGATGCAGGTGGAATCCTCCAGGTGAAAAAAGAACTTTGAAACAGTTGAGGATTTCAGACAGGTAACTCAAAAGTAAAACATCTTATATATTCAGTTTTAAAAGATTTGAGAGGAAAAATCGAAGCACTGGGCCACTTTTCTCACAGTTCTGCATCATTCGCTTTCTGATGGAAGATAATAGGGTAATGTTTAGTTTCCAGTCATTATTGAGAACAAGTAGGGAATTCAAATTCCAGTCAGCTGTATTTCATTGTTCCCTGTGAAAGGATGAAAATTCTGTTTTCTGAATGCACCATACGTGGCAGCAACATTTATACTTCCTTTGTGGCAAGTACAAAGGTTAAAAACTGAATAAGAGCTCCTCCTTTCATAAAACTTCTCCATTGGTTCTCCCCTATCTTTAATTTTGTATTCACATGATTCAACCTCCGGTCGTCTTTTTCCAAATTTCAGCTTTTCCAGCATACAGATGGCAAGTGTTGATATTGTGAAGACAGATTTATTGTAGAAACTGTGAAACTAAAAGATTATTTAAAAAGTCAATGCAAAGTGTTGAAGATTAATTTAGAATTGAATGACTAAAGCTGATAAACCTCGATGCTGTCACTGATTAAGTACTCTCTTATTAGTTCTGCACAGTCGAGCTTCCTGACGTCTTCAGAGAGGGAAGATGTGCCCACCTGCAAATTCAGATTATGCCATGTCCATAAATGTATTAATGGAATGGGTGACAGATGGCAGACATGGCACAGTCCACAATCTAGCTGGAGCAAATCTGACTTACTATTACTATTACTATTACAATTACCTTTATATCTTTCTGCTTTGGTGCTAACATAGGCAATATTTTCACTCCAATCCAGATGTTTAAAAGAAATGCTTTCGACAACAATGGTATGTTGGTAATAGTCAGTACTGGAGTTGAGGGGGGATGAGGGGGGGCGGCATCCCCCCCTGAAATAAAAACGGTCCAAATCATCCTCCCCTGTAAAACTGCCATTTTTATCCATTTCCATTATGTCATTTCATCAATGAATGTGGTTTTACTGCTATTTCAATATTTAGAGTCATCACCAGAAAAATAACTTATTTGACAATTTTCACCTGTTTCAAGTACATTTTTACTTGAAATAAGTAGAAAAATCTGCCAGTGGGACAAGATTTATCTTGTCATTACAAGCAAAAAAATCTTGTTCCACTGGCAGATTTTTCTACTTATTTTAATTGAAAATCTACTTGGAACAGGTGAAAATTGTTGTTTTTTCCAGTGATGAGTCTTGTTTTAAGTGATTTTTTTTACTAAAATGAGACATTTTAACTAGAAATAAGACAAATATTCTTGTTAAGATTTTGAGTTTTTGCAGTGATCCATGTTACTTATCCTGTGAAGGACAGAGTCATATTGATAAGTTCAGAAAAGTGTTTTTTATTGTTGTGTTTTGATGTATTTGATGTAAGTCCAGTGGATATTTAAAGCTTACAGAAGGCTGCATTTAACTGCTGCTATGTCATTCCTGCAGTATTTCTGCAGGTGTTTTGGTCACTGCTATTATTTGTAATATATTATCAAATTATCTGTCCCCATCTGATAAAATCCACCACCCCCTTGATTTGTTTTTACAACTCGAGTACTGGTAATAGTTGCATGTTAATCTAGTTTCTTGATCATTTTAGTAGGAGGAAATCTTCATATCCCTATAAAACATTGTATTTGCTTTCATTGCTTCCATTGTTTTAACTTGTACTTACTTGTATTTGCCATCTGTTGTTGTTTTATGTGTGTTTCTTTCTGTAAAGGACTTTGAGAAGCACTTGTGTTTGAAAGTTGCTTTATTAAAAAAAAAATGAATTGAATTGAATTCAGGGCAGTGAGTTTCCATCTGATTGAATGCATGGCACCTAAAAATGTAGTTGACTCCCAAACTTTGGTTTGGCTGTATTTTATTTATCACAACTTATCAAATCTTCCTCACATTCTCCCTCATTCCAGATTTTATTCAGCGTCCCAGCTGTTTTGGAATTAGGCTTGTAGAAAAGTTTAGCAGTTCACTTCTTCATAGATGCATGGCTCAAACTGTAAATATATTCAAATATCTGTATAAAACTCTCCTCTTTTCCTTATTCTGACTAGACAATAGGTCCAAATAGATTTTTCTTTAAATTTTGACTGTACAATTTTTCTATTTTTCATTTCCTTGTTTTTAAACATTGTGTTTTAATGCCTCATTATTTTAAAACCATACATTTTATTTCATTATATATCTCTTTGATCAAGCCTATTTGTTTATAACTTTGATATATGTTAAAATGAGTAAAATAACAGTTTCTTGTGTTTATTTAAACACATATCACATTTGAAAACAACTGAGTTTGTTTAAAGAGCTATAATCAATATAATATAATATAATATAATATAATCAATCAACAGCTACAATCAAATGAAATGTATGGTTCAAAACCAAAGTGATATTTAAATAAAAGTGATAAATCTTTAATCTATCAATTCAAAAAGCTTTTTTCCTTTTTTTTGTGAAAAGAGCAAATTCCTATTTTTGAAGAACATAATTGATCCATTAAAGAAATAATATCTCCTAAATCTTGTATAATATTAAGTAAGTTTCAGGTTGTTTTCATAGAGTTCTTATCTTTAGAAAAACATGAAACACCAACTGCATCCTGAAACGTTCCTTTTGTGCCGCTCTATTTTGTGTCTGTGTCTGTTTTGCAGCCAGGCCAGAATAAACAGCAGAGAAAAGAAAGAGAGCTCCTATAAATTATCAGGACATAAGATGGAAAGTAATAGAATGTTCCTATTGATGTTACAGGCATTTTGATGAACGTTTCTGCAGACAGGAATAGAGTTCTTAAGAAAAGGTTTCATTAGAGTGAAAGACAATTAAGGTCAGGTTTGTTTTTTTAAGCATTATGAAATAGTCTTTCCTTTCACGTTAAGAGCTTTGGAAACATAAAAACAGCGTTCCTGTTGTCGTTCATGTTCGTGTTACGTTATGTGGAAAGATTTTTTCATGTATTGTAGGAGACACGCTGTTCCTTTTTAGGGAGAGAGATGGAAAAAAGACTTACAATGACAGCACGAAGGACGGACTCACAACAGATAACAATAACTCTTGTGCAGCAACAGTGTCTTCCTTTGCAGTTGGGCTTGATTTCTTTTTGTGCTGCTTGTTGTTCCCCAACCTCACACTGACGTGAAACTCCTGCCCATAAATGACTGGGGATGGGCTGACTAAAAGATGTTTCTCTTACTTATAGCTGTGCAGAAGGTAATCTAACAGCTTTTGGCAGAAATTGATCAGTGTTCATTCAAACAAGGAGTAAACAGGTTAGGGATTGAATCAATATTTTAGGTAGCAGAAAGAAGATATTTTTCATGCTGCTCCTTTGTATGATACGACAGAGTATTAGGGCCAAACTAAGACAAAAACAAATTGCGAGAATAAAGTCATAATAATATGAGAATAAATTCGCAAAATTATGAGAAGAAAGTCGTAATGTTGTGAGAATAAAGTCATAAAATTACGAGAATAAAGTTTTAATGTTGCGAGAATAAAGTCGTAATATTATGAGAATAAAGTTGTAAAATTACAAGAATAAAGTCGTAATGTTGCGATAATAAAGTCGTAAAATGACGAGAATAAAGTCGTAATATTACGAGAATAAAGTCGTAATATTATGAGAATAAAGTCGTAAAATTACGAGAATAAAGTTGTAATGTTGCAAGAATAAAGTTGTAATATTACGAGAATAAAGTCGTAATATTATGAGAATAAAGTCATAAAATTACAGGAATAAAGTCGTAATGTTGCGAGAATAAAGTCGTAAAATTATGAGAATAAAGTCGTAATGTTGCGAGAATAAAGACGTAATATTACGGAAGTGCACATATTATTCTCATAATATTACGACTTTATTCTCATAATATTATGACTTTATTTATTTTTTTGTCTTAGTTTGGCCCTAATACTCCATCGTAGCAGGGTGTCGAAATTGAATGTATTTTTCTTTTTAAAAGGGCTGTAGTTCCAGTTAATGGTGATTATATCCACAACTGCAGACGTCGCCCTGCTGTGCAGACACGTATAGACCCGACCTCATTAGGGAAACAGAAGGTTTTTAACCTGCAACTGGAAGTGATTCCCCCTCGGGTTTGTGTCCACGTCACAAAAACTCCAGCTGGCTTTAGTTTATTGGACTGCTTTCATGGGTCTTGGGAGAAGCAGGTCTCAAACAGGAAGGGGATTTTTCTCTCCCAGTTTACAGGACTGACTTCATCTTTGATGAAATCACACGAAGATTGTTGAAACTACACGACTACACTGAAATATTGATAATACGAGGTGGATGTGGAATGGATGTGGTAGACTTGATTTCCATGAGTCTTACAATTTAGTTTAGTAATTATTTATCAATCCGTGAATTTACTTTCTATTAATGCAATAGAAGTCACTAGAAAGTCACTAGAAAGTTATTTTAGAGTCACTGTTGAAGGTTATAGCTGTATATGTGTGGGCAGGAAGGATCTCCGGCATCAATTTGTATCGCAGTGAACTCAGAAATTGTAGGTAGATTACATTCTTCCTCCCGTCCTTCTCCTTCTTCTCCTTCACCTAATTATAATGTCAGTGTGAATTTCCTTGAAAATCAGTGTCCTAAATAGCTGTGGCTCCATACAATTCTGAAAATCAATTTTCTCCCTGGTGCTTTGAACCTCTACAATAAGTCCATGAAAATTGCACTTTAAACCAACTGAAGTATGATTATGTGTCTGCGTTTGAAAAGGGCACATACAAAGTCACCGTCATGTCGGGCTCTTTTATGGCCAGACCAGCCACTTGTGGCTCTTTCTTGCGTGACCCCACTGGGCAGAAAATTAGAGGTGAAACTTATCAGGGACATTGCTGGCGGGGGCGACGCTTGTATTAATCTGTCCCTGATCCTGCGCTCAAGTGAAAGGGCACCGCATTTTACAGCTACAGTTAGCCGTCGCCAGGCTGACGTTGAAATGCTGCAAAATGCCAGAATGTCACCAGAGAGACGGCCGATGAATATGTGCTGTAATGGTGAGAAACAATGGTGTGAATGCATGCTGTATGTTGGAGATGATTACTGAAGTGAAATGCAAGTGAAACCGAGCTGTAATTTAAAGCCCAAGTGACCCCTCCCTTTAGAAGAAGGAAAAAAAACTTCTTTGCTTTGAGAAGAATGGTTACATTTAATTACCTTTTCCTCTGGTGCCTACTCTGAATGAAACATGATTTAATATTGTTTCCAGCACAATGCTTCTAGAAACTAAAATGAAAGGGATTTGATGAGCAAGATGGCGGAAATGAGAAAAACGCATGTACAATCCTTCATAATGTAATACATTTAGCTTGTTTTTTCCCTTTTATAACGGCATCAATGGTTGGCTTGTGTTTGTCACAGAGGGGTTACTTTATTCAAGGTTTCTTTTTTTTGTCTTTTTAATTGATATGTCTGAGGATGGGAATCAAGAACCGGTTCCAAGTGTTTACATTACTTAGAAGATTCCCTTCTGATTCCAGGCGTCAACAATATTTTCTTGGAATTGCCACAGAATAATTTATGTTGTATTTTGTTAATTTCTATGGAAGAATTTTTATTTTATTATTATTAAAATTTTATATTGGTGATGCTAATCAACCTTTCATTGTACTTTTTTTCCAAATGATAATCGATAAGAAAACCGAAGCAAAATTGAATTGGATTTGTAAAAATCTTATATATATATATATATCTATATATACGGAAGAGTATTAGGGCCATGCAGGAGAAAAGATATTTGAGAGGGGAAGACTTTTTTTTATTGTGCACTTCGAGAAAAAAGTCGAAATGTTGAGATTAATGTTGAAATTGAAATACAATTTCAAGAATGTGGCAGGGTGGAGAGGTTGATGGGACACGCGCACCTGTGTCCCATCAACCTGAGTGGCTGCCGCGCCTCCACCCTGCCTGCCTTATAAGGCAGAGCTGGACAGCAGAAGGGGGATGTCGGAGGAGCTGTCTGAGGCTGTGCTTCTGCACTGTGTGAGGGTTTCTGGTGTTGGTGAAACTGAAATAAACTGGTCTGCACGAAACTCTGTGTCTCTCCATCCTTCGGTCGGCCCCGGTAGCACTCGCCCTGCTACAAAGAATAAAGTTGAAATTTTGCCTTTTTTTCCTCAACATTTCAACTTTATTCACGAAATTTTGACTTTTCTCGACATTTCTCGACATTTCGACTTTTTTTCTCGTGCATAATTAAAAAAAAATCTTCCTCCTTTAAAATATTATTTTAATTTTTCTCCTGCCTGGCCCTAATACTCTTCCGTACTATATATGTCCTGATTTATGTTTATTGTAAAACTTAAATGTGAAATGTCAGTTTGGACATCTCCCTGTTGTGGTTGAGTGGAGCAGGACCCAAGTGCAGGGGGATGAGGTGCCAGAAGTCTCAAAACAAAATCATTTTATTTAACAAAAGATGCTGCTGTGCTGGAAGCCACAAAAAAAGGGATGAAGACAACTAAAAAAGCAAAGCAAACAAGTGAGTTGAAAACCAGACCAGTGGGAACACAGCGGTTGGAACACAGTCGGACCAGCAGGCAGGAACGGAAAGACAAGACATAAATATGTTCACCGGGCTGACAGACACGGAGGCAAGAAAAGAGGGAGAGAAGGAACAAGACAGACAGACCTTCAAAATGAAACAAAAGTAAAAAAACCAACATGAAACGGCAAAACAGAAAAGAAACACAAAATTAAAGAACCAAGGATGACTCAAGTATATAAACTCAAAACCCCACAACCAGAGGGGGAGACAAGGGTCTCAAAGAGACTTTTTTTTATTGATCTTTTTAGAAAAAACAACATATAATCATAATATGGATACATATCATCAAAGATGCACATTATACATTATACATTGTCCCGTTTTTTTCTATTTGCTAACACACTAAACCTAACCAGGCCCTCACAAGGGAGGCCTAACTAAGGAACAGAGTCTCTGTACAGTTAAATAATAAATAGACCGATGAGAAACAAATGATTAATGGAGAAAAGTAATGGATCAACAAAAGTGGCATACAGAAAACAAAAACAGTGGTAAATGTAAATGCCTATCAATGATATCCCATTACATGGAAATAATAAATAAAACATAAAATGCAAAAAAAAATAAAATAGAAAATAAAATAATAACAAAAATGAAAAGAAAAGTAAGGTAAGGGGAGTGTGGGTAGAGTCTTCAATGAGTTAAAATAATCTATGAAGTTGCCTTTTACTGAATATCTCAACTTTTCCAATTTGAGAAAAAACATAATATCACTAAATCAAAGAGCAATAGATTGAGACTTGGGGGATTTCCATGAAAGTAGAATATGACGTCTTGCTCTCACAGAGACTTTAACTGTAAAAACTAGGCAAGAACTTGTTGACTGACATGGGACTCCATGACTGGTGACAAGGAGGAGTGAGTCCTTGATTCAGGGATGCACAGCAATGAAATAATCAATATCTTCTATAGTTTTTGCCTTTGAAGCTCTGATTATTTGATTTTGATGAATAATACCAGAATGTATGTGGTGTGTCCATAAATTAATGCAGATATTTCCTTGAAGCCGCTGGCATCTGATTATGGAGCAAGCTAAATTTAGATGAAAGACGTCAGCCTTACATAACATAATTATTTAGTCTACACACAAGTGTCTCTCACCTCTCTACCATCTGTAGCACTAAAGATCATTTTGAGGCACAGATGACCTGCACTATTTGACTGTTTGAAGTTACTACGGACAGAAAAGCTCAAAAATAAATGCCGTCACTTATTTAGGGTGGTTTACAGGCCTGCAAATGTCTCATTCGGTAAACTATCAAGGTTTGCAGGATATCAAGACTGCAGATCACACACTCATGCAAATTGAGGTGAAAATTGATTTCCATTTTTGTAACATGGAAATCTAGGGAAGCCTTTGAAATCAAAATCATCAATAAAAAACGGGTTCCCAGGGCTCTGCTCACCCGACTTCACAACCTGCTGGGTTTGCAGTACCTGGGAATTCCACAACGCAAATCTTTCATGTCAGTTTCAGAGGCTTCATCACCATCTCCACTACGATTCCCTAAGAAAACAAGGAAATTATCAAATAAAACAGATTAAATATTTGCAAAAATAATGTTACTGAAATAATCTGGGCCTGTAAATGTGACATTAATCCTGGTTGTGGCCCAGGGTAGTAGATGATGCTGAGCAGTCGCCATGGAGATGAGTTTGATGCCTTTGTGGGTAATGCACATAAAATCATACAGGGATTCAGATAATTTGAACTAGAAAGTCATTTAAAGAATCTGTAGCTATAAGATACACTTAGGGCAAAGAAATATTATTGTGAAACCATTTCATTTAATCAACTAACTTTGCTGTGATATGGAATCAAAGAAAGTAAGAAGAATCTACAGTAGTTGTTTTTTTCTGTCCCCTTGAAGTCACAAGACATGATGAAACCCTACAGTTGCTAATTACCGTATAGTTCCCCCTATTTGGTTTCAAATTTGATCAAATATATGCCACATGTCATTATGAACAAGTCTATAAAATTTCAGCCATTCACATTTTTAAATATCCATCCATTAACATCAACTTATCTGGCAATTTATAAATACTGACCTGCGATATTTGTTTGGCTGTTGAGCAGACATTTTTAAAATACAGTCCACTGGCACTTTAGGTTCTGTTTATATTTGAAACTTTGCATAATAAACCGAATTTAAAATTTTTATTTCAGTTTGTGACATATATCAAAACACACCTCTTCTGCTTGGCTTTCCCAAATTGGCCTAGGTCTCACCGCTGTTTTATTGTCCTCTTTGTTTCTTTTATCTCCACCTTTGTAAAGCGTCCTTGGGTTCCATTAAAGGTGCTATATAAATCCGAGTTGTTATAATATATTAAAAAAGTGCATATAAATATATATAAAATATATATTACAAAATATATTCTCCATTCTATATTTTGAATGAACCTTCCAGTGGCTCATAAAAGAAACGTTGGTTAGCAAAGATGGTTTTCAGAAACACGCTCCAGATCAGTAAACCCATGAAAAGGTATTGTGCTGCATATCTCTGGTATTTTGACCAATGCGATCCCGAAACGCTCTATTAAGACCTTACAAATCATCAACTTTTGAAAATGTGCTTTTATTCACAACTCATATGTCACTACTTGGGCACTGAATTGGAATTGTTCAGGTAAACTAGAAAAAAAAGATAACTCCACGTTATCTGTGGTAAAATCTTGACATCTATTTACTATGTGGAACATGTGTTTATGTGCTTCCATGGTTTACCCACGTCCCAGAAGTTTCTTCAGATTCAGTATTATTATTTAAAATCATCTAGTTATCTCCATCTTTTAATTGCAAGCAGCAATGACTTCAAAGACCCAAATATATTTAAGTGTTGATTTCACAGAATTAGAAAGATACATGTAAAAGGAACTACAATATTTATTTTTATTAATATTTTTAAAGAACTGTATAACTTAAATGATTAGCAAAGTAACAGTTAAACATTTTGGTAACTGACAAATCCCCAAGTCAAAATGACAAGGTGACAATAGAGGGAATCTGCACGTCACAGATGAGACTTCACAGACTTCAATGAGTGGCAGCGTAAACTTTCAGTTGGAGCAACTGGAAAACATCTAAAATGGGAAAGAGCTGTTGTGCGATCGACTGTACTCATAGATTTAGCAAGAAATCGGAGTTATCGTTTTACAGACTGCTGAAAAATAAGCTTAAGAGAGACAAATGGATCGCTGCAATTTGCAGAAACAACTGGATTCCAGGGACCGAACGTGGATTTGTGGTTCCCATTTTGTATCAAGTAATGTTGGATTTTTGGGTAGCTAACGTTAAATGGTCAAACCATAAAGCTCGGTGTCCTCATCACTTTAATTTATACAACAAATCCTGCCTTGAAGTCGGACCAAGCGTCAAGACTTTTGTAAGCCTTCAAGCTTTGCTTTGTGTATTTCCCCGGCGTAGAAATACGTGTATTGTACATGTACATGTATAAGTACATATAAATATCAGGAAACTGGATTCGTGGCCAAATATTAATGTCCATGGACCACTGGTTCTTGGGGTAACTGTACCAAATATTAATGTCCATGGACCACTGGTTCTTGGTAACTGTACCAAATATTAATGTCCATGGACCACTGGTTCTTGGGGTAACTGTACCAAATATTAATGTCCATGAACCACTGGTTCTTGGGGTAACTGTACCAAATATTAATGTCCATGGACCACTGGTTCTTGGTAACTGTACCAAATATTAATGTCCATGAACCACTGGTTCTTGGGGTAACTGTACCAAATATTAATGTCCATGGACCACTGGTTCTTGGTAACTGTACCAAATATTAATATCCATGGACCACTGGTTCTTGGGGTAACTGTACCAAATATTAATGTCCATGGACCACTGGTTCTTGGGGTAACTGTACCAAACATTAATGTCCATGGACCACTGGTTCTTGGGGTAACTGTACCAAATATTAATGTCCATGGACCACTGGTTCTTGGTAACTGTACCAAATATTAATGTCCATGGACCACTGGTTCTTGAGGTAACTGTACCAAATATTAATGTCCATGGACCACTGGTTCTTGGTAACTGTACCAAATATTCATGTCCATGGACCACTGGTTCTTGGTAACTGTACCAAATATTAATGTCCAAGGACCACTGGTTCTTGGTAAGTGTACCAAATATTAATGTCCATGGACCACTGGTTCTTGGTAACTGTACCAAATATTAATGTCCATGAACCACTGGTTCTTGGGGTAACTGTACCAAATATTAATGTCCATGGACCACTGGTTCTTGGTAACTGTACCAAATATTAATGTCCATGGACCACTGGTTCTTGGGGTAACTGTACCAAATATTAATGTCCATGAACCACTGGTTCTTGGGGTAACTGTACCAAATATTAATGTCCATGGACCACTGGTTCTTGGTAACTGTACCAAATATTAATGTCCATGAACCACTGGTTCTTGGGGTAACTGTACCAAATATTAATGTCCATGGACCACTGGTTCTTGGTAACTGTACCAAATATTAATATCCATGGACCACTGGTTCTTGGGGTAACTGTACCAAATATTAATGTCCATGGACCACTGGTTCTTGGGGTAACTGTACCAAACATTAATGTCCATGGACCACTGGTTCTTGGGGTAACTGTACCAAATATAAATGTCCATGGACCACTGGTTCTTGGTAACTGTACCAAATATTCATGTCCATGGACCACTGGTTCTTGGTAACTGTACCAAATATTCATGTCCATGGACCACTGGTTCTTGGTAACTGTACCAAATATTAATGTCCATGGACCACTGGTTCTTGGTAAGTGTACCAAATATTCATGTCCATGGACCACTGGTTCTTGGTAACTGTACCAAATATTAATGTCCATGGACCACTGGTTCTTGGTAAGTGTACCAAATATTAATGTCCATGGACCACTGGTTCTTGGTAACTGTACCAAATATTAATGTCCATGGACCACTGGTTCTTGGGGTAACTGTACCAAATATTAATGTCCATGGACCACTGGTTCTTGGTAACTGTACCAAATATTAATGTCCATGAACCACTGGTTCTTGGGGTAACTGTACCAAATATTAATGTCCATGGACCACTGGTTCTTGGTAACTGTACCAAATATTCATGTCCATGGACCACTGGTTCTTGGTAACTGTACCAAATATTAATGTCCATGGACCACTGGTTCTTGGTAAGTGTACCAAATATTCATGTCCATGGACCACTGGTTCTTGGTAACTGTACCAAATATTAATGTCCATGGACCACTGGTTCTTGGTAAGTGTACCAAATATTAATGTCCATGGACCACTGGTTCTTGGTAACTGTACCAAATATTAATGTCCATGGACCACTGGTTCTTGGGGTAACTGTACCAAATATTAATGTCCATGGACCACTGGTTCTTGGTAACTGTACCAAATATTAATGTCCATGAACCACTGGTTCTTGGGGTAACTGTACCAAATATTAATGTCCATGGACCACTGGTTCTTGGTAACTGTACCAAATATTAATGTCCATGGACCACTGGTTCTTGGTAACTGTACCAAATATTAATGTCCATGGACCACTGGTTCTTGGTAACTGTACCAAATATTAATGTCCATGGACCACTGGTTCTTGGTAACTGTACCAAATATTAATGTCCATGGACCACTGGTTCTTGGTAACTGTACCAAATATTAATGTCCATGGACCACTGGTTCTTGGTAACTGTACCAAATATTAATGTCCATGGACCACTGGTTCTTGGGGTAACTGTACCAAATATTAATGTCCATGGACCACTGGTTCTTGGGGTAACTGTACGGGTCACTGTCAAGTCCAACTGCCTTTAATTTAAGCCAATAATCGGCTGTTATCCCGTCTAACACACTAGTTGCAGCTGTTTTTGCTGATGTTTTGCCACTAAGGGGGCGTGGTCCAGTGGGGAAGTGACATCAATGCAGACCCTCTATAACTTGCCTCTGTTTGTTACACATGATTTTAACCATTAAAATGTTTGTCCCTACACAAAAAACCGGATTCATGAGGCAGTTTTTGTTGCAGATCTTGTCTCCAAAGCCTAAATGAATTGTACTTAATTGTTCATGTTATTAAAGTTGCTCTTGAATTTCCTATTCTCTGCAGAGATTGGGCGTCAGTATCCAGTCAGGATAACGAGTTCAGCAGCAGAGCAGCAGCGTGTTGAGGAAACGTGTGATGTTGAACCTGATCTTCATGTTTTGGCGACGGCGCTGGATCCCTGGTTTGGTTCTGCTGTTGTCACCTCCGGCTCAGGGAAGGCTTTACCTGAGATGCAAGCAGGGGGGCAGAGATGAAAGCACCAGCCAAATCTCCTTGTTATGCTGGACTCAAAAGCTTGCAGCTATTTTGTTTGGATTGACTGATTTTGTTACCGGGATGCAGTAAACAAAACTGTGCACGAACCAGGCTGTAATTCCACACATTCCTGGTCTCGACTCCCACACAGTCCCGTCTCACCGGAGCGCTTATGAGCAAGATGAAAGCCAAATCTAGTTTTTATGTACTTTCCCCAAGAAAATAGGCCCGCTATCAGCTGCAGCAGGTACAGAGATGTACCGTGACTCATTTCAGCTGATTACTGTACAGAACATTTCAGCGATTGGTTTCGAGAGCCATTGGAAGAGTAAAGTTAATTTAGGACTGAAAGTAATAATGCCTTGAGGCTGAAAAGAAAGAGCAGTATTGAAAAATTACCTCATAGTCCATTTCCTGGTGTGTCTGTGGTGCTGTGGTGCTGCGCAGCATGAAAACAAGCCGTCAGGGGTCAATACAAGTTTTGCTTTTCTGTGAAAACACTCTGATATGAGTGGAGTGTTTCATTTCTCCCAGTCCTTGTAGACCCAGCATGATTAAAGTTTACATTTAATGTGTGGTTGCCGTGTTTGAGCTTTGAGGGTGAAGAAAAAAGGGAACATTCGTTGACATCTTATAGCAGCCTTTCTTTTGTAATGCATTGCCAGTTAATGGAACACAAAAGCTCTGATGCACATGTATGCATGCTTGCACTTCAATTGCAGTGCAGAAAAAGGCATCAAACAAACACAAAGCTGAGGAAAATGGCTTAAAAGCCTGTCAGAGTGTGTGGCAAATGCCTGGTCTGAAAGCAATTTGCAATTACTTTGTCAACCTCTCATTTCTTTCAGACTTTAATCCCTGTGTATTTTCTCTTTTTTTTTTTTTTTTTTATTTAAGCAATTTTAAATTCCCCTTCCTCAATCGCCATATAAGTCCTAGCTTTAGCTGTATTGTAAAAAGCCAATCCCTGCGGTGTATGCATGACTGGTGTTGAATAACTTGTCACTTTCAAGATCTGAAAAGCACAATTGAGCGTAAACAGCTGTGTGATGGATTTGTTGACCCGCCACAGGGAGAGCAGGGTGCCCAGGTTCCGGCCTCGGTGCTAACCTGGGCACAGTTGTGGTCATTCATTCTTATTAGATAAAATATTTCAGCTTATTCCGGACAGAAATGATTTGACACCAAACGATCCCTCGACCTCAAGTCGCGTACAAATGTGACACTAATGTGACTTTGCCTCTGTAGACCCCCACACATTCAAAAGCAGTAAACTTTTAGACTTTGTTCTTTGATTTAAAAACTTTAACAAAGATATTGCAGTCATTATTTTGGAATTTATTTACAGAGTGCATCTAGTCCATATTCAGCAAACAGTGTGAATTGCTTCTCTATTTACTCCCTAAAACATCTGATTTGATTTTGATTTTGTACATGTAAAAGACAACAATTAAAAGAGAAGATAAGAAAACAAAACAAAACAAACAAAAAAACAAAGAATTTCATCCTTTAACACTTAATATCTTAATTTACATGTGCAAAAAGGAGTAGGAAGAAGTGTAAACTTATTTAATCCTACCCCCATTCACTAATCATTTATTAACAAGTATTTATAATAGCTAACTATACTATAATTATACTCACACAATTACCTATACATACAGTACATACACATAGTTGAGTATTTCTATATATTTGTACACACATGCCCATATAAATATTTATATACATATATACTTATTTACACCATACTATCTCTATATTAACTCCATCTGCTCTATATCTATCTATCTATCTATCTATCTATCTATCTATCTATCTATCTATCTATCTATCTATCTATCTATCTATCTATCTATCTATCTATCTATCTATCTATCTATCTATCTATCTATCTATCTATCTATCTATCTATCTATCTCTAGTATGTGTATATGTGTGTATGTAGATACATACAGATATATATATATATATATATATATATATATATATATATATATATATATATATATATATATATATATATATATATATATATACATATATATATATATATGTATCTACATACACACATATACACATACTTATTCACACACATACATACATACATACATACATACATACATACATACATACATACATACATACATACATACATACATACATACATACATACATACATACATACATACATACATACATACATACATACATACATACATACATACATACATACATACACACACATATATATATATATATAATATAAAAAAAAAAAAAAATATATATATATATATATATATATATATATATATATATATATATATATATATATATATATATATATATATATATATATATATACACACATTCATACAGTACATACACATATACATACCTGCCCATTTCTGTACATAAATATAAACAAATCTACCCATTCACCCAATAGTGTTATATACAGGCTCCATCTCCGTGAAGAAATGTTGAGTTCTGTTCATTTGTTTCACATTCAAGCATAAGGTGTCCACATCCATATGCCCTTGTCATAAGCAGTTTTATTTATAACACTGTCATCAATATTGCCTCCACTCAGTGTGCCTGCCAGCCTTTACAAGCAGTGTCAGCTGGTTAAGTAGATTGAATAAAACACAAATGTCTTGCTCAAGCCCTGCACCGCACCGCCACCACGGACCCCAATGTTTGTCAAATGAGCTTCTTGGAAACAGGCCGTCTACTTTGCCCGAGCCCACTCTAACAGCTCCCTCTCTGCTTTATTAGGAGAAGAAGAGGATCTTCCATCACTGCCTACCGCCGGCTCACCCCCCCCACTCATCTCTCTCTGTCAGGTGGGGTGCCGAGTGGCACCCCTGACTCAGCATCCGGTCTTACGATGAAAGGAAAGGCGAGCATGGAAACTTCTTCTCCAGTTATGTGACCTCATGACCTGCTGGCCTCAAAAAGAAGTGCTGAAGTTGTGCACGGAGTTGGACAAGTCCCAAACTTGTCCTATGTCCTTAAATCAACCCAAGAGTGTGTTTACAGTTTGGAATTGCTTGTGTCAGGTTTGAGTGCTGTGGTGTTTGTTCTGTCTTCATCATCTGCCAAGAACTGTAAACTATGTTAGCATTAGTTACTCATAAACATACATAGAAAAACAAAATCATTTTGGAATGTAAAAAATGAACTTGAGCATGTTTCCATTTGTCATGGAAAAAGTAGTTTTCAAATGCCAGTAAATATATGAATACAGTAAATATGGTTATTTGACTGAATTTGTTGGTTTTCTGGAAGTTTGAAAGTCCAAAGGTGATAGGTGCTGTATTCTGCAAGTGCCAGTGCCCTAGATCTTGTTATAATAATAATAATACTTGATGAACGGGCCCTCGCGCGTGCAGTTTTCACCAATAAAGGTCAAGGATTCAAAACCGAGTCCGATGACACCACCATGACTCTTTATGTCAAACCATTCAAAAGTTATGGCAAAAAATAGGAACTATCAAATATTGACCAATCAGAAGAAGGGGCGGGGCTAATTCATGCCAATTATGGTCAAGGACTCAAAACCAAGTCCGATGACACCACCCACGACTCTATATCGAACCATTCAAAAGTTATGGCAGAAAGTAGGAACTATCAAATATGGACCAATCAGATGAAGGGGGGGGGGGGGCGTGCTTTTTGTTGTCTATCATAGCCACAGTAACGCTTTTGACTGAGAAAAGTAATGCGTGTCGTCACAGGATGGAGACGCACATTTTGATGTATAACACACCTGGGAGCACGTTACGGTTCGGGCCGTATTTACGGTCAAAGAAGTGGCATAAATTTCACCAAAATTACACGATTAATTCAAAATGGCCGACTTCCTGTTCGGTTTCGGCCATGGCGCCAAGAGACTTTTCTTTAAGTTGTGACATGATACAGGTGTGTACCGATTTTCGTGCATGTACATCAAACCGTATTGTGGGGCTTGAGGCACGAAGTTTTCTAGGGGGCGCTGTTGAGCCATTAGGCCACGCCCATTAATACAAACCATTAAATATCAAATTTTTCGCCAGGCCTGGCTTGGTGCAAAATTTGTTGACTTTTGGGGCACGTTTAGGGGGAAAAAAGGCCCTCATTTCGTCGGAAAAATAAAAAAGAGAACAAAAAAATGAGGGGGGGGCAGATATGGAGAAGGATCTGTCGCCCCAGGTCCGGTGCCCCAGGCCCGGTGCCCCAGGCCCGGTGCCCCAGGCCCGGTGCCCCAGGCCCGGTGCCCCAGGCCCGGTGCCCCAGGCCCGGTGCCCCAGGTCCGGTGCCCCAGGCCCGGTGCCCCAGGCCCGGTGCCCCAGGTCCGGTGCCCCAGGCCCGGTGCCCCAGGTCCGGTGCCCCAGGCCCGGTGCCCCAGGTCCGGTGCCCCAGGTCCGGTGCTTGGTTCTGAGTAGTGGAGACAGGAGGTTGGCATCGGAGGATCAGAGACTGCGGGAGGGAGTGTGGCGGTGGAGCAGGTCGGTAAGGTAGCAGGGGGCCTGGTTGTAGAAGGCCTTGTGGGGGAGGAGGAGGACTTTGAAATGGATATGTTGAGGGACAGGGAGCCAGTGGAGTCTCTGGAGGACTGGGGTTATGTGGTCACGGGAGCAGGTGTGAGTGAACAGGCGAGCGGCAGAGTTTTGTATGTGTTGAAGTTTATTGAGGACCTTGGAGGATGAGCCGTAGAGAATGCTGTTGCAGTAGTCGAGTCTGGATGTGATGAAGGCATGGATGAGAGTTTCAGCGGCGGGGAAGGAGAGTGATGGCGTGCAATGTTTATCAGGTGGTGGAAGGCAGTTTTCCTGATGTGGTTGACGTGGTGTTCGAAGGAGAGGTTGTTGTCAAAGATGACTCCAAGGTTGCGGATGTGACTGGAGGGAAACAGAGCGGAGTTGTCGATGGTGAGACTGAAGGTGTGGGCAGTGTTGTTGAGGGATTTGGGACCGATGAATATTAAGTCTGATTTGTCACAGTTGAGTTTGAGGAAGTTTGAATGCATCCATGATTTTATTTCAATAAGGCAGTTGGTCAGGGTGGAGTGAGTTGCGGTGGTGATGGATTTGGTGGGAATGTAGAGCTGGACGTCGTCGGCATAGCAGTGGAGTGGATGATGTTACTGAGAGGGAGCATGTAGAGGATGAAGAGTTCAAGCACCGAACCCTGGGGGACGCCTTGTGACAGAGAGGCAGGACTGTAGGAATCTTACAGCAGTAGGACTGTAGGACTGTTGTTTCTGTGAACATTGTTGGGATTGTCGATGGTGTTACCAAATATTTTCCGTCTCCAGGACAGTCTTGCTTAGCACACTGGTAACTAAATGAAATACAATTTAAGAGCATGATCCTAGTGGACATGCATCACATTTGAGCAAGGTTTGGAAACCGAGATGCTCTAAATGAGTGAGAAGTACAGTAACCAAACTGTGTTCAGGCTGCGTTGTTCTATTGTTGAGTAAAGGAAACAGCAACAGTATTATATGAAATGGGCAGGCTTAAAAGCTTGACCTGCCTTTGTTTGCTCCGTGTCTCCTTTGGTTCCAGTAAACCAATTTCCTCAGGTCACTTTCAGCCTGAAAACCCTCACACATAGAAGAAGTCAGTGGATTAAATGCTAAGCTGACGAATCATATCAGACAATTGCTCGGTTTTCCCTCAAAGAAGGATGCAGAGTTGCGACGGTGGATGCAGCAAAGTCTCCGTCCCTGCAGACCACAGCGGCATTGTTTAGCTGAAACTTCAGTTACTGTGTGATCTGCCCATCCTGTGTTGCTGAGGGAGAACACAGGCATGCCTGTCTGCCTCCTCCTGGGACGATACGCAACACACACCCAAACAGAGCTCTGTTTACTCTGCAAACACGAGAACATACAACACACATCTGGGGATCCAGCGCATGTTGAAAAATCAAAGAAAAAGCCACAATAGGCACCTAAATAATCTAAAACTGACGAAAGTAACAGTAAATCATACGTTAATTAAAACCAACTAATGGCAATTAGATATTTCTTTTAAAAATGTGATTAAAAAAAATGTAATGAAACCGAGAAAAAATCGTTGTTACCCCTACAAAGATAGAAAATAATTTGACCATAGTGACTTACTAAAGTCAAATTAGACCATAAATATCATCTTGCAATAAGCCAGCCTACTTAAAGTGTAAAAAGGGGTCACTCTGTGGTTTGGTTTCACGGCGTTCACCACACTGAGCATGGACACGAGGAAGCAGAGGAGAGTTATCTGGGGAGATCAGACAGATAATTAAGAGACCGTCTCCAAACAGACTCTGTGAATGTTAACCAGGGAGTCCAGAACAACTTCCAGAGAGATTGAATCAATGTACATCAGTGTCAGATCACACTATCTGTCAGTGTCCGGGTTAAGGTGGACGGCCGAGGTGGAGTCCACGGTTGAAAGCAAGTCCTAAAAAAGTCTGGACTGCATATTGATGAGCCACAAAGCACTTTGACCATAGTGACGTGTTCTTGAGCCCTGGTCCTCAGGGCGTGGTGCCTTGCACCTTTCAGATGTGGCTCTGCTCTAACACACCTGGCTGTAATAAGTGGACCATCGACACACTCATATAGACCTTGATGACAAAGGCTAACCCCAGAGTGTTGGAGCTGAACAACATCTAAATCTAGCAGGACCGTGGGCCGGAGAACCACGGTTGAAGAACACCGCTTTGGACAGATGAAAGAAAACTGGATATTTTGCCAAGTCACTTTAGCTCTGTGTTCATAGATACAAAAATGACACATTTAAAGAAAAGAAATATACTGTTGCCACTGTGAAACTCGGATGAGGCCCGGTTCTGTTCTGGAGCTGCTTTGCTGCATCTGGCACAGAATCATGAAACACTGGATTTGATGTTATTCTGTCCATTGTGCCAATGGATGGTACTCACATGAGGTTAGCCTTAAGCCCATGTTGCTGATCTATGAGCCCAGCAAGGGTCCTTCCTCTTCATCCAGATCCACTGGATGCTTTTTTCGGCCGCTTCAGAGACTGTAACTGTCTGCCGTAGAACCTGCCCATGGACACCCAGGTGTTTCAGCAGCCTGATGGTGGAAGAAGCCACAAACCCTCTGCATCCAACGGGATAGACCTTGGTTGTCCAGCCTCGCTGTTGCGTGTCTGCTGCCAGTTCTGTGTAGCGCTCATATGCCTTCAACTGGATTTTCCCACGGGACAGTGAGCTCTATTATGTAGTCAGTGAAGGGGACCAGGGGCCTCATTTATAAAGCTTGCGTGCACACAAAACAGGGCTTGAAAGATACCCTGCAAAGGTTTGGATTAAAAAAAAAAAAAACTAATGGGAAAATGTGCGTATCTTTACGCAAACTTTGATCCTAGCGCACGAACATTTTGAAAATATGGGGAACTGGCGACGCAGACGGTGAGGTGGTGAAATGAAGCCAGATTCATGTCAGTGTCAGTCAGGATGCGGCCTCTTTCAGCTGCGCCATGCGCTTGGTACGCTCTGGTGCTGCAGCCACGGCGCAGGACACGCCGTGCTGGTGTCGTGCCAAAAAGTGATTGCCTGCCAGAATCTGATTTCTCCACTGAAAATGGGTCTTTTCACCTGCCAAAAATTGATTAAAGGCCAAATACAGTTAATGAAAAGTTGTTTCTGCCTAAATATGACTTGATCTCATTCTCATTCTCATCTCATTGCTCAACAGGCAAATCACATTCTGGCAGGCAATCACTTTTTGGCACGACACCTGTCGTACGACACCGGGCCACTCTCCTCTTGGCCTCCACCTTCAGATCGCACCACTTCTTTTTTATTTCTGCCACAGATCTGTCCGTGGTTCTCACAGCGTTTACAGCAGCAACGACATGCTGCCACTCACTCGCTTTCTTTTTGTTAGTGATGCCACTACTGTGACCACCAAATAATGTGGTTTTCCTGCCTCCACCTCATCCACAACATCTCCATCTCAGTCTCCGTGAAATTTAGTGGCACGGTGGCTCGACACGTCTCATTCATCCTGACGCACAGCCGTCAGGCTGCAGGAAGCCGCTGCGCATGCTCAGCAGGCTCATTTATATGCAAATACAGTCATCAAGTACTTTGCATTGACCATTCATGGTAAAAAGTGGGCATGTAGAGGGCGGGTTAGATGAGGCGAATTCACGTGCGCAACCTTCCAGCTGGACTGTGATTTTAAAGAGAACATTGCGTGCAGATGTGTGTGCACACAGTTTTATAAATCAGGATTTTTTTGTGCACACGTCATTTTCGGCTTTTGAGCGCACGTACACTTTTAGTATGAATCCTACGCACTCTTTTATAAATGAGGCCCAGAGCACCAAGTCTGGCCTTAGGGTGGTGGCTGCAATCTCTGCAGGGAAGGTTAATTGCTGGCCAATGTCAGCCAGCATCTTCCAATCCCGGGCCATGTTTAGCTGTCCAACTTCTGGCTTGGCAGGAGGATGGTTGGGCTTTTTCTGTCCTTCTCAGATGAATGTTGATGTGATGGAAGTGGTGGCTCTCAAGGGCAAAGAGTTGATGGTATTCCTCTTGCTCTCGAGCACTGCTGCAAAACTATTGAGGACCTGGTTGTGCCTCCAGGTGTAGCGGCCTTGTGTGAGGCTGCGGTCAGGATGTCTTAGACAGACAAAACACCGCTAAAAACATCCAATAATAGCTAAGAACAAGCTATTGGACTATTCTGAAGTATCTTTCAAAACCTTCAAAATTGTCTTGTTCCAAGCTGCTCAACAAAATGACAAAACATGCAACTTGACCCCTCAGACAGCTGGAACAACACATGAGTGGATCATCGTCTCACCGAGAGCTACACAAATCACTACATTGTCTCAAAAGGTTGTGCAACAAAATATAGAGAGAGAGTTGCATCATTTATTTCTCTTTTTTTTCCCCACACAGCTATGTTGAACAACAATTTGAAAGCCATATCTGATTTTCATTGTTCCATGTTCAGTGAAAGATTTAATCCATGATTTAATCCCGAAATTCATCACTGAAGTTATTTCAGTGACTACTCTGGGTTTTTCTTTCTTCGATGTAAAGCTACTAGCACGTTTGTTCACGTCTGTATTACACAATGATCCATGTTGGCTGATCATAATTGTTAGTATATTGCTAATTACCATTTCTTTATTAATTACTAACAGAAGCTCAATAATGATAGTCAGAAGTCAATAATTATGCTAAGGTTTATTTATTATAGAGTTTTTTACAGACACAGAAAAATGCCTCGTTAATATGCTTTTGCTTTTCTCTATTTTGAGACATAACGATTATTTCTAAAAGATATCAGTGGTTGTACAGGACAGCAATTAACATAATTCCTCTTAGTACGAAAAGGAAGACTAGGTAAGGAAGTTATTTGGAAGAAATAATTTTGCAAGTTTTAATATTTTTTGGTTTGTTTTATTTGAAAAAAAACAACAGTTTAATCCTTTGATGCCTGACATGAAATATCACACAAAAAATAATAACAGAAAAACATTTGAAGTGTTAATTATAAATTGAAATAAAAAAACACTTCCAAATTATTGATACCTTTATAAATAATTATTGTTTCCGTCATTATGAATAAGATAAGTTGATGTATTTTTTATTTAATTCAAGTTTTAAGTTTGTTTAGAACTCTTTTTTTCTTTTTTGATGATAGTGGTGGTACCATGTCTCAGAAATTCATGGATCAAATATGAAATATCCAGCATTATAGGGTTAATTTTATTACTTTCCTCTCAAACATTGTGAGCTTTTTTGGCAGTTTGCTTAGTGTGGCCCTCCCACTGTGAAGGCTGCATTATCAAGAAAAATTGACAGAAATTTGCCCGCTTACTTGTATTTACTATGTTTTACACAATAGATAATGTGGAGTCCACCTCCCTCCAGTCGCCTCTGCTTTACAGGTGGTGCTGTAATGATGACGACATCCCCATCACAACCTTCATCAGCCCACAAATTGTGTTGCATCTGCACTGCACATGTTGTTCAGTGACATCCCTACAAACCAAACCTTTGTCATGGTTAATAAATGGTGATATTGAACAAATGTGGAATGGATCTTTCCCTGGTTTGAATTACCATTCATTCATAAAAGTAATACGGGCAAACTTATTTCTGGAATTTATTCTGCCTTACAATTGGACAAGGGTCTCTCTACAATGTACATCAACCCTTAGCCCCTATACCCTTAGCCCTCCTCATCCTACCTGACGCCCCCGGCCCTCTTTCCTCATGTCCCTAGGCCACCTCTTTCACCCTGATCCCCCTTGCCTTTCTCCTCTAGTCCTCCTGTCCTCTCATCCTACCAGCCCTTGTACCTGACCCCACCAAACCCTCCTCATCCTACCTGACCCCCCCTAGCCCTTCTCATCCTACCTCATCCTACCTCATCCCCCATGCCCTCTCCCTTGAGCCCCCCCAGTTCCCCCAGTTCCCCTGCCCTCTCATCCTCCCTGATCCCTCTACCCCTTCAGATACTGAGGATGGGGAGGGCTTGAACCAGCATGCACCACCCTGTCATTGGCGTATTATAGCCCTGAGCAAACCCTCCACACCACCAGTATCCTTGGGGGGAAGACATCTCTCTCAGTGCATTTATCTTTTCATTTTAGCATTGAACTCTAAAAGTGGATTTTGTGCTACTTAAAGTCAACAGGCTGAAGACCTCTGGCAGGAATTGAACTCCCAGTCTCTTTAACAATGTGCAGCACTTTACCATGATGCGCCATATTCTTGCCTCCTTCCCAGGCTTCCTGGCCAGTTTTCAATCCTCAGTAGAAGGACGTCATTTTAAAAGTGGTTCAGGTATAAGGTTTGGTCCAATAACCTCTGCATCTGAAACCCTCTTTGTTCCAAGATGAGCTACACCAGGACACAAGTTCAACTGTACTGAAAACTTTTTATCTTTTGTCCTTTGTTTCAAGCTTTCGAAATGTTCAACTTGTTAAAGAACATGTTGAAGAGGGCACTGAACCTCAACACAAGCAGGTACTCCTATTTAAATTGAATCACTTTGTTAAAAAAAACTAGTTCTCACATTTAATATTTGACAGAGCATTTCTTGGTGTAACTTTCTGATAGTTTTGCATAGAATTGAACTCAGCCCTGCAACATCTCAAACACATTCTCAACCTCCTGAGCTTTACAGCAACCCATCAAACCAACTATGTGCCAAAAGATTAACATGTCCAGAGTATCCCGACATGTTTAGTCTTTCTGTAAACAAAATGAAAAAAAGGAAAATCTCCAGGAATGGATGGTCTTCCCGTCGAATTTTACCAATACCTTTGGGATATAATTGAAAGCCCTCTTTTTAAAAATGCTGAAAGAATGTACAAATTAAAGCTGCAAGCAGCGATGAACGGGCCCTCGCACTCACGGCCACCACCCCCCATAAGCATATCAGAAATGACACCACCCACGACTTTCTATGTCAAACCATTCAAAAGTTATGGCAGAAAATAGGAACTATGAAATATCGACCAATCAGAAGAAGGGGTGGGGCTAATTTGCACCAATGAAGGTCAAGTACTCAAAACCCAGTCCCATGACACCAGCTACGACTCTCTATGTCAAACCATTCAAAAGTTATAACAGAAAACAGGGACAACCAATCAGAAGAAGGGGCAGGGCTAATTCAGGCCAATGAAGCTCAAGGACTCAATACAGAGTCCGATGACACCACCCACGACTCTTTATGTCAAACCTTTCAAAAGTTATGGCAGAGAAAAGTTTTCTAGGGGGCGCTGTTGAGCCGTTAGGCCACGCCCATTAATGCAAACCATTAAATATCAAATTTATCGCCAGGCCTGGCTTACATGCCAAATTTGGTGCCTTTTGGGGAACTATCAAATATGGACCAATCAGATGAAGGAGGGGCGCGCTTTTTGGCGTCTAGCGTCGCCATGGTAACACTTTTGAAAGAAAAGTAATGCGCGTTGTTGCAGGATGGAGATGCATATTTTGATGTATAACACACCTGGGTGCACGTTAAGGTTGCCGTATTAACTATATATATAGTTATATAGTACGTACGTACTGTATATGTATACGGCCGTAATAACTGCAGAAGGAATGGCATAAATTTCGCCAAAATTACGCGATTAATTTAAAATGTTCAAAATAGCAGACTTCCTGTTCGGTTTCGGCCATGGCGCCAAGAGACTTTTCTTTAAGTTGCGACATGATACAGGTGTGTACCGATTTTGGTGCAAGTACGTCAAACCGTATTGTGGGGCTTGAGGCACAAAGTTTTCTAGGGGGCGCTGTTGAGCCATTTTGCCACGCCAATTAATGCAAACCATTAAATATCACATTTTTCGCCAGGCCTGGCTTGCATGCAAAATTTGGTGACTTTTGCGACACGTTTAGGGGTAAAAAAAGGCCCTCATTTCGTCAGAAGAATAACAATTCCTACAGATACAATAGGGCCTTCGCACTGTAAAGTAAGTCCTCGGGCCCTAATTACCATTCATTTATTTTATGCCTATAAAATAAAACGACGACACATGAACAAATGTCTTCTGGAGTGATAAGTTGTGCAGCTTTAATTAACAGGTTAAGAGACAAAGCCATTTAACTCTAACAAAAGTTGGTAACATTTATAACTAGCTGTGCTCATGACCACTCTTCAGTGCTTTGATAAAATACATATAACAGATCATTAACAAAAGCCTACTTACAGTCAAGAACTAAAATATTAACCATGCCTCATTGGAAACAGACACTATTATTTATTTTCAAAATCCACTTAAACTAAGCATATCTCTCATATCATTTGATAGAGAGTTCTTGCATCATGCTATTTGTTAACAAGCTGGTAAACAATCTCCTCTGGGTGATCATTTCCTATGATCAACGAGTCCAGCGCTGTTTTTGTTGAAGATGCAGACTCCTTTTTCACAGAGTGTATCTTTTTTCGCAGCGATTGTCTCAGACGCTAGTATTTTCCATCGTTCCCCTCATTCCTCTCTGGTGAAACTGTGGGCATACACTGCAAAAACTACAGTAGTGAGACGGGAGCACAGTCAGCTTCAAAATACACTGCAAAAACTCTAAATCAACAAGAATATTTGTCTTATTTCTAGTTAAAATGTCTCATTTTTAGTTAAAAAAATCTCATTATACTTAAAACAAGACTCATTACTGGGAAAAACAACAATTTTCACCTTTTTCAAGTAGATTTTCACTTAAAATAAGTAGAAAAATCTGCCAGTGGAACAAGATTTTTTTTGCTAGAAGATAAATCTTGTTCCACTGGCAGATTTTTCTACTTATTTCAAGTGAAAATTTTCTTGAAACAGGTGAAAATTGTCAAATAACAAGTTATTTTTCTGCTAATGACTCTAGTCAGCTTCAAAATACACTGCAAAAACTCAAAATCAACAAGAATATTTGTCTTATTTCTAGTTAAAATGTCTCATTTTTAGTCGAAAAATCGCATTACACTTAAAACTAGAGTCAATAGCAGAAAAATAATTTGTTATTTGACAATTTTCACCTGTTTCAAGTAAATTTTCACTTGAAATAAGTAGAAAAATCTGCGGAACAAGATTTATCTTCTAGCAAAAAAAATCTTGTTCCACTGGCAGATTTTTCTACTTATTTTAAGTGAAAATCTACTTGAAAAAGGTGAAAATTGTTGTTTTTTCCAGTGATGAGTCTTGTTTTAAGTGTAATGAGATTTTTTTTTAACTAAAAATGAGACATTTTAACTAGAAACAAGACAAATATTCTTGTTGATTTTGAGTTTTTGCAGTGTATTTTGAAGCTGACTGTGCTCCCGTCTCACTACTTCCACTTCTTGGCGGGTGTTTCCCCCGTTGTCTCCTCCACCATCTTATCTGTGCAGCCTTCTGGTGACCCTGCTCCTGGCCGGTGGCCACAATGCAGATCTCTGCATCTGTCTGTCAGCAGAACACCGACTGATTAATGTTTTTCCCCGCGACTATTAGCAAAGCTGCAGAGAATCCACTTTAATTGAGAGGTAGAGCTTAAGCTGCATCGAACCACACGAGGAGGACGGGCGTGCACATCGCTGGCTTGTGTGTTTTTGTGTTTTCAGCTATGAAGACTTGGCTGCTGCCCATTCTGACAATCAATGATATAGTTGTTCTACTGTAAAATACAAACAGTGCTCTCAGTTATTTATGTGAGGGCCCGAGGACTGAGTGTTTTCGATTTTATTTAGTGCCGTGCCCGGTCCTCGTGTGACAGAAGCTGTTCTCTGGCTTCTTTGAGCTGGGTTTTCTGCACAACAGCAGAATGTCTGTGGTGTAATGATGGAGCGCTGGTGTCCCGGCCACTGGCACCGGCGGTGATCCACGGGCGCTCTGCAGGACACACCCTGACTACTTGCTTCATTTGTCTCATCTATCTCCTCTGCGCTCACACAGGGAAGGATTCCAGCGCTGCAGTCATTTGTTTCCAGTATGAAAGGGAGAAGATGTACTTGTGAAACATGTTTCAGACTCAGAATGTGACCTGCTGCGTAGGCGGGATGGCTCCTTGTTCCAGAGTACTATTAATTTCATTTTACTTCTTCATATCTCCCCCTCCTGTGAAAACCTTGCAGTCCATGTAATTTTCTCACTCTTCTTGAGTGCTGCTTTATTTCACCTGCCAGTAATAACCTTCCCCAACACGACTGAACATACTGCCAACTATTAAGCCCCGCAAAGACGGCAGGACTTTAAACTGGCTTCGTACTGGCTCATGTTAGTTAAGAACTATGTGCAAACTGGGAGCTATTCCTGGGAAACTGATCCCTTATTTCTGTGCTATAGAAACTGAACTTTTACTGATCATTTAAAGGCAAAGGTATTTAAATCAATGGGAATATTGCACAGAACCAAGGACATCCTCACTCATGACTCCCTGAATATGTTATACAGTTGCTTCATTGTCCCATTCATCACTTACTGTGTGGTAATCTGGGGAAATACATACAAAACAATCCCAGACCCGATTTTTATCTTACAAAAAAGAGCCATTAGAGTTACAAACAAAGCAGATTATTGAGAACCAACAAATAGATTATTCGTAAATTCAAACTTGTTTAAATTCAGAGATTTAGTGGACCTTAAAACAGCGCAATTTACGTTTAAAATCAACAATAAAACACTTCCTGACAGTATTCAGAAGCTCTTCCAAAGCAGAGTTAGCCAATATGAACTAAGGGGACATATAAGTTCTGTACTTTGGGTTATTTGTGTTGTGGAAATTGAAAGGACCAATAAAACTAAACTAAAAAAAGAAAAACTTCTTACATATAAACCCCTTTTACTATCATTTCTAACCCCCCAAAGAGGATAAAACCAGTGATGAATTAATCCACTGAACAGTTAATGCAGACAAATAAATGGCCTGACTGGATCCTTTTTATTTGACTTTTGGTGAAGTGTGAATTTTAATGATCAACGTAAAGATAAGTGAGAGGCAGCAGCATCATGTGATGAATAGAGCGGGCTGAGGGCTGAGCCCCACCTGTCTGATAGGTGTGTGTGCTCTGCTCACGTCTGGGTCAGACCCGTAACCAGCAAGTTAGGTTGACTGGTGATTCCAAGTCGTCCATGGGACTGGATTGGATTGCCCTCATGGTCTCTGTGACGGAAGGTACGGAAGAGTATTAGGGCCAGGCAGGAGAAAACTAAAATAATAGTTTACAGGAGGAAGATTTTTTTTCATTATGCACTTGGAGAAAAAAGTCGAAATGTCGAGAAAAAAGTCGAAATGTTGAGAAAAAAGTAGAAATGTCGAGAATAAAGTAGAAATGTCGAGAATAATGTTGAAGTACAATTTCAAGAAAAAAAGTCGAAATGTTGAGAAAAAAGGCAAAATTTCGAGAATAAAGTCAACTTTCTGAGACTATAACAAACAGCGCATGTGGTTGTCTTTACCAAAACCCTTGTAGGCCTATAGATGAAGTGGTGAAACTTTACTTCAGAATCGGCTTCAGTAACAGAAATTCTTTCTCCTTTAGCGCATAAAGACAGTGTAGTTATCAGAGGAGACATTTCCACTTTATTCACAAAATCGTATTTCAACATTAATCTCGATGTAGCAGTACGAGTGCTACGGGGGCCCGACCGCCAGGATAGAGAGGACACGGAGTTTAGTGCCACACTCGACTTTTCAACTTTTTTCTCGAAGTGCACAATAAAAAAAAATCTTCCCCTCTCAAATATTTTTTCTCCTGCATGGCCCTAATACTCCTCTGTAAAAGGGGGATGGTCCAGGGTCTACTCCACCTCTCGTCCAGTGGCAACTCAGTGTAATGTTGTAACCGGATACATTTCATTATAGATTTATACATTTAATTATTACATTTAGAAATAGACACCCTTGAAGACGCCATTATTCATGATCTGTACTGGCTGATACTGTTTGGAAGGCTTGTAAAAATGATTTAATATGAATATCTGCAGTATTCAGGTTCGTCTCTGTTAGCAGCATAATGATGGGAAGTGGTCATAAATGGCAGCAGCAATTTTCCTTACAATTGCTAATCGAACAGCAAATGACAGTTTTGCATTCTTGTCAGCTAGAGGGAATGCACATGACGTCACAGATGTGAGTTCACAGCGGGTTACGCCCACTGAGTGTCAGAAAGACTGAGTGTCAGAAAGACTGAGTGTCAGAAAGACTGAGTGGCAGCATAAACTTTCAGTTTGAGCAACTGGAAAACTTCTAAAATGGGAAAGAGCTGTTGTGCGATCGACTGTACTCATAGATTTAGCAAGAAATCTGAGTTATCGTTTTACAGACTGCAGAAAAATAAGCTTAAGAGAGACAAATGGATCTCTGCAATTCACAGAAACAACTGGATTCCAGGCACCGAAACGTGGATTTGTGGTTCCCATTTTGTATCAGGTAATGTTGGATTTTTGGGTAGCTAACGTTAAACGGTCAAATCATAAAGTTCGGTGTCCTCATCACTTTAATTTCTACAACAAATCCTGCCTTGAAGTCGGACCAAGAGTCAAGACTTTTGTAAGCCTTCAAGCTTTGCTTCGTGTATTTCCCCGGCGTAGAAATTAAGTACATATAAATATCAGGAAACTGGATTCGTGGCCAAATATTAATGTCCATGGACCACTGGTTCTTGGTAACTGTACCAAATATTAATTTCCATGGACCACTGGTTCTTGGGGTAACTGTACCAAATATTAATGTCCATGGACCACTGGTTCTTGGTAACTGTACCAAATATTAATGTCCATGGACCACTGGTTCTTGGTAACTGTACCAAATATTAATGTCCATGGACCACTGGTTCTTGGTAACTGTACCAAATATTAATGTCCATGGACCACTGGTTCTTGGGGTAACTGTACCAAATATTAATGTCCATGGACCACTGGTTCTTGGTAACTGTACCAAATATTAATGTCATGGACCACTGGTTCTTGGTAACTGTACCAAATATTAATGTCCATGGACCACTGGTTCTTGGTAACTGTACCAAATATTAATGTCCATGGACCACTGGTTCTTGGTAACTGTACCAAATATTAATGTCATGGACCACTGGTTCTTGGTAACTGTACCAAATATTAATGTCCATGGACCACTGGTTCTTGGTAACTGTACCAAATATTAATGTCCATGGACCACTGGTTCTTGGTAACTGTACCAAATATTAATGTCCATGGACCACTGGTTCTTGGGGTAACTGTACCAAATATTAATGTCCATGGACCACTGGTTCTTGGGGTAACTGTACCAAATATTAATGTCCATGGACCACTGGTTCTTGGTAACTGTACCAAATATTAATGTCCATGGACCACTGGTTCTTGGTAACTGTACCAAATATTAATGTCCATGGACCACTGGTTCTTGGGGTAACTGTACGGGTCACTGTCAAGTCCAACTGTCTTTAATTTAAGCCGATAATCAGCTGTTATCCCGTCTAACACACTAGTTGCAGCTGTTTTTGCCACTCAGTGCCAGTAAGGGTCCAGTGGGGAAGTGACGTCAATTCATACCCTCTATCAACAAGAATGTGGAGACAGGTCAGACTGTTATCATTTATCATTTACTCCGCGGCACGCTAAAGTCATCAATACTATAAATGTCACACCCTGAGAAAGACCAAAAGCATCAGTTTGACAGAACCCAGCGGTCACTATTCTGCATTTCCATCAAGGTTTATTGTCTTTTATAATGTACAATATACAAAAATATAGGGTAAAAAATTCAGTGTCTAAAAGGCAGTGATTATAGTCTACATGACAGGTCTAACAGTACACCTGGTAAGTTGCATAGAAGGGCACAGAGCTTCACATCGCAGGGGACAGAGCTCAGAATCACCAATCACATAACTGGCCCAATCTCTCTCTTTACTTTCACTCCTGTCCCTCCTCCTCCCCCTCGTCTGTGATATCTGATGGTTGTTTTCCTCGCTAGAGTAGGTTATTTTCACTCGGGGTTCAAGTGTCTGGAAACGTGATGTTTAAGCAGCTGGGAAAGGTCGTAAGTAACAAGGTCGGTCACATTGTGGAGCTCTGTCCCCAAACAAACCTCGAGGTTTGCTGTGTACTTAGCTGCTGCACTTTTTTTTTTTTTTTTTTAAACAACTATAAGGCCTTTTTTTCTCTCTCTCTTTTTTTTTAACAAACAGTGTTAGCTATACAATATACAGATAGATTTACACAATGCTCTTTCTGGGACATTACATGGGCTGAAGGCTGCTGCTCTTATATACAGATAGAGCTCTCATCTCGTGCATGTACAGAAGCTGAACTCAAAAGCAAGGCCCGGGCTAGCATTTATCAACCAGGCAATGATAATAAAATATTGCAGTGAAAATGCCCTTTATAAACCAAGCTGTGACTATAAATAATATCCATTTCCACCTCTGCAGGAACCAAAGGCGTGTTGCTTTTAACTTACAATGTTTAACATCTCATACATGAAATATAGAAAACAAAACAGTAGAATACCTAAAGAGTGTGACAGAATGTGGAAAAATGCACATATACATTAAAAAAAAACAACATTTACAGTCTTATGTATGAAAGCATTTACATTGTACAATATGCAGTCACCTCCCTTTGTTTTATTCTGCACATTCACACTCGCATGCGTTCATTTTGATCTTCACACTGACAAACACCTAAGCAAGTGTAACTCAGCTTTTTTCTCTTTTCAAGTGGGACGAAAGGGTTTGTTTTGTTAGTACTTGTGTACAAAATGAAAATAAAACATTCAAATTCATTGTTTTAGAACATTTCATGTGTTGTAGATGCAGGGGTTATGAAACTGCTAAATCAAAAATTCAGAAATGTATTCACTGAAGTGAAATGATCAGAATAAAAACAAAGAAATCAGAAATTAATCAGTTATATCTTATTTCACAAAATATTTCTTCCTATGCTACGGTTCATCTGAGCGTAAATCAATTATCATTTTGAAAAAAACAAACATTAAGAAAGAAAAACAAATCAAGTGCCAGTCTATTAGCTTATTCTACCATCATAGAAAACCAAGTCCAGTTGTTCAGCACACTGGCCATATTTGATATGACCACCGAGCTATTTAGCACTCAGTAGAATTGCATTCATTCCATGGAGAATTCATTGGAGAATCAATCAATTCTCTTTCAAAAGTCTTTATTGTTCTTGAAAATGTTTAAAAACATAACAAAATGAACAAAATCATCACCCGTGCTCTCTATTGCATACAGGCACCCCCGGCTCGCGCGGCTCCCCCCACGCCGTCGTCCGGCCTCCTCGGACGTCCTTGGCAACGACAGGCGTGGGTTTCTGATCATAAACACACTCGGAGAGCGTCTCGCTCCCGCTGAGGGTGACGTTTGCTTGAGACTTTTTCCAAAACAGTCATACAAAACCTCAATCAACTTTAAAGGTCTTATCTTTTCCGTCTGGTGAAATGTCAGCAATAGAGGGAGTGCATTCCCCCCAAACAAGCAAGCTGATATTGATCTCTAATTTATTTCATCATCGACTTCATTGAGTTTTCTCTTTTGTCGTCCCCTTGCCTGGTGCTCTGCAGCAAGGACATGACCATGAAGGCCTTTGTTCTCTCTAACTGCCTTTGTTGTCCAGGGACTTAAAGTTCTTCACGGGTTGAGAATGTGGAATGAGGCATAAAATGGTTCAGAGAGTCCGCTTCAGAGAATTTCTTGTTTATTATTATGTAGTATTGGTATTAGTCTCCCGCACCTGCATTGGGGGAGGGGGTGTGTGGTGACAAAGCCAGAACTCGATCTCCTCCAGTTTTTCCACGTTCCCCCCCTCCCGATGTCAAACAGTGGGTTCACACAGCTATATCCAGCCAGGCCCTTGCGAAAACAAACCTCCAACTGGTTGCATAAGTTCTTGACACCACCAGGTCACGGGCATTGTTCTCCGAACCCACATCTCCCCCTGGAAAGTTCCAAAAAAACATCCTTGAAAACACAAACCCCGCCATGCAGAAGAGACTACGGGGAGCAAGAAGAGGGACAATGGTGAGCAAAGAAACCTAGTCAAGCTCGGAGAAATAGTTCAGTTCATGTTGGTTCAGCAACAACATGGCATGGGGGTGGTGTCCTTCCGGGGTTCTGCCGTTCTGGCCGGGCCTCAGCTGTTGTTACTGTGGTTGTAGGTTCTGCAGGGGGACGGGGAGGAGTTGGGCTGGTAGTCGAACTTGCCCAGTGACGTGGGGTAGTAGGTGGTGGTGTAGACGTTGGTCTGCTGGAGCGGCGCTGGGTAGAAGTTGGATCTCTCATCGGGGAGCAGGTTGTTCTTGTTCAGCGTCTACAATGAGACGGCAGACAATAAAGGAAAACTTTACTGCTTTTATAGCAACGTGTAAATTGCAGATTCAGATTTATTGTTGACATGAATCTTGTGAAACTTCCGTAGCAATAAAACATCTGTTCAAGTGTGAATTATGGGTATTTGTTTCCTCTCTAGTACGGTCTTCCCTCGGCTTTTCCCTTCAGGGGTCGCCACAGCGAATCAGTCTTCTGCTTCCTCTTCTCTTACCCCAACTACCTTCATGTCCTCTTTCACTACATCTATAAACCTCCTCTTTGGTTCCTCTGGGCTCCTGTCTGCCAGTTCAAAACTCAGCATCCTTCTACCCATATATTCACCATCTCTCCTCTGGACATGTCCCAACCATCTCAGTCTGGCCTCCCTGACTTCATCTCCAAAGCCTCTAACATGTGCCGTCCCTCTGATGTTCTCATTCCTGATCTTGTCCAGTCTGCTCACTCCTATAGAGAACCTCAGCATCTTCATCTCTGCTGCCTCCAGCTCTGCCTCCTGTCTTTTCCTCAGTGACACCGTCTCTAGATCAGGGGGCGGCAACCCAAAATGTTTTATAGCCATATTGGACCAAAAACACAAAAAACAAATATGTCTGGAGCCGCAAAAAATGAAAAGTCTTGTATCAGCCTTAGAATGAAGACAACACATGCTGCATGTTTCTATATTAGTTATAACTGGGGGAAGATTTTTTTTTTCATTATGCACTTTCATTATGACTCAAAATGTCGAGAAAAAAGTTGAAATGTCGAGAAAAAAGTCAAAATTTTGAGAAAAAAGTCAAAATCTCGAGAAAAAAGATGAAATGTCGAGAAAAAAGTCGAAATGTCGAGAAAAAAGTCAAAATTTCGAGAAAAAAGTCAAAATTTCGAGAAAAAAGCCAAAATGTCGAGAAAGAAGTCGAAATGTCGATATTAAAAAGGAAAGGAGAAAGTACAATCCTTAGAAAAAAGTCGAAATGTCAAGAAAAAAAAGCGGAAATGTTGGGAAAAAAGTGGAAATGTAGAGAAAAGAGTCGAAATGTGGAGAAGAGTCAAAATTTCGTTAAAAAAGTCAAATCTCAAGATTAAAAAGGAAAGAAAAATGGAAGAAAAAAAGAGGAAAAAAGGAAAAAAAGAATGAAAAAAGGAAAAAAAAGAAAAAAAGGTCAAACAGTTTTGAAAATCTCCAGGGAGCCACTAGGGCGGCGCTAAAGAGCAGCTCTAGAGCCGCGGGTTGCCGACCCCTGCTCTAGACCAAACAACATCACTGGTCTCACCAAAGGTTTGTACACCTTCCTTTCTAGTACCGCAATCATGCATAATATTGATATAAGTGATGATAGAATATAAACTGATAATATAAATGATAAAACTTTGACAAAGTTGTCAAAGTTTCAGTCATCATTAGACCAAGCGCTGAGGGATTCAGAAGTGCAGGGTTATTTATAATGAACATTTATAATGAACGGATCGTCCAGTTCATTCATAACGCTATTGGAATGGATGTCAAAAGGGGGATCTTGGCATGCAGATGAATAAAATACATGGACCTTGAGAGCGGGACCTGCTTGCGTAGGTGTAATTATAACCAAAGCAAAACAGTATAACAAATTTAATTTGAATTGTGTCAAGTATAAGAAATACTCTAATATATGGAATAAAATGAATTCACAGGAGCTCTCTTAAGTATAACAAGTCCAAAAAACACATTTTATTTTCACACAATTGCCAAGTCTGTAGTAGAAAGCTGAACGTAGGGTGAAACACTTTCCAGAAGAAGCATTAGACTAATGTAATCCATCTGAACCGCCCTAGGGACCAGGGCACGGAGATAATCAGGTTAGAGTCAGGGAAATACACTACAGAAATTGGCCCGAAGAAAAGCAGAACTATCGCACGAAAGTGCTGTAGTTGAACGCGCCGAGATCACCTGCAAATCCAGCCGAGCCCGGCCAACCCCCCGTGGTCATTAGAGCTAATGAAGTCGGGCTCTCAGCAGCTCGGCGGCTGTCAGCAGCAACATCCACAACATCCACACGCTGCAACAAACAAAGTGATGGCAACAGGTCCGGGGAGGCTGAGCCATCACCACCCGGGGACGGGGAGTCGTCACCAGGCACCAGGTTGCTGCAATGACTGGCGAAGAGAGAAGTTCAGGTGGATTTCTACTGGAACCAAAGTCATTACTTCTGTCCTTTGTTCTTCAACATGTCCCTTTAGTTCAGAATAGGCCTGTGTTGAAAAGATCGATTTTCTGATTCTAAATCGATTCTCATATTAATTCCTAAAAATCGATTCGTATGTCTAAAGATCGATCTTTTTTCATCATTACATTATAACTTTTGGTATTTTTGTGTTTATGCCCAAAAAAGGATGTTTTGTTGGGCACATTTTTTTTTACCTTTAAATATGTTTAAAGGTATGGAAACATTAAAGTTTTAAATTATAATTGCATAACACCTGCCTGCTGTGCTGTTGCCGTCCCTGACCCACTAGTCTGGCCCTCGGCAGGAGGGTCCCCCCTGATGAGCCTGGTCCTGCTCAAAGTTTCTTCCCTCCTAAAGGGGAGTTTTTCCTTGCCACTGTTTGGCTTAAGGTTTTTCTCCCACCAGGGGAGTTTTTACCTGCCATTGTTTATGTAATAACTGCTCGGGGGTCATGTTCTGGGTATGGGTCTCTGTAAAGCGTCTAGAGACAACTCTGTTGTATTAGACGCTATATAAATAAAATTGAATTGAATTGAATTGAATTAAATTGTCTATATTTCATTACTTTACATACTATCTTGGGGTTATATTTGCATAAAATGCTAAAAACCAAATTCTCAAAAATTAAAAACCAAAAATAAAACAGGAATCTAGGAAAAAATAAAACCGATTTCCTCCGTCTCTGTTTCCTCCCTGGATCTGTTTGGTAATTCTGACCCACAATGTTTCTGAAAGCAGTTCTATCAGCATTCTGGGAGCTGATTGGTCCTTACAGCATCATTAGCTGCAATACTTGCTGTTGAATCTCAATATAATACTAGTATTAATATGTTGCAGAACTACAGTCATATAATTCATGCAACAGCTCAAAAAACTGTTTTAATAACACTAACCCAAATCAATATCAGAATCGAATCGAATTGAATTGAACCAAATCTTGATAATCGATTCTGAATCTTAAGAATCGGAATCGAATTGATTCTTGACATTTGAATCAATCCCCAGCCCTGGTTCAGAACTAAAGAAACATTTGCACTGAACCAAGAAACTCAACAACAACAACAACCAAAAGCACATTTGCCTTCTAATAGCACCTTCAATAACAACTGATAGGCAGTAATTGTAATATGATAATATTGAAAGTTCTGGAGCCAAGAGCACTAAACTGAACAAGTTTATGAACTTGAAATGAGAACAGTTTTGTGGCTGGGTGTAAATGTGAAAGCATTTCAGTAGACTGATGGCAGTGGGAGGGAGGAGACTAGTAAAGCTTTGCAGACTTAATGACCCTCATTCATTCATAAGTGTGCAGGTAGAAAGGCTTAAAGCCTCCGCTGAGAGCCCTGCACAGGACAGAGGAGGAGAAAGGAAGAACAGCAATTCATCTTCTCTAGTTACCCCACTATTTAGATAAATGAATGAATATCTTTAAATTAATCACGAATCCCACTTGTTGCCCTTGAGTGTTAACCTTGTGTTTGCAGTAGTGTGGCGTGAACAGATCTTTTATTTTCATTAGTAAACGGTTAAGAGATCGCTGTGCTTTGAGGAGCACATGCCTTAAACTCCATGGGTGTGTACTTCTCATTCTTTGGTGTGGTGTTGCCCTTGTAGTTGAGGTGGTTGGGGGTGGTGGGATGAATGATGGCCGACTCTTGCGAGGGCTTGTGGAAGCGTTGGCAGTACACGTAGAGCAGGAAGGACAGCAGCCCCGCCCCGAGGAAGCAGGACACGCCCGTGGCAATTAGGTGGATGGAGGTGAACGCTGGGGAGAGGAGGAGGGACACAATCTTAGTTAAGGCTGAAAGCACATGGAGCGGACTGGAATTAGCTGCAGAATAGGAGGAATACATAAGGAATAAAAAACAAATTTGGACCGGTGTCTCAGAAGAAGCGGTTCGCTCGGGAGGAAAAGGAAATTAAGCAGCAATCTGGTTTACAGAACACAAACACGTTGTTTTGATTTAAAAAGGGTATTTACAGGATTTATGCTTCTTCTCAGTATACTTCTTTCTTTTATCTTTTATCACAATATCACAATAATAATAATAATAGTAACATAAAAAAATCTAATTAATAAATACAAAAAATAAATAAATCAACCTTTCTATTTAGAAGTCCACCTGTCAGATAAATGTGTATTTTATTCAATTTAATTCTAATATTAATGGATACATTTATTTTGATTTATCCCTATGTCTCCCTATCTTATTTTCCAATTTAATTGAATTTCTTTACAGGTGGTTAATTAATTTCCCTAAACCCAAAATAAATAAATAAACAAGTACAACAATAAGAACAATAAAAAAAACAAAAAACAATTATATCAATTCAATTCGATCAAATAAACAAAAAAATAAGCTTTCACTGTATTCTGTACCATTATTCCACATTAAACCAATAATAAACAAATACATCCCAGGCGAGTGGCTCTGAGACGTTCCCTTATGTACTAGAAGAGCAGTTTAGTTTACATTAATTAAAGAGAGTTTGATTTTCCATGAGGCCTGGGTGGCATCACAGGAGAGATATCCTTTCACCAAACTTAATCTCTCCTCTAACAGTGGGATTCTGTCTTTGACATTGAAACCTTGTTTATTTCTCCCGTTCATACAGTACTTACCCTTAGGAACATCCTTTAGTAATGGTGAAGATTGTAGTTGCTCCCCAGCTAATATTTTGTACCAAAATGCTCAGTCAATTTTTTAAAACCATTTTTAATTCTTCAGTGAACAATGCATTTTGTAATAGACTGTATATAACAGTATAAATGTCTCAGGAGGGTGTGGACTAATTTGATACAGTTTTTAGCCTCTTCACAGTTTTTGGAGGCAGAAGTGATGCACAAGAGACGGATTAGACTGAACGTAGGAACACTGTGTCATTCATCCATTTCTTTGAGCTTTATTGCCATTTCAGCTTCAGTCTGGTGAGTTTTATAACAGTTATATACAGATGTCACAGTTTTTTCTTCTTAAAATCTTTTTATTATCAAGCTCCTTTCTGATGAAATCAGTTTCCAGTTTAGATGCTCTGATTGTAGAGTTAAGCTTAAAAAATATCTCAATGAAAGAGCCTTGTATTAAATTCGGTATTTTATTGGCAACTGCAACTAATGCTTTGTTGTATTTTGTATTATCTCTTGTATTTATAATTTTATAGTCTGACTTTTGATTTTTTTTCTTACAAATCTTTTTCTTGCAAATTTCATGTTCAGGTTCTGCTCACTTCCATTGTTCACTCAGAATCACCTTCACTACTGATCTTACTGACTGACACACCTCATACTGTTTGTTTTGTTGTTTATGTGTTTTTTGTTGAAATAAATATTGGTGGTCATACGCTAAAAGTATTTGCGTATGTCCTGTCTCCTGCGTACCTCCCTTTGTTTGTCGTGGCCGTAACTGGAGGTCCTGCCACCAATTTATGTCTTACTGGCTTTCTTCAATTTCTTTACCCCCCATTTTTTATTTGCTTTGTGTTTTTTTTTTTTAATTTAGTTTTGATAATTGTTGGCAGAATCTTTTAGAACCCATATGTGATTTCTCAACCTGGCGCCTGAGTCGTGGGCGGGCTGCACCGTTTTCAAAGAAAGCAGGTGAAAATGAATAATATTATCCGAGCCATTGCTTTCTGAAGCATTTTGAGAGGTTAAGAAATGACTGTACTTTTACCCATCTCCTCTCCCCGAAGACTTAGGAGGAGTTGACGCTTGCCTTTTCTGTCCTGAATACCTGCTGATCCAGTTCTGTAGAAGCAGCCACCATGAACCTCCTGCTTCTGCATCTATTAACAGTCACGTTAGTCCCTGCCTCTGTAAACTTACTTTAGACGGTTCAAAGCTACATGTACTTTGGCTTGTCCACAGAGATCCTATTCACACCAACCCTTCATTGTAATTACATTTTGAGTCTTGACAGAGGTTAAAAATAGCTATTCATTTTGTAGGCAGACTAAAAGCCATTTTGCTGCAAATGCAGTCTGTTATTATTCATAACCGCTTCAATTGAGGGTTTTTTTGATCCCTGACAAAGACTTACAGCCCTCACCATCTAATAACAGATCTGGGATGGTTTTGGGTTGTTCCTGTTCAAATTTTTATAAAATCTTTATCTTTATAAAGTCATATCTTTACATGAACTAATACATAAAATCAGATTTAAGCCCTGCCTATTAGTTTGTCCACAGTTGTTTGAGCCTCCGCAAGAACAACAATTTGTGGTTGTACTTCCTATCAAAGATGATTCGGCTTACAAATTATTATTATCCTTATATATATATATATATATATATATATATATATATATATATTTATTTTTTCCTTCTTTTTTTCTGTTACTTTTAAGCCCGTAGCTTATCATTATCATTACTATTATTTCACAATCAATTAAATTGTGTTCATAATCTGTCTAATAACAAGAGAAGCATATTGTTCATTCTGTGTTTCTATTGTGATTGTTTTGTTTTAAGCTGTGTTATTGCTTTATTTGGTAGCTAATTTATAAGAAATTACATGACAATGATTATCTTGTGCTGCTATAAAACTCAAATAAAGATATTTTGGAGAAAAAAAAATTATTCGGCTGTGGAGGAAAAATAAGGACATCTCCAATTTTGCTCTTTGCAATTTCTTTTGCACAAAAACAAACAAAACATTTGAAACTCAACATTTCCCTCCACCACCTGGGTAGTCGCCAAAGTTTTACAGAGTGAAAAAACAGACACGTGTATGTACATTTGACGCATGAAAACAGGCATCGTGTCCCAGACATCTGTGGAAACATACAGGGGCAGGACGTGCAGGCGCACGGATGGAGCAGAGGCAGCTGGGAGTCCACTTACCCCCACATTGTTGGTCCTTATCAAAACCAGATGCAGGGAGAATGACTGCGGAGAGGAGAGGAACACAAGTCAGACACACGAGCATGCACATGCACACACACGTCCCTGGAGAAGACACCGCCGACTGTCACATCGGGGAAGATGACACATGCAATCATGAAAACAGTCAATGAGGGACTGGAATGTGTTTACACTGTGGAAAACAGTCCATGGAGGTAGTTCTTGTTATTTATTGCACCTGTGAAGCCCCAAAAACGTTGGAAATAAAAATTAGACAATTGAGTAAAAATTCAGACTGATCGTGTCTTGTTCAGAGGTGTATAATCCAGGTGTATAATCCAGGTGTCATAAAGTAAAAATCCTGTCCAGCAGTTGTTCCAACCATCACTAAACCAGCTCCTCTGCAGGTAAATGGTAGGTCCTTAGTGAAAACACCTGTTATAAATGTACAGGCTGATCCAGAAACACAGCAGGGTTTTTACTTTATGGCATCTGGATTAAACACCTCTGCAAAAAACAACCAATTCCCATGTTGCAAACAGCAGAAATTGCTGTAGAATTGTCTTCACACGCTTCTTCAGAGGGTTGGAACAACTGCTGGACAGGATTTTTACTTTATGGCACCTGGATTATACACCTCTGGTCTTGTTTATGTTGGAAATGTTTAATATGGCACATCTTCAACTCCTCAATGTAATTTACAACAGTCTCTGTAGATTTGTCTTAAGGTGCCCAAACTGAACTCACCACTGCTCCATGTATCGATCAGTAAACCTGTTTAATCAGCTCAAGAAGACGACACCACTGGCTCCAACTCATATTCAAATGTATCCACTTTAGTTATCAATCTTACTTAAAACAATATTTGATTCCCTATACATCCTCATATTCTCTCAGAAACCCTCAGCAACCCTTCTTTTTTCGTTCCCTTGACGTGTAAAGAAATTGTCAGACATGTTTTTAAGTTCAAAGCCCCATCAGATTGGAACAACCTACCCATCATTGACTGCATTTCGATGCATCAATAACCCTTTTAAAACCCAAATATTACCAATAACCCGGTTTTGCACGGCCATGTAAACACCAATAACCCCTTTGAATAACCCGAATTTGCTCATATTCCGGTTTTTAAAAACCCGAATATGACCCCTGGGTTACTCCTTTTAAAACCTGAATATTGGGTCATGTAAACACCAAACGGAATATCCCCATCAAACGGAACAGGAATTTGTTTTCTGCACATGTTCTGTTCACAAGGAATCCTGGTCTTTTGAGTCCAGGAAGTTCTTATAAACACGGAGAAACCAAGACCAGGAGGAGACTAATCACTTCATAAATGTAATGAAGGATATGAACATTTCTGCATTTGTAGACGGTAGAAAGTACCGGGATAGCCAGATTTACAAGAAGGTGAGAGAAAAGTTGCGCAAAGCAGCATTTGTTTTGAATTTGGATACAGGAAGAAGAAGCAGAAATGACGGGAATTGCGTCATGACGTTCTCCGTGCGTCGCTGGTTTGATCCAGATATCCCAAATGATTAATTACCATGTAAACGGAATATTCTGAATGTTTCAGTAACCGGAATATTAGCAATAACCCAAATTTTGACTGCATGTAAACGTAGTCAATATAAGAGAACTCAATTCATTACATCTCTTTAAAAACTCACTATTCTCCAATCTCAATAAACCATGTAGTTGCCTCTAGTGGTATCGCCTTCTCATTTGTGTCATCTTTTATTTTTGATACATAATGTATCTATTTCTTCATATATTGTATAATAATGATGATGACAATGACTATTATTAATATTGTTGTTCTTGTTGTTATTACTGTGTTATATGCTGTGTTTACTTGTGTTCTTCAGGTGTGGTAGGTCTTGACTGGTGTGTGAGAGCTTTATGTGTTATGTATGTTGTATGTGACTGTTTTGTACTGTGTTGTATGTTTTATGTTGGACCCCCTCGAAAACGAGATGATTCATCTCAAGGGGCTATCCGTCATTAAATTTAACATAATATGGAGGACATTCATTCAAAGGTGCAAAATGTCCTGCTGTCCCGTTCCCCCATAGTCTAAAGAGGGACCGTTGGGTTGGGGTGTGTTTCTGTGTGTGTGTAAATCCTTTTACCACAAAGCTAATTCTCAAACTTTCTCAGACCAACTCCCCTCCTGCATGTGACCTTAACGGATCCATCCATCGCATCATTGAAATTTGCAATAAAATGGGTGTTTTGACACCCCATTAATATTAATCACCTCTTGACTCATCAAGGATTCTGGAGCCGGAGCGGCCCACGCCGGCACACCGGGAGAGAAACTCTCCGAGACTGACGTCGGCATAACTAAGCAGGCGGAGGGCCCGGAGAGTAAACTGCTGACTTTGTGGATTCACAAGGACTTTATTATTTTGATTAACAGAAGCAGGTGACTTTAGTACACACAGAAGATGTCAGACACATACTGTACACAAACGGTGTGTGTCCATGATATGACGCAACATATTTGGTGATGATGTATGACAGACAGTATGCCCTTAAAGGCCAAGCAGCTACTGAACTTTCAATTCTATTCAGTTCTATTTTATTTATATAGCGTCTATTACAACAGAAGTTGTCTCTAGGGGCTTTCCAGAGACCCAGAACATGAACCCTGAGCCTTTGTTGGCAAAACAGGCAAAAGATGTGTGAAAAAGGGCAAAAGTTGCTTCACTTTAAACCTTTAAACCTTCAGGAAGGTTAAAAGGGTTGCAGGAGGGCTGGGGATCATTGTAATCCTTGTCTTAAGCTGCACCTCAACACTGCAAAGATTTACAGAAATTAAATCATATAGACGACATGCTGGTGCTGGAACAAAGGCCCAGAGTTGTTATTTTGATGGACAATGTACTGCACATCCTAAAACTGACTGTGAAAGTTGATACTCAAGTCAAATAGTGAACTCTTAAATAAGCTGTTTTTATAAGTTTTGTTGTGTCCATTAAAAGTGCTTTTACTTTACAATCCACATTCAAAAAGCTCTTTTATTAGCTGTTTTTTTTCTCTCCTGCTCCTTTCCAAGCCTACGTATGGATTTCTCTGAATCATACACGCACAAATACGTTAAGGGGGGAATTTAGGGTGTCAAATATTATCCAAAGAGTGACATGTGGCTGGGAACACCAGGGAGCAAACACCGACCTGTGTATTTGTGCTGCATCTTGACCAACAGCTGGCAACAGTTCTACATAGATGTACTATTAATGAGCTGGACAGGTTCAAAATACTCATTCATGGATCTGAAATCCACGGTCCCGCCTTCGTCCACACAGAGCACGTTTTAATTGAGGTGTTCCTAGAAGCACCCCAATCTAAACATTTTAGGGGGCCTAAACCAAGCCCAAGTTGTACCCTTACACCATGTCACATCTTAAATGTGTCAAAAATGGTATAGAGGGAATGTGCATGACGTCACAGATGCGACTTCAAGGCGGGTTACGCCCACTGAGTGTCAGAAAGACTGAGTGGCAGTGTAAACTTTCAGTTTGAGCAACTGGAAAACATCTAAAATGGGAAAGAGCTGTTGTGCGATCGACTGTACTCATAGATTTAGCAAGAAATCGGAGTTATCGTTTTACAGACTGACGAAAAATAAGCTTAAGAGAGACAAATGGATCGCTCCAATTCACAGAAACAACTGGATTCCAGAGACCGAAACGTGGATTTGGAGTTCCCATTTTGTATCAGGTAATGTTGGATTTTTGGGTAGCTAACGTTAAACAGTCAAATCATAAAGTTCGGTGTCCTCATCACTTTAATTTCACCAACAAATCCTGCCTTGAAGTCGGACCAAGCGTCAAGACTTTTGTAAGCCTTCAAGCTTTGCTTCGTGTATTTCCCCGGTGTAGAAATTAAGTACAGTAAATATCAGGAAACTGGATTTGTGTCCAAATATTAATGTCCATGGACCACTGGTTCTTGGTAACTGTACCAAATATTAATGTCCATGGACCACTGGTTCTTGGTAACTGTACCAAATATTAATGTCCATGGACCACTGGTTCTTGGTAACTGTACCAAATATTAATGTCCATGGACCACTGGTTCTTGGGGTAACTGTACGGGTCACTGTCAAGTCCAACTGCCTTTAATTTAAGCCCATAATCAGCTGTTATCCCGTCTTCTCCACTAGTTGCAGCTGTTTTTACCACTCAGTGAGTAAGGGGGCTGGTCCAGTGGGGAAGTGACATCAATGCAAACCCTCTATAAATCAATTAAATGTTTTTAATTGTCTTTGTTTGCAGTTGTTCTGCTCAACACTCTCATGGAATAAGAAGCTGAAGGCCACTGGAACAGCAAACACCAGATCTAAAAGGCATGATGCAGTTCATTGTGACACAGCCAACTTGAAACCACCATAAAAGCTTGTGGTATGTTCTGTGACATTACGGTAAACAAAACAAAACGTTTGCATTCCACGACTGCCTCTGAATGGCCCATCTCAACCCTCTTACATCTCCGGAGCAGCTGGGTAGAGATCTGACAGCTGACTGACTCACCAGGTATTTCATTGCAGTCTCTGCGCTGAGTGTTGTTCCCCACACAAGGGCTGTTGCCCTGAGCACCACACACTCGGCTTCTCATTTGCAAGCCTGACTCATCACAGGCCGACCACAGCGACCAGGCCATCCAGCCACCTAAACACAGAAAAGAGATCAATCAATATGAATCCGTACGACCATAAGGCTGCGTCAAACTCTGCCCCCCCCCCGAGCTGTCACCACCTGCCCAAGCAGCAGCATTACCGGCTGGCCAAACAACCCACACACGCTAGAAAAAGCATTTGGGATGGAAACAGCACTGAAAGAGTGAACCCAAACAGTTTGTTTAGTGCATAGTAGAGATATTTGGCTCCAGAGCCAAGCTTTAATGCCGTTTCCCAGCAGCGGGCCACCAAGCAGCAAAACCAAAGCCCCTGCCCCAAGAGGAAAAAGGAAAATCCCAACTCTCAGCTCCCACTCTTTGAGCCATGCACTTGCTGCACTCTTTCACCCTGTGTTCAAGAGCACTGGAGTGTAGGGGGAGCGCAGGCGACTGCAATGAAAGGCTGATTTCAAAAACAAACAAACAACACAGATGACCATTACTCAACGTGCTCTGGAGTGTGTTGGACTTGGCATGAGATTCTCAGTGGAGGCAGAGGACGGGCCCCTTTTTACCTTTTCTATCAGTTTGGTGCTTACCAACTGGCTGCGTGCTCTCCACCATCTGTTCCCTTCTGTCTGCGCAACCATCTAAACACACACACACATACACACACAAAAATACAGCAGCCACCTCAGATGTATTTAATGACCATGCATCACTCCAACCGGCTTTAATTGCTTCATTTATTTCCCTTCATTTTCGTCACCCGAAGGGCCCGCCTGATTGAACTGTGGACTGGAGTGAAACGGCATCAAGCCTGCGGCTCCTTGTTAGTATTCTGTCCTGGCAATCCTTCCCGCTGCCCTCCTTTGTAGGGGGAGACTTTCATCAAATGACCTGCGACAGGGCTATCAAATATCCCTGTGACTGACAGCCGGCTCGCCTCTAATTACACATTCAAAGAGGAACCGTGGCACCAGGAGGACGGACCCCCCCCCGGTCCCAGATGAGTGATAACACACCTTTCAATAAATGAGCGGACAAGGACGCAGATCGAGACTGGTGGTGTGAGAGGAACACGTTGATATACGTCAAATAGGAAAGCCTTAACGTGATATAAAGGAGGCCGATTAAGGTCTAGCGGTGAGGGGGAGCAGGAAGCCACGCAGCACTCAGTAATTACCGGGGAGGATGACTGTACCGCTCTCTCTGTGAGTGACAGATGGACCCGTTCAAAACAAAAGCATCGGAAAATGATGGTTAAGGAGAAACAGCCACTTAATTTAAAGCGATTGCAAGAACACCATCTGGACAAACAAGCATGAATTTAAAACACGCAAGTCATCCGGGGTCATTTTCTTTTCTATTAGAATAAAAATAATATACTGTATATTGTGCCACTTATTTGATAATAAAACCTAGAATCCCAGTGAGCCTGAACCAATATGTCTTTATGCCAGACTGTTGGGTGAAGCAGAGTACGAGTAAATAGAGGAGGGGTGGAGGGAAGTCTAGACTCTTCTAATAAAAAGACTACAAGAAAACCTTTTCTTTTTAACTTTAACACTCAAGTTATGTCACATCTCTGGAAGATAACAGTGGTTTTACACCATGGTCTATGTGAATACTGGATTCTAATGGGCTGGCAGGTGTAGGTTAAAAGTGATAACCTACACCTAGAAAACAAGTTCAGTCAAATAGCCTGATATCTTTAATATCATCAATATAGCGCTGGATCAACTGCCAGGTGGTAACCACGGCAACGGAGACTCAGAGAAGAAGAGCCGGCTACCGCAGGACGGCAACATGAGTGATTTTGTAATTTATTTTAATTTATTTGGTGAATTTAACAATTTTGATGACTGAGAGAAAAGAAAATAGGCGAGCGGAGCTGAGCGGACTAGAATATCTCCCGTTACTAAGTCGTATCTCAGGTCCGTCCTAGTTACTGGAGAGTCAACATTGACTGCGTTTCCATGCATCAATAACCCTTTTAAAACCGGAATATTAGCAATAACCCGGTTTTGCACGGCCATGTAAACACCAATAACCCCTTTGAATAACCTGAATTTACTCATATTCCGGTTTTTAAAAACCCGAATATGACCCCTGGGTTACTCCTTTTAAAACCTGAATATTGGGTCATGTAAATGCCAAACGGAATATCCCCATCAAACGGAACATGAATTTGTTTTCTGCACATGTTCTGTTCACAAGGAATCCTGGTCTTTTGAGTCCAGGAAGTTTTTATAAACACGGAGAAACACAAGACCAGGAGGAGACTAATCACTTCATAAATGTAATGAAGGATATGAACATTTCTGCATTTCTAGACGGTAGAAAGTACCGGGATCACTGTGTCCATTGCATAAGGACCTTATGGGACGGTAGTGATTGTTCCAGGTATTAGTCAGACCCTCAGGTGTTAACAAGGAAACTGAGTTATGGCTTGTTAAAAAACTTTCTAACTTACCAGGTTCCAACGGCTGCAGACGAGAGATTAAATACTCGCTCAGCCGCTCAGCTGTGGCTTGTTATAAAACTGTGCTGTTGTTAATGTACACCTCGTCGCGCATTATCCCTTCCTGATACTATAGCACATAAAACTGACGTTACATCATGTGACCGAGACGGCTGCCTCTGCAGGTTCCGGCTTCTCCCTGACTGATACCAGCAACAAATACGCTCTTTAAAACTGTGACCAGTTTACAAATGCTCCACAGCTCCACAGTTTTCTTTTTTCTTTCTTTTTTTTTAATGATTTATGCTAAATAAAGTCTGTTGACCAAGATCATTGGATCTCGTGGAACAGGTTTCTGAAAAGATCTGGAGGAATTAAAGCTAGCCTTTATTTATTTATTTCCTGCTGTTTATGAAGAGGACACGATGTGAATGGATCAGTGTGAACCTTCATGAAGATGGCCTTTACTTTGACTTAAGAAACACAATTCACAGTTTGGTCCGCGGTGAGCTCAGTGGAAGCAGAACGTATTATTATCTCACACACACCTCGTAAACAGGGGTGTTGGAAAGTGAAATCATGTGAAAAAAATACCCAGGAGGTGCATGAATGTTTGTCAGGCGTCCTCAGTGAGTCCACGTGATTAAACTGAGCTGAGACAGACAGCAGAGGACATGCCAGTTGTGACTGTCCACAAATCTGGACAAACGAAGCCAAGAAAAACGTAAAAATCAGTTTTTTTCCAGTTTAAAAAACTTTTTAAATTATGTTTTGTTTTTATTGTATCTGTAGGAAATTTTTTTGTTTTTCTCGTTTTTCTTCCGACAAAATGAGGGCGTTTTTGCCCCCCTAAACGTTCCCCAAAAGTCACCAAATTTTGCAAATGTGATATTTCATGGTTTACATTAATGGGCGTGGCCTAATGGCTCAACAGCGCCCCCTAGAAAACTTTGTGCCTCAAGCCCCACAATACGGTTTGACGTACATGCATGAAAATCGGTGCACACCTGTATCATGTTGCAACTTAAAGAAAAGTCTCTTGGAGCCATGGCCCAAACCGAACAGGAAGTCGGCCATTTTGAATTAATCGTGTCATTTTGGCGAAATTTATGCCATTCCTTCAGCAGTTTCTTCGCCCGAACCGTAACGTGCACCCAGGTGTGTTATACATCAAACAGGTGTGTTATACATCCTGCGACGACACGCATTACTTTTCTCAGTCAAAAGCGTTACCGTGGCAACGATAGACGCCAAAAAACGCGCCCACCATCTGATTGGTCCATATTTGATAGTTCCTACTTTCTGCCTTAACTTTTGAATGGTTTGACATGAAGAGTCGTGGGTGGTGTCATCGGACTTAGTTTTGAGTCCTTGACCTTTATTGGTGAAAATTGCACGCGCGAGGGCCCGTTCATCGCTGCTTGCAGCTTTAATTGCATTTATTCACATGCAGCATCTACAACTCTGATCAGACACTGATACTTTGATATGTCTTTGCTTTTCTGCTAATATACATATTCAGCACTCACAAATTCAGGCATCGCTCTCCATTTCCATATGTGCAACAACACGACTGGATCTCTAGACCTTTCCGGAGATGTAACCATGGTGCTCTAGCGGCGCAACAGGAAGAAAGAAGGTGGGAGGACGGGTTGTTTTCGCAGCATGAATGTTTATCATTTCATTTATCCCCGACGTGGTTTATTCATTAGGAAGAGATGAAAGAAGCAATTTAGCAAAGGGGCAGCATAGAAATGACATGGTGTGGGAGATGATTGCTCGCCCGGTCTGATGAAAGCAGCTCAAGCTGTGCTGGCATTACAGAGTCGGGGTTGGCATTTATGCGTGACCTTACCGTCGCACGGGTGTGTGTTGCACAGCGCCTCCTCGGTGTGCAGGCCGATGCAAATGTCCCCTCCGCTGGCCGGTGCAGGGCTGTTACAGGAGCGAGTCCGTTGGTAGTGACCGCCGCCGCAGCCCACCGAGCACTGGGACCACGGGGACCAGCAGGACCACGCACCTTTCACTGCAAACACACACACACAGTTTATTATTGCACCATCTCATTTGGTATTATGATGCTTGTCTTTATCCTGGATACCGTTTAAAACAGCTTTGGAGACAGTGTGGGCTTCAGGGAGCTAACCAGTGGTATGTTTCCTGGGAATGCCCAGTGATACAACCCTTTTGGAAAGAGCTTCACAGGACACTGAACCATTTATATTTAATGCTGATCTGACTTACAGATTCTCGATACTTTATTTGGGAAGGACTGATTTCCTGATAGGACGGTCAGATGAATATCTATTTGGCATTTTGATAACTGCAGCTAAAAATGCACTCACTCATGCAGTCAATAACCCTTTTCTAACCCGAATATTGGCAATAACCCGGTTGCGCACGCCCATGTAAACACCAATAACCCCTTTGAATAACCCGAATTTGCTCATATTCCGGTTTTTAAAAACCTGAAAAGGACCCCTGGGTTACTCCTTTTCTAACCCGAATAATTGGTCATGTAAACGTTCCGATTTTCTGCCATAACTTTTGAATGGTTTGATATAAAGAGTCATGGTGGTTTCATCGGACTTAGTTTTGAGTCCTCGACCTTTATTGGTGAAAATTGCACGCGCGAGGGCCCGTTCATCGCTGCTTGCAGCTTTAATTGTTGTTGTTTTGGATTTGGATACAGGAAGAAGAAGCGGAAATGACAACAATTGCGTCATGATGTTCTCTTCTTATTACAAGCAAAACAATCTTGTTCCACTGGCAGATTTTTCTACTTATTTCAAGTGAAAATCTACCTGAAACAGGTGAAATTTTTTTGTTTTTTCCAGTGATGAGTCTTGTTTTAAGTGTAATAAGATTTTTAACTAAAATTAGACATTTTAACTAGAAATAGGACAAATATTCTTGTTAAGATTTTGAGTTTTTGCAGTGATCCATTTTACTTATCCTGTGAAGGACAGAGTCATATTGATACGTTCAGAAAACAGTTTTTTATTGTTGTGTTTTGATGTATTTGATGTAAGCCCAGTGGATATTTAAAGCTTACAGAAGGCTGCATTTAACTGCTGCTATGTCATTCCTGCAGTATTTCTGCAGCTGTTTTGGTCACTGCTATTATTTGTAATATATTATATTATTTGTAATCAGCACAAATTATCTGTCCCCATATGATAAAATCCACCATCCCCCCTGATTTTTTTGCCTGTACTGATTTATTATTCCCAATAGGAGTGCTCCTGTTTCTTCTGATCCAACCACAAAAGCATGACTGACTAATTGAACGGCTGGTTGACTGGCTGATGTCCGTCTGGCTGACGGATGGAGGCAGCGTTGCCAGGTAACGTCGGAGTGCCGCAGAAAACTCCTTTGGCTGAGTGGATAAGCATGACACTTTGTAAAGCACGCTGTGATCACTTAACTCTCACTAGCGCTCACAGCCAGCCGGAGCGCCGCCTCACCGGCTCTCTTAGTCACTGGCTATTGACTGGGTTGACTGGCTGAGATCCTGACTCTCTGAATTACAGGACTTCTCATGGATTACCTGACCAACACACTTTTTATGACTGTCTGCGTGTCTTCCTTTTGTTGGTCTGAGTTACTGTGTTTACCGAAGTCTAAAGTCAAGACGCGGGTGTGTGCAGTCCCTGACCATCGTTTTTTCTTTGTACCAAACTGCAGCTCTGGCAAATCGTTCAGTAAAGCTTTAGAGCGGTGACAGTGTGATGTAGGGTGGACATTCACTGCAATTGTTTGTACTGATCTGAAACCAATAAAAGCCTCACCAGAATGTGTCAGGAAAGGTTAACCTGACCATGGATGTTATAAATAGTAGAGGTCATTAAAAAAAGAAGAAGCAAAGAGCGAAGGTCTATTGGCTAGGGACTTGGGACTACTTGGAAATTGACCCTTTGCCAATTGCCAAGTAATTGCCAAGTCCCACGTTGCTAGGTCGCCCCTGTTGCTAGGTCATCTCTCCCGTCCACTTCCATAGTAAAAACTGGGTTTTACATCCCTTTATTTCTAATTATTGGACCAAAGAAAATCAACAGCAACTAGATATAAATAAAAGGTACTTCAGGTACCGTGTAGTGAGTTTAAAAAACGTTTGTTGTTTTTGGCAAAAACAAGATATTTTGTTAAGTTTTATTGGTCCCTGACTGACCAATCAGAAGGCTGAGAAAGGGTCAAGTGGTATTAAGGTATACATGAATACTAAATTCCACACTTGCCTTGAAATCCTCTCCAGTGAAATGAGCCAAGACTTGGTCTTGGATTAAAACACTTCAGCTGATGTTTTTGACTTGAGACCAATGGAGCTTTTTCAGCCTATGACTATGAGAAACATTTAAAAAACAGTTTGTGCGATAAAGTGTTCTGGTAAAAACTTTTGGTGAAAGCTACGTTGTTTTTTTTTTCCTAATATGAATTTTTGCATGTTGTAGCTCCGCCGGTTCCTCTGTACCCATGGAGGTTAAGTTATCTATTATTCATTATTCATCATCGCTGTGCGACATAGCGCCGTAAAAGCAATATCTAGCTCAAGGGTCGGCAACCCAAAATGTTGAAAGAGCCATATTGGACCAAAAACACAAAAAACAAATATGTCTGAAAAGTCTTGTATAAGCCTTAGAATGAAGGCAAATGGCGAAAGGTGAAATGTCGAGAAAAAAGTCAAAATGTTGAGAAAAATGTCAAAATTTCAAGAAAAAAGTCGAAATGTCGAGAGAAAAGTCGAAATGTCGAGAGAAAAGTCGAAATGACGCGATTAATGTTGAAGTACAATTTCGAGAAAAAAGTCGAAATGTTGAGATTAAAAAGGAAAGGAAAAAGAAAGAAAAAAGAGAAAAAAGGGAAAAAAGGGGAAAAAAAGGGGGAAAAAAGAAGAAAAAAAGAAGAAAAAAGAGGAAAAAAAGAAGAAAAATAGAAAAAAAGAGAAAAAAAAGGAAAAAAAAGAGAAGAAAAAAAGGTCAAACATTTTTGGAAAAGCTCCAGGGAGCCACTAGGGCGCTAAAGAGCCGCATGCGGCTCTAGAGCCGCGGGTTGCAGACCCCTGATCTAGCTGTTGCAAGAGAAGACCAAAATGGCAGTCCAAAGTTACTTTGGCTGGTGTTTGCCCATAGCAGAATTAGACAACACTTCCTAAACTCAGCTTCCTTCAAGAGAAATTGAACTGAATACTTTAAAACTTTGTTGTAAACTCAGCTTTCAGGATGTAAAATTACAAACTTAACCACGGACTGTTGATTTTCTTTTTCTTTCTAGGTGAAAATCTCCATAATGAAACACATAATTGAACCCAGGCTAACGGTGACTCAGTGTCTGTTCCAGCGACTGGCTCCAGACACACCTGGTTCCACTGCACACATGCCAACACTATTCATTTTAATCTTCTCAGCAATCTATATTGCCTCCATCCGTCTCTCTAATTTCATCATCAATTACTATTTGGCACTCATTCTCTTTTTTGTCGCCGGCCTTGTCCTTCTCACCTGCATGTCTTCTGGGGACAGGCGCCGTGGGACTGGCTGTAAACGTGACTGCACTGGCAAAAAGGCTTGTTCCCCGGCTCCGTCCCTGGATACGACCAAGGCCACCTCATCTGGGCTTCCTTAGGTTGCATGTGTCAGTGGCTAAGTTAACCACTAAGGGTTTCATTTGGATATCAACAGCTGACATAAAAATACGCTACAGGAATTTGATCAGTCCCGGAGAAACCAATCATAAATCATTAATTCATAAGGTACGAGACATGCATATTTAACGTGATCTCCTTAGAGGAGTTCAGACCTTTTTTCTAGAGCCAACCATGGGGTCTGTGTGCGTGTTTACGTGTGTGCATGTGTATATTTGTGTGCATCAAGTGCATCCTGCCAGCGCTGCAGTTCATGGTCAGCACGGTTCGGCTGATTATGGCTTGATGAGGAGTTTGAAACAGATAACTTAATTTGTCCAAGAAGTCTTCCTAACTGCTGCTGCTGCTGCTGGTGGTAACCATTAGCTAATGAAGTTAATGGTCCATTCAGCAGGACTTTACTACCATCATTGACCTTCCACTCTCCATCTCTCTCTGCGCTTGTCCTTTCTTTAATACTCTGAAAATTAGGAGGCGAAAAAATGAAAAACAAAAACTGACGTTATTCTACGCGTTTGAGTAGATTCCTGCATTCAGCCATTAGCCAGTTGGGGTAAGTGCATGGCTGATATTAAATAAAAACAGTAGTTTTCATAATAGCGAACATTGTTTGAGTTTTGTTTGGGTTGAAGTTGATTGCTCTCATTTTTTAAGCCAGTTTTTTTTTACACAGGTTCTTGGATGTTTCTTGGGATTTAAAAATGTATTGCACACTCATGTAGAGCTGCAACATAGTATTTTAATACACTGCATGGTGCAAAAAAAAGAAAAAAAGTGAATCTGTGTTTCCCATTGAAATATTATTGGTAAAAACCTGCAGTGATGAATGTGTTTTGCTTATCAAAACAAAAATAACAGTTATTTGACACAACCTAATGCAGTGAGTAGCTTTTCATTAAAATAAAAAAGAGGCAAATTATAGGCTCCAGCAGACCGCTGTTTCCCTGCGTAGGATTAAACGGGTATAGAAAATGGATGGATGGAGAAAAGGCACATTATTTGTCTGCATAAAGCCAACAAAACAAGTAGGAAGACTGCTGAAAGTACGACAACTGGGTGGAGAATTTGCCAACAGCAAATCTATTTGGTCCACCATCATCTTCAAGAAAGAAATGGCAGGGAAACAAAACCTTAAATGATTGTGATCATTTAAACATTTGATGAAATCTAATCAAAGGAAATCAGTGGTATTATTTACAGAACTTAATAGTGAAAGAGGTGACAAAAAGGCTTCAGTTTTGTTAGGGCTTTGATTTCATTTTAAATCCATGGACAAAAATCTTGGCAACGCAAAAGAAAAAAAAAAATCTGATGTTCAGAACTGTGCGTAGGCCCAAATCCACTCACGTTTTTCATTTTTTTTAACATCGGTCAACATGAAATTGAACGTGGATGCTCCTCCCTGTCTCCTCCCTCAAGTAGATCCGTTTGAATTTGATAACGAGGATAAATATCCATGAAAAACAGCTCATCCAAACAAACAGCAAAATTGAAAAATAAGAAAATCCTCGCCGTATTAGGGCCATGCAGGAGAGAAAATATTTGAGAGAGGAAGATTTTTTTTTATTGTGCACTTCGAGAGAAAAGTCGAAATGTCGAGATTAATGTTGAAATACAATTTCAAGAATAAAGTCGAAATTTCGTGAATAAAGTCGAAATTTCACCTTTTTTCTCAACATTTCAACTTTATTCTCGAAGTTGTACTTCAACATTAATCTCGACATTTCAACTTTTTTCTCGAAGTGCATAATGAAAAAAAAATCTTCCTCCTCTGAAATATTATTTTTATTTTTCTCCTGCCTGGTCCTAATACTCTTCCGTGCTCCTGTCATAAGCTGAGGCCGGGAAAAAATGACTGATCCGGTGGTATTTCCTCCAATTTACGTCGTAAAAGAAAACAGTGTAGTGTGCTGTGGTTGTGTTGACCGTGGTGCATCATGGGTGTTGCTGTTCCCTGCTTTGTGTGTGCAGTTCAGTGCAGGGCTGTTGGTTTATTGTGTTTGTACAGGCTTGTGAATGTTTATGTTCAACTGTAGTGTAGCGTTACACTCGGTTCATTTTCATATTTTAGGAGTTGACACTATAAATGAAGATGGAGGGATAAAAACTGGCTCCTAATGCCACTTGTTGTAAAAAGTAATTGTCCTCTTTTCTGAACTCAAATGTTTCCTGCAACACATTATCTACCTGGATTTACAGAAGTGCATCAGTGCAGGGAGTGAGAGTGTTTTCTTCAAGCTGTGATATTGTGAATCCGGTTTGTTGACATGAAAATCGACATGAACATGTAAAAACCATAAAATTAAAGAACATAAAAGCGCCTCCGTCAATCAGAGACTGGCCTCCATCATCGGAGAAACACTTTCTGAAACAATATTTGGTATGGAAGACATGGATTTTTCAGATCAGCAACCAAACCGTTGGTGACATGTTTGATTTATATTAAAAAGACATTAGGGAACCGGTTCTTCGCTGCTAATAAAAAGGGCGCTGGTGAGGGATGACAGGGATGTCCGCCCTGTCAGCATGTCCCGCTGAAAGCGTCTGGGACAGGTTCAGCGGACATCTAAAAGGATCCTCTTCCTGACCTAAATCAGCTGATGATGCAACCATCATCCCTGAAACGCTCCCTCCAACCTCTTCACACTGCAAAAACTCAAAATCTTATTAAGTATATTAACTTAAGTATATTTGTCTTATTTCTAGTTAAAATGTCTCATTTTAGTCAAAAGAAATCTCATTACACTTAAAACAAGACTCATCACTGGAAAAAACAACAATTTTCACCTGTTTCAAGTAGATTTTCACTTAAAATAAGTAGAAAAATCTGCCAGTGGAACAACATTTTTTTTACTTGTAATGAGAAGATAAATCTTGTTTAATTTTTTTTTTTTTACATTTATCGTATTTTGAATATTCTCTTTTTGGGGGGACCTGGAGGGAGGGGCGTTGGCCAGGAGTGCGAGGGCCCGATCAACGCTGCTTGCAGCTTTAATTCTTGAAATTGTATTTCTACATTAATCTCAACGTTTTTACTTTTTTTCTCAAAGTGCACAATAAAAAAAAAAATCTTCCCTTCTCAAATATTTTTTCTCCTGCATGGCGCTAATACTTTTCCGTATTTTAGAGCTAATCTCATGTGACTTTTTCTTAATATGATCATCCAACACTGTCTTCTTGTGATAATGAGAGTTCATCTCATTTCATGTGATGGACATCGTTGCGTTTACGTGTTCATGAGACAGAAACAGAGTTTACTGTGGATCTAGGTTGTGGTGATCACTTTAAGGCATAATGTATGTAGGAAATTAGGTCACATGTGCTCTTTTGCTCGGTTGTAAATCAAAAGTGTTAAAACATGTGAATTTTCTTTCTTTTTTTCCTCCAAATCTGTCTTCATGTAAACCGATGTGGAGGAGCATATTTTGGTGTTTAAAAGCCAGGTTTACTGCTTTGTAGTTGGGCAACAGGCAGAATTTAAATGTGCGCGGCGGTATCCACAAATCCACGCAAATTGGTTTTTGAACATCCAAAACTTAAGCACTTGATACAATCAATCGGTAAAAATGATTTTTTGGGTTTTTTTTTTTACAACAGATATGTCATATCTACGACGGAGTATTAGGGCCAAACTAAGACAAAAAAAAATTGGAAATTATGGGAATAAAGTTAGAGTTCTCATAAATTACGACTTTATTCTCGTAATATTACGACTTTATTCTCACAACATTTACTTTATTTCTGTAATTTTACGACTTTATTCTCATAATAGTATGACTTTATTCTCGTGAATTCCCATTTTTTTGGTATATCCACATGATTTAATTTTTTAATAAATTATGGCAATTTCTTTTTTTCATTGTTTTAAATGTATTATAGAGCCTCTATGTCCACAACAAAGGGAATGATTCTCTCCCCGCTGTCTCTGCAGCCTTGTTTAGACACACCTCCCATTTAAATGAATGGGAAGTGTGTCCAAATGTTTCACTGGTGGTGCAGATCTAGCTTTTCTTCTGGCACCCACCTGCACATTAAACCCATCTTCTTTTATCACAGTTCTCAAAGACAAAGCAAAGTGAAGGGAAATGCAATCTGAAAGACTCACCGGGACAGGGCTGCACGTTGCAGTCCTGGTACTCCACAGGCGAGCCGCGGCAGGCCACCGGCGCGCTCTTCCCCTCCGGTCCGCCGCAGGTTCTCCGGCGAGTCCGGTAACCCTTGGCACAACTCTGAGAGCAGCTCGACCACGTCTCCCACGACGACCAGGCTACGCCAGCCATTCTCCCTACAGGCGTCTTCAAAAGCTCCTCAACAAGTCCTGCAGATGAAGAAGACATTTGAGGTTCAATTACAGACATGCAATGACAATGAAAGCTGCAAGCAGCGATGGACGGCCCTCCACCCTTGTGCATGTTCAGGCTGCAGTGGAAGCTTGTATGACTTGATGTAGATTCTTCAGGACTGGAGCCTCATCTATAAAGCTTGCTTGCGCAGAAAAAGCGCCTGAAAGTTGCGGAAGCCACTTTCTACGCAAAGCCTTGGATCTAAAAAGAAAAAACTAACCGAAAAATCTGCTTATCTTTACGGCAATCAGGACCCTCCCGTAAGAATTTACTTAAGACACGGGGAACTGGCGACGCAGGCTGTGAGGTGGTGAAATGAAGCCAGATTCATGTCATACTCTTAATAATGTCATCACATATCACAACATATATCAGACTTATAATAAAATAGTGCTGATAACGGAGCAGGCGGCGGCGGCGGGGGGGGGGGGGGGGATGTTTGCCGCTCCGAGCCCACTACTCCAGGCTGAAGAGGAAAAAAGAAAGTGTTCTGATTAAAATAAGGAAAGTTGGACTATATAACAATTGCGTTCATAAGGATAAAGTTTTAAAAAAAATAAAAATTAAAGAAATAGTCTCTTCTCCCCGCCACAATTACACGATTAATTCAAAAAGGGCAACTTCCTGTTCGGTTTCAGCCATGGCGCCAAGAGACTTTTCTTTAAGTTGTGACATGATACAGGTATGTACCGATTTTCGTGCATGTACGTCAAACCGTATTGTGGGGCTTGAGGCACAAAGTTTTTTAGGGGGCGCTGTTGAGCCGTTAGGCCACGCCCATTAATGCAAACCATTAAATATCAAATCTTTCGCCAGGCCTGGCTTGCGTGCAAAACCAAGGAAAATTCCTACAGATACAATAGGGCCTTCGCACTGTAAGTGCTCGGGCCCTAAATATAACTTTTAAGATGATGCAAACGATGCAAAGTGGAACTGATTTTCCAGTGAAACTACAGTATTTAACTGTGTTCCCTCTCACACTGTGGCTCTCATGCGTCCCTCACTTCTCTGCTGTCTGTTTCATCAGTGGCTGGAGTCGATGCCGAGCCCCGGGAGGCTGACGGGGGGAGACGGGGGGAGACGGGGGGAGACAGGTAATCGATCTGGGAGAAGGGGGCATGAAGAAGCCACCGGTGGAGACAAGTGGACTGTAGCTGCGTGAGAGTCCCTGACTAGTGTGTATGTGCGGCTACTGGACTGAGACTGTCACTAACATGATGTAGGGCGGCTAACGCGTCTAACAGGGAGGCTCTTTCAGCGTGTCACGCTCCTACTGGGAGAAATCTCTGTATGCTGCAGTCATCTTCTGTGCTGGTTCAGCGGTGACTATCGGCCTCTCTGTGGAAACCACTGCATGTGCCTCCACATTAATACTGTTGAAATCCTGCTGAAATTCAAAAGGTCATTGACTCAGTATTACCATTTTTCTTTTGTCTTCCTTTCAAAACGTAGTCGGCTGTAGTTTCAGTGAAAAATCTATTTTTACGGCTTTACTCATGCAGTTGATGGAGGTGTTTATATCCAATAGAAATGAGAGCATTCAACATTTTCTAACTTTAGTTACAACAGCATTTCCAAAACAGTTGGGACACTGCTTTGAATAAAAATAGAATGCATTGATTTGCAAATCTCATAACCCCATGTTTTATTTCCAGTATAACATGAACAAGTCAGCTCTTGAAACTGAGACATTTTGCCCTTTTTCAGTTTGATGGCAGCAACATAGCTTTAAAACGTAGGAATGGGAGCAACAGGCTGGAAGAATAGTTGGCACAAATCAAAAAATGGTTGCAGGAGCATTTGACAACTAATCAGGTTAATTGGCAACAGGACAGTAACATGACTGGGTTTACAAAGGGAAGGACCTTTTCAGAGAGCAGAGCAAAGGTTCAACAATCTGCAAAAACTGTCAAAAAACTGTGGCACAATTTCAGGAAAATGTTCCTTAATGTACACTTGCAAAGACTTTGAAGACCCATCATCCTGGTAACATTTTGTTTCCACTTCTGGAATATTGGTAAACCTATCAATTTGTCATCACATCTAAAACCCAGCCATACTCAACCTGGCTCTGCAACCAGATCTGTTGTGGTGTTCACTTTACTCTTCCAGAACCAATGCACTAAAGAGGCTACAATGTATAGAGCAGTAACATATTGGAATAAGTTTCCACCACATTTAACCATGATAAACAATAAAGCTAGATTCAAAAATAAATTAAGAAAAGCAGTATTTACACTGCAAAAACTCAAAATCTTAACAGGAATATTTGTCTTATTTCTAGTTAAAATGTCTAATTTTTAGTCAAAAAATCTCATTACACTTAAGAGTCATTACCAGAGAAATAACTTGTTATTTGAAAATGTTCACCTGTTTCAAGTAAATTTTCACTTGAAATAAGTAGAAAAGTCAGTGGGACAAGATTTATCTTCTCATTACAAGCAAAAAAATCTTGTTCCACTGGCAGATTTTTCTACTTATTTCAAGTGAAAATCTACTTGAAACAGGTGAAAATTGTTGTTTTTTCCAGTGATGAGTCTTGTTTTAAGTGTAATGAGATTTTTTTGACTAAAAATGAGACATTTTAACTAGAAATAATACAAATATTCTTGTTAACATTTTGAGTTTTTGCAGTGTAGCAAGGAAGTCGGTTTTAGTTAGTTGGTTTATTCTGAAATTCTGAGTGTGTAAAATGGAATATGTTTTGTCGTTTGGTTCTGGCTGGTTTCAACAATGTAAGGGTTGAGTTCCATTACATCTCAGATCATTTTAGTTTAGATGTAGTTACAGTATGTTTTAATTGTAAGGATTGTATATGATTGTTTTATGTGTGCAATGTTGGACCCCAGGAAGAATAATCTTCAGTGCAGTGAGGACTAATGGGGATCCATAATAAATAAATAAATAAATAAAATCATCAATAGTGTATAATATCAAAGGATTTAGAGAATCAGGGGGATTCTAGGTGCACGGGGGACGAGGGCGAAGGTCAAAACTGGATGCAGCACTGCATTAAAAACAGGAAATCCCTGCATGGGCTGGGAAACCCTTCTGGATTCCTATGTGGAGACACGGGTTCACCGTCCAATCCACAAATGCAGCGTCTGGCTCTATTATGCAAAGAAGAAGCCATCTGTGAACAGGAACAGGACCATCCAGCCTGTTATGAGCACTTAGTTGAAAAGCTGCATCCCTGATGGAATGGGATTACATTAGTCACATGGCTTCAGCACCTACTGCGTCCAGCACAACAGCCTGGTTTCACGGGAGAATTGTCCGCCTGCAGTCCAGGGCTTTCACCGATAGAAAACATTTGCTGCATCATGAAACGAAAAATCCAACAACGAAGGCATCAGACAAGAATGGGAGAACGTTCCTCTGCTGAAACCCAAGCGACGGGATCTCCTCTCTTCCCACACGTTTACAGGCGCTTGTTAAAAGAATAGGAGACGCTACACGATGGTACACAACTTCCTCTTCCAACTTTTTCAAGATGTGTTGTTGCCATCTCGTTCAAAATGAGCTAATATTTCCCATGAAATGGAAAAAATGTCTTACGCTGCATTCGCACAGGATTAAAATGATCTGGGGGCCTTTAGAAGCCTAATTTGTAATAATCACTGGAAGGTGTCATTTTAATCTGGGATTTGTAAAGAAGAATTCCACAGCAAATTACCTACCTTATTTCACCCAACACCTAGTCATGAGATCATCTTAATCCCGCCTGAATACACCTCAGTAATTCCTTTATGTGCGGGCTGGAATCTTTTTAAAAAGAAATTCCTCTCATCACCTTTTTTGCCTCTTTCCCGGTGTAATTGTGGCAATAGCGGAACATAGTGTGATATTATATTACAGTGTCAGCCTATATCCACCCTGCATAGTGTACCAATCAATCAACATTAAGCTTCACATGTGAGAGTGGATGCATCACGCATCGTGCAACTTTACATCTTTATCAGGCTCAAAGCCTCTCCGGCTGCACAAAACCTTTGGGGCTTCAACAAAAGCTCTGGTTAGTTTACAGTTACCATGACAACCTAAAACATAGGCATTCCCATTTTGTCACCTGTCAAAATGTGATGTGTCGTCACTGAAATCTAACTCTTGAGTGTCTGATCAGATGCTTTAAGTCAATTTTCACATTTAATGCTAAATAAAAGGTAGGCGTTTACTAAAATGTGAGACCTCCTAACTCCCAAGTCCCTTCCAATGTCTGTGAATTACAGTTAAACACAGACTTTGATTGGGCATTCATAAATAAGATAAATGCTAACGACTACCGCTGCACGGATGGTTTGGTTGATGACTAAGCAATCTGATTTTATACCAGTCATTACGTTCGCTAGATGGATAATCACACAACATGTCAGGCCCTCAAATCTAAATATTTAAGTCTCGGCCACATGGAACTTTATAAAAGTGTGTGAAGCACAATTTAAAAAAATTCCATTCATTTTCGGCGTGGTTACTAAAATCAGGTATTTCATTCCGGGGGTTACATGAACAGTACCAGCTGCAACAAAATAACTGCTGGTCATTTTGTCATGTACAGTAACTGTATACGCTGAAAAAAGTAAACCAACACTGTCCTCCGTCCATTTAATTTATTTTTTTCTCATTCTAATAGTTGAAGTTCTCTAATTTTATATCTATCGGTTAAATTTATTTTTTTAACTTTACTATATTATAACCTGACAACAGATCACCAGATAGATTTGTCTCATTTTGATCAAAGCATTTTTTTAGATTTAGTATTATTTTCGCATGCGCAGTCTTTACATTTTCTGGCGTTAATTTCAAAAATAATTTATATGAAATAAAAAGTTAAGCTGAATGAATTATTTATACTTAGTCAACACTAAAATATGAGGTGTGACAGATTACTCTTATTTCTTTAAGTTAAGCTATATGTTTTTCAGTGTAGTTTTATGGTAATTTGCAAGGCAAAGCGCAGCTCAAGACAAGATCAGGAATTAATTAGGAATTAATTTGAGCAGTCTTTTAAATTAAGGAAAGACGAGTGCATCCTCTGCCAAACATTTCTTCCTGGTCATTTTTCCCCTGCCATTTATACTAAAATGTAAACAAAATGCTCTGTCCTTCCAAGATCATGCTGTTCAGCTTCATATATTGATCATGTTGCCACTTTCTTAGATTGGTGCTTTTAACGTCACAGTGACTTCCAATCCCAGAGTGACAGCTGCTCCAGGCCAGGCTAAGACGTCTCTCACCCCGTTTGACCTACATCTATGAACACTAGCCCTCATTGATGAGTGCAGGTTGTTGTTTTTATTCTAATGAATAATAAGCAGCATCAAAATCACACATTTGAGATTAAAGCAGAAAATCTGGCTCTCTGATTGTGTTTAAGCATCACAAACAAGACAATTGTAATAATGCAGACCTCCCAAAAGAAAAAGAGCAGGTAAAAAAAAAAACTCAAAAGAGGGAAATGGTGAATTGATGACATTGAGGTATTGAAACATTGAGCACTTTATAATTAGAGCCAACAATCCAGTAGTGGCAGTTATATGAAAATACAAACCAAGCGTGAGACTAGCGCATTAAATCCAACCAGTTTTGTAACAGAATATGCAAAATAATGTCAACTATAGCAAGAGTAGTTAATTAAGGCTGTCGGTTTCAAGTATTTACATACAAACAGAGTTAGAAGGAGGCGTTCTGGTGGTGCTGAGTGGAAGAAATGCAAGTTTTCCCAAACTGTTTACACAATCCATCACGGAGGTATAACGTGAACTATGAGATAAATTGTTGTAACTCCTCTGAACTGAACTTCTTTCCGACTGCAGCTGTCCTCGTCAACAAGGACCCGGACCCCCGGACCACCCTCTCCCCCCTCTCCCCCCTCTCCCCCCTCCACCACAGACTGCTCCCCCCACTCCACTCTACATCACATTAACGCACATCCTCTGTACAGACTCATTACTCTGGCACTTTAGAACCAACATGTTGTACATTTTTTCTTTTAATATTATTTGTTCTTTATAGGGCTGTCAAAGTTAACGCGTTAATAACACGTTAACTTAACGTCCTCTTAACGCCGACAATTTTTTTCACGCATGATTAACATGTAGGATTAATTTTTATTTTTTTTTAAACGGGCATTCTATAACTTCTGGCGGTCGACGGCACCCGTTGCTTGGGGAAAGTATGGTAGACTACTCCGTGAAGTTTTTTGGAAAGCGAGGAAAGATGGAGAATGAAAAGGGACTTTTGAACAGCAAGTTCACTTTCAAAAAGATGCAGATGGTTCGCTGAACAAGACTAAAGTCATTTGCATGTGGATTTGAAATGAATTACCATGGAAGTACAATCAAGTCTCAAATACACTACAATACAGCCAAACACACGACCGATGTACAGAGCAAACCCCCCCCTCGTCAAAAACAGACAACGCTGGATAGCAGCTTGCAAGACATAAGTAAATGGAGAATGTAACAGACCAATGCACTTCTTGTACAATGTTTGTGATGCTTATGGTTCATTGTTTTACATTGAGCTGCTTAAAAAAACAAGGAATCTTAAATTAGTCTTTACAAGTGTAAAGTTGGGACTACATTGTGTTTGTATTTATAAAGGAATGTTACATTCAGGTCAAAAGCTTTTTTTTGTGGAAAGTTGAATAAACATTGGCATAAAGCAGCATATCTGCCCTTTCTCATGTTAACAGTATTAAAAACATTAAAAAAAATACCTTAAGGTAATTTAGAACAGCAAAAAATGTGTGAATAAATGCGTGATTAATCGCGAGTTAACTATGGACAACCTGCGATTAATCGCGATTAAAAAAATAATCGTTTGACAGCCCTAGTTCTTTTATATTGCACCAATCCCCACAACAAATTCCTTGTGGGTGTTAAACTACTTGGCAATAAACTTTTTCTGATTCTGATTCTGAACAGGTTTTAGGTCCTGATCTACTTACTATCCGTCTCGCACATGACCGTGCCGTCGTTTGGACAGAAGCGCGTCTCCACCTTCCTGCGGCCGATCTGCAGCTCGTGGGGGTCGGGGAGATGAGCGCGGCACATGTAGCGCGTCCTCTGCTCCTGCCGGGCTCCGCCCTGGGTCACGTTGACCGGCATCCAGGGCGTCCAGGGCGTGTTCCTCTTCACCTCGGGGCACGCCTCCAGGTTACAGGCTTTGTACTCCTAAAGGATGGAGAACGTTGGAAAACAGAGTCTGGTTAGTTGAACAAGCACACCCCGATTAATCATCAATCATTTACATATTTATCAATACGCATGTCAGTTGTTACTTTGTCCTGCTGAGCCACTTTAGGTCAAGCAGACAGTGTCTGCATCCATCTATTGCCATTATCTTCCTTCCCTCATAATTATTTTCTCTTCAATTAAATTAATTGTGGATAAACACATCATTTAAAATATTCTGACAGACGACAGGGACATGTTTTCGGTCCTAAGAAGATTTTAATTTGCCGTCAAACTACAAAATGTCATTGTTTAAGACAAGTATGCTTTTAGTATGCAAGCTGTGTTACGGAGGAAGAGGATACAAATGATTAATTAATTCACATTTACCTCAGCAGAAACTGAGGGTCATGGATTTGGACTCCATGTAACATTTACTAATCAGAACAGTTTGATTGCACGAGGTTTTTGATAGTTTTGGTTCTTTTCATGCCATATCCACTAGTTCTTTCTCTATTATGAACTCAATGAGCCTCCACCTTGTAAATCTGTGAGTAGATTTGCACGTAAATTACCTTATTAAAAACCTACTCCAGATTCATGAAGCCTGCTAAAACTTGGATTTGTTCAGAAGGGTGTTTGCATGTTTATTGATTGCTGATTGCTCGCAGGTTGACGGTGCACTCGTTCATGAGCAAACACCTGAACTCGGGGCTTGTCAAGGCGTTTCCTCCTCCTGAACCTGACACACGTTAGTAAAGACATGTCAGGAACCAACAAGCCACAGGCTTGGAGAGAGGTGACTGATGGAGACAGTTAACGCCATGTTTTCTGTCCAAGCGTTTAAAAGGAGATACCCCAAAAAAAACAACATTAAAAACCAAAAAAACTATTCATTCACAAAAAAAACCCATCCATCTCCAGACACTCTGGTCCTCTCTAGAGACAGCAGCCTCCACAGGAACCAGTAAACTCCAAAAGTAAGATTATAATATTATAATAGTCTTATATTGCTATGCATTGTGGCAGCCGGGTGCTTTCAACTCATATTTTCAGAAATGATGTGTAGGAATGAAATTTAAAAAGGCATCAAATTCCCTAAACCCTGTACCTTTTGTGTAGCTCTAATGGACCAATCTGCAGACAAAGGCAACTTTCAAAATGATTTATTGTAATATTGCATTTATTTATGCATTTTGTTTGCCATTGCTAGAAAAAAGGTTCAACTTCTTTGTTACAGATTACTTTTGTAATACTGTATTTGACCTGGTCTTTGTACGTTTTGACCGTATAGAAACATCATTCTCGTCAGTTGTGTGAAATAAGACCTGGAAACAGGCATTGTGGCATAGAATTGTCAAATTGGTTTAATTCACCATATGAATTGTTACAGATTACTTTTGTAATACTGTATTTGACCCGGTCTTTGTACGTTTTGACCGTATAGAAACGTAATTCTTGCCATTGTAAGAATGAGATGTACCTGCTGTAATCTACTGCCCTTACTTTTTAACAACTTGTGCTTTTTATTATTTTACCTCTTTTCTTATCATTTTATTTCATTTTATTTGTTATTTATGTTTTAATTGTGTCTTGCCGCTTTTAATGTTGATATAAAGCACTTTGAATTACCTTGTGTTGAATTGTGCTGTACAAATAAACTTGCCTGGCCTTTTAGACATTACGTCTCATGATTAAGTAGCTTGGCAGCACTGGTTGATATTTTATTATATTAAAGGAGCTTGAGGCCGGATTGTGGCAAGATTTATGAAAAAAATCTGTATACGTTTTAAGTTTTCTAGTAATAATGTCAGATGAAGTGTTCCAAACCAAAAGAATGAGCCCTCTAGTGTATCTCTCCTTTGCCTTGAACAGGCTGTGTGCTGCAAAATGTGCTGCAATTCGGTCCCGAATTTCCCGCGCTGGGCTGCAGATGTGACGTCACATGACGCTGCATGTGCGTTCTCCCCGTTCTCCAGTGCCGGCTTCACTGTTGGCTGCAGTACCCCCAACGGCCGTCGTGGTGAAGGGTGGATCTAGAGAGTCTCATTTCTTAAAAGGAGCGTCAAGCTCCTTTAAGTGGGGGGGGGGTCATGAACCGGGAGGCATTCAGGGGCCGTAGGAATCTCTGGCACTGCAAGGCCACACAACCAGCTCACCTTCAGGACACCATGGGTGTCGCTAGTCCATCAGCAGATTCAATCAAATTAATCAACCCACTCACATTCAACACAATCTGAAACTTAAATATGGAAAGTGATCGATTAAGACTAAATAAATTATAGTCCTAATTTATTCTCATGTTTAATAGACATGGAACAAATGTATCTCCATGTTGTAATGGAAATAACAGACCAAATAACATGTAAAAGGCTGTAAAAAGTTGATGATGACGAGCAATATTTATGTGTACTTCCTAAACTAAAGCAAGGTGTGTAGTTATTAGAGGAAGAAGCAGATTTTGTTCATACTTACAAAAGTGTATGCAACTAATAACATTATCATGAATGCCAGAGCACACGTACATTTTGCCCTGCAAACAGTTTCCACACAGATGTGTTCTGCTCATGCGTCATGAATGAGACAGTGCAGTGTTTCCTACCAGAGCACATCCCGGGCAGGTGTTTCCGTTCTCACAGGTGCGGACCCTGGAGTGGACGCCCCCGCCACACTCAGAGCTGCACTTGGTCCAGGAGCCCCAGGGGGTCCAGAAGATGGGCTGAGGGCAGGGCATGCCCTCGTTACAGAACCTGGAAACATTTAGATATGTACATTTATTAATACATGTAGATATATAGATGTATATTATGGATATAGATATGTTATATGTAGGTATGTATATGGATATATTGAGTTGTACAGTATTTGTGTATCTATATATATGGATTTATAGTTACTGTATATGTAGATATGTCGATATAGATTTATAGTAATTTTTATGTATATAATTGGAGGTAAATATATGAACCAGTATATATATCATATCTGCTCTTATATAGTTATTCAAGTATATTGAACCATTGCTGTCTATTGTTCTCTATTATATTGTAGTATTATAGTAAAGTAATGATAATGTAATACTATGCATTATAATTACTTCTATAAAAACATACATACATAGTAGCACAACTAAATGCTGGGCGTTTGTTTTGTTTTCTTTTTTTTGCTTAGATTTTTTTTGTTTTTGACTATATTTATATATAGATATAATTGAGTATTACATCACTGTATTGAACAGTTACTAAAGTAGGTATGGGTGTTTTATAAGTAAGCTTATTGAAACTCGTCTTGTTACATGTAAGAATGTAAGATTCATAAGTAGGACTCGATACTTCAATATTACTCCGTTTCGAGCATGTTGGTGGTGACTTGTATTCTGTTTTTTTTTTATTACTTTTTTGTACTCTTTTTAACATGCGTGTTCGAAATAAAATCTTCAAATCAAATCAAATCAGAACCTGTGGAGACGGCGGTGACAGTCGTTTTGAAAAGGACTGAGTGTGATGAAAGTAGAAGAGTGGGGACCACAGACGGAGACTTGGACTGAATTTATAAATGACAAGTGTGATTGCAAAGCTCAAAGTTTTATTCCGTGATATTACAAAATGATAGTTGGTGATTTGTTGTTCTCATAACAGGCCAGTCTCTTTGCAGGCTCATACTGTAATAACTGCTGCCTCCAGCCCAGAATACACTGAGACTTATAGATGTCTCAGATGAAAGATGAGCAGCATTAATCCTGTCATGCATTAATTATTAACATACACAATAGTGCAGTCTATTTATTACATACAACTATTACATCTGATGTAACATGTAGCAAGCAAAGTCTTATTAATTTTTAATTTTCTTCAATCTTTATTTCTTTTCAGAAAGTTACCACGTCCACATCATGCAATTCCTTCACAATTATGTAATGAGGAGAAGCTAGGATTGTATTTTTACCCATCAAGTATATTTATTCTCATTCTAACTGAAAAAAGTTTGTTTATTACTGATATAAATATTGAAATGCCACCAAAAAAGTGAATACAATTAAATTAAAAAAATGCAAAAAAACAAAAAAAACTAAAGATTAAAATGATGTGACAAGACCATGTTGTTCATGGAAAAGGCAAACTTGCAATTAGGCAAAAACAAACCCATATACTGAAAAACTGCTAGGTGATATCTTTGATCATATCTTTAAAATAAAATGTAAAAAAGGCTCAAACACTGCTGTTGTAATAGTCTTGCAACCAAGGACACCAATGACAAGAGGCAGGGTAAACATTTGTAATGGCTGAGCTAAACTTTGAAACCAGCTTGAAGTTCAGATTGAAACTAAACCTGGTTTAGCTAAACCAGCTCTAGATTCAATTCAGAATACAGTAATCCCTGGTTTTTTCGCGAGGGTTACGTTCCAAAAAGAACCCGTAATAAGTGAAATCTGCGAAGTAGCAACCTTTTTTTTTTTTTACAATTATTATACAAGGCTTCAAATAGCCTCCACAGCATATAGCGTCCACTCTGTAGCGTCTTTTTCTCCTAAAGCCGCGGTGCAGGTGTGTTTTTTTTCTCTTTTTTAACATAGTTATGTTAAAGCCGCGGTGCAGGTGTGTTTTTTTCTCTTTTTTAACATAGTTATGGGTCGTTGTTGTCGCTCTTTTTTCTTCTGGACAAAAAGATTCTTATAAACCAACATGCTACCATGGATTATATCTGAGACTGTAATGAACGATTCATCAAAGGTCCCGTTCATGAGCTGCTGCTGAAGCTCATTGGCCGTTCACAGCGTGTTGCTAAGCAACCAACGTTATTGACACAGGAAGTGCAGAAGCGGGGAGACTGTTTAGCCAATCAGAATGCAGAACAGGATGCACGATGTAAATCCGTGAAGCAGCGAGACGTGAAAGGAGAACCGCGTTATAGCCAGGGGTTACTGTAGTGGATTTACTTTTGGTTTCCGTGCTCCTTCAGTTATACGTGTTTCTCCTCACCTTTCGTCCCTGCTCGGCCCCACACACACCCGGCCTCCGTGCCGGGGTGACGGGTTGTTACAGGAACGCTGGCGCAGCTCGAAGCCTGTTCCACAAGTTGTGCTGCACTGTCCCCATGACGACCAGGGAGTCCAGCCTCCATTCCTACAACACACACAAAAGGGAAAAGTGTTAGAAATCACAATTTCACATTTGCCTAGTAACATAATTAACAAAATGTTGGTATTCTTTCACACGTTGAGTTGAAGATTGATAAATGCTGAAAAAAGCCTTTTTAATTTTAGCCATCTAAATCATCGCTCCCATTCTGGAGGCAGAAATACAAACACACAAAGAAAGATCATTCTGACTGGGAAACATTCATTCAATTTGCTTAAGTGCTTTGTTCCTGGGTAGCTCTCCTCCTGATTTAATTGCCACTTTCTGCAAAAAGCACAATTCAATTTCAACACCAAGGATTAAATCTGGCATAGCTATCCGGTGGGAGGAAAGTGCCTGAACCATTTGTCTTTGCTCTTTAATTTGGCTGAATACCCTTCAGATGGATGCAATGACTTGATGTCACTCATTTTTGTGCCATTTACATTTCACTTCATGATTTTTCTTATGTTTTGTGAGGGAGTAAATTGTTCCCTGGGGTAAATGCATGCAAGTTCCCCTGCAGTGAACAGAAAGTGTTAGAGAAGCAGAGCTTATTGTTTCCTTCCGCCTTTCCTTTGTTTGTTTTACATGACAGAAGCATGTCCACTTCAATCCCATCTAACATCCTTGTTAGTCTTTTACACACGCAGTGAGGAGAGATGTAAATGTAAATGTACTTTATTTATATAGCCCTTTACAGCCACCTCTAGGTGAGATAAAGTGCTTTACAGAATAAAACATACAGAAATACAACATATAATCATAAGACAGAGCAAAAAAATAAATAGAATAAAAGAAAAAGGGTAAAAAGTGACACCAAACTACCGGGTATTAAAAGCCATTCTAAATAAATAGGTTTTAAGGCCCAGGTCAGAGATGGAGCGTAAGTTGCAGGGGGGTTGAAAAGGCTCGGTCACCCCAGCGTTTGAACTTTGACCTGGGAACTTTCAACAACAGTTGGTTTGAGGATCTCAGCCCTGCCATGCTCGCGCACCGTTAAAAGCTCAGATAAATAGGGGGGTCAAGGCCATTGAGGGCTTTAAAAACAAACGTGCAGTCAAAATTCGGGTTATTGCTAATATTCCGGTTACAGAAACATTCGGAATATTCCGTTTACATGGTAATTAATCATTCGGGATATCTGGATCAAACCAGCGACGCGCGGAGAACGTGATGACGCAATTCCCATAATTTCTGCTTCTTCTTCCTGTATCCAAATTCAAAACAAATGCTGCTTCGCGCAACTTTTTGCTCACCTTCTTTTAAATGTCACTATCCCGGTACTTTCTACCGTCTACAAATGCAGAAATGTTCATATCCTTCATTACATTTATGAAGTGATTAGTTTCCTCTTGGTCTTGTGTTTCTCCGTGTTTATAAGAACTTCCTGGACTCAAAAGACCAGGATTCCTTGTGAACAGAGCATGTGCAGAAAACAAATTCCTGTTCCGTTTGATGGGGAAATCCCGTTAGGCGTTTACATGACCCAATATTCGGGTTTTAAAAGGGTTATTGATGCATGGAAACACAGTCACAGTTTCCCCAAACACAACACTCTTTGTCTTGTCCTGGTTTAAGTGCAGGAAGTTCTGGGCCGTCCACTGCTCGATGTCAGCAACACATGCAAGCAGGAACTTTGTGCATCGATGTCTCTGGGCTTCAATGGCAGATAGATTTGCAGATCATTTGGTGTTATATTATATTATAGTCATTCTGTGATTTCTCTTTTTTGTGATTTGACATGGGATCCTAAATGAATAATTGTTTTCAGATGTTTACAAAAAAATTAAAAATAAATCAAGATGATGATTCAAATATGCAGTGATATGGCAGTGATGTGAATGTTTGCGTTGTGAACTACCTGGAGCAGTTTGACACCTCGATGGTGGGGCCTTCACAGTTCTTGCCTCCGCATCGCGGGGCGGGACTGTTGCAGGATCTGGAGCGACACAAGCAGGAGCTCACGCCGTCCACAGAGTCCTCGTTGTTACACGGTTGCCATGGCGTCCACAGGCCGAAGCTGCCGTCCGTCGTCTGGTTTCTCAGCTGGAAAACAACAGTCAGTCATCAGGCGACTAACTCAAAGGGACAATGTCACCGTGACTGCTCAGAGTACGCCGAGAAGTCCTTTTAGATGTCATGACATTTGCTGTCAGACAAAAAAGATTTCAGAGTAAAAAAACGTTACCATAATTCACTTCTGCTAAATTCATTACATTTGTCTAATTTTCTTAATTTTAAGTCAAATTTCTTCTTCTTCTACTTTACATTTTTGCTTTAGATCTGTACCTGCACTGCAAAAACTCAAAATCTTACCAGGAATATTTGTCTTATTTCTAGTTAAAATGTATCATTTATAGTCAAAAAATCTCATTACACTTAAAACAAGAGTCATTACCAGAAAAATAACTTGTTATTTGACAATTTTCCCCTGTTTCAAGTAAATTTTCACTTGAAATAAGTAGAAAAATCTGCCAATGAGACAAGATTTATCTTCTCATTACAAGCAAAAAATCTCGTTCCACTGGCAGATTTTTCTACTTATTTTAAGTGAAAATCTACTTGAAACAGGTGAAAATTGTTGTTTTTTCCAGTGATGAGTCTTTTTTTTTTTACAAAAAATTAGACATTTTAACTAGAAATAAGACAAATATTCTTGTTAAGATTTTGAGTTTTTGCAGTGTGAACCCCTTTCACACTTTGCCTGTTGTTCATTAAACAGACTGCAACTAATATTGAGCCCTGCAACAGTAAATAAACTCAGACCTCGTCACATCAGCATCACTTTCAAACCGCACAAATGTCTCGTAACAGCATTATTTAGTGATCAGCTGTTCTGAGGAGTTTGGCTGTGTATTATCACATAGTTTGTGTGTTTTTTTTTTAACTATTTTAACTTTCTGCATATGAATTTACCCACAATAATGAGTTTTTCTATTGTATTTAGGTCAAATGCATGAGAAGGGTTTTTTTAAGTGCTTGAGTTCCATCTTATGCTTCACACAAACACACACACACACACGCACGCACGTACGCACACACAAACCTACTATTGAGTAAGCTTAAACATGCAGAAAAATATGCATGTTTAAGCTGAAAATTGTATTTTTAGCTGCTTCCATCCACTGCTGCTGTGTTTCATATCTTTGCCAAGTTCATTTGAATTGTTCCAGCAACACAACTTGGGGTTGTCATAAAACCATAACTGTGAGGACTTTGTTGTAAACAGCTTCCATGATGTTCTGCCCAGTCTCACACAGAAAGGAAACACTGCATGGCACTTTCACTTTGACCAATAACTGAATGAATGAATGAATGCCATTGCTTTTGAAGATATTTGAACCAATTAAAGTTATTTGATCCAGGCCCACAAAGGGCAAACTTCATTTATGCACATCACAGACAAATACAAAATACTATCTAAATGTGTGTAATCGGGCAATTTAGTCAAAAGCTGTTTCGTGAAGCAAAAAAAAGAAAAGTGGGCTACTGCTGTCTTATGCAAATATCAATGAGCCAAAAGGTTTGGAGATGATGCCAAGTGTTGCATTTGGAAGCCGTTACTGTAAAAACCACCACGAGGTCGGAGAGAAGGCTAAACGTAAGTGACAAAGAACATCGTTAGGCTGCAAAATGTGCACTTCCATCAGAGACAAGGACCAAATCAACAGTTTGGTACATTGAAGGGGATACAAAGCAAGCATTCAACTCAGCAGGGTGGAGATGGCCGGAAGAAAATGGGGATGGATGATCCTTAACGGAACAAAAACGCGTTTTGGCTAAATGGGGAATTGCCCACACATTCACTTCAAGCCACAGATTATTACCTTTTCAAACAAACTCTTTCATACCCTATCCACAGTTTAGACTTTGAAACTGAGAATTTCAAGAAAGGAAAATCACATTTGAAATCCAGGTGCAAGCATTTCCAGAGTTGCAAAAAATGCAGATTTTCAGATACAGGATATATACAGTAGATATATTTATGTATACACAAAATTCCCTATTGCAAGCTATACATGCCCTTAGTTGATATCCAGTCAGTGAGTTATTGAGAAGAAATCATTTATATTTCAAAATGACGGATTAAGATGAAAATAAATAATGCTATACAGGCAGATAATGGCATCAACATGTGCAGGATTTCTGTTAATCGAATGTTTGACCCAACAAAGATACAAACTGGATCAATATATTGTCTCTGTAAGGTGTAATAAATGTGCAGGCAATCCCTCATTTCACCAAAAGCCAACTGAGGAACACTGCAGCAAACATACCGTTATATAAGAGTACAGGTACACTGGGTTCATCACAGTGAAAACATTTATAAACCTCAGTCATCAAAAAGCCAAATCAGACTTTTCCAAAAAAAGATGATGCAAAAAGTCAGAGCTGAATGAACTAAGATCAACATGCATCAAAATGACAGGAATGGAAACGTGTCAAGCATTTCTGGAGCAGCTTATGAACTGCAAACATGATGAAAGCAGCGTGATAGCATGAGCCTAAAGGAGTAGGGGGATAAGCAGGGATATACCGACGCTGCAGATTCAGCCAAATGCAGAAAAAGTTGGAAAAAAATGATCCCACTGTCCAAACATTCTTGGATCAAACTGTAGCTGACAGTTTTTTTTTTATTAACAAAGATCTACAGCTATGTATATGTATGATCGAGAAAACTCCATTAACAGGCGATAATAATCTACTTTACACAATAACTATTTAGTCTACAACTCTACATAAATGATTCCCATGACGTGAGTCATGTGACTAATGTCAACTTTAGAGCGGAAAAACGAGCTAGTTAGCTGTTTAAGAAAAGAAAATTTGTTGTGAAATTGACTTGGCTATTTCCTATTTAACGCTAGTTAGACCTGATGGATAAATTTGTGACAATAACGAAGCCTAAAGCTAGAGATTGTAACGTTACAGCTCGGCCTAACGTTACTTCTTCCACGTCTGACGAGGCCAAAGTTCCATCAACCATAAACACATGTAGCTAATAACCCAGTCAGGAATTGGTGAATAAGGTGATATAAGCAGAATAAAACACATTCAAAAGTTATTATAAGCCAGGCTTAAAATGTGACCCTTAAAAAAGGGCAAAAATAAGAATTCCAAGCGGGGAACCTGCTCTGTTTTTCTCTCATCCAAGGGGTCCCTGGGCTAAAAAAGCTCAAAGACCCCTGAAGTACAGGGTGCTGATCGATCAATCCTGCCTCTGTGTCATGTGACCAGAGAGCACCTGAGTGTTCCAGCCTCACCAGGTCTGGAGTGACAGCCCAGCTCCTTTCTCCCAGTAAACGCTGCAGGTACGTCCCTCTTACCGGACACACGGTGATGTTCTGCTTCCACTGGCTCATGTTGGAGCTGTCCTCTAGCGTGGTGCATCTGCGCTGCCTGAAGTCCCAGCCGCAGTACGGGTCCCGGGCCTCCAGGCACAGCCTGCACGATGAAACAAAGAGGGAGAGGGAGTAAACCGAAGGTTAAAGACTGACATTAATACATCTTAATACACCAGAGTTGGACACAAAGTCCTAATATCTGTATTCCAACGACACCCCTTGTAACAACAGGGAAAGTTGTATGGAGGCAAGGCAAGTTTATTTGTACAGCACAATTCAACACAAGGTAATTCAAAATGCTTTACATCAATATTAAAAGCAGCAAGACACAATTAAACAGTAAATAATAAATAAAATGATAAGAAAAGAGGTAAAATAATTAAAAGCACAAGTTGTTAAAAAGTAAGGGTAGTAGAGTACAGCAGGTACATCTCATTCTTACAATGGCAAGAATTACGTTTCTATACGGTCAAAACGTACAAAGACCGGGTCAAATACAGTATTACTAAAGTAATCTGTGCCGATTCGTGCGGTGAATCAAACCAATTTTAAAATTCTACGTCACAATGCCTGCATACAGGGCTTATCCATAACTTTGCGCGGTTTTCAAAAAGTATTTAATTTAAGATTACGCTTAAATAAGAAATAAAATGAAATACAATTATAAGAAATTAGGTAAAATAATAAAAAGCACAAGTTGTTAAAAAATAAGGGCAGTAGAGTACAGCAGGTAAGTATTTAATTTAGTATGGAGCTTTATGATTTAATTTGACTCTGTGTAGAATTTCCTCTATATTCGTCTCCTTTATTCAAAACATATCACACACAAACTGAATAAAACTTCCAGGAATTGGGTAAAAAAAAAATAAAAAGTAATTTCAGAACAGAATGAAATGAGATCATATGAAATTGAACTCCAAACATACCGTAGTAGATGGATAAAACCCACCATCCTGGTTACTGAGCCAACACGGTCTCAGAGCTGTTACAGATGCATTTCACCTGACTGAAAAATGACTAAAAGCTGTTTAAGATACGTAATTCTCCGCGCTCTCGCATCCACAACACCATACAGCTTACGTTACCCAAACAGTGATTAAATATTTGTAAGCTCCTCCAGTAAAACAGAGGCTTAATGAAGGCTAATTAAATCTAAAGCTGTTAATGAAGAGGCTAAGCTGCTGGAGCTGATCTGGATGCCTTAAGAACACAGAATAAAAGGCAGCAACTGAAAAACTCGTTCTTTCAAAGGCTTCCCTCCAATTTCTGCATCCCTTTCTTCAATTACCCTTCCATACCCTCTAGACTTGTTAATTATAAGACTGTAGCTTCTCTTCCTCCTCTCTGCGTTTCTGCTGAAAGGAGCGAGTCTTGTTTTCGCTTTTCCTGGCAGAGGCTTTTGTGGTTTATTTGCAGAACACTGTTGTGTTTTTTCGCCCGGAGGTTCAGGAATCTCCATGTGTTGATACAGCTCCCAGTGCCAGGGCCGGAGCAGCGCGCTGAACCTCGTGTTACATCTATACAACACGCCGCTGCCTCGTCAGCACGTCAGAGGTGACCCCCCCACACATACAAAAAATAAAAAATGAAATAAGCATGCACTCAACTGGAGTGACCTGCCGTCTCTGGAGATCTGTGTCTCGGCCAGTCGGCGCATCACAACTCCCCTCGTGACGCTTTCACCCTCACCTTTTGTGTATATACAGTACTGGAGTTGAGGGGGGATGAGGGGCGATGGCATCCCCCCTGAAATAAAAACGGTCAAAATCATCCCCCCCTGAAATAAAAATGCTCCAAATCATCCCCCCTGTAAAACTGTCATCCCTCCTTTCCATCCCTTATGTCATTTCATCAATGAATGTGGTTTTACTGCTATTTCAACATTTAGAGCCATCACCAGAAAAATAACACCAGAAAAATAACTTATTTGACAATTTTCACCTGTTTCAAGTACATTTTCACTTGAAATAAGTAGGAAAATCTGCCAGTGGGACAAGATCTATCTTCTTATTACAAGCAAAAAATCCTATTCCACTGGCAGATTTTTCTACTTATTTCAAGTGAAAATCTACTTGAAACAGGTGAAAATTGTTGTTTTTTCCAGTGATGAGTCTTGTTTTAAGTGTAATATGATTTTTCTACGAAAATGAGACATTTTAACTAGAAATAGGACAAATATTCTTATTTTGAGATTTAACAGCGATCCATTTTACTTATCCTGTGAAGGACAGAGTCATATTGATAAGTTCAGAAAAGTGTTTTTTATTGTTGTTTTGATGTATTTGATGTAAGCCCAGTGGATATTTAAAGCTTACAGAAGGCTGCATTTAACTGCTGCTATGTCATTCCTGCAGTATTTCTGCAGGTGTTTTGGCACAAATTATCTGTCCCCATATGATAAAATCCACCATCCGCCCTGACTTTTTTTTACAACTCGAGTACTGGTCAGAGGTGACACCCCCCCCACATACTGTACAAAAAATAAAAAATGAAATAAGCGTGCACTCAACTGGAGTGCCCTGCCGTCTCGGCCAGTCGCTGCATCACAACTCCCTTCGCGACGCATTCACCCTCACCTTTTGTGTATATATGTTTCTTTTTCTGTTCTACTGTAGTGCACCCACAACACCCCTCAAACACATGACACAATCATAATAAGGCCGGCCACAGATTCACAGTTGGGTGAGCATAATGGCTCTGTTGAGAGGGCGGCGGAAGGAGCTCGCTGGCATTTTGGCTCAAGGTTGGACACATTGTATCTGCGATGACTTAGATGTGTGGCTTCACATCGCCATCGTGGCTGAAAAACTCTCATTTGTCTTCATGATTACTAATACGCTCGGCTCCAACACACCATTACCGAGATCATCTAAGCGGAACAATTAAGTAATTCGAGGATGAAATAAATATGAAAGTGAGAGGTAGAAGAGATCTGTAGAGAGCTGGATGAGCTTTGTGTGCCAGAAACAGGCTTGGTGGGGAGAGGGGTGACCTTAGGCAAGGACCAAAGCAGATTTGGATTCATGCTTAAGAGATTTCTGCTGGGAAGGAGGAGACAAGTTCTGAAAGATTTTTTGTTTCAATTTTAAATGTTAATATAATGGTGTCAGAAAGAGAAGCTCAGAGAGCGGCGGGGAATATCTGGTAAGTTTTTTTATTTATCAGCGTCATGAATTTTGTAACCCTTTTCACATATAAACAGTACTTGAGTTGTAAAAAAAAAATCAGGGGGGATGGTGGATTTTATCATATGGGGACAGATAATTTGTGCTGCAAATGACAAATAATATAATATATTACAAATAATAGCACTGACCAAAACACCTGCAGAAATACTGCAGGAATGACATAGCAGCAGTTAAATGCAGCCTTCTGTAAGCTTTAAATATCCACTGGGCTTACATCAAATACATCAAAACACAACAATAAAAAACTGTTTTCTGAACTTAAGTAAAATGGATCACTGCAAAAACTCAAAATCTTAACAAGAATATTTGTCTTATTGCTAGTTAAAATGTCTCATTACACTTAAAACAAGACTCATCACTGGAAAAAACAAAAATTTTCACCTGTTTCAAGTAGATTTTCACATGAAATAAGTAGAAAAATCTGCCAGTGGATCAAGATTTTTTTGCTTGTAATAAGAAGATAAATCTTTTCCTACTTATTTCAAGTGAAAATTGACTTGAAACAGGTGAAAATTGTCAAATAAGTTATTTTTCTGGTGTTATTTTTCTGGTGATGACTCTAAATGTTGAAATAGCAGTAAAACGAAAGTTACGCCTGTAACTACGGTTCTATGAGTCCCGGATGACCGCCAGGCGGTGCTGTAAGCACTGGATATCTTCCCTCGCGCATGCGCAATGTCGAGTACAATACCAACAATGTCACGTCACCCGTGACCCCTGCATGACCCCCGGAAGGGTATATCTTCCGGCGTCAGCATGGGATCTTCTCCTAGAATCTTCTCGCGAGAGCACGAGGATTCGGAGTGACCGGCAGGCCTGGCGGTCATCCGGGACTCATAGAACCGTAGTTACAGGCGTAACTTTCGTTCTATTTCGTCCCTACTGACCGCCAGGCGGTGCTGTAAGCACTGGATGACGAATACCAACAATGTCACGTAGGATCCCGGTCACATACCTCACTGACCAGGGGCAGAAGGACCCGGGAGTAGAACCACGCCCAATGGTTGGGGAGTGGCGACATTGATCCGGTAAAACCTGGAGAACGTGTCTGGCGACGTCCATGAAGTCGTGGTGCAGATGTCCTCCAGAGGCACCCCCTGCAAGGCAGCCAAGAAGCCGCAACGCTTCTGGTCGAGTGGCACCTTACCCCCACTGGTAAGGGGCGGCCACTGGCCCTGTGGGCGCGCTCGACGGTGTCCACCACCCAGTGGGACGGAGCTGTCCAGAAACAGCACGCCCCCTGTTGGGGCCACCATGGCAGAGAACAAGCTGCTCCGACCGTCGCACAGGCGCGGTAGCATAAGCAGCAAGGGCCCGTACGGGGCACAAAGGGCTTGGCCCACTCTCTGCAGGACCTAGGGCAGGAACGCCACGTTCGGCCACAACGTAGCCCCTGAGCTGACTGACAGGGCATGTAACTCATCGACTCGCCGATGTCATGGCGAGGAGAAAAGCTATCTCCATAGAGAGCCACTTCAGGCCCACCCGGGCCAAGGGCCCAACAGGGTGGAGAAGAGAGGGCACCTAGCACCATGGGCAGGTCCCACACTGCTCGGGGGTTTATATGTACGTTTATGTTCAGGTTCTCTGGAAAGCGTCTAGAGACAACACCTGTTGTATTAGACGCTATATAAAAATCGAATGGAATCGAAAACTGGGGCCTTTGGGCTCCTCGGGGGGGGCAGCCTCAGAGCCCCCCTGAGAAAGAGAAACCAGCCGGCGGCACCCCACGGTGGCATTCTCAACCAGGGCATGTTGCGATGAAATGACCGCCACATACACCCTTAAAGTGGACTGAGCACGGCCACCATCCAGGAGGGACCGAAGGGACCCCAGGATCGTGGCCACGGGGCAAAGAACAGGGTCCTCTGCCCCGTCTGCACACCAGGCAGAGAATCTCCCCCACTCGCACTCATACCAGAGGCGGGTGGGAGGCACATGGGCATTCGAGATGCCAGCCCTGACGGGTTCAGGACAGCTTGACAACAATGGGTCGGGCGCCGCAGCGGCCAGACTCAGAGCCAAAAGCGACGGGGTCGGGGTGCAAAACCTGAATCCCCGGCTGGAAAAGACGGTCCCTCTGGGGGGCGTCATGTTGTGTCGCAGCAGAGCCCCCGCAGCAGTGGAAACTATGTTTCCCCGGTCGGAAGGGGGCCACCAAGAGGAGCCCGTGAGCCCTCTGGAGGACCCTCTGCAAAGGCGGCTTGCGCCGGGAGAGGAAGTCCGTCACCCGGTTCCTGTCTCCAGGCAGGAACATCGCCCGAAGGCCGGGCAGGCGAGGAGCTGTCCACGCTAGGAGGCCCCGGGACACCTGCAGCAGCTGTGCAGAGTCGGGGCCCCCTCTCTCTTGCTGATGAGAAAGTAGCTCAAGTAGAACCCCCAGGCCGCGGCGGGGGGTCCACCGGCATGATGGCGCTCTTGGCCAGTAGGGCGGGCAACACCTGAGCCCGAGCCGGAATGTTTGCCGGGTCTCTGACGATGGTCATCTCAACCCGGCCGGAGATAGGAGGCCGGTGTCGGAACTGCAATACGTACCCCTGGGCTAGGGTGGAAACCACCCGGGCCCCAATGAGCAGGCAGCCCAGTAACCGAGCTGCTGCCGGAAAAGTAGCTGACGACCGGCTCCGTGGCCTTAGCGCCGTCTCCCCCGGGCTCCGGACGTCCCGGGGGGGCGACGGTCGGGATCAACGCCCCGACGCTGGTGGGACGGTCCGCGCACAGGGGGGCGAAAGTCACCAGCAGGCTGATTCACAGACCGCTGAAAGCCGCGCCGGCCGCCGTGGGCAGGCGGCCGGGGGCGAGGCCCGGGGGCCGCTGAAGGGCCTCCCGGTGTACAGGAGGCGGCCGCACCCCTGTGAAGGTACACCAGCCGCTGCCTGGTCTCATCAGCCAGGGCGGTGCGGTTCAGAGCTTCCAGGGCAGTTGCCCCAAACAGCTCCCCCGGTTCTGCCGGTGCCTGACGAAGAACCCTACGAGCAGTCTCCGTCAGGGGTGACTGCGCCAGTCAGACATGACGGCGCGTGTGCACCAGGGTGGACATCAGCCGCCCCAGTTCCCTCGTTTGGGAGGCAAAAAGCCTGTAGGGATATGTCACACATGTCCTGTGTGGAATCATCCACCTGTGCATCCTGCAGGGAGGTGGAGAGAGCCAGTAGCAGATGAAAAAAGGGTGTTCCCCAGCCGGCCGATGCGTGCCGCTGTTTCATAAGCCTTACAAATATGCCCATCAGTAACCCTACTCTGGGTAGAGGGGCACTTGGGATCTGGCTTCAGAGCCTCATCAGGAGCCACTATCAGTGCTGCAATGGAGGGCTCGATGGGGGGGGGGGCATGTGGTGGAGACCAGCCACAGCAGCGTCCTCCATCGCCGTCAGAGCACGGTCATCAGCCGGCTGTGACATCTCTCCAGCATGAGTGCAGCTCCCTCAAAAAAATCCGACGAAGACGGAATGTGAATTCCACCGGAGAAGGATTGCGCCTGTGGAAGGCGCTAGAGGCCACCTCCGCACGCGGTGCATTCGGCTGCAAGTGTGCCAGGGCAGTGCGGATAATGCTCTGCACGGAGGAACAAACCGTCCCCTCCCGAGAGCTCTGGGCAGATGAGTGCGAGGAGAACCTCGAGCGCTGTGAGGCCGGGTCCCCTGATGACACGTTGAAGTGGCTCGCCGAGGCTGCAATGGATATGGCGTCCTCCGGCAGCGGCGGTGGCGACCCCAGAGCAAACTCTGGCATGGCAGGTTCCACCTGGCCAGTACCAGGTTGCAGATTGAGGAGGGGCGCCTTCATCTGCTCCATGTCGGCAGCCAAGCGATCTACCTTCGAGGAGAGCTGGCTCGTCATCCGCCGTCGTTTGGGGGCCCCCACCACTCTCTTTGCCGATCGCTTCAGAGAAGACCCCGGCTGAGATGAGGGGAGGCTGGCCAACGGCCCCGCTGCTCAGGGCCGAGGCACGACACGCAGAGGTCCTGGTCATCCGCAGGGTCCAGGGCGGCCATGCAATCTGGGCATGAACGCTCCATCACAGCGACCGGTGGGAGAGGGAGCGGACACGCTGCCGTCACCACGGATGTGCTGGCAGGAGAGAGGAGCGGACACGCTGCCGTTCACACGAATGTGTCGGTGGGAGCGGTCACGCTGCCGTCACCACGGATGTGCCGGTGGGAGAGGGGAGCGGACGCGCTGCAGTCACCACGTAGGTGTCGGTGGGAGAGGGGAGCGGAAACGCTGCCGTCACTACAGCGAGCACGCTGCCGTCACTACAGCGAGCACGCTGCCGTCACCACCAATATGAAGGCGGGAGAGGGGAGGGCCACGCTACCGTCAGCACGGATGTGTCAGTGGGAGAGGGGAGCGGAAACGCTGCCGTCACCACAGCGAGCACGCTGCCGTCACCACCAATATGCAGGTGGGAGAGGGGAGCAGCCACGCTCCCGTCAATACGGGTGTGTCAGTGGGAGAGGGGAGCGGAAACGCTGCCGTCACCACAGCGAGCACGCTGCCGTCACCACCGATATGCAGGTGGGAGAGGGGAGCAGCCACGCTACCGTCAATACGGGTGTGTCAGTGGGAGAGGGGAGCGGAAACGCTGCCGTCACCACAGCGAGCACGCTGCCGTCACCACCGATATGCAGGTGGGAGAGGGGAGCAGCCACGCTACCGTCAATACGGGTGTGTCAGTGGGAGAGGGGAGCGGAAACGCTGCCGTCACCACAGCGAGCACGCTGCCGTCACCACCGATATGCAGGTGGGAGAGGGGAGCAGCCACGCTACCGTCAACACGGCTATGAGAAAAGGCAAAAATAGGCGTCTTTACTCAAAAAGAAGAGAACAATCCTCTCTCGTTTCTTTCCTTTTTTTTTTTTTTTTTTCAAAAGAAAAAAATAATCAGCAAGGAAAAAACAATGTCACATTAATAAAGTGGGAGAGGGAGCGAAACGCTGCCGTCACCACAAATGAGCCGGTGGTAGAGGGGCGTGGCCTTCACCACGGCTGTAAGAAAGACCAAAAAAGGTGTTTGTATTGTTTTTTCAAAAGAAAAAAACAATCCTTTTCCGTCTTCTTTTTTTTCCTTTTTTTTTTTTTTTTTTTTCAAAAGAAAAAAATAATCTGCAAGGAAAAAATAATGTCGTCACATTAATAAGTGGGGAGAGGAAGCGAAACGCTGTCTCCCTGCGCAGATTGTGATCAGGTGTCAGGCGCAGCTTGACAGCTTACCTTCTGTCAGCTGGGCGGGGAGACGCCGCCGCAACCCGACACCATCAATACCGCGTCGGCCACAGCTCCTCGGAGGACGAAAAAAATCGTTACTCCTACCTTACGGCACGAAGCTGCACAGAGGCCGGCGGGTTTCTTAGGGAGGAAAGGAAGGAGCTTCACAAAGCTCCTATTTCCGTCCTGTACTTCAGACGCGCGATGCGAGAAGAATAAGGAGAAGATCCCATGCTGACGCCGGAAGATATACCCTTCCGGGGGTCATGCAGGGGTCACGGGTGACGTGACATTGTTGGTATTGTACTCGACATTGCGCATGCGCGAGGGAAGATATCCAGTGCTTACAGCACCGCCTGGCGGTCAGTAGGGACGAAATAGAACCACATTCATTGATGAAATGACATAAGGGATGGAAAGGGAGGGGATGTCAGTTTTACAGGGGGGATGATTTTGACCGTTTTTATTTCAGGGGGGTTGCCATCCCCCCTCATCCCCCCTCAACTCCAGTATTGCATATAAACCTCTAAAAACAAAGACATTTTCTGTTATACTGAATTTTATGACACATAGGTTTGAGTATGGAGAGCAACTTATGTTGATTCTGAAAGACTCAGTTCAGAATCGGTGAGGAAGAATAATTGGTTTGAGTCCGGGAGAAAGACCTACAGCACAAGCCGCGGCGGCACACTGAATTATGGTAAACTTACTTCCAGCAACGCTAAACTTCTCAACATTTGTCGTTTCCCTGAACACTGAAATGACATTTCGGCCCTTGGGCTTGCTGTAACTTTGTTTTTAAAAAACAGCACTTCTGTAAAATTAATCTAGAAGCACTGTTAAAGATGAGTCAGCCATGTGGTAGTAACAGAAAAGTTAATTTCTGTGCCAGGTAGAGCAGTGTCATCCAGGGCCGGAGTCTGCTTCTTGTTAGCACTGCTTCTTGTCTTTGCACCACGTGTGAATTGATCTGGCAAGACTGTCGGGCGGTGGAGGTAATTCTTCAAGCAGCATGCATGCATGCATGCGAGGTGACACGCTCAAAATAGAGAAGCTACGATACAGCTTGTTAAAATTTAAACAGACTGAGCAGTTTAATTCAGCAGCCTGTAACCCAATATGTTTGGATGATGGACATCAGGAGATAAATCTGCTGCACTCCACTTTCTATGAGGAGAAATAATTGGCATTTTAAATAATTGTTTAACGCCGTAAAACACAGTGTCTCCTATTATTACACGGCCTTTAACAACCGGACATAAAAACAATACTTCGGCGGACCTTTAATGGCAAGCTGTCGGTAATAAATTTGCAAGTCCAACTGGCAGAACTGATAAGTTATGGATCAGATTCAGTCCATCAGCTGTAGAGCTGATACTGGTGGATTGTGTCTGGCGGGTCAGACACAGGCTCGCCACCCGTCCCTGGAAATACCGAATTGTTACGTCATTGGGAATTAAAAGTTGCGTTCCGTATTGAACTAATACGCTCTTATTTATTGATGTCATAATATACAGGTGAAGGTCGTAATTTTGAATATATTGCAAAACTTCATTTGCAGTAAATTCAACTAAAGGTGAAACAAATATATTACTTCCCACTACATTCAAAGTGAGATATTTCAAGCCTTTATTTGTTATAATTTTGGTGATTATGGCTCACAGTTTATGAAAACCCCAAATAAAAAATCTCAAAAGATTTGAATATTTTATGAAATCAACAACAATTCAATCATCATTATAACAAATAAAGGTTTAACATATCTTGCTTTGCATGTAATGAGACGATGTAATATATTAGTTTCACCTTTTAAGTTGAATTATTGAAATAAATTAACTTCTATACCATATTCTTCACCTGTATCTATATTCTACATCTGGGATGATGTGGACATACGTAGCATATGAACATAGGATATTTCAGTTGCTAGTATGGCTGTCTGTACAGTCATGCAAGTTCAATGCTATTAAAGCTCTTTAAATTAAAGCATTTAGTTTTTTCATATAAAATAAATACATTTCTATTCAGTTTAGAAGTTTTGGGGCTGTCCCTTTTTTTTGGCGCCTGCGCTGCTGAAATCTGGGTGTCCCTTATTTCTATTTCTGAAAGTTGGCAATGTCAGGGTTTGACACTTCCCCCTCAGTGTTTGTAACTTTCAGTTCTGTCTTGCCCCGCCTGTGTCCCATCTGCCCTGATTGTGTCTGCACCTGTGTCTCGTCATGTCTCGTTATCCCTTCAGTATATCTTGTCTTGTCATTCCTTGGTTCCCTGTCGGTCCGTACTGTTCCCTGCTCCATGTGCTCCCAGGTTTGTTCTTTGTTTCTTGTGGTTTTTGATCCTGCTCTGCAGCGCCTTTGTTTTTGCCTTTTTATGGAATAAATCCCTTTTGTTTTTGAGAACTCCTGCCTCCAGCCTCCCTCTGTCTCCTGCACTTGGGTCCTTAAAGAACCAAATCATGACAGGCAACCCTAGTCGTCATAATAATACAAATATTGTGCTTGATCTACTTAAAAAAAAAAAAAAGTCAACTTTTTGCATGAGATTATTATGTAGATTAAGAAAGACTAGTCTTTGTATAAACTACTTAATTTTTTGTATGTAAATAATACATTTTGCAAGTACAGTCAACTCAATTGTGTTAAGTTGACTTTATTTACTAAAATTAAGTTGACTTTACTTGCAAATGAATTTTGTACATATTAAAAATTTAGTTTTTTATTTATTCATTTATTTTTATTATTATTATTATATAAGCATATTATTATTATTATTTTATATAAAAAAAATATTTTATATAAAAAATTTTATATAAAAAAAAAGTTTATACAAAGACTAGTCTTTCTTGATCTACATAAAAATCTCATGTGAAAAAGTTGACTTAATTCTTTTAAAGTAGATCAAACAAGATATTTTTTTGTGGTGTTCTACTTAAACAAATAAAGCATGTTTCATCTAAACGTTGCTCAATCTGCCCAATAGATTAACATTTTTAAAGGAAAGGTAAACACAACGAGATCATTGCTTGTTGTTTGTGTGTAAATGAAAAGATTGCCTGGGATTACACTGCTGGTTAAGGAAAAAATGCACAATGTCTTGTTTTTTGAACAAATGCAGATTAAGTTCAAAACTAGATGTATTCATGTAAAGCAACAAACTTCATTTTGAATTGTTAATATCACAGATTTGAATATGTTATATTTATTTTTTTTAGTGCATACACTCAGGCACGCAGCCCCGTGGCATCTCTCCACATCAGCCATGTCATGTTTTTGTTCCATTGCACTCAAGAGATCACTGCAGTGTCTCGTCTCTTGTCTCTGCAGGGCGTGAGTCCGTCCCCCGGGGTTCGTCCCCGCTGGGCTGACCACTTATCATGCTCATGATTAATCTCTAACACCAAATGCCTATTAACACTCACTGCTAATATATCCACCCAAGCCTAGTCGGAGCCAGGCGGGAGACTTATGGTGCCAGATCCAAAAAAGAAAATAATCAGATAAAAATAAAAAAAACCTGGGATGGCTGTCAGCCAAAACGCTTGGCCAAACACAGTTTTTAACCTCTGGTGAATTAAAGGGGTCTGAGTCATCACAAAAAACTAATACAGAGGGCTCAGACAAGGTGATACGGCTGAAGGAAATGAGAGTAAGGAAAAACATGTACACTAAGTTCTACTGAGTGTCAGTGTGGGGGGTTAACAAGTCTATCACGGGCTGATTCATTCACTACAGGTTAGATTACAACAATTTACTGGTCATAACAAACAAAAACAAAACAACACATTGGCTTTAAGAGGTTCAGGGTTTAATAAGGAAAAGGTGGAAGGAATTTAAACTTTTGCCTGTTTGAGAGCTGAAGAGTAAAAGACTTAAGAGCTTGTAGTTTCCTGTGAGATGGATGATGCTGGGTGTTCAGCTTTAAGTAAGATTTCAAAGAGTGAGCAGAAACACTTTCTTCAATTAAAATTCATGGGAAGTTATTTTCAGAACTTGTGAAGTCTCACCTTTCTGAAAACTTCAGAAAACTTGCATAACCTTTAAAAAGGAACCTTTAAAGAACTAGCTACTACAGAACCACGTCACGACTTCATTACGTCTAATCTAATGTTGAACCTCCTTTTAATGCTTTAATAAAATAACTTTATACGTTAGTTTGCTAATGTTCTTTTGCACTAAAATTATTTATTTGTTTGAAACTTCTTAGAATAAAATGACCAAAGCTTAAAATAAAGTTCAACATTAGTATGGTAATGTGTTATGAAATGTTTTACTCTTTACAATTCATTTCATTAAATTGGTGTGAAAAAAGTACCGGTCAGGAACCAGTATGGAAGTGAAGGAATCGGTACCGATGATTTTTAAAAAAGTCACCCAGCCCTAGTCAATGCAGCTACAGTACACTGCAAAAAATCAAAATCTTACCAGGAATATTTGTCTTATTTCTAGTCAAAATGTCTCATTTTTAATCAAAAAAATCTCATTACACTTAAAACAAAAGTCATTACCAGAAAAATAACTTGTTATTTGACAATTTTCACCTGTTTCAAGTACATTTTCGGTTGAAATAAGTAGAAAAATCTGCCAGTGGAACAAAATGTATCTTCTCATTACAAGCAACTGGCAGATTTTTCTACTTATTTTAAGTGAAAATCTACTTGAAACAGGTGAAAATTGTTGTTTTTTCCAAGTGACGAGTCTTGTTTTAAGTGTAATGAGATTTATTTTGACTAAAAATGAGACATTTTAACTAGAAATAAGACAAATATTCTTGTTAAGATTTTGAGTTTTTGCACAGTATGTGGCAAAGCAGCTAATGTTCACAGTGCTGACCTCCTTTTAATGAATTTTGAATTCCAGCAGAAGACCAGACTGTAGTGGATGTTTGTGAACGCTCATTGCTGTGCCGGCCAGCATTTCAAAATATTGATTGGTTTTTATGATCCCTGCTAAAAACAGGATTTACACCAACGATCCATAAACCCCAGCATGTGATATCAAGATTCTTTAATAATGAAAATGCAAACACTGCTATTAAATTCAGTTTAAAACAGTTACTGTCAATGCTGGGGCTGTACTGAACTTCAGTTTTCTGAATTAACGAGATTCCTCACAACTTGCAAGAAGCTGTCATTCACTTGAGAGCTAGATTTCATGGAAGCAAACATGTTCCTGTCCAGTTTAATCCAGTTTTATTTTGCTTTTGGTTTGAAACATTGGGAGATACTCTTATGTGTAAGTTATATAGATGGTATTGTTATTAGTTTGTCGACTTTGCGCAGGCACCTCAAGACTTTGTGGTTGTTCAGACGGAAAGCCCATTCTGATCTGCTGGACATTGCAACTTTTCTCCAGGATCACTTTTCTTGGAATTCTGAGATAATTATCTCGTTAATTCAGAAAAACAGACATCAAATGAATGCAATACGCTTCCGTAATTACTCATTAATTTATGTTCACTTTTATTTAGGCCACGTTTCCACATAGCCGGGTATTTACAAAAACGGATATTTCCCCATCTACGTTTTGAAAAATACCATAATTTACACAAACCTGCATAAATATCTGTTAAGGTGCTATGAGCAGCCAAACCTACAGGGGGCAGTGTAACGAGAAGATAAAGTCATGCTAGCCAATCAGAATCCTGGAAAAAAACATCAACAAATGACACGAGTAACTTCCAGTTACTTCCAAGATGAACGAGAGTCTTTCGTTTGGAGTGACAGAGAAGTGGAGTTACTTTTAAGTGTGACTTTAGAATATAAAACAGGTAAAATACAAGAAAATATTGACGGTGGCCGAACAAATTGTAAACACAGGTCGCACACATGACAATGGTGACGATTCTGTCTCATAATGTGATGTTCTGAAGCCTAAATGTCCGTTTCCCTCCGTTTACAAGCAAACATGAAGACGGAGTTTTTGCAAATCTCCACTTTGGCCGGAGTTTTCATAAATGATGGTTTTTGGTGACTTTGAGCTTCGTTTTCATGTAAACGAACGGCCAAAACGCATGAAAACACAAGCACTTTTGCTACGTGGAAACGGGGCCTTAGTTTCTAGGTTTATTCTAAGGTTGTTTTTACTTTTTTGTATGTTATCTCCAGAGCTTTTCCTCATGGGGATCTTCCACACCGGGGAACACTACGCCTACTCGGCCTGTGGGGTCGTTGCCGTGGCGATGGCCCTGGTCGGGGTCACTGGGGAGTCTGGGCTGTGGTGTGGACGCCGGCCGGCCCTGATCTGGGCCGTTACCACGGCGACGCCCGCGTTGGTCACTGGTGGCAAGTAAAGACATCGTTCCTCACCTCAGCATCAAGCCAGGGATTTATGATGTTTATTTATGATGCTTATGATTATATTTTGATGTGTATGTGGGAGAGGTGGTTGTCAATGTGAGATGTGTGTGAATTACCTGATGTGTGTTTTTAACCACCAGTGTGTGAGTTTTTATATGTCGATCTTGATTTTATTATGTAAAGCACTTTGTGCTACTGTTGTATGACAAGTGCTATATAAATAAAGTTTGATTTGATTTAGATGGGTTTTTTTGTTACTTCAGCATATTCCGAAGAAAGATGAAGTGTATTATTTCTGGTTCATGCAGCGTTTCTCCGGATGCCCTCTGCTGTAATCTCCAATGAAGTAATTTGAGAAAGTGGTGAGTGTTTTTAAGTGAACCTTATGGTCCCTGCAGCGCTGACTCAAGCAGAAGCCGCTCACATCAGGCCACAGTGCTGTTGTTTATCCACACAAAACCGCTGGAAAACTTACTTGCGTCCTTCATAAAGCTTTTACAACGCCACCAGCAAAACCTCCTCTCGGTGATGAAGGGTGAAGTCACCAAAAGGAAGAAAGCATCATGGACTTTGCTTTGGGTAAAGTTTGATGTCAAATAAACTACTTTCTCTGTTAAGTCATGCTCCACCATTAAAACCCTTTTTATTTTGAATAAATAATTCTGATAAACTTTTAACCAGCAAATACAAGCAACATGTATGTAAAGTCAGGTGACATCTGTAATCGGTTTTATACGGAAGAGTATTAGGGCCAGGCAGGAGAAAAATAAAAGTAATATTTTAGAGGAGGAAGATTTTTTTTTCATTATGCACTTTGAGAAAAAAGTCGAAAATGTCGAGATTAAAAGTCGAAATGTCACTGTTTAATTGTTTTTTACATTTTGTACACTGGTGTATGCTATGATTAACATGCCCATGCCTACTCAAAATATTTGTAATTGACATGCAGCATTTCACCTTTTTTACTTTTATTTTAATAAAAAGATCTTGAATTAAAAAAAAAGTCGAAATGTCGAGAAAAAAGTCCAAATGTCGAGGTTAATGTTGAAATGTCGAGAAAAAAGTCGAAATGTCGAGAAAAAAGTAAAAAATGTCGAGAAAAAAGTCAAAAATGTAGAGAAAAAAAGTCGAAATGTCGAGAAAAAAGTCGAAATGTCGAGATTAATGTTGAAATGTCGAGAAAAAAGTCGAAAATGTTGAGAAAAAAAGTCGAAATGTCAAGAAAAAAGTCGAAATGTCAAGAAAAAAGTCGAAATGTCGAGAATAATGTTGAAATGTCGAGATTAATGTTGAAATGTCGAGAAAAAAGTCGAAAATGTCGAGAAAAAAAGTCGAAATGTCAAGAAAAAAGTCGAAATGTCGAGAATAATGTTGAAATGTCGAGAAAGAAGTTGAAATGTCGAGAAAAAAGTCGAAATGTCGAGATTAATGTTGAAATGTCGAGAAAAAAGTCGAAATGTTGAGAAAAAAGTTGAAATGTCGAGATTAATGTTGAAATGTCGAGAAAAAAGTCGAAATTTCGAGATAAATGTTGAAGTACAATTTCGAGAAAAAAGTCAAAATGTTGAGAAAAAAGTTTAACTGTCGAGAAAAAATGCTTTAGTGTTGAGTACTTGAATTATGTTAGGTTAGTAACAACAAGAATTGGCTTTACGATATTGATTTGAAACACATATCACACATATGCAGTTGCATAACTAATGCAGAAACTTTATTCTTGAAATTGTATTTCAACATTATTCTCGACATTTCGACTTTTTTCTCGAAGTGCATAATAAAAACAAACTTCCCCTCTCAAAAAATATTTTTTCTCCTGCATGGCCCTAATACTCTTCCGTAGTTTTATGAGTAGAGACAAATTCAAATCTTCTGTTTTCACTCTCTGTGGATGAAATACAGATGTTGAGCATCTTTTTGACATTTCAAATCCATCTGACAAAGAAATAACAAGAGTGCCCGACTAACTCCACACATCTGATGTCTTTATAAGCATCCAGTCAGCACAATGATCAGCATGACATATTGATATCTCTCAACAACTCTGCCGCCCAGGGAACTACTAGAATGTCTACAATTATTTTGTCATGGTGGGAGGACAAGATTAGAAAGTGTGCTGACATGGGAGGATATAAAAGTAGAAGTTAAGACACAGCACTGGTCCAAATCAAGGCTGAAAGAGGAAGGGCTGCGAGGAAGCAATACAGACAGAAACAGAGTGAAAATGAGGCAGAGACCGAAATGATTACACTGAGACTGCCAGAACAAAGCCTGTGATAAAAGTAACAGCATTCCGGAGAGGTAATAAATACATCCACAGTGCTCACAGCATCTCTCTGTTCCTAGCCCGGTCCTTGGCGCTGAAGCATTCCTGTGATTGGTCATACAGGCTTAGCAGCAGCGAGCTCTGTGGCCTGTTGGCAGGCCGGCTGTCACAGCAGACAGTAAATTAGGATTGCTCGGGACCCGCCCGCAACTCCATTCACACAGAATAGAAAGAGAAGCCTGCTGTTGTACGAGTGTCCTACATGGAGAAATGCCTAAGAACAGCAAAAAATGGCTTTGCACTGTATAACACAGGGATCAGCAACCCGCGGCTCTAGAGCCGCATGTGGCTCTTTAGCGCCGCCCTAGTGGCTCCTGGAGCTTTTTCAAAAATGTATGACCTTTTTTTTTCCTTTCTTCTTTTTTTTCTCTCTTTTTTTCTTCTTTTTTCCTTTTTTCTTCTTTTTTTCTTGACATTTCGACTTTTTTTTCTCGACATTTTGACTTGTTTCTCGACATTTCGACTTCTTTCTCAAGATTGTAGCTCAACATTAATCTCGACATTTCGACTTTTTTCTCGACAATTTCTGAATTGCCCCTCGGGGATGAATAAAGTTTCTCTGAATCTGAATCTGAATTTTGACTTTTCTCGACATTTTGACTTTTTTCTCGACATTTCAACTTTTTCTCGACATTTCAACTTTTTTCTCAAGATTGTACTTCAACATTATTCTCGACATTTCGACTTTTTTCTCGAAATTTCGACTTTTTTCTCGACATTTCGACTTTTTTCTCGACATTTCGACTTTTTTCTCGACATTTCAACTTTTTTCTCGAAGTGCATAATGAAAAAAAATAATCTTCCCCCAGTTATAACTAATATAGAAACATGCAGCATGTGTTGTCTTCATTCTAAGGCTTATACAAGACTTTTCATTTTTTGCGGCTCCAGACATATTGGTTTTTTGTGTTTTTGGTCCAATATGACTCTTTCAATATTTTGGGGTGCCGACCCCTGCATAACACATGCCACTTTTAACAAAGGAGCACCAATGCAGAGTGTGTGGGATGTGCTCATGGTCGGTGGTTTTGCTCAGCGGTTACTCAGTGGTTTCCTGAGGTTGTGGAACTCCTGCTGCAGGCGGGACGAGCCTCCTTGACACCACAACTCCGGGTCACTGTTAATCACACACTTATACCGCAACTTTCATACGCAGCAAACTGAGCGAAAAACCCTATTGGCTGAAAATGTAGCCCTCACCATCAGGAGGATTTGTTCCTTTTGTAATAAAATGTAAAGTTTATGTAAGCAGATCTGTGTGCAGTGGTTTTTGGTGCAGGAACACAGCCACTACAGAAAGTCTGATTTGTTCCATTTCATCCTCCACAACATTATCGTCATGATTTATTCAGCATTTTCCTCCTTCTGGCTGTTATTTTTATTTCCATATTCTTATCGTGCATCCCCCTCTCTCTTCATCCTAAGCTCGGAAAACAGAGAAGGATATCCTTAAACGCTCACTTGAACCCCTTATGAAGCCACTTTTTCTGACACATTCAGGTTTGATAAAGGAGAAAAGCGATCCTTTAAATGACTAAAAGGAGAAAAAGGCCTTTGTGACGGGGTATAAAACCAGCAGTTTCATCTTCTATTTGGCAGCAGTGACAATCTTTCTTCCCAAATAAAAAAAAGTGCTGAAAAAGTCCTGCTGGAAATGACAATGCTGCTAAGCCAGCGTGTCATTGAAGGTAAAGTAAACCACTCCTCTACCAGAGTGAGATGGAGGGATGGGAGTCATGTGGAGGACTGAGTGGAGCTGTTAGCCAGAGGTGCCAATTGGCCGGGTCAAACATAATCACCACAAATAGAGGACACACACAATGTCATGCACGCACACACACACACACACACGAACACGCACACGCACGCACGCACACACGCACGCACGCACGCACGCACGCACACGCACGCACGCACGCACGCACGCACGCACGCACGCACGCACGCACGCATGCATGCACGCAGCAACACTTTTCACCAACAGGATGTAAATTACAAACAGTTAAATGGGATTTAGCAAATGAACAAAACAAAAGCACTTGAGTTAAAGATGAGAAAAGCTAATTTTATTCTGTTCCAAGGTTTGTTAAGCTGATGTTGACGGGCCCTCACACTCATGGCCACCCCCCCGGGTTCCCCCCACATTCCTAGGTCAATAATACTATAAAAAAGTTGCTGTTCACATACAACTCAACTTATCATCATAAGCATATCAGAAATGACACTATCCACGACTCTCTATATCAAACCAATCAAAAGTTATTGCAGAAAATAGGAACAATGAAATATCGACCAATCAGAAGAAGGGGTGGAGCCAATTTACACCAATGAAGGTTAAGGACTCTAAACCAAATCCAATGACACCACCCACGAGTCTTTATGTCAAACCATTCAAAAGTTATGGCAGAAAGTAGGAACTGATATGGACCAATCAGATGAAGGGGGGGGGGGGGGGGGGGGGGGGCGCGCTTTTTGGCGTCTAGCGTCGCCACGGTAACGCTTTTGACTGAGAAAAGTAATGCGCATCGTTGCTGGATCTAGATGCACATTTTGATGTATAACACACCTGGGGAGAAATGGCATAAATTGCGCCAAAATTAATACAATTCATTCAAAATGGCTGACTTCCTGTCCAGTTTCGGCCATGGCGCCAAGAGACTTTACTTTAAGTTGCGACATGATACAGGTGTGTACCGATTTTCGTGCATGTACATCAAACCGTATTGTGGGGCTTGAGGCACAAAGTTTTCTAGGGGGCGCTGTTGATCCATTAGGCCACGCCCATTAATGCAAACCATTAAATATCAAATTTTTCACCAGGCCTGGCTTGCGTGCAAAATTTGGTGACTTTTGGAGCACGTTTAGGGGGAAAAAAGGCCCTAATTTCCTCGGATGAAAAATAAAAACGAGAACTCCTACAGATACAATAGGGCCTTCGCACTGTCAGTGCTCGGGCCCTAATTACAGGTCCTCAAACATAGTTGCATTTTCTGAGAGTTATTAGCAAACACCTAAATATGTGACGACTCAGCAAATAGCTGAACTGCTACACTGCTGCTGCAATGTTTCCTATTAAACCAGATACATAGAACTTGTCGTCACACCTGAATACTGCTGCTGCTGCAAAGCTGCATTTGCACTTTTAAAGAAAAAAGAAAAAGCATCTGCAATTTTTCAGCTGTTACCAGTGTGTGAATGGATGCCCTGTGTGGCTGCTCGTGAATAGAGAGACCGCACACAATGAGGAACAGTTGAACAGAAATCCATTCAGCTCATTCAGACAGCAGTAAAATGACAGGGGGTTTGTTCACAGCGCCGTTGAATGGAACTGTAGGTGGGTCTTTTTACACGTCATTTGAGCGGCGGGGGTCCACAGACCTACAGAAGATGGTTAAGAAAGGAAAGAGGGAGAAAGTTGTTTGAGCAAGACTAAAGCCACCTCTCCTGCTGTCAGTGCTTAGTAGTAATGGAGTATTTCTCTCTCTGTACAGAAATGTAATGCATTACATCCCTAGCACTACATGGACTAGTTACTGGAGGACTCGTTAAGAATTTTAGAGGTAGATGGTTCATCTTCCAGCTGGAAGGTTTTTCATCCTCCCCAGTCCTTGGACATGTTCAGCTGCCTTTGTGACGTCCAACATACCTATCGACCCCTTCAGAACAATTTGGAGTCCATCGTGCTACAGTAGGAACGATTACTCACAAGTGGGGAAAATTCATTTCACCCCCGACTGTTTTTTAATTGCATGATTTGTAATTTTTTTTATTTATTTTTTTATATTATTACATTAATTGAGATTTGATTTCTTAGGAAAAAGGGACAGATAAAATCAGCTTAGTCTTCTTTATGTTCCCTTTCATTCAAGGAAAGAGGTTTGTTGTAATTATATTGAACTGTTTTGTTTTTCTTTTAATGAATTAAATAAAGAATTAAAAAAAAAAATTATAATAAAGATTTTCAGGAGAAGGCAACTTTTCTCTTAAAAGAACATGGCAGGAGGGCTTGGGTTTACAAAATTACATCTGAAAAGCACAAGACCCCTGGACCTCCTTTGGACAAATGGGATGAAATTGTACAGTAGATGTCTAGCCATTATGGACAATACTGTAAAAGTGCTGTACTAGTATTTGTGCCAAAAGTGTAATGACAAACGTACTGTTTAGTTTTTTAGAAACTTAAAAGATGCTTTATGTGACAGCTTTCAATCATTTGCATATACTGTATGGTGATTGACATATTGAGTTTCCCGTGTTTTAAGTCTTTCAAATTATGACATCAATCTGAAGCAGGAGTGAAAAGCTCTTTCCCTGGAACTATTTGTAAGATACTTGTAATTATGTGGCAAAAACTGTACTGGCTATATGTTTTGTGTCTCAGAAGCATGTTAAAAAAGATTAGCTCCTTTAGCAGACTTTGGAAGGCCAATAATCCATAAGGCTTCCACACTATAATCACTATATATTTTTTTCTTTTAAGTCCCAGATCAGATACATTTCAGCTTTGGACCATCTTTCAATATGTTAAGACAAATGCGTCTCAAGCCTGTAATCTTCTCAGATAAAGTCTCCATATCATATTTGGATGATAGGATGATGCGTTGAGAATATAATCTCGTTAGCCTCACAAGCTTCAAAAGATGTTTGAATTCAGCAACAAGTGTTGATCTGTTCCACTTCGGCAATCCTGTCACAATGGCAGCAACTTCAACTGTAGACCGTACGAGTATTGAAGGAGCGTGTTCAGTCTGTAGTCTAATCCCCTGACTCACTGTTCCTTTTCACAGCTGACAATATACTCAAGACAAGCGTATTAATAATGGATGGGCATGGTGTTGACTTGAGAGACCAAAGTGTTGCAGCAAGATCCAGAGTTCACTGAAAACCCTTGCTGCAAAAGTCAAGTGTTTACCAATAATAATTTTTTTATTTTCCATTTTCCACCGTTTATCCGGAACCGGGTCGCGGGGGCAGCAGTCTCAACAGAGATGCCCAGACTTCCTTCACCCCAGACACTTCCTCCAGCTCCTCCGAAGGGGAGTCCGAGACGTTCCCAGGCCAGCCGAGAGACATAGGTCCAATGCCAATACACCCATGAATGGGGCATGAATGTCTTCTCTGTCTTGGTTGCTCTTTCCTCGTGTTGTAAAGGCCAATCCCAATACACCCCCTACTTTCTACCACTAGCCCTAAAAATGAAGCCACAAACCGTAGGGCCCTTGTAGTGTTCCCTAGGGATTGTGACACCACTTGCTACGTCACTGCGTGTTTTACGTTCGGGTACGTAAGCGACTGTGTAGTTACGTTTGCACATACGTCACACCATATCAGGAAGTCCAGAGCTAAAAGCTGTTTTAATTTCCCCTGTAGCGCTAAGTTTTTTAATATTTTTTCAGGCGTAAAAGTAACCATTAAGATCCCCAACCTGGGCTCAGTTTATCCAAATATGTTAAGAAATTGTTAAGAAATGTGCTCCGATGTTTTCGGGGATGAGAAGAGCCGCCGGCTCGGGAGCTGATTTATGGTTCCGCGTTAAATCGACACAGAGCCTGCGTCGATTTACATTTTTTCTGCTTATTAGTTTTGCGTCCAAGTCATGTGACTTTCAAGATTCTGGCCGTGACACCAAAAAACATGGCGGACATTTCTCATTTTTTTGTGAAAAAACAACTTATATTGAATCACTGTGAATACATCAATGTCCGTTACAGGACATTAGATAAAGTATTGAAGCGGACACAATTACGGACCTCGCACCCATCAGGACTGTATGGAAGGGGGCGTGGTCACGAGGCGTTTTATGGTTGCTTAGCAACACGTGTTCTGTGTCAGTTGTCAGCTGTCAGTTTCTGTAGTCAGTTGTGATTCCGTTGTGACTAATGTGACTACAAATAGGGTGCTGATTAGCATAAAGCTGTATAGCATGACTAGGGAAATGTAGTTCTTAGCAAATATTATTTTTTTTCCACAGAAATGGAGGTTGTTAATACTAAAATAAGAGTGCACATAGTAGTTTAAGGGCATTATACACACATTTGTGTAAATATATTTGAAATTTTATACAGAGACCTTAGCAGAGGACCCTGGACTCCATACTCACTGACCCCCCGAGAGACACTGACACTTCTCCAGATCCACAAAACACATGTGGACTGGTTGGGCAAATTCCCATGAATTATTTTATTTTTATTATAAAACATGTGTGAACGGTAAAGCCAATACCATGGCTGATCACCTTTGCACTGCAAGGCTAATGGCATTAGCTGCAGCAATAAATCACTTGTAGTGTGTGAAGTAAATAATGTATCAGTGTGAACTCAGTTAAGGCCAGTTCAGCGTGTTTGGCTGTTCCCGTTCTCCTCTGTGGCAGCGGTCTGTAGTGTGAGCTGCTCACGTCTGATCCATGTGTGTGTTTCTGAGTGACCCGAGTGGGACCGTGACTCTGGAGCTGCTCGGTGCACGCTCTGGAAACATAATTCCACAGAAAAGTCACAAGGAAAGCACGGTGAGTAGAGCTAAGCAGGCCAAGTGCAGTGCATGAAAAGAGGATGGACAGGTTCACCGAATGTTTGGTCCTTGAACCAAAACACATTTGTCAGGATCCTGTGGATGTCATAAAAGCTTTAAGGGTTGAGCAAGATCCCACTTTGCTACGTTCCAGGACCACCTGACTTCTCGGATTAAGCACTAAGACTTCCTCGTCTGCTCGTAAAAAACACACAAAACCAAACACAACTGCAGTCATGGATCCCTGGTCACTGAATGAGGCAGAAATGTGGAATTATTTCAAGGCTATTTTGAGGAATACATTTATTTTAATGGAATAAAAACCTTCAGCTATGGAATATTAATGAAAAGCGATTAATTCTTATTCTTTGAAAAGCGGTTTAATTACTGCCCAGAGAAAGACCTTAAAATAAAAGACAATTTAACGTCAGAAAAATTGAGGTGGCCACATTTTGCCAATAAAGAAAAAATATATATACACATGAAAATATATGCTGTAGTCACATGCAATAAATAATTCCTTGCCTTCTTGTCTTTCTCATCTTTTGACTTCACATCATCAATCTGCCTTTCTCTACTTCCTTTTCAACCAAATGAGTTTGGTTTTCTCCCTGACTGACGGGTCTGACATCTGTTTTACAACGCAGCTCAGCATGTCCTAAGATGCCGCGCGTTTGAACGACTGTAAGCATGAGTGAGCTGCAGAGGTGAGCAGAATACTGCAAACTAAATTAAGGACGGGCTGTCTTACCCCCCCTCCTCTGGTGCCCTTGGGGCCCATTCCTCGTACGGCTTCCACCGCAACTGTGTCTCGCATAGTCTGGCTGGATTTTTCATGGCTCCTCTCCCCGCCGCTTCCTCTTCTCCTCTGTATTTGACTCTAATCTTGTCTATGTCACGCACATCATATTAAAATGTAACTGTTGCCTGCTTGGTGTGCGTGCAAGTGTCTGCTCCCGTGCGTCTAGGAGTTTGGGATTTAGCAAAAATAGCAAGCTGACTCATCACGCTGTGCATATGAAGAACACCAACCCACACACAAACTACACCACTACATTGTCTTACACACACACACACACATGCACACAGAGCAGAAACAGTGTCAAAGCATTTGTATGATAGAATGAAGCTGACTTTGAAGGCCTGCGTCGGCCAGCTGAGGATCCTGATTGAGAGCACTGATGAGATGCACAAGGTTGGACGAACACCCAGCAAGATTACTCCCCCTTTGCTCATCCTTGAGATTTTCACATGAATAACACAGAAGCTGAAGATGGAAAAGAAAAGGCCCTCTCTCTCTCTCTCTCTCTCTGACTCTCTCTGTGTCTCACTTTCTCACAAAATCTTGCCCTTAGAGAAATTTTATTTTTCTGTCTTGCTTTTTTCTGTTAATTCTCTGGTTCGGGCACAAAAAAGAAAAAAGAAAAAAAAAAGGAGCAGTTCTCTTTCCGTATTATGGAAGACTTCATTAAAGTAAAAGCACAACAAATTTATTTCTCATTTATTCCTTCCAATGAGCAGCTGAGATAGCACTTTCATCATTTGCGCGGTTCCATAAGGACTTTGGTGATTATCGGTGTGCTCTTTCAGGCATTAATCCTAGTTGAGGACTGTTAATTGCCTCCAGCTGAGGACCAACCAGGTTAAACTAAATCCACCTCAAAAAAGTAAGACAAACAAACCACACAACAAACACTGAGTATAGAGCACTGCAGCTTTAAGAAAGGATGAACTGCGTGCAAAATAGGTTTCTGCACAAGACATCGTAAAAAATAAATAAAAATACATTGTATCTCATAACCTGTGGCACAAGTAGCTACACTTTAGGACTCAAATCTAGAATTTTAAAACATAAAAGTTGTTCGTCTTTCTTACACAGTTCAGAGAAGTCAAGATAGCAAGCTGTTTCAAGTGCTGGGTTTCCTAACTTCACATGGTTTTCCATTTGAAGAGACACTATATACTGAATAGAATTTCCCATTTTCATGTAGAACTGCAGTCTGAATATTCTCAAAATTCATGCCTTGCAATATGAATGAAACAAAAAACACTGCTTCATATACCTTTGTCCTTGTCTTTGTATTAACTTCCACTCTTTTTTCCACATTGCGGATACATCCAACAATGACACATGACAAGGTAAATGCAGTTCCCATTTTTACAACATGCATGTTGCATTGTGTGCTTTAGCATATTTCTAGCAGTAAGAACCTCTCTGATATGGCCTTTCCAGGGTAGATTTATAAGACTAACATTGGACATTGTTCTAATATCCGGTCCTGCAGACCTTTGTGAACTTCTCTGGAGTAGAAGAACTCTTACTCTACTTACGCCTCAGTCTTGTAGGTGGAACATCTCTCCAGTGGGATCTTCAGGACTTTGTTATTGAGCCCCACGAACAGAGACCTGTCACTGTGCAAGATCTGTAGGCTCAGGATTGGATCTCGTACACCTGCTGGGAAGAGCTCCATCTCCTCCAGGTAACAGCCCTGCAGGTTCTTGTTAGGAGTAGCCAGGGCCTTCAGGATGGTGCCGTATTCTGATTCAGAAAGAAAGACAATGGAATATCATTATTTCTTGGTTAAATACTTATAAGTTGGTTCATTTAGATCAGGGGTCGGCAACCCGCGGCTCTTTAGCGCCGCCCTAGTGGCTCCTGGAGCTTTTTTTTCCTTTTTTTCTTCTTTTTTTTTCCTTTTTCCTTTGTTTTCTCTTCTCTTTTTTTTCCTTTTTTCTCTTTTTTTTCTTTTTTCTTATTTTTTTCCTTTTTTTCTCTTTTTTTCTTCCTTTTTCCTTTCCTTTTTAATCTCGATATTTCGACTTTTTTCTCGAAATTTTTACTTTTTTCTCAACATTTTGACTTTTTTCTCAAGATTGTACTTCAACATTAATCTTGACATTTCGACTTTTTTCTCGAAATTTCAACTTTTTTCTCGACATTTCGACTTTTTTCTCGACATTTCAACTTTTTTCTCGGAGAGCATAATGAAAAAAAAAATCTCCCCCACTTATAACTAATATAGATACATGCAGCATGTTTTGTCTTCATTCTAAAGCTTGAGTTATGGTTCTGCGTCAAAACGACGCCGTGCCTACGGCGTGTGGTACGCGTCGACGCAGACCACACGCTGTCACTGACGCCGTCACTGACGTGCACCTCCCGAAAATTGTAACTATGCATCGAGGCAACACAGACCACACGCAGACTAGGGGGCTGTGATTGGTTTGCTTGGTAGTAACGCATTTCCGGTTTCCGGTTTGAAGCAGTCGTGAACTTTCAGCGCTCTTTTCTTCGTGTATGTGTGATTTTTTTTGTTTTGTTTTTTTGCACAATAGTTGTCCTTATCTCTTTGATTCAATGTGACCGGAAAAAGTCGGATAAACCATTCAGGAAAAGATCGCAAATTAGCGGTCACGGGGGGTACTGCACCGCGGAGAAATGGAGTGACGGAGAAGTCCGAAGGTTCACGGCGGTGACGGCGTGTGCTCTGCGTTGGTTTGACGCAGAACCATAATTCAGGCTTTAGGCTTATACAAGACTTTTCATTTTTTGCGGCTCCAGACATATTAGTTTTTTGTGTTTTTGGTCCAATATGGCTCTTTCAACATTTTGTGTTGCAGACCCCTGGTTTAGTTGTTATGGCATGATGCTTTCGTGACTAACCTGTGCTGATGTACATAACATGGTAGAGGGTGTCCATGCCCTGAACAATATCCACAACGAGGTTGGAAAAACGAACATCATCCTGCATGACGAGCGGATCCACGGACTCGGGCTGGACCACGTCGTTCATCAGGTACAGCCTTTGTGCGTCCTGCAGGCTCCGTTCCGTCAAACCGTCGTTGGGACCCTCCTCATTTATAGTACCACACTGTAGGAAAAGATAGGAATGAGGTATCAGAGGAGTATGAGAGATGGATACAAGACAAGGGAAAAGGCAGAAAGAAAGAAGGAACCTCAACAATTGATCGCAGTTCACATCCTTCTCTTACTTTCAAACCAATACACTTTCAAACCAATACACTGTATCTTCGTTAGATTAATTCAGTTCTTAATTCTGTTCCAGATGATAGCAACATTTTCCACAAGAGCACAACCAGAGTGATTGCTTTACAATTTTCTACAAGACTGTTAGGCAGTACAGTGGGACATTGATTTGTTGGCGTCTTTGGAGGGGGGTTGCATCTACAAATTGTTTAGGGAAGATAGTGATGATCTTTCCATTTGACAAGGTTTGTGATGTCAATTAAATTCAACACTTGAAATTTTGTCCTGCGGAACAACGACTTTTCATGTCCAGAAATGAATTCACATAAACTTTCCATAGAAAACACTTTCATATTATTTCATAATAATCAGAATACATACGAAGTTCCTGACAAAAAAAATTTAGCCTATAATCAAACTGCTGTGAAGTCAAACCTGGGGTGACATTTATGCCTTTAGCCATGAATAATCGGAAAGAATACGGCTTAAGGTCATTTTCACACTTGACGGCCCGGTGGACGCGGTGTGACTGGGGACCCGGCTCGAATGGGACTGCAACGTTCAGCTGGTCTAAGCTTGCTGTCACACCACCCTTTCTGAAACAAACCCAACCCTTGGAATAAGATATTCCCCTCCTCGCCAATGTGTGGCGAAGCACCAAGATTTACTGAAGGAGACAAGACAAACAACAACGAAGAAAACTTGTTTATCAGGTGGTTAAGGCAGCATTACTTTCCTGCTAGTTCGCAAACTTCATTGCTCTTATTTCTCATCTGAACGTACTTCTGTTAGAGCTTTTACCTTGTCCTCATCCATGTTTGAGCGCCAAACATTTCCACAGGGAAATTGCATTAGGTTGTTAAGGTTGTGTTTTCCCACAATACCCCACGCTGTAGTCCACCTTTATGGCGCTTTTCCACTAGCACCTACTCAGCCCGACTCGCCTCGGTTTGGTTCTTTTCCACTAGGGGTCTAACGTGCAGAGTAGATACTTTTCTGTATCTATTCTGCTGAGGTTCTAAGCTGCTGAGTCGGCTGTATCTGACATCATCACACTACAGACCACTGATTGGTCGGGGGTTTGGAGTCAGACGTCTGAGTCAGGAGGAGGAAATCAGAGAAAGAGACTCTGACGGATTCTTGTTCATTTTATTCAACCAGCAATGGCAGCAGAAGTCTGTTTCATGATCCAACTCTGAGGGTCAGATGTTCATAAACCTGGTGCTGAGGAGAGAATTAAAAAGGGATCTAGACGGAGATAAGGAACGACCAGATCTACCAGGAGCTCTGTCTCTTCATAGCTGCTCACGGCTCCAGCTGACTTTTCAGCAGCACAGAGATGAACAAATAAAAAAAAAAGCGTTACTGCTTGAAGTTTCTCTCACTCTCATTTTTAACTTGATATCAAACACAAGTCACAGACCCAGCAGCACATCTATCATCTCCTCCAGGTTCTACATCTTTAGTGTTGTTGTCTTCTCCATTTAGATCACACAATCAAATACGTCACAGCAGCTTCACTCCAACCTCCTACTTCTCATCTGGGTATTGAAAAGAAACAAGGGCAAGGCGAGTCGAGTCGGGCTGAGTCTGTACTAGTGTAAAAGCGGCATTAGTTTGCTTCAAACAGAACCAGGACCTATGTTTATAGGCGGACCAGAGTCCTCTTTATTGATCTGTATTAGATTTGGTTTGCCCATTCACACTTCCCTAAACAAACCAACTTTCCAAGCAAACAAACTCTGGTCCATTTGAAGTGGACCAAAAAGGGTGGTGTACTTACTCCCCCTCCCATATGGAGAACATCAGGTCACTGAAGACTTAACATCTTCAGTGTGAACTTTGCATCACAGCAAACTCCATGTTGTGGTATACTCATAGAAATGAAACTAACCATGCATTATGTAAATAAGTGTTTTTTTTAAGTGTCAAGGCCAGGTTGGGAGCAATTTTGGACTGTACAGCAGTTTCATTTCCAACACTAGCCTGCGTCTTTTTGATGTGAATGAAAATGAATGAAAAAATAAAATAGCTCAGGTCTTATTATCCAGTAGTTTCAAATGAAAAAAAAAATCATTTTTATTTAAATAAGGGCTCCTGTTTCATTTCAGTAGAGACGGTGAGTTCTGCAGTTCTGTTTATTACTGTCTCAGTCAGTGGACATGAAGATTTCCTATTCAGCTCCCATTAACATATATTCCAAATGCTCTTGAGTTAGTGAACTTGTTCAGCTGTTTCTCACAAATTTAAGCAATCTAAATGGGCCTTTCACTTAAGTTAGTGCCAAACTTGTAATTAAACTATCATTTATTAATAATCAAATCCATATCAAATTAGCCTTTACTTTCTTTTTGCAGTGCAAGAAGTTGCATGGGGTAAAATGAGACAGCATTTCTCCAGAGACTATCAGAGCATCCCGCACATAAATAACCCCCCCTATACCTACAAAAACCATTAAAAGAAAGTTAAGAAAAGTTCCAAGTTAAAGTTAAAAGTGTGGTACCTTGCAGCTGCACTAAACCTTTGGGCAGCTGCAAGGTGGCTTGTTAAAGTGTCAAAGTGTCCGTATGAAACCAGCGGTATAATCAGGTGGAATGACTACTTAACAGCCTCCCAGCCTGTGGCACGACGCTGTTTAGCAGTCTGGATGCCGAGGCTTTGATGGCGCCGTATCTCCTGCCTGATGGCTGCAGTTCCTGGTACAAGTGGATTGGGTGCATGTTGCCCATCTTAAGCAAAAGGGCAGTGATTTTTTTTCCGATAGTGGCTCCAGAGCGGTTCTTGTATGGAGTGCAGGGAAACCAGTGCTAATCCTCTCTGCTCCCCTAACTACCCTCTGCAGGGAGTTCATGTTAGAGACCCAGATGTTTGTACGGCGTGTGAGCAGACGTCCTGGGGATGTTGGTGGGGAGTGAGGACTAATGAACAGTAGGCTGCTGTCAGAAATATTGAGATGCAATCAGAGAGCTCTAAGTGACGGTGGGTGTGCTGCCTTGTAGGCCCGTGGCGTGTTAGTATAATCCATATCCAACATGTCCCCTCCTCTCATCTCCGTGTTAACATATTGCTTAAATGTGGGAGCACAGTCTTGAGGCTCATTTGAGGGATTTAAAAAAAAAAGGTTCGAGTGCTTTGCTGTCCTGAGCATGAATTAGTACTTCGAGCTACAATTACAGCCACAACAGAAATAATGGAATGCTCCTTCTGCAGGTGAAACTGCTGGTATTTCACGATAAAACGTGCTGTATAATGACTCTGCAATGCAGCACCAATACTATATACACACCGATCACCCGGACATAATACCACTGGGCAGTAGGAGAGAGTGGGGTAATTTGTGCCAAGGGTCAAGTTGTTCCACCCATAGACATACTGTATATACGTAGACGCCTCATGACATGCTGGAACGTAATCCAGCGTCGCCGCCATCTTGGATGGGTCTCCTCACTCCAGGCGAAATTAACTACACTGGAGTTACAGAGTTACAGTTACAGCCAGCACACGCAAGAAGCTGCAAAACAGTTCTTTTTCAAGGGTTTTAGCTCCCCAGCCTAGTTGCAAGCCTAACAGGGTAGTATAAGACCCTGGAATGACCTGGATTTATTTTTATAGATATATTTATTGAGGGCAATAAGAGAAAAAAAAAAGATTTACAATAACAATAGAAATATCTATATTTTTCCCTTTTTTTAACTTTTCAAAACAATAATTAAATAAAAATAAATAAATAATATAAATAAGAAAGAAAGAAAGTAAAAAAATATATAAATAAATAAATACTATAACACACCCCTCTCCCCTACAAATAAATTCAAATGAACAATCAAACTTGTTTCTTTATTAAAATATAAAATTAATTAATTTATACATTTATTAATATGCCATACCATATGTCTTAGTTAAAGAGCATAATACAAAGTCTTTCAGCATAAAAGTACTTATTTTTAATGTGTGACAGCGTCCTGTATCATAACTAAATCTCTGCCGTTTGTAACAAACCAAACCGTGTGAAAATCGGGTAACAATTCGGGGAGTTATGGATTATTGTAGTCGGGGATAAAACCTTCCTCAGTAGAAATAAATGTACTGGGGGCCGCGTTGGAGACCCATCCAAGATGGCGGCCGCGCAGAACGTCAGCTCCAATAGGCAGCGTCAGTCTATGAGGCGTCTACGTATATATGTCTATGGTTCCACCCCTGTTATCAAGAAAGCCATGGAAGAAATTGGTCATGTGATCACATATTTTTGGAGAGGCATCCATTTCAATCATGTTGCATGGCTTGAGAAGTAAGCACATTTAAGTTCAAAAAACAATTCATGCCCTCCAAAGCAAGATTTCTACGAACAAGATTTTTTGATTCCAGTGTACAAACAATTATAGACAACTTAGAAAACAGTTCACACATGTTTTAGTGTTTTAGTAAGCTGCACCATGAATCCATACAGTTAGCGTGATAGTAACTTAAAACAGCTAGGGGATGCATTTTCTTCCAAATGATGGGGTTGGGGTAATTTGTGCCAAAGGGCTTGGGTTAAGTTGTGCCACTGGCACTTATGATAATTTACTAGATAGGGCTGTGAAAAGCTTGAAGAAAAGCAAACCCAAAGAGATAGAGCTCTCCAGTAGCTGAGAGAGTTACTTTCCGATACCACTGAGCGATGGCCACTCAGATGTCCAGAGTGATGGTGATGATGATGGTGACAAGGATCTGTCTGCCGGTGACTTTGTCATTGTGAAGTTTGCCGGTAAAAAATCCAAATCCTATAACTACATTGGATTGGTGGACAGTTGAAGGTGATGACATCAGTGCAACATTTCTGAAGCAAAATCTTAATAGTTCTGTTGATGGAAAGCCCGTGTTCACATTTAGAGAAAATGATGAGGGGGCTTTCCCTAGAGGTGATGTGTTAAGAAAAACTACCCCCACCACAAAAACCAAGTGGGATGTTCAGTAGGCCAAATCTCTGAAGAGTAGGAGTAGGTGTTCATATGTTAATAGGCCTTGCAAACTGGCATTTGATGTTGTGAAAATTGTCACGGTTTTGTCAGTTCCTGTTTTATTTTAAAACCCGTGTCTTTGTGTTTCAGTTCTGTCTTGACTTCCCTTGTTCCATCTGCACAGATCATCTGCACCCGTGTCTCGTTAACTCCTCTGTGTGTATCTGGTCTTGTCTTTCTCTTGCTCCCTGCTGGTCCGTACTGTTTCTACCTCCATGTGTCATGTGGCTTAAGTTTAGGCTCTCGTGTTTTTCAATCCTGCTAAGCAGCGCTTTTCTTTGATTTAAGTACAATAAATCACTATTTTTGGAGCCCCTGCCTCCTGGTCTCCTGCATCTGGGTCCTACTCCAACCGCGCCTTGACAAAAATGTTAAATAAACCATAAATAAGCAATTTTGTATTGAATTTGTTTTGTTTTTATATAGCATCATTATTTGTGAGATTAAAATGATATGTTTTGCCAATGGCACAATTTACCCCAGTGTATTTTCTCTAACGGCACAACTTACCCCACGCTGGGGGCAATTTGTGCCACAAAAGCTATTTCTCATACAGTTTACTTTAGATTCAAAGTGATTGTTCCCAGAGATGCACAACATCCTAAACTATATGTACCAATTGTAGTTGGAGGCTTTGCTGTAATCCCTTTGCTTTAAAGGCACTTAAAGTAAAAAATGGCTCTACTTACCCTCATCTAGTTAAAATGCAATGTTCTGCAGGGAGAACCTGAATCCTGTCTCTCATATCAGTCTTATTGTAGCGCTAGTCACCATCTTAAATATTTATCAGAACAATCATAGTTTCCAACATTGCAACAACATTCCTCCGGACCAAAGCCGCTTTACCCAGCAGGTCAGCGTTTTTCAGGAAGTGCTCACAAAGAAAAAAGGACCTGAGTTGTTCATTTAGTCTCCAATCTCCACGGATACCAGTTTGATGGGACCTGATGGCAGCAGTGGAAAGCAATGTCAGCCCACAGAGACCCCACCCCTGCACTGGCACCTACACAGTAGTCATAATGTTATGACAGATCGTTGCATATAATGCATATTAATAGATATTATTCTTCTTTTGAATGACATGACAGTTTACCTCTTGACTCTACGCTGCAACTATATGGGACCTGAACCAATGGATTTAGTCCTTGGCAGAATTATTCTCTGCTAAACTGCAGTAACTTGTGTTCACATGGATGGAAATCATGTACACACTACCTATCAGACACATTGGAATATTATATTTGGTCAATTTTCTCCTTTTTATCAGTGTGTCAAAGGGATGATTTGACAATTTGCGAGGGGGGATTGATTCAGGTGGAAGCTTCTGTCCAATAAATTGCAACCCTTATGCGTACATTCAAAACTCTAGAAACTGAAACAAGTACATGTCCAGCAGATGAATAATCGTTTGCCTCGTTTACACGTAGCAAAAACGGTGGTGTCTTCATGCATTTTGGCCGTTCGTTTACACGAAAACGAAGCTCAAAGTCACCAAAAACCATCATTCCTGAAAACTCCGGCCAAAGTGGAGATTTTCAAAAAAACCTCTTCACGTTCGCTTGTAAACAGAGGGAAACGGACATTTAGGCTTCAGAACGTCACATTATGAGACAGAAACGTCACCAGCGTCATGAGTGAGACCTGTGTTTACAATTTGTTTGGCCATGTGTCATTTGTTGATGTTTTTTTCCAGAATTCTGATTGGCTAGCATGACTTTATCTTCTCGTTACACTGCCCCCTGTAGGTTTGGATGCTCATAGCACCTTAACAGTATTTATGCAGGTTTGTGTAAATTATGGTATTTTTCAAAATGTAGAGGGGGAAATATCCGTTTTTGTAAATGTGTAAACGTGGCCTTTGTTTCTAACCAGAACACCAGCCCAACCACTGGTGGCCCTCCCCTAACACGCCTAAAGCATCTGATTAGACAAAACAGAGATCGACGGAATATTGCTTTTCTAAACAAAAATCTGAGAAAATCAAGGAAAAATAGGCTCTAACTGCATAAAATTGTTCATAATGATGACACTAACCAATGTTATGAATACTGTTATATGCTGCTTTCTTATTTTCAGAGCTCTGCCAGTTCATGTAGGGAATGTGCTAAGTGGGTGTACACACACACACACACACACACACACACACACACACACACACACACACACACACACACACACACACACACACACACACACACACACACACACACACACACACACACACACACACACACACACACACACACACACACACACACACACACACGCGCGCGCGCACACACTCTTTTTTCTATGCTCACTCTTTTTTCTATGCTCCCTCTTTTTTGCACACAGGGGTTTCTGTAAAAATGTCCTGCTCATTAAATTGTACTGTGCCATCATTCTTTACACAAATCAGTGATCCACAGGATCCCCATGGTTGTGAATGTAGTTTTAAAGCCTTACAAGTTGAATATGTAAATTGGAATTCCACAAAATCTTTAAAAACTATTTTTTTTTCCCTTTACCCCAACAGCCGACCGGCTGAATTGATTCATTTTTGATTTATTTAGCCGCTCTAAAAGCGACCCTCGTGAGTCTGTGGAGAGAGACTGACCTGGAAGTTGCGGATGGGGTTGGGCGTGGGGAGCCAGGTGGAGCGGGGATTCTCCTGGGAGCGGAAGGGCCCGTTGAATGCCTGGGTGATGGCGCTCAGGTTGAAGGCACACACTGCAGACGCGGCAATGCTGTTGCTTTATAGGAGAAAATAGCAGGGAGAGAGCAGCAGAGATGGTATTTTTTATAATCATTTTCAGAACAGTTCAAACGATGGCAGTTAACTGAAGCCATATCAGAAATCAGGAGCATGCAGCTATGTAATAAAGCAATTCTGCAATATATTCCATCCTTTTAATGGAAGTCACATCATTTATACCTGCACTAAACAGGTGTTATGTGTCTGGCTTGCTTTGGCTGCAGGCTAAGCTGCTATCAGTGCTCGACAGTGAATGAGGGACAGCATTAAGCGGAGGATTTTGGAGGGAGCTGCACAAATTACGTGCAAACATGGGCATGCACACGTACAGTATACACACCCACAGCTGCCTCACAGGAATAACATACAGGAGAAAGCCTCAGCTAAACTGACAGTGTGAGTACAGCCATTATCGTGATTGTCTTTAGCCATAATAACGTGGAAGGTAATGGTTTTCTTAACTGCCTGCAACTGCTGACGGTTTCTTCTTCTTTTTTTTCTTAACCTTCCTGCATACTGAGCACAAGCCAGAAACTTTTTACAAGACAGGGAGCGGCCAGGAGCCTGGACATGGCTTGTCCTTACTCTACCAGCTAGTGAATGATGATATTGTGATGAAAGACTGAGACAGAATGAGAGAAATAAAGAAAAGGGGAAGCGCTACACAGGAAAAAAAAAAGGTAATGGATGAGCTCTGAAGCAGGTCTGACCACTTTTACCATATCCTACATGTGAGACTAATGTGAGGCCAATGCAACACAGATGACTGGAACATGTGTTCAAACAACAGAGAGAGAACAAAACTTTATGACTACACTGCAAAAACTCAAAATCTTAACAAGAATATTTGTCTTATTTCTAGTTAAAATGTCTCATTTTTAGTCAAAAACTCTCATTACACTTAAAACAAGAGTCATTACCAGAAAAATAACTTGTTATTTGACAATTTTCATCTGTTTCAAGTAAATTTTCACTTAAAATAAGTGCCAATGGAACAAGATTTTTTTGCTTGTAATGAGAAGATAAATTTTGTTCCATTGGCAGATTTTTTCTACTTATTTCAAATGAAAATTTACTTGAAACAGGTGAACATTGTCAAATAAGTTATTTTTCTGGTAATGACTCTTGTTTTAAGTGTAATGAGATTTTTTGACTAAAAATTAGACATTTTAACTAGAAATAAGACAAATATTCTTGTTAAGATTTTGAGTTTTTGCAGTGTAACTTAGTTGGTATGTTAGCTTTAGACAGCTGATGTGAAGCACTAATAATTTGAAGACAGCCGTTTGTTGAAAAACTTTAGTCCCTGTTTTGGTAAATGGTTATGTTGAGGCATCACTGTCATTCATGCACACAGTACTCCGCTTTTGAAGGATTCTCCCCCGGCTCTCGTTATATTCATTTTTCTCAGCACTTTAATCCATGTTTTACTGAGGTTTGGCAATGCATATTACCATAAAAGCAGTCAACATGTTCCACACTGAAAGAAACCATCCCGACTACTTGGAGGGCAGAGCTTTGGGTGTTTTTGAGGAATGAAATAAGAAGTAAGCACCAGCTGTGTATCGAAGCCAGAACAAGCTTGTATCATTTTACTTCTTCTCGGGAAGAACTTTGACGTTTGTTAATGATAACAAAACAAAGCAGCTTCTGTGAGTATTCATGTTAAACTACAACACAAGGGGATTCAGCTTCTTTGTAGACATGACACAATATTAAAAATAGAGAGGCTACACATATTATCAGAGTTATACTGGAACTATTTTAACCCTTTACCATTCAAATACCATATTTGGTGACATCAGTAGACCTACATAAACAACAACTTACAGATGAATGTATGTCTTCCTAATCTCCAATAATACTCTAGATTTGATATTTTAAAAAATCAAAATATTTTTCAAAATTTAAATTATTTTCCTGGCTTCCTTATAAAAGGAGGATGATTATGATGATCGTTACTTCTTTTTTGAAACAATCATTGAAAAGTATAGCATGTACTTAACAATCAGTTTTTTGAGGATGAATAACTGCTGAAGTGGAAATATAAAAACAGTCTGCTGATTTGTGGATAAATGAGGATAAATGAAATACATCCATTAACTTGAATTTATTAGAAAGAAATGTATATTTGTATATTCTGTCATATATTTAAACTGAAAACAGAAGACATGTTTCCCCATGCAAAGCCTCTTGAATGCACTCCCAGTAATGATTAAGGACGGGGTATATTTACCACTGTGTTGCATCACAGATTACTTTTTTTTTTTTTATATATTTTTTATCCCGGTTTTTTCCCATTTTTACCACCCCGTGCTCCTACCTAAGTGACAGTCCTGGGCATTGCCATCCTCTACCAACCCCGGGAGGGCCCTGCACTGAGCTCAGGTCTCCTCCTTAACCTGAGGAGTGAGCAGGCCGCATCTTTTCACCAGACAGGGTGGGGCTACTCCGGCCGGACGTAGCGCGTGGAAGGATCACGTTATTCCGGCCAGATCCTCTCCTCCCCACCCCATCTGGCGCCCCGGTTGGCCAGAGGGGGCATGTGTAGCCCAGGACTGTGTGCATGTTTTTGGTGAGGGTAGCTCCCATTAGCTACCCAAGGGAATACGGGGAGAACATGCAAACTCCACACAGAAAGATCCTTTCGCCAACCCCACCCATGGTGTGGGCACTGAAGTCATGGGGGAACTAACACGCACTTCAGCACCCACAGCGTCCCCCGGCGGGAATCGAACCCAGGACCTTCTTGCTGTGAGACCGCTGCACTACCAGCTGCGCCACCGTGCCCCCTACAGATTACTTTTTTAACCGTTTGACAACTAGAGACAATTATTTTGTGATGTCAATGGCAAAATGTTTCCCGTCTTTGCGTTTTTGTTTTATGATGAGAAGAATGGTGTCAGAGGGCGACAGGTCTGGACTGCAGGAAAGTCCGTTTAGCAACAGGAATCTTCTCCAATCAAACTATACTCTTGCAATATGTGCAGATGTGGTTAAGGATTGCTTTGTTGAGATAAAACAGCATCTCTTAGGTGTAATTACTCCCACTAAATGTAATTATTACAATATATGTTAAGGCTCTACAGATCCAGCCATGTTGTAGATAACGGAGGGGGGATATGTCATTTTTGATACGAGGCCGGTGATAGCTGTGCACACTTCGGTGTTTTTGTTTTGGATTTTGAGATCCAGCTTACAGCAGAGAGAAAAAGAGCTGTGCAGCTCCAAATTAATTCTGGGTAACAACTATGGGTTCTTTCACACCTGTCCCGTTTGGAGCAGTTGTTCCAAAACAGGGAGCGTTTCCCCCTAAAGATCGGTTAGTTTGGTTTATGTGAACACAGCAATCGCGCTCGGATGCGGGACAAAACAAGCAAGCTGAGATCCTAGGAGAGGTGGTCTCTGCTCGCTGCCATTCCAGACCTGGAGCGGTTCGTTTGCAGTGACAACATAATCCACACAGAAACACACAGAAACACAGAAACACTCGCTTACGATGCTCCATAGTTGTTGTTTTTCCCGGGGTACGGAAGAGGAAACTCCTTCAGCGTTCATTTCTGACCAATGAGAGAACAGTTGGTTCTCATGGCATTTGTTAACAGCTTTGAACCGCTACAGACGGTTGCCTTGTGAACACAAACACCACAAACGAAAAACTGTATCGATTTAGCCCCTGAATCTGAACAAAACAAACAGGCCACAGGTCTGAAAGCACCCTTAGGGAAGCCAAACTGAACGTCACTGACTGACACATGGCCTCTGGAATGAAACGGCCTCCAGACGACAGTAGAGGGACCTTTTCCTCCCTTTTGTTGGATGGCTGTGAGAGTGGCAGGGAGGCAGGGGCAAAGTGTGTGAAGCAGTGCTGTGGTGAGACGGCAGTAACCAAACCCTGGCTGGAAGAGACCGCGGCCAAATGAGATGCAGTTTGAGGTACAACCACAGCAGTTTGAACATTTACCCTTTCAGAACAGGCACTGGCTTAAATGTGGGCTTGTGGTCAAAGTGTAGCTTCACACTGCATCATATCCAGTTTCTGCCAGACAGCCTGAGAGATCGTTTGAGAGCTCCATTTTGACAGTGGGTTTCTGCTCATGGCGTCAAGAAAGCGGCCAAAGGCTAAGCTGAAAGGAATATAGTCAATGTGACTAATGGATGCAACCACTATGTTTCAAGCCTTCTTAAAAGCTCGGGGAAGTGATTGAAAAGTGGTTCAGCATCTCCTCTGCTGGTTCCTGTTGCTGCACTGATGCTCTCTGCGGCGAAGCACCACGACAATTACCCTCATCACGCAGGACGACACTTCTTCATGCGATTCATCTCTTTCCAGCAAACCCTGCCATTTGCTGTCCCTTTTGGCTCTTTCAGATATCCTGTCTTGAAGAATTCGTCCCTGTCTACCTCTCTGATTTTCCCTTCTGTTTCATCTTCTGTGCTTTGAACAGTGGCATAAGGGTTCGCCACCGACTGCTTTCACTGTGCACCCTTCACTTCTTTGTCTCTATGTTGCAATAAGAGTCTGAAGTGGAGAGGCGGAGAAGAAATGATAAGCAATGAAAAATCAACAGGACCTCAGGAGGACGGAGGGCTGATTCCGGCTCCCTGTACCTCTGTTTGTTCTTTCCCATCAAACCTCAAAGTGTCCTGAGGAATCCAAGCCCTTCCATAGCCAGTGTTGTGCATGAACGAGTTTGAATGAACGCGATCATTGAACACGTTAATTTCTGTGAGAACGTTGAACTGGCCGCAACATATTTGCAAATAAAGAACTTGAAAGTGAACTTGTTCATTCTGCAGATCACAAATTGGAATTTGAACTGTTCAGATTATGTGAGTTTCAGCTTCACTGTTTAGGTCCAATTATTACGGAATAATCCTCCTCATTTCACCAGCGGGCGGCACGCACATTTAAAATACTCGACGAGACGACGACTTCACACTACATAACCCACAATGCAACGCACACTAGCATAACAAAAGGCACCATCTCCATGGCAACGGCGACCCGAGCCCGGTGCATCTTTACATGACCAGTGAAGAGAGAGACGTTGCAGACGCAGCATCAGCGAGACGTCAGATGATGATCCTTATCATTATCTGCAGGAATTTTACACATCGTCTCCCAAAGAGTCTGACGGTAAAAATGTAACCTTTCTGTGCAAATTATGTCCACCTGCGCTGAGAAAACAAGTCGGAGCGTCTGCCTCGTCAACTTCACATTTGAAACGTCATGTGGAGTTAAAGCATCCGTCCAGTGCGAGAAAATATCTGCAAGTCCTTGACAATCAAAAAAAGGGATCAGGAAAGAGCAAGAAGACCCAACAACCCCAAACAACCCCAGTCTGCACCTTCAGGGGGAGGATTTCCCAGAAACAGGTAGACAAACTGATAAAGGACTACATTGTTGGAGATTTACAGCCTCTGAGTAAAGTTGAAACGCCACTAGGACAAAACATGATTGTATACAGTGAACAGTTTTAGGATAGGGGGGTGTTTCATTTGTACTTATCACCTAAAAATATTGAAATGAACTGAATTTGAACTAGTTCATGAGAAGTATGAACTTGCACAACACTGTCCATAGCAGCTCTTGCTCAAAAGCACCACTTTCCCTTACTATTCATGTTGCTGGTCCCACAGGGACTCACGGCCACCCTGACTCAGAACCCCCAGTCCCACCGGGCTTAGACGCCCACCTGCAGAGGAGCTCTGCCTGGCCCTGCTCCAGTCTCAGTTTCATTGTCCCTGGAGATCAAGGCTGCACCAAAACCTTTGAATAACCTATTCACATCAATAAAGCCTCTTCTTGTTGGAATTAATTCCTCTGACAACTTTAGTGACTGGCCAAATTTCAAATTAAATTCTGATGAGCGAAATACATAAAAACTTGAAAGTGTGTCATGCTGACCTGGTTCCAGAGCTTTGGACATGTCCAAAAGTTAACTGATTCATTGGGGATCAAGCAAGGAAACACAAGTTTTCAGTTTCAGAAACATTCTTCCACGGATGCTGCACAAGACTGATGACTCAGTCAATACCAGAACTGAGCATTGTCACGTCCCTGGAGGGGTATTTTAGGGTGCTTTCAGACCTGTGGCCTGTTTGTTTTGTTCCGATTCAGGGGCTAAATCGATACAGTTGTTTCGTTTTTCGTTTGTGTTCACAAGGCAACCGTAACAAATGCCATGCGCAAACCAACTGTTCTCTCATTGGTCAGAAATGAACGCGGAAGGAGTTTCCTCTTCCGTACCCTGGGAAAAACAACAACTATGGAGCATTGTAAGCGAGTGTGGCTAGTTTGTTTCTGTGTGCTGTGTGGATTCTGTTCTCCCTGCAAAAAAACCGCTCCAGGTCTGGAATGGCAGCGAGCCGAGACCACCTCTCCTAGGAGATCTCAACTCGCTTGTTTTGTCCCGCATCCGAGCGCGATTGCTGTGTTCACATACAGTATACCAAACGAACCGATCTTTAGGGGGAAACGCTCCCTGTTTCGGAAAAACTGCTCCAAACAGGTGTGAAAGCACTCTTAAACAGCTGGTATTAACCTTTTCTTTATTTTGTTTTTTATTTTTTTTGCTCCTACATACTCAACTCAAATGACTTTGAACCACTTTATTATCCATCCATCATCTATACCCACTTTATCCTTTGCAGGTCACGGGGGTCTGCTGGAGCCTATCCCAGCTATTTTCAGGCGAGAGGCAGATACACCCTGGACAGGTCGCCAGTCCATCGCAGGGCCACATATAAACACACAACCATGCACACTCACACCTACGGGCAATTTTAGAGTCATCAATCAACCTACTACGCATGTTTTTGGAGTGTGAGAGGAAGCCGGAGTACCCGGAGTGAACATGCAAACTCCACACAGAAAGACTCCGCCAGGCCAGGGAGTCGAACCTGGAACCTTCTCGCTGTGAGTAAACAGTGCTGCCCACCACTTTATTATGATATTGGTTAATTAGGACTCTTGTCAATTTAAAATGTTTAATTAATGTGGATACATCAGTCCCTGTTGACAGGTCCACCCATGGAAGGTGATTACCCTGAAGGTGACGTAAAACTCAAAAACTTCCAACGCTGTCTTACATCAGGTCAGTGGGAATATTTTAAATATCATGAACTTAATTGTGTTCTCATCAAGCAAGTTTTGATTTGATTTCAACTTCATCTATTAAGAAGATGACTGTAAATACAGCAATGGTTTTTTGTTACATGTATCTTTAACCTTAATGTTTTGGTTGTGTTAGTTATACTGAAAAAGAGAGGCTGGTGATCTTATCTTGTTTTAAGCTAACTAGTAAACTGAACTAACCTCATTAACAAGTACTGCTTGTGTATCTACACCCTGGCAGGATGCAGCGTATTATCAATCAGAGCCAGAGGACGCCATTAAACCAACAAATCCTTTGTTACAATTACAACAGACAAACAACAAAGTTTATTGTGACCCCCATCTCTCTGTTTCACACACACACACACACGCACACACACACGTGAACAAACAAGGTTCTGTTGCCAGAAGGACTCATTAAAACACCAATGTGAATTCGTTCACAGCTGAAAATAGTTCACTGTTTACCGCTGCTTGACTAAACCGTAGGGCCAGCTGTTTCAGGAAATTAAAAAAGAGTCTGTGTTGAAACTGTTCATGAGATTCGCTGCCCGTAAGAAACCCACTGTGTGTTGTTCTCTAAGAAAACTTGATTGAGCCGTGCCCTGGCTTGACACCTGAGCTGTATCTGTGCACATCTCAGGGCAGTTTTCAGTTCAGCCTTAAAAAAAAAGAAAAAAAAGAGAGAGATGCTAGAAAGGAAATGAGCTCTTTACTGAGCCGTATACTGCAAAACTGGATGGGTAGAGATCACTGAACTACTGGCTCCACATAGCAAGAGGCTGATAAGCATCTCAACAACAATATGCTGGATGTTTTAAATCAAATCAGTGGATGTTTTTGCTTATGATCTTTCACATGTGTACTCAAACATCTTTATCTTTTGAATGTAATAACTAATCATTACATCCTTTTCATTTTATTGTGTGCGAAAGAGAAGGCCGTTTGTGTTCTCATATTGTTCATTATTTCTTCTCTGGTGGAAGTGGCCCGGGAGAAAGTGAATTCATTGCAAATGTGTCCCAAGGAATCCGATCCCAAGTGGTCAGTGCTTAGCACATCTGTTTCCACCTGGATTTAACAAGAACATTAAGGGCCAGTCCCCCCTAGTCCTACTTTTCATCCCTACCCCTACATTTTGCACGTTCCCATGAGGGTAGTGGTGTCCCAATTCCTCTTTGCACCTAGGGGTAGTGGGCATAACGAGGGCTAGTGTGTATGAATCTAACCCTTCACAGCGAGGGATTTCAGATGCTGACTAGCTGACCGAGGGCCTGAGAAAATTCCCAGAATGCTTTACGTCATCATTTGCAGACTGAATCAAACAAAAAAACATGGCGGACATTTCTAATTTTTAGTGAATAAAATCAATATTTTGAGTTAGTTTCTGCATGAAACATTACATTTCTAGCGAGAAATATATATTTTACTTTCATAACATTCACTCAGTGAATGTACATAATCACTCGCTTGCTCGTTGTTGCGTTGTATCTTCAGATCTCGCCAGAATAAAGGCTGATTTATGGTTCCGCGTTACACCAACGCAGAGTCTACGCCGTAGGCTTTGCGTTGATTTAACGCGGAACCATAAATCGCCGGCGGCTCTTTTCATCTCCGAAAACATCGGATTCAATTTCTTAACAGGCGTTATTTGGATAAACTGAGCCCAGGTTGGGGATCTTAACGGTTACTTTTACGCCTGAAAAAATATTAAAACTTAATAAAGTGGCATATTAACAGCACTACAGCTGAAATTAAAACAGCTTTTATCTCTGAGCTTCCTGATATGGTGTGACGTACTGTATGTGCAAACGTAACTACGCAGTCGCTTACGTACCCGAACGTAAACCACGCAGTGACAGAGCAAGTGGTGTCCCAATCCCTAGGGAACATTACAAGGCCCTACGCCTGTGGCTTCATTTTTAGGGCTAGTGGTAGTGAGTAGGGGGTATATGGGATTGGCCTTTACAACACAAGGAAAGAGCAACCAAGACATAGAAGACATTCGTGCTCCAAATCAAGTAGCACTGAGCTACTGGTGATCCCTGAACCCGTCCTAGGACACTCTCACATTGAGGATTGACCGTGGCCATGAAGAGAATGTGGATATACAGTAAGCCTCACAGACCACAAGGGTTTTAGCTAAACTAACAGTTTGGTAATCTCCAAAAACCAAAGAAAAGAAAAGAAAACTTTCCTGGACCCCTCAGAAAAATCTCCTTGAATCTGTTTAATTTCAGGTCATTCAAGCAATTTTAGCTAATGAACTGGTTAAAGAAAACAAAAACAAGAAAACTTTGATTTTAACCTATAAAGGCACTTTTCATATAAAACAGCATCCTGCAGGCTGGTGCTAGACGTACAGCAGCTGTGCTGGTACTGGCTGTCTTTGACAGGCAGCTGTTTTAGGATTATTCCTTCTCGTTTCTGTGAGTCATGAGTCTCAACCAGCCATATGCGCTCAGCTCAGCGCCATCATTTATTTTGGGGGATGAGGTTCAGAAGGTTTTGATGTTGCAGCACATAGTTTAAAAATGATTTTACTGCCCTTTATGCCACAGTTCTGTACAAATTGCATTTTTGTGCTGCTCATCTCATCACTGTTTTCGGTTTTAGCGACTGGTGCCTCCTCCGTAGCTGAGTGACAGCCTGGTGTCTGTGTCCATCGCTATGTTGCTGCTGAAGGCGGTGCAGGATGAGTATGTGCGACACAGGGAGAGGAGGAAACAGGCAGACAGGCGGCTCTACAGTGTCGGCGCACCGTAAAGAATATTATCTCACCGTATAGCTGCCTGCACACTTCAAATACATTCTGAGCAATCGGATCCGATCAGATTAGTGTTGATCGCTTGTGATCAGATTTCCCAGGGTGCATTTTTACCAAGTGTGAATGGGGTTTAAGTATCCATGGGGTTGACACTGAACCCCACATTTCACTGCATGCATTCATGGGTCGGTGGGTGGGTGAGTGAGTGAGTGAGTGAGTGAGTGAGTGAGTGAGTGAGTGAGTGAGTGAGTGAGTGAGTGAGTGACTACCTTTACATGAAAAAATCTTCTATCCCGGTACTTTCTACCGTCTACAAATGCCAAAATGTTCATATTCTTCATTACATTTATGAAGTGATTAGTTTCCTCCTGGTCTTGTGTTTCTCCGTGTTTATAAGAACTTCCTGGACTCAAAAGACCAGGATTCCTTGTGAACAGAACATGTGCAGAAAACTAATTCCTGTTCCTTTTGATGGGGAAATCCCGTTAACCATATATGTTATTGAGAATCATGTTTTTGGTTATTGGAGGGATTTGTGGTCATTTAATATGTATTCTACATGCTTTAAAGAGTGAATTCATGATTTATTTGTCAAGATAATGTAATTTGTTCTTTATTTTATAGCAAAAGGTGCAAATAAAAATAGACACTGATGCAATTAAATAGCCTATATAGCCCCATACTCTTATTTAAAAGCAAGGTGCAAATTAAAACAAACATCTGCATTACGTTATACATGACCAATTATTCGGGTTAGAAAAGGAGTAATCCAGGGGTCATTTTCAGGTTTTTAAAAACCGCAATATGAGCAAATTCGGGTTATTCAAAAGGTTATTGGTGTTTACATGGCCGTGCGCAACCGGGTTATTGCTGAAATTGCTTGTTAGAAAAGGGTTATTGACTGTATGGAAACGTAGTCAGTGAGTGAGGCTGAATGAGATTTGCAGTGTTAAAATGCCATGAGTTGTCATCAAGACTGCAGAAGCATCCTGTAAAAACAGTCCATTCACCACGTGCTTTTTAAACCTAGTTAATCGACTTTCATACATGTGTATGCACTCACATTAGTTCAGAGAGGGTACCATTTTTAGCTAATGCACTTTATTTTATGGGGTAGAAAAGCACCAGCTTATGCCAAATGAGTGCCTGTGTTTTGACCTCGGTTAATACCTGCATCACGGCAGGAGAGCAAAAGGGTCCACTCAGCAGAATCACAAGGCAGCAGGGACCAGGAATTGAACAGAGGCTGTCAGGATTATCCATACATATTTTCACACGGCACAACAATATGCCAGCAAAAGCAACAGCTTTGGCCCAATCCAGTTAGATTCACGGGCAGACTGAGTCAGCAGCAGCTACACTAAACAATACATCAGCTGCACAGCTCCTGCAAGCTGAACTCAGATACAGATGTTTTATCCATCACAAGAAATACAGGGATGATAATGGCATTGCTATTCTTTTTTTGTAAAATCCATGTTTAAACATGCAAGTATTACATGATACTCTACTAAAGAATTGGAAGTAATAGCTTTCACCTCTGTAATTGCTAAACGCCAGCTCCTTCTTAACTGGAAATCCACGACAGCTCCTTCCAGTACACAGTGGATTAACAAGGTTATGTCCTTTTTAAAAGTAGAGAAAATTAGATACTCAAGAAGGGGACACTTGAACAACAAATTCTACAATAAATGACAACCGTTTAAGGACTTTTTTGCGTCAACTTAACCCCCCCATTCCCTTTTTATTTATCTATTTATTTTTTTTTACTTGGGTTTTGTTTCTGTTTTGTTTTTTTGTTTGTTTTTACCAGATTTTTACTGTATGTCATACAGATTATGTCTATTTCATTGTATTGTTTATCTAGTCTTGTTTTGTGTAATCGTTATTTGTTCTTAAAAGTATGTAAAATTAAATCCACTGGTGCATACAACCATGTTCATTGCTGTCACCAATGTGCTCTGGCATATGTAAGTGCCTTTGTTACTCTTGCATCAATAAAAATATGAAACAAAAAAAAAACATGCAAGTACTCCAGGAGCAGTTGCACTTGGATCATGGCCTGCCTTCAGCTTGCGGGTTCCCGTGCATTTCAAAATAGACGTGATGTCAGAAATATGATGCGTATAATCAGAAGTATTGCAGTTATGAGGGCTGACTTACTTGAATGCCCAGTGTATTTCTTGCCCACATGGTCTCACATTTCCTGCAGGCACTAACAATTGATTTAGGGAGAATAAGAATAACCTCGTTGTCTTGGAGAATTGTAAAAACTACTTCCTAAACTGGCTTTCCCAAAGTCTAATAAGATGGCCAAGTGTCAAGCAATGCTGGCTCCTTTTCAAAGGATGCAACATTTCCACTGTCATCCCTTTTTTGCCAATCTTTCATCTCGCCTTAGAAAATTAGATGGAGTCCCACTCCATCAGTTATTCATCCCTAGAATCTTATCTGAAAATATAGAGACAGGTTTTGCTATGGAAAGAAAAATATAAAAAATGTTATATATAAGTCCAAAAACTGCTCCACTAAGATGCTTCCAATATTGAGTTTATTCACATGTAAATGATTGTGCCTCAGTAAGATGTGGAAAAGCCAGTTGCGCAAGGTTGCATGCTTTTGGAAGTATCATAATGTATTCATTTTTTAATCAGTAAAAAGAGTCATGGAGATGAGCTATGGCCACGGTTACATGATGTTTTTTAATTCAGAATTAATTATTCAGAATTAAACTATTTTCCTTCGAGTTTACTGTACATGGAAATAGTAATTCCAAATTGAGGTTTACATGGAAAACACGTTTGATGGTCTTTCTCCAATTCCTCTACAGGTCTGGGGGTTGGGAAGGTTCCGATTGGAAAGGAGGGCGGACGTCTTTACGTATTTACGTCTACCGGAAGAAAACAAACTTACTCGATTAGCAACAACTTTGAAAAGCTCACAATTTTTATGTTTCTTTCCATCTGTTCTTTTAATGATTTCCAGGTCCTCCAAGCTATTTCTTAAATAAATGGTCTCTGCTCTTGACCACCGTTTACTGCGTGCTGCATCTTGAAACTTTGTTTGGAAAACCAGCCCAGTGTGGAATATAAGCGTCATGGAGACAGACGGGCGAGGGAACGAGCAGAAAGAAAGACTGGAATTAATTTAAAGAGGAATGAGTGTATACATGATCGTGGAATTGTTCTATTCGGATTTAAAATCGGAATAAACCAGCCACTTACTTCCGAATTAAATTTAATTCGGAATGGCCATTTTCATTCGGAATTAGGTGTTTACATGGTCATTTTTACTCATTTTAAATCAGATTTAATTTTAATTCTGAATTAAAGAGGAATTAAACTGTATGAGTCTGTCTTGTATGTTTGTGTTGTTTTCTAAGACTTGCCACTGATGTCTGGGCTGAACGGTGAGCCTGGAGCCTCCAGAGTGTTTCACGAGTGTCTTGCAGGTCAGTGGAGAGTCTCTAGTCTCCACTGACCTGCACTGAGAGAGTGTCCCTCTGCACTGCCGGTGTCAGTGGGGAACTCGTGCACTGAGAGAGTGTCTCTTTCCACTCTCCACTCGTGCACGGAGCAAGACACTGCTTGAGTGCAGGAAGTGTGAACAAGACCAGCAGCCTTTATAGTTGTGTGATGGCTCCCCTGATCGAAGTCTTTCTGTAGCGGCTCTAATTAGCTGTAAACTACCTTTGTTCAACTACAGTAGGAACAAAAAAACAAACAAATATTATAAACCAGTGGAACTGTGAAAATATTTTAGTCCTGAAAAGTAAATCTGATTTTTTTTATGTTTTTGTTTGATTAAGCCAAAACCCGAAGACTTTTACGTTGAGAGTGACATACTGTATGACACAGAAAAGACACCAGATACTTTCAGTTATGAAGAAGGAAACAACAATATATTTGCCACGGGAAATACTAAAAGAGATTCAGGGTCTTCCTGCCTAATAATAATAACACAATCATATGCTGTGACAATGCACCTTTCAATAATCATGTCTACCTCATACTGCTGCACCTTTCACTTTTTAAAAATTGTATATATGTTAATAAGAGCCGTCATTTGTCTATTGCCTATTTACTGTACAGTGATCGAAAATAACTGAGTCAAATTCCATGTCTTGTCTGACTTAACCTGGCCAAATAAACATGATTCTGATTTTGATTCCGGGGTTTGCACCCTGCAATTAGATGAATTTACTGCTTTGATAGTCCAAAAACAAGCAACTTGGGCTGAACCATTGATTTCAAACTCTTTGCACTTGTGAGTACGATGGTGACAGACTGTTGGCCTGTCCCAGGTTGCTTCCCACCCCCGACCCCGAACGGAATGAACCAGATACAGAAAATGTTTTGGTGGATAATTGTTGACTTAATAAAAGGACAATTCCTGTCTGCAATCGTCATCCTACCCCAGGTTCTACGATACGAGGCTTACAACTGGTGCGGTGTGAGGTTAGTGAATGCACCCAGGACTAGATAAGGAGGTTCATAATTAGTTAATTAATACAGGCTAGACCCCTCCGCAGGTGAACCCTGCAGCTGCTCTGAACTCACGACGGGGACTTTTCCATTAAGGACCTGCAGTTAATTAAAAGACCTACAGTATTCAAGCTTTTGGATTTTGAGTAAGCGTATATTCTGATGGAATACTAAAATCTTCCATATTACATCGTTTTCATTTTATAGTAAGGAATACAATGCCCCCCCCCTTCCTTTTTCTCATCTTGTAGAGATCCAACTGAATTCCACAAATTAGAAATATAAAAAAGTATGTTTCCATTCTATGAGGACATGTTAGCTGGTGAACAGCTGTTTAAGGAAAATCTTCTGTTCTCTCAATGGGGATAAAATAATAAAAGCCCAAATAGCTTCATCAGGAAAATAAAGGCTTCATTGATGAACTCTTTGTAAATCTTTCACGTGTTTGCACATAAATCACCTTCGTAAAAACCTACTCCAGATTTACGTATCCGGAGTACGGCTCATAAAACTCCGATCAGATCGTACGGACGTGTGTATGTTCATGAATACCAATCAACTGCAAATTGGCAGCGCACTCCCGCTGTGCATTAATTAACGTAAATCCCCACCCAGGGACCGCCATAAAATCAGGTGATGATTACTATGGAAAGATGGATTGTCGCCCTGCATGTTTATTTTCCACTGTTAGTGCTGGCGTGACAGGGACCAGTGAGGACTGGGCCTGGGACCAGGCCTGGGGTCAGCAGCAAACTCTGAAGTTAAGCTTACACTTGTTCATTTATTAGTCAAAATAAGACTTATCTTGTGTTCTGTTTTGCATTGTATACCTTTAATATTTTGGTTTTGCCTAATAGCAGCTGCTAAAGGCTCAATAAATATAATAGTGAGGGAGAAAGAGGACAACCCTGTCTTGTACCTCTTTGCAAGTTAAAGCTTGTTGAGATTTGATCGTTTGTCCTTACACATGCCTTGGGAGAGCTATATAATATCCTTATCCAGTCGATAAAGGATTGGCCAATAGAAATTTCGAAATTACCCGATCGAATGCTTTTTCTGCATCTAGAGATATAATTGTATCTAGAGATATATTTGTAAACACTTGTTCATTTAAGTCTTACACTGCTTATCATAATGTTTAAACAACTAAAGGTATCTTCATATATGATGAAAATACCACATAAAGCACAGATATAACGTTGGATAATGCTGAGCATATTAACTGCAGTCCTTATTTAGATAAAGTCTTGCATACTGTCATAAGATTTGGTTCATACTGAGAACAAGTTTGGAACAACATTTTCGTGAATGCTAAAACACATTTTTTTTATCTATAAACTGTTCACACACAAATGTATTCTAACATTTGTTGAATGAGGCCCCAGAGTTTTGTTTTGTTTTTTCTGAAGCAACCAGCCTCAACTAGAAATCTCTCTCTACGACATCTTGTTCCTTTTTTAGAGAGCAAAATAAAACAAAACTGAGTGTATTCTTTGTACGTTCATGAGGAAGATAACACTGCTTTCCCTGTATGGGCGGTGAAATCATGAGTGCTATGAGGAACCTTATTGATTAAAATACCCTTTCCCCCCAAGAGTTGTAAATATATGGTACATTAATGTAATGAATGTATGTATGACTGTAAAACTAATTTGAGGACATCACTATAAAGAACATTGGCTACGTTGGACAAGCAGAACCAACTGATAACTGATGCATATGTCTCCATCTCCTCTTATGCACGCCAACATCACTGAAGAGAAAACACCAAGTAAAACCCTGCCCTTTCTCTCAACTCCTTCTTAGGCCGTTTTTAAAATGGAAACAATGAAAATATGATAAAGTGCCAATTCAGTTTACAGACTATCCCAGGACACACCATGAGGGCCACAAACAGAGAGACGAGCTTGCTTTACACCTCTGAGCCCCGAGCAGCCCACGTCGTGAGCAGGCAGAAGTCAAACAAGTACTCCGTTCCAACTCTTACTGTTGTGCTTCAGAGCCACAAACTCCTGGGAGCAGCTGTGAGTCTGTTCAATTTAGGCCAGACAGATGGAGACAGTGCTTGTGGTGATTGCATTAACATATCCAACCCCGATGAGGGAAGCAGTTTTGGAGGGTGGACCGATGAGTCCTCTCAGAAAGGAAGGAAGAAACAATGGAGGAAAGACAAAGGCTTGGAGTTCAATGATTTTCTCATTACCTCTTCCCATCTCCCTCCCCCTTTTCTCCATTTTCAACTCTCTCTCTCTCTATCCCCCCCAGGTCCTTATTGCATTTTGTCTCTACCGATTCCTTCACGCACACTCCCTCCATCTATCACTAAAAGAAATGGCAGCTGGGTGGCAGCCATGCAGTGTGTGACGCTGCCAGCTTAACAGGTGAGCAAGCAGAAGGTGAGACGCAGAACTCAACTTCTCCCATGAAAGAACCCATCATACACGACACACACACACACACACACACACACACACACACACACACACACACACACACACACACACACACACACACACACACACACACACACACACACACACACACACACACACACACACACACACACACACACACATATTACAGCCCCAGTTGTCAGAGCGCCAATATTGTCCTTGTCGCGGTCAGGAGAGCCAGTAAGCAGGGGTAAGTTGTTAATGTATGTCCATTTTTTATTATATATCATCAATTTGGTCACATAACAAGATAAGCTCCTTCAGTAATGTGAGCCAATGAGATATCAGATCTCGGCTACAGTATGTCCCACCTCCCGACTGTAGATTGACATGGCACAGATTTGACACTTGCTTCAGAAGTGCAACATCGGAAAGATGGTCCATCCATCCATCCATTTCCACTTATCCAGAACCGGGTCGCGGGGGCAGCAGTCTCAGCAGAGATGACCAGACTTCCTTCACCCCAGACACTTCCTCCAACTCTTCCGAGGGGAGTCCGAGACGTTCCCAGGCCAGCCGAGATATATAGTCTCTCCAGGGTGTCCTGGGTCTTCCCGGGGTCTCCTCCCGGTGGGACATGCCTGGAACTCCTCCCTAGGGAGGAGGAACATGCCTGGAACACCTCCCTAGGGAGGAGGGACATGCCTGGAACTCCTCCCTAGGGAGGAGGGACATGCCTGGAACACCTCCCTAGGGAGGAGGGACATGCCTGGAACAGCTACCTAGGGAGGAGGGACAGGCCTGGAACTCCTCCCTAGGGAGGAGGGACATGCCTGGAACACCTCCCTAGGGAGGCGTCCAGGAGGCATCCGGTACAGATGCCCAAGCCACCTCAGCTGACTCCTCTCAATGTGAAGGAGCAGCGGCTCGACTCCGAGCTCCTCCCGGGTGACCGAACTCCTCACCCTATCTCTAAGGGAGCGTCCAGCCACCCTGCGGAGGAAACTCATCTCGGCCGCTTGTATCCGCGATCTTGTCCTTTCGGTCACTACCCAAAGTTCATGACCATAGGTGAGGGTAGGTGCGTCGATTGACTGGTAAATCGAGAGCTTCGACTTTCGGCTCAGCTCCTTCTTCACCACGATGGTCCGGTACATCGACCGCATAACTGTGGACGCTGCACCGACCCGTCTGTCAGTCTCACGCTCCATCATTCCCTCACTCGTTCAAAGATGGTTCAAAACAGAATAATCTAGGTTTTGTTTCTAAAATGTAGGGGTTGGATTTGCAATATAATTGGTGATGAATAGGCGCCATACGTCTGGCAATAAAATCAAATCAACACTAAATGGTATTGCAGGAAGAGAACAGCAATAACCAATGATGTGGATGTGAAGAAGGTGGGTCCAAATGCAACGCCTAGGCTTCCATTTGAGCAAAGATAACCCACCCTGTTGTGCCAATTCCTTCCACAGTACCTTATTTTCTAGACTCCAGTGTCACATACAATGACCAGTCTCAAGTGCACAAACTGCCATGCTGTAGGTGAACCAAAACAGAGGAACACACTTTCTACTAAGCTTAAGAGGCATGAGAACATCCCTAAACTGCACACTCTGGTTCCCAGTGTTTCCTCTTTGCAGTGAAGAGTGTCGTCCTCTCCACTGGAGCAATCAAACACCAGAGGAAATGCGAGTCAGTCTGTGCATCCAGTTCATCTGAGAGCTGCATGCATCCATGCTGTTCATTAGCAGCAGAGAAGCTCTAAACCCCAGAAACTTGTCTCACTCTGCGCTAAGTGACAAAATGTTGGAGCAACAAACCTTTTGAAGTGATAAACTCTGAAGGCTTAATGAAAAGAAGTTGAAGTGCTGTGGCTTGTGTGTGTGAGTGTGTGTGTGTCTCACTTTTCCCTGATTAATATTCTTGTTGGTGGTGAAAGTGCTCTTCAAGTTGGAGCATGTTTTAGTGGGGTTGTTCATCCTTTCAGCTCAAAAAGACAAGGCTTGTATTATGTTACAGTAATTTTACATTTTAGAATGCTAATTCTTTCAAGATGTCAAAGAAATTTGACAGAAAGCTAGTATATGATTGACATTATTCAGTTATTCCTTACACAAAGTGCATAATAGAGGAAATGGACGGTTTATGATGGAAAAGGGAGGTGAATGCACATAAGTCCTTCTGTACAACTTTATCGTTTTTTTGTGTTTCTCTTGGGTTGTTTTGTATCACTTTAGAATTACTTTTGCATCTTTAAGTAGGGATCTTTGCCTTTCCAAAATGAAATATGAAGTCAGTTCATACAAAGGCCCCGGTCCAGAGGCGTCGTGATGCCTCAGGTCCTCAGGGTCTGTGCCGACTGCGCCTATTTAATCATCCACCCCTGAACGGTGGCGGAACGGTAGACTCAGGATGAGATAATCAGAAAGTATAGCCGCTCTCATCACCGCATTTGTTTTCATCATGCACACAAGCAGCCAAATCAGATGATGAATATCAAAAGACTTTAATTCCCCCAGTAAGTCTTCCCTTTTCTATAGCTTTTATTCAATTAAGATTTCAGCAGGATTTTACCTCGTTGCTACTTTTACAGGTCTTTATTGCGATTAATTTTGTAAACATTTATATCAACAGATGATAATGGAGTTAAAAGATACTGCCCCCGAAGGGCAATGATCAAGGTTACAGATGAAAGCAGCTCCACGTAGTGAACAAGTCAGATCATTAGTGCGTGCCATGGCAGATATAATGAACCATCTTGGGATCCGTAGTGCTGTTAAATACCAGCATCTGAAATCTCGTTATTACTAAATTATCATTCCTATCTGTCTTTTCCCAGGAAAGCATTTTCCACAGAGAGAATTTAAGTGTGCATGTGTGTATAACTAGAGTGTACGAAAGTCTTGGTGTTGGCGAGACAAATAACGACTTTTTCACTGGGTCATTATTTAACAGAAAATGAAGCCAAATATTTAGTTTTTTATTTACTGAGTACTCCCACCATTCAATAGCATGTACATGCACCTTTAACCAGCGGTGGAGCCAGAATGTGGCTAATGGGTGGGCATGGAAAAAACATTGAAAAAGTTTTCAAAATAACTCAAAAGTTAACAAACAGATTTTGATTCCATTTTCAGGATAGGTTAGCAATGACGCAGGGATCAACTGATTAGATGCTGGTGGTGATCCGGATCGCTGTCTGGATCCAGGAGTGTTTTGCAGGGGGAATGGAGAACGGAGCTGATTGGTGGAGGTCTGCGCTCTTCAACCGCGCTCTTGTTTTACTGCTATCTGTTTACTCTGTTTGCTGAGCTAATAGCACGCACGGAGGACTGTCTCCATCCCGGTGACCCATCGACCAGCTTCTTCAGAAATAACTTATTTGACTATATCAAATACACTGTTTTAATGATTCTACACTGCAAAAACTCAAAATCTTACCAGGAATATTTGTCTTATTTCTAGTTAAAATGTCTCATTTTTAGTCAAAAAATCTGATTACACTTAAAACAAGAGTCATTCCCAGAAAAATAACTTATTTGACAATTTTCACCTTTTTCAAGTAAATTTTATCACTTGAAATAAATAGAAAAATCTGCCAGTGGGACAAGATTTATCTTCTCATTACAAGCAAAAAAATCTTGTTCCACTGGCAGATTTTTCTACTTATTTTAAGTGAAAATCTACTTGAAACAGGTGAAAATTGTTGTTTTTTCCAGTGATGAGTCTTGTTTTAAGTGTAATGAGATTTTTGACTAAAAATTAGACATTTTAACCAAAAATAAGACAAATATTCTTGTTAAGATTTTGAGTTTTTGCAGTGTATAACAAAGGAAAACAGTACCATAGCGACCATTGTCTCTTCACAATATTCATGCTATATTGCTAAACAAACAAATAAATACAAAAACCAATAAAATAAAAATTAAGAAAAACACATTAAATAGCCCCAAATGGGACCCTCGAACAGTGTTGGTTATTCTGTATGTGTGTGTGTGTGTGTGTGCGTGTGTGTGTGTGGAACGCTCAAAGCTGAAACTCAAACTTTACCCGGCAACAAAAAAATCTATTTTCCGATTGGCTGAGAAATTCTGTTTTCTGATTGGCTGACAGGTTGGTAACTCCAATCAGCTGTTCTGAGCTGAGAGTGCAGCGCACAGTAGCGTAGTCTACAGTACTTTTGGCTCATTTGTAAGATGGGCTGTTGGAATAACTGCGTGTTCATTTCCCCAACACCATATTATCACTTCTCCACTGCCATGTATCGCAGTGGGTGTGAGGTATTTTTGCTGGAATGCCATCTTTGGTTTTTGCCAAGCATAGCGCTGGCTTCTTTGTAGACAGAAGAGGCTCTCCGCTGGTAATACTTCTAAACATACTGTATGGGTCCAATTGTATTTAAATTGGGCTGTCACGTACTAACATTTAACAAGCTCAGTGATGCTTGAACACTCCCAGTGTGACTTTGGGTTAAATTTACTGAGAAATCCACCCTGGCATAGCTGGCAATGTTCTTGAATTCTTTCCACTCACAATAACCTTGCTAGACTGCATGGTTGTTTTTTTTTAATAGCTCTCTGCAGACTGACATGCAGCTGCATTTGCTTTCATAGCTTGGCCATTGTTTATCGCTTTCTCTCTCAGCATCATGTTCTCTTACACCTGAATGCTTCACACCCTCAAACGGCCAAAATGCTTTTTTTGAGGACTGCATACCTGCTAATGATCAATTCATCAAGGGCTGATAAGCAACCGACTGCATATTACTCCCAAGAAAGAAGAGGGTACTTAGTATTGTTTACATAATGTTTTTTTCTTTTTGGTAAATAATGGCACAATGACAAAGGTTTAATGGAAAAAAAGCTTTTCACACAGTTCACACTTAAAAAAGCACAATTGCGGAAATCTCCAAGCAAAAATGTGGGCATTTTGGCTCATTAATTGCCAGCAGTTTTTGTCAGAGGGTATAAAAAAGTTCATGAGCGACTGTCATAACTCATCCAGCCGCCACTGCATTAAAAGAACATAAAGCAATGCTGCCACAGGTACGGAGACGGAGGCCAGGGGTGGTTAGGCATCAATCAGCCCTTCTTCATGACATTCAGAGCTGGCACCGCACCGCAACAATGTGTGTGCTCAAACTCCATGCTGCTTTTTTGGAAGCAGATGAGTGACAAAGATAGTGTCTCAGCTCACGCAACTCAACTTCAACCTTCCCTCCACATCCCTCCACCTCAGACATCAAAACGCAAAAGCGTGAGGTCAAGAAATCAAGGAAAATGAAGCATGTATGTCCTATAACACGGAAAAGTGTTAAGCCTGATTTAAGGCCCCGTTTACACGGAGGTGTTTTCATGCGTTTTGGCCAACAAAGCTCAAAGTCACCAAAAACCATCATTTCTGAAAACTCCGGCCAAAGTGGAGATTTTCAAAAACTCCGTTTTCACGTTTGCTTGTAAACGGAGAGAAACGGACATTTAGGCTTCAGAACGTCACATTATGAGACAGAAACGTCACCAGCGTCATGTGTGTGACCTGTGTTTTCAATTTGTTTGGCCACCGTCAATATTTTCTTGTATTTTACCGGTTTTATATTCTAAAGTCACACTTAAAAGTAACTCCACTTCTGTCACTCCAAACGAAAGACTCTCGTTCATCTTGGAAGTAACTGCAGTCAAGGCTGATTTATGGTTCCGCGTTACACCAACGCAGAGCTACGGCGTAGGGTACATGGCGACACGCACCGTACGTAGGCTACGCCGTCGATTTAACGCGGAACCATAAATCAGGCTTCACACGTGTCATTTGTTGATGTTTTTTTCCAGGATTCTGATTGGCTAGCATGACTTTATCTTCTCATTACACTGCCCCCTGCAGGTTTGGCTGCTCATAGCACCTTAACAGCTACTTACGCGGGTTCGTGTAAACGAGGATATTTTTCAAAACGTAGAGGGGGAAATATCCGTTTTTGTAAATACCCGGCTATGTGGAAAGGTTCTGCGTTAAACCAATGCAGAGCCACGCCGTCGCCGTTGCCGTGACGCCGTTGCCGTGACGCCGTTGCCGTGACGCCGTTGCCGTGACGCCGTTGCCGTGACGCCGTTGCCGTGACGCCGTTGTTAACCCTTTGGACTTCTCCGTCACAATTTCTGATATTTGTATTCTTCATGAGAGCTTATATTCATGAATCACTAACCAGCATGAAATAAATCTTATTTATTTAAATAACATATTTTCAGTCCCCGATATCAGTTGAATTTTATTTTATTCTCCTTTTTTTTTTAACAAGCCCTGCTAAGAACATAATGCCGTGTATGAAATTTCAGAAGGGATTTAATTTATTTCTGTACAATCTTTCTGAAATCCACAGAAAACATTGACTTTAAACTTCTCAACACGCTCAAGGTAAAATTCCAGAGGGGGAAAAGACAGGATGGAATGTTGCACCTATGTTTTATGAGCTTACATGGATTATAGTGGGAATGAACGACCTTTAGCTGACTTGTAAATGAATACGCAGGTTTGTGTATCATTCCAGGTTCATTTTTGTTGCATCAAACAAAAGCACAGTGGAAAAATACGAAAAGTCAAACTAATAACAAGGAGAATTAGAAATGAAGCTCTGCCTCTTATAAGGCCTGGTGCCCTAAGCAGCTTAAGCAAATAAAGGCCTCCGCCTTATCTGAGAAAATAAGGTGTTTCCAATTGTCAAGCTTAGAGAACATTGCAAACCTGAAACAAAACTGAACAAAAGGAAAAATTTAAAGGGAACAACAGAGAATGTGAAGTTGACGTCATCCCCGGGTTCGTTTTAGATGCTATTTTACATTCTCTCTTGCTCTCGGCTGTCTTTTGTATGCAGAACTAAGTTTAGCACTTGTTTATATGCACATACTGTAGGATCAGCTTCTGAAATCACGTTAGCCTATTTCTACTCATCCTAACTAAAAAGTGGAACAAATGTGTGTTTCAAGATCATAAGGAATATTTACTCTCAATAAAAAGCCTCATAAAACCGACTGCCAGAACCTCGATGATGGATGAGAACGCTTTAAACTTTGTTTACTTAATCAACGGGTCAAGAAGTGTGAGGCTGGTCCAGTTTTGCAGGGAATCACATTTCAGTTTCCATCTAGAAGGTCCAACTTCCCTTTTCCTTTTTCCATGTCCTCCTTTCTCTGCCGGATTTGACTGTTTGGACCAACTTTTTTGCCAAACATAACAAGAACCGACCAGACGACAACAGTAGCAGCCGCTAACAGGAAAGCATTCATTACAGGCTGGCGCTGCACCCCCACGAGCAGCCCAGCGTGACGTACCTTTACATTCTCTATTACAAATATATCTGCTTCTTCAGCACCACCGACACCCGCGTGGATTTATCAGTTCACGCTGAAGTTCGGCTCTTATTTCAGAGCCGTGGCAGGGCCATATATTCTCATTTGCAAGAGCTTCGGTTGGATAAAGAAAAAATCCATGAGTCAGGCAAACAAGACTAACATATCCAACTAAACAATCCGTCCGACCCCGCGCTACGTTTTTATGAGGGTTTGGTGTGTGTGTGTGTGTGTGTGTGTGTGTGTGTGTGTGTGTGCGTATAGTCGGAGTGCAGAAACAAATTTCTCCCACAATTAGTCAACTCAAGCACAGCAAAAACTCAAAATCTTACCAGGAATATTTGTCTTATTTCTAGTTAAAATGCCTAATTTTTAGTCAAAAAATCTCATTACACTTAAAAGAGTCAAAGAGTCATTACCAGAAAAAGAACTTGTTATTTGACAATTTTCACCTGTTTCAAGTACATTTTCACTTGAAATAAGTAGAAAAATCTGCTAGTGGAACAAGATTTATCTTCTCATTACAAGCAAAAAAATCTTATTAAAAACTTATTTTAAGTGAAAATCTACTTGAAACAGGTGAAAATTGAAAAAAGTTATTTTTCTGATAATGACACTTTAAGTGTAATGCGATTTGTTTGAGTAAAAATAACTAAGACTAGAAATAAGACAAATATTCTTGTTAAGATTTTGAGTTTTTGCAGTGTAACTCCCCCAACGCGTCCACTCACACATTGGTGGTGAAGATGCCGTAGATGAGGTCTTGCTCGGGCAGGTAAAAGGTGCTCTGCAGCTCGTTGTAGTAGAAGGGGATCTCTCCGGAGCGCGAGCAGTTGAGCCGGGCCTTCATGAACGTGGTCCAGGTGTCCTCCAGGAGAAACCGCCCCCCGATGTCGTTCTTGCAGACGCGGGCCACGCGGGAGTACACCGTCTTGCCGCAGTCGTGCTCCACCGCGTTCTCCCTCAGGAAGAAGAAGGTGAAGAGGCCGATGTCGTAGGCTGAGATGAAGTGGGGCTCTATGGGCAGGAGGAAGAGGAGGAGGAGGAGGAGGAGGAGGAGGAGGGGACATCATTATGATGACTCAAGGCCAACAGAGATATTTGCAACATTTATTTTTCAGACATTGTTGTTTTGACCTTTGTTCTCATCATTGATTGTGATAAAAACCACAGCTGCACTCAGATTTAATTTGGTATAAAAAAGGACCCCAGTGTCAAATAGGTAAATGAAAGGAGAGGCTACAGTTCAGAAGAAGAATAGTGAATAAAAATAATTGCTAATAAGTGTTTGACGCTTCGATGGTAAATCCATGGAAACGGAGTTTAACTGGATGCCCGAGCTGCTTTTATTGCTACGGGTGACAAATGAATAATGGGTGTGTAGCTCATCAGGTGAGGCAGTCGGAATAACAGGGTCGTTACTGTCATTCACTGCAAACACCAATCACCAAACACCAATTTATTGCTGAGCAGGAGAAAATGGGCTTGAATTCATACGTCTATTGTGGTCTAATATTCTGCCTAACTGGAGCAGAAGAGCCTCTGTCATGGCCCCAGGGATTGGTTGACTTAGATTCTTTTACTCATCGTGACATTTTTTTGGCATCTAGTCATGCAACTCATCCAGACTGAAGTTTAGAGATATTTTTGTCTAATATTTGTGCACAACCTCAGTATCAGTGAAATCCTCTTGTGATTCTCATGACATTTAAATTACTCTGGAAACATGAAATTACCTCACAAAGTCATGTGAAGAGAAAACAAACTTCTCCAATTTTAGGAGGTCACTTAGCATGACATTATAGTTTATAAATACATTAAACATCTGGTTGTGCCAGTCTTGCATAGGATCAGAAACCATTGATAATACTTATTTTTCATAAAAAATATAGAAGCAAGAAAAATATGTAAACCTATTCAAATTAAGGTTGTTTTATTGTTTTTAACTGAATTTCTGATTAAAAAAAAAAAATAATTTACCATAAAAAGTGACATGATCTACATCTTAGTCACAATGACAAACAAATACAATGTCCTTAATCAGAAAACCTAAAAACAACTATAATCTCTCATGTTTTTATTAAACACCAGCGTCAAATAAACACATGAGAAACTATAACTGTCAGCTCAAAGATATTGTGTTTGCCTGTTATTCTAATTTAGATGAAAATCAGGACATATTACGAGGTAAACCAATAATTTGCCATTACCAATCCAGTTATTTAGATAATATATGGTCTGATATCTGATGCTTATATATAAATATATTTATCTACTGGCAGTGTAGCACGATGTATAGAAGAAATTGTATTGCCTTGACTTTGTAACACCCATGATGCCCTCATGTTCTTTGTTCCTTGAATAAAAAAAAGAGTAAAAAAGAAAATAGATAAAGTGAAGCCAGGATATTACGGAAGAGTATTAGGGCCATGCAAGAGAAAAACAATTTGAGTGGAAGACTTTTTTTTATTGTGCACTTCGAGAAAAAAGACGAAATGTCGAGAAAAAAGTTGAAATGTCGAGATTAATGTTGAAATACAATTTTGAGAAAAAAGTCGAAATTTCATGAATAAAGTTGAAATTTCATTTCATTCGAATTTTGACTTTTTTCTCGACATTTCAACTTTTTTCTCGAAATTGTACTTCAACATGAATCTCGACATTTCGACTTTTTTCTCAACATTTTGACTTTATTCACGAAATTTTGACTTTTTTTCCTCAACATTTCGACTTTTTTCTCAACATTTCGACTTTTTCCTCGAAATTCTACTTCAACATTAATCTCGACTTTAGGACTTTTTTCTCGACATTTCGACTTAAATAATGAAAAAATAAATCTTCCTCCTCTAAAATATTATTTTTATTTTTCTCCTGCCTGGCCCTAATACTCTTCCGTAGAATATAATTGTCAAAGTACAAAGAAAAACATCTGCAGTCAACTTGGTGGAGCTCTGGCCATCTCTTTTTTTTTTTTTTTTTTCTTATGATGCAATTAGTGCTCTCTCGTGGCATTTTTTAAACTGAACATTAAAAGAAGAAAACACCAATGGTGCTTTCTTGACATAGAGTTCAATTCTGCTTCAGAGCGCTGCAGATTTGTTTCTCCTGCCGTGGTTTTCTCCTGTCAGACAGATGTGTGCAGACACATTCAACCACAGGAAAACTACTCGGCTGTGGTTGCTTCACTTTTCTGCTGGGACCCATTTATTGTGAGGGAATTCCAACTTAGACATGTACATGAGCGCAAACAGTAGCGACATTAAAAAAAAGACAAAAAAAACCCCCAACCTAATTAAATCTGGCATAATATTCGCTTATAATATGCGCACATAAAAGAATAAAAACAATAAATAAAAGATGCTGATTATAACCAACACAGTCTCTCTTTCTCCATAAACACACACATGTATGGATTGTGGAAATAACCCGTTAACAGCGAGGATGCAAAGTGCCCAGGGGGCTAAGAAAGTCTGTTTTTATGAAAGAATGAAACGCTGGAGCAGAGCAAGAAGAGCTGGAACGGCTGCCTGCACAGCAGCCGTGCAGCAGTCGCTGATAATTTTCCACATCGGTGATAAAAACAAGAGGTGGCACAAATGAAGCCACTTGTGGTGAAAAAAGAACTAAGAGACAATCAGCATGAGGAGGTATGCGGGCCTTTTGAAGCTGTAATCAAGTTTTATTAAAGGTCAGCTGCTAACAAAGGCCTCCCTCTCTGATTATCCTGCACAAATGCGGAGAAAAAGGGGTTTTTGAGCAGAGCTGGATAATTTAGCAGGTGATCTATTTAACATCCCATTTTACATTCAATAAATTGGAGGTCCTAATCAGTTCATCCCCGGCGTGTATTCCAAATAATATCATTATGCATGACACACAAATGTAGTATTTATTATTTATATGTATGCCTAAAAACTTTAATGAAGATGTCTAATTTCCATTTCCATTCAGCGGGTTAATTGGTGCCAACAAGCATCCAGATGAATAAACAAGTGGTGTCACACGTGCTTACAATTACAACAATAGAGGCTGACAAGAGAAAATTGGCTTAATCCATTAGCTTTTCTAGCCATACAGCTCAAGGCCATGACGGGCTCAATTCTTTTTATGCACGTCTCCGCTTTGTGATGCATTGGGCTGTGCTTTTGGATTGGAGGGGTTACATGGAAACATACCAGAGTGTTTGTGTTGATATACTTGTGTTTATGCACAACACAGCACAGTATGCATGTCAACCCGAGGGCAGGTGCAGCTGACACATTCTGCATAAAAATCAGTGGAGCTGCGTGGGTGCAAATGTGGTACACGCAGTCGTACTTTCTCCCAGTACCCTGCTGTGTGGTAAACAGATTGTTCAATTTTACAGGCGGCTTGGTTTCTGGAGGAGTAAAAATCCCATGATGCTTCAGATCAGACACAATCACGGCGATAGGAGGAAGACTACTTAACAATCACACATGCTGGAAGACTGGAACAGGAATAATCAGTGATGGAAAGGTGGGATATTCTTTAGAGCTTCATTATGTTTAAACTGGACGAGCGGTTAAGAGTCAACACCAAGATTCCTCTTTAAGACATATTTTTGGCATGGGTGTTTTCAAGTAAGATTACAAGGAACTATTGTACCGGGCCAATTTATATTAAACAATGACTACGTTTACATGCAGTCAAAATTGGGGTTAAGGTCAATATTCCGGTTACTGAAACATTGGGAATAATCTGTTTCCATGCGTGAGCAAACAGGGTTATCCCTGTTTACATGGTGATTAATCATTTGGGATATCTGGATCAAACTAGCGACGCATGGAGAACATCATGACGCAATTACCATCATTTCCGCTTATTCTTCCTGTATGTAGAGCATCTCTAAATGCACAACACCGGAACCTGCAGCGTGGGAGTGAGAGAGGCAGGGTAACGGCTCGGGCAGGCGGGGGAGAGGTTTGTCCGTCAAGACTCCTCTCCCTGGCCCTGCCCCTTCTCAACCTTTCCCCGACCCTGCACCCCAACCTGGGACTTGATGATTGGGCCGGAGCCTTGGGAGCTGGTGCTGGCCTGCGGTCCCCACCCCTGGTCATCCCGTTGCTGCTTCCACCTGCCTGCGGTCCCCACCCCCGGTCATCCCGTTGCTGCTTCCACCTGCCTGCAGTCCCCACCCCCGGTCATCCCGTTGCTGCTTCCACCTGCCTGCTGTGTGCGGCTGACGTCCCTGACTCCCCCAGTCTGGCCTTCGGCAGGAGGGTCCCCCCTTATGATCCAGGTCCTGGTCCAGGTTTCTTCCCTCCTAAAGGGGAGTTTTTCTTGCCACTGTTTGGCTTAAGGTTTTTCTCCCACTAGGGGAGTTTTTACCTGCCATTGTTTATGTAAAAATTGCTCAGGGGTTTATGTTCTGGGTCTCTGGAAAGCGTCTAGAGACAACTTTTGTTGTATTAGACCCTATACAAATAAAATTGAATTGAATTGAATATCCAAATCCAAAACAACAACAATAACAGCAGCACGGAGGATAATCAACAGCCCAGTAGAAGTGGTTTTGTTTCTTGTTCCTGTAGTTTTCCTTTTTCAGCATCTTCCAGCGGAGCTTGATCTGGTCTGGCGTTTGTACAAATGCTGCTTCGCGCAACTTTTCGCTCACCTTCTTGTAAATCTGGCTATCCCGGTACTTTCTACCGTCTACAAATGCAGAAATGTTCATATCCTTCATTACATTTATGAAGTGATTAGTCTCCTCCTGGTCTTGTGTTTCTCCGTGTTTATAAGAACTTCCTGGACTCAAAAGACCAGGATTCCTTGCGAACAGAGCATGTGCAGAAAAAAAATTCCTGTTCCGTTTGATGGGGATATTCCGTTTGGCGTTTACATGACCCAATATTCGGGTTAGAAAAAGAGTAACCCAGGGCTCATTTTCGGGTTTTTAAAAACCGGAATATGAGCAAATTCTGGTTATTCAAAGAGGTTATTGGTGTTTACATGGCCGCGTAACCGGGTTATTGCTAATATTCTGGTTAGAAAAGGTTTATTGACTGAATGGAAACGTAGTCATTATTTAAACTTAACTTGTTAAAAGTGGTGAATGGGTGCAGGAAAATGCCTCTGGATTCAGGGGAAGATTACATGACTTCTTAAAAGTTGGGATATGAAGCTTTATTTTGAAATGCTGGACATCTAGCAATTATGGGTTTGGACTTCAAAACCGCTACACAAGTTCTCTCATCCTCCCCTCAACCATAAAAGAGCTAGTCATGCAGCTGCTGTGGCCGGTCTCATAACTGACTGTGTAAAGGATTGAGCCTGAAAAGCACATTTAAAATCATGAAAATGTCATTAAAGTCAACAGTGACAAATGCAAGTTTTGAAAACATTTGCAATCATTTAGCAAATCCAGCATGTTCAGCGTTTTCATTGGGAATATTTTCTAATTGGTCACAGTTTAAAAAACAAACTAACAAACAAAAATAACAAAAACAAATCTTGGCTGCATTTAGTTAATAAGATTAAGAAACTTCTTCCAGTAATCACAGAACTGGTGGTTTGATATCCAGTTACTCCTAATGGCAGGAGAGCAGCCCTGCAGGCAGAAACATGCTGTACTAGTACAGCCTGCAGTAAATACAGTAAAACTACAGTAGTTTTGAAGCATGTTTATGATCAGAACTGAAGATATGCATACCTTAAGCTTCAGTGTGAAGTTTCATGTGTTTATATGTGTTTGCATTGTAACTGTTATGCGGTTAAACCCTCTGGAAACTAGAACAACACATTTTAAAAACAGTCCTGCAGGTTCAGTACAGCCTACATGGAATCAATTATTTCAAGTGCAAGACTGATTTCTTACTCACTAAAAATAATATTAAAAGCGGCCAAAGGATCTTGGATTTAAGCAAGATAAAGGAAAAGCTGATTATTGTTACGTGCAAGCAGACAATCTTATAATACCAGGCCTATCAGGTCATTATCTGTCACTAGGCTTTCTTGTGCAGCTAGTAAGAAGAAATGTGATTAGCCGTTCAATTGTGTGACAAAAGCAACAGCAAAGGACATCCCATAGTGTCAGATAAAGTCATGGTCAAGCATTGATGCAACGCTCATGCGCGGGTATTTGGTTATGCACTGCAAAAATTCAAAATCTTAACAAGAATATTTCTTATTTCTCATCATGGGAAAAAACAACAATTTTCACCTGTTTCAAGTAGATTCTCACTTAAAATAAATACAAAAATCTGCCAGTGGAACAAGATTTTTTTTGCTTGTAATGAAAAGATAAATCGTGTCCCACTGGCAGATTTTTCTAATTATTTCAAGTGAAAATGTACTTAACAAGTTATTTTTCTGGTAATTACTCTTTTTTTTAAGTATAATGAGATTTTTTGACTAAAAATTAGACATTTTAACTAGAAATACGACAAATATTCCTGGTAAGATTTTGAGTTTTTGCAGTGTGGAGTGTATCCAGATTCATGCGTCAAAAGAGCTCAAAGACCAAATGCAAACTGTGTTAGACTGGGAACCAATAATGCATGGATGCATGTTTTTGCACTGAAATCCACCTTAATACATAATGTCCCACAAATAAATGTTTTTTTGTTGAACTTTGATTTAAAGGAAGCACCCTACAGGGGATTAAATGAGGGTTAACAATAGTTATTAAATATTGGTGCATAGTGTGAGATACACGTCCTTGTGTTTTATAAAAATGACTCCGAAGGCTGTTAAAACTTACAAGTTTTAAGACACGAAGGAAAAGAAACTTCTAGTGGTTATTGTGGCATTTAATCTGAGGAGAGTCCGACTGCAGCTCAGCTGCAGGTTGAACCACAGGAGTAAATGTCAGTGGAGTTCAAGACGCTGTGACTGACTTATGCAACCGCTGCAGTTTAACACCAAGTTCAACTGCTGCAGTTGCTGGTAAGTTAAAGTTTACGGTTAAATGCTCATCAACAGCTAAACCAATCACATTACAATTGGCCCACAAAGTTTTATGTATTTATTTTTCATTATTATCCATGCTTGTGATCCAAATACGCTTTATATACAAGCTGTGGACAAGTAACAGATGAATAAGTTCCCGCTATATGTAAAGTCAAGAGGGGACTGGGAGAAACAGAGTGGCCACGGTTACATGATGTTTTTTTAATTCGGAATTAATTATTCAGAATTAAATAATTCAGAATTAAACTATTTTCCTTTGAGTTTACATGGAAATAGTAATTCTGAATTGAGGTTTACATGAAAAACACGTTTGATGGTCTTTCTCCAATTCCTCTCCAGGTCTGGGGGTTGGGAAGGTTCTGATTGGATAGGGGGGGGACCGGAAGTTAAACTACCGGAAGAAAAACAAACTTAGCCGCTACAACTTTGAAAAGCTTACAATTTTGATGTTTCCTGTTTCCATCTGTTCTTTTAATTATTTCCAGGTCCTCCAAGCTATTTATTAAATAAATGGTCTCTGCTCTTGCCCACTGTTTACTGCGTGCTGCCATCTTGAAACTTTGTTTGGAAAACCAGCCCAGCGTGGAATATAAGATCATGGAGACAGACGGGGACGGAACGAGCAGAAAGAAAGACCGGGATTAATTTAAAGAGGAATGAGTGTATACATGATCTGGAATTATTCTATTCAGATTTAAAATCGGAATAAACCAGCCACTTACTTCGGAATTAAGTCTAATTCGGAATGTCCATTTTCATTCAGAATTAGGTGTTTACATGGTCATTTTTACTCATTTTAAATCAAATTTAATGCCAATTCTGAATTAAAGAGGAATTAAACTTCTCATGTAAACCCATAAATTCTTATGTGTAGATTGTTTCACAGGCAAATCTGTTGTTCATTCAGATGCATGATGGGAACCAGTTGCTCAGCACCGGGCAGGCTCCCAGTCTAATAAATAAGGGGGGAGACAGATTAGATCAAGGACCTTCTATGTCTGGGGTTCTCCGGCGCTGGAGAAGCTTGAAGATGGATATTAGATTTTCATTCACACTCCAAATCCAGTGGGAAAACAACTCCATAACCCTCACAGACTCCACCAATGAGTCAAAGCAAGCGTGGAGTGCTGAGACGGAGACCAACACAGACAGCTGGTTTATACTAATGGGAATACCCACTACTTAGTTACTTATCTTTCCCTGACTCACCTTGTCTAAAGACGGACTCAGTGCTTTAAAGCTGTTTGGAACATGGAAGCACTTGCAGCTGCTGCATTGTCTGCACTACTTAGACACAAGCACACACTCGTATGCAGATGCAGCACACATGGTGTGGCACATGCTGTGTGTTGTAATTTCAGCCTCTCCGTGCTGTGAGGAATAATTACATCGCTCACTGACTCGTCAGTCTATACTCCGCTTCTCCCTCATTCTGTTCTCTTCCCTATAAACTCTTTATCTCTCCTCTATCACAACCGCACAAACAATCTTCAGTCTCAACCACCCTTGCTCTCACTCCATTTTATAATTCTTACTTCTCCATTCCTAGTTTTAAAGAAACTACCTCCTGTCTCCGAGTCACCTGTTCAGAGAATATCATGTTTAGACTCACGATTAGTTAATTCTGCAATAATTGAAAGGAAATTCCCCCCCTTGGGAAGAAAAAAAACGTTTTCAACCTTGTTAACATGTTATTATTTTTTTTTATTTTCTTAATGTTTTACAATATATCATGAAGAAAGTTTTGGCTGTGGATTTCTGCTCTGAAACTATAAAGCTAAATGTACAGGCTAAGTGGCAAAGGCAGAGAGGCTGAATGTGCCATTTAAAATATAGGAGGGACCAATCCTAACCGCTGCCAGGGGGACAGATAACTTGCATGTGCTGTAAGAAATAAGGCTGAACGATTCATTGCATTTGCGATAATATCACAATATCATAAGATTATAGATTATAGGGTTGTCACGTGACGCGAGAGTGACTCTTCATGCGGCGCTTTACTCTGCTGCACGACGGCTTCTGGGTTAAAACAACATACAAACACCAGAGCCATGGACGATAGGCAGATGTCCAGCGTTATTGCGCCAGACAAGCCAAAGATGGGGATCATTGCCCGAAATGTTGTGTGTCGCTCCTAATTTTTTTATTATTCGATTTGTGAAAATCAAAAATAGTTCAATTTCACTGTTTTTATTGGTCCCAATATTAAATATTTTGTAAAATCTAATTTACATATCTTTGAAGTAATAGATCTGTTAGTTTGTGGTGTTGAAGTAATCTTGAAACTTTCTTAAAAAAAAAAGCATTAATGATATTATTAGTTTGTATTTTGTATTTACTGGCTAAATTAAAATATGCAAGACCTAAAACAAAGATGCCTAGTCTTTGGAAGAAAATGTTAAACTCATTATTATATTGTTATAACTACTAACTATTATAACTATATTGTGTTTTATATTAAATTCATTCATTAGATTTATTGAAGAAAAGAAAGTTGCATATTAAATTGGGGAAAAAAAAGAATCGCAATAAGAATTTTTTCCAAAATCGTACAGCCCCAGTGAGAAACAAATGAAGTGGGAGACGGTATGAACAGTATGAACTACTATTCTGATACTTTCATTACATACAACCTTCCGCTTCCAGCAACTTTCCAGCTTCCTCTTCTTGAGAATCACTTTCTGGTTCAAATATTACAGTTACCCTAATATTAGAACAAGCATTTGCATATTGCAGATAAGTTCTGCAGAGTCACAGGGCACCGGCAGGAGAGTATTACTGTATTTGTTAATTAGCAGAGATATAGGCAGGGCTTGATTAACATATGCATACATCCCTGTTTAATAAATGAGGAAAAGATGTAGAGCCATACCCCAAGACCTTAAACATAAGGGCTTATTTTTTAATTCCTGGCAAAAACTTAGATATACAGCTACAGTCCTGAGGAGGAACAGATTAATTAATATTCATTATTGCAGGACTGTGAGTTTGGGTATTTGTCTGCACTTCCGACTTTCAAACGTGGCTTTCACAGGTCAGAGCATTTCACAAAGTTGCCTTGAATATCCAGGATATTTTTACTGTGGCCTCGTCCACATGAAGACAAGCTCAGACCCAAAGGTTTTTCATAAAACCAGCAGTCATCCACACTGGCATTTGGGGGTCTGTAAACAATCATTTTTGAAACCAGGTTCCAGAGTGGAAAGATCTGAAGGTGCCGTTAACACGGCTCCATCGTTACTACCCAACTTTTCTGAAATGCTATCGTACGGAAGAGTATCAGGGCCAGAGAAAAATACAAGTCATATTTTAGAGGAGGAAGATTTTTTTTTCATTATGCACTTTGAGAAAAAAGTCGAAATGTCAAGAATAATGTTGAAGTACAATTTCGAGAAAAAAGTTGAAATGTTGAGAAAAAAGTCAAAATTTGATGACGATATTGATTTGAAACGCATATCACACATATGCAGTTGCATAACTACAGAAATGTCCCCTTAATGTTCCACTCCAAGGATGTTAGTTAGTTAGTTAGTTAGTTAGTTAGTTAGTTAGTTAGTTAGTTAGTTAGTTAGTTAGTTAGTTAGTTGGTTAGTTAGTTAGTTAGTTAGGGCTGCTGCTGCATAGCTGTCAGTCGCTCTGCTAACTGGATTGGATGAGGAGACATTTCCATTTTATTCACGAAAATGTATTTCAACTTTATTCTCGAAATTGTATTTCAACATTAATCTCAACATTTCGACTTTTTTCTCGAAGTGCACAATTAAAAAATATCTTCCCCTTTCAAATATTTTTTCTCCTACTTTCGTCATACACGTCACTGTGCTTGCCGCCATTTTCTCTGTTTACAGATTTCTGCACGTGCGCATACCCAATGTTTTGTTATTTCTTTTCGCCGTAGCATCACAGCACCAGGAACAGGCCTGTCGTGTATTTTACAGCGTTTTCAGGCCTATTGAGCAGGTGGAGACACATATTTACTGACATATCTCTTTTTTTACGAAGAACGTTTTTGAAATAATAAGCCGTTTCGTCTGTGTTGTAAATATAGCCAGTGATTCTTATAACATTTCATAGACTAAATCAAAACAGTTTAATTACAGGGAAATGCTTTTGACCTAGTTTGAAATTAGCCCTTACTATAAATTTTATAGTTAGATTCAACAAATTTACCAGTAACCCTTCTGTTAACCACCTTTAAAGTTAATTCCTGTCAAGTATTTATACTTGCATAGTTTGCTGTATATAGCTGTACTATTAACACATAATCAACAGTAATACTGTAGTAAACACCTCTTAGCATCAGTTAGACTTCACTGTACAAAATAGCAGTTCATAGAGTCTGCAAGTGAAAAAAAAATAATGTAAGGAACTCTGCTTTTCTTCTTAATGCTTGCAGTTGCATGTAATGTGGCTGTGATACACAAAGTTGAGCAGTTGGTATGCAGGAACAGAACTTAAAACCTTAATGGAACACCTGTTGGATACGATGAAAAAGTAAATAAAATGGTATTGATACACTAAGTGTCAAATTTGATACAGAAAAGGACATTTCTAGAAATTGTTATCAAAATATTGGGGGAGGATTTTTTTTTAACGGACTAATAATAATTAATTCATTGGAAAAAAGAGACTTTTCTATCTACGTCTATCTTTTTATTCTCTTGCGCTACTTTTCTACTATTATTTCATATGCCAAGCTTTAAAGAGCTGCTACTGTTAAATTCCCATACTAAAAATAACAAAAATGATTAAAAAGCTCTCTGTATTGATTGCATGTTCTCTCATTCTCAGGCGCTGTCTATGGTCCTGAACCATAGAGGGCAAAAAAAAGGAGAAATTGCAATGACATTAAGCTGAAAATTGAAATCTTATGGTGGTTAGAGTATTGAAGGAGTTAATTTAATGAGATGGTCTAATAATCATCCTTTCGCTAAATCCTCTTTATTCTGACTTCCATATTCACCAGTTTTAAAAAGGGCCCAAAGCATTAGTCATCTCACATTATCTGACACCAGAACACGACCTGACCTTTACTTCCAGAACTACATTTGCTTAAAATAACTCCTCCCACTTCACCAATCTGTAGACCTCCATAAGAGTTGGTGTCTATATGTGCTCCTGAACATTTTACTAAAGCAACTCAATGACAGTCTCTTTCCACTGAACACTCATCTGCACTTAAGCTAAAGTTGGATGTGTCTGAATGAACTTTTGTATCAGAGTGTCCACAGTAGGGGTGTAACGATACACTAATCTCACGATACGGTACGATACACGATATTGAGGTCACGATAACGATACGATACGATATATTATTTTTTTAACAACCTTGAATGAGGTAGTCATGAGGACATTTTCTTTTATTTGAAAGACACAAAATACAAAATAATACTGTGCATTTTCCCTATTGTTCCAGTTTGTAATGCTTTATAACTGTTTAAGTTTTAAAGAGAAAGCCAGGCCAACCATTTTCCACAAACTGAACTAAAAGTAAATGTCAGGTTTGCATTATGCATCTTCAGTTTCATACAAGTACAAATATTTTGCCACAAACTGAATAGTTTCTCTCATGTATGATTTGACTTTTTTCTTTTCCAGAAATTTAACAACTAAAATTAAATAAATAAATACAAGTAAATAAATACATACAATTTTACATCATAAAAAAGATTGATTCATGCTCACCTTATTAGTGTAAGAGGAGATTTATTTTTGTTAAGAAGGTTATTTTGGTAATTCAGGGTTCATTATTTTATAAATATATTCTTTATATTCTGTAAATCAGGGACTATAATGACACTAGTCAGTTTCTGTAGTGATTAGTATGTTTTAGATTGGGCGGAGTGATACAGCACTAGGTGCTGTGTTGATGTTCTAAAATCCTACACTGTTGAGCGGACATTGAAGTACACTGGAACTCAGCAGAAGTTGTCCCCGTGTTTATCCTACTCACCACCCCAAAAAGGTTTAATTTAATAAGGTAAGGCTTAACTCTACACCAGACTTACATAAGTAAAGGTTCAGACCTCAAAACGGGACCGCAAAACGGGACTAGTTTATTCTGAGCGGAGGAAGATTTTGGTCCGCGCGGTCCGGCCGCGGTCGTGGTCGGATGCGCGTTTCTAGTCAACACAATAGATTAATAATAACCCAATATCGCGATACACTCTGTCACCTCCACGACACGTATTGTGACATTTTTGTATCGCGAAATTTCGTGGCACGATATATTGTTACACCCCTAGTCCACAGGAAGAGGCACATTGTCGGCAACAGGGAGAGTATTGATATTTATATTGATACAGAGACCTGCAGGGTAGATCGCTTTGCAGGTGTTTCATAAATCCAGAGCTGGGTAGTAACGAGTTACATTTACTCCGCTACATTTACTTGAGTAAGTTTTGGGAAATGTTGTACTTTTAGGAGTAGTTTTGAATCACTATACTTTTTACTTTTACTTGAGTAGATTTGTGAAGAAGAAACTGTTCCTCTTACTCCGCTACATTAGGCTACGTTGAGCTGTTACTTTTCTTTTATCCCTTTTATCCGCGTACGCGTCAATCTCATGACATCACTGGGTGATTCTTTGGGAAAAATGTTTGTTTTTGCATGTTTTGTCACATTTACACAGACTCAAACACACACAGAGTTTCTATGAGTTCATGGGCTTGTTCTAGTTCTGCCTGGTTATAAAAGAAAAGTAAAAAGGCTTGAAATTTTGTGCTATTGTGCTTAATTTATTTTTTTATTCTGGTATATTTTATTTATTGTATTATTTATTAAAGTACTTTAATTTACTTTAAGATTATTTTAATTTATTATTTTTTTTTTTATTGATTTAATTTGGCAGAAGATGATTATTTTATACTTTTGTCTGTTTGAATGGTTGTGTTAAAAAAATAAATCAGACGTTACTCAACAGTTACTCAGTACTTGAGTAGTTTTTTCACCAAGTACTTTTTTACTTTTACTAATAAGTAATTATTTGGATGACTACTTTTTACTTCTACTTGAGTCATATGATTCTGAAGTAACAGTACTTTTACTTGAGTACAATTTTTGGCTACTCTACCCACCTCTGCATAAATCCCACCTATTCCTGTACCTAACCTGTGCTGTGTGTTACACACACTTCAGACCAGAACGGTATTTGTAATCTGGTTGGATTGATCCATCCCAGCAATAAAACAAGAGGGGATCATGCTAGAAGAAAGAGTGCCTGCTTGGCCCATCTGCTGCTCCAAAGACACCTGGGAAAACATTTTTAGAACAACAGCAGAGCTTTTCAGAGATTGCTTGAAACAACTTTTGTGTGGATTATTTGTAAATCCGCCAAAGCTTCAGCAGATCAGATGACTAGTCCTTTGAGATCTCTCCCACCCGATACAAAACAAAAAGCAAACACTGATTCTGAAACACAGCACTAATACAAAGTTGTTACTCTAACTGAGCATTTCAACTGAACTCCTTCAAAATACCTGCTCTATCTCCTTGAAATGCTTCAATAGTTATGTTTGTTTAGAAAAAATTCTGCCAGTGTCTCGCAATTAATCGCATATCAATATTTGACACGAGAAGCAACATTGTTCAATTTAAATGGATTTTGGTATATGACTGAATCATTGATTTGACACATAAATGAGCTTAAACAACAAAATTGTGTTTATTTTGATAACTGAGTGTTAACATAAAGTGCAATATGAATAATAGGAATATGATTGCATTGTCCACAAGGCACAAACTTATATTCAAGTTAGCTATATTCAAGCTTTTACAGGACTTTTTGTAAACTTTCTATTCTTTCTCGTCGTCTCTGCTCGCTGCAACATGTTTGGCATTGAGGTGGTAGCGAAGGCTGGAAAAGCTCCGGTGAAAGGCAAATTATTTCTTGCACAATTTGCACACAACTGTGCTTTTATCCAGGTTTCCAGTCGGTAGTTTTTCAAAACTAAAATTTCCGCCCACCGAAGCCAGCAACAAGACAATAATATTTGTCTTATTTCTAGTTAAAATGTCTCATTTTTAGTCAAAAAATCTCATTACACTTAAAACAAGACTCATTACCAGAAAAATAACTTGTTATTTGACAATTTTCACCTGTTTCAAGTAGATATCACTTGAAATAAGTAGAAAAAATCTGCCAATGGAACAAAGCAAAAAGCAAAAAAGCAAAAAAAATCTTGTTCCATAGGCAGATTTTTTCCACTTTTTTTAAGTGAAAATGTACTTGAAACAGGTGAAAATGGTCAAATAAGTTATTTTTCTGGTAATGACTCTTGTTTCAAGTGTAATGAGAGTTTTTGACTAAAAATTAGACATTTTAACTAGAAATAAGACAAATATTCTTCTTAAGATTTTGAGTTTTTGCAGTGGCATCGGTTTCCATTGTTGTTTCTCATGTTGAATCCTGTGCATCAGTATTAGCGTTATTTTTCTGTAATTAATTCATCTTAATTAACATGATACAATCCCAGCTCTAAAAATAACATTTCAGTGTGACCAAGTGTTTTTACTGTACCATTGAGCCATTTGGAGTTGTACTGGGCCGTGCGCAGGGGCGGCATGCCGCCCAGGCTTCTGTAGATGACGGGGTCACGGCCCGAGAAGTCGATGACAGTAGCAGCGTACAGCTCTCCACTCTCCGTTACTACCGCCGTGGAGTTGTGACGAGGGTCGTACGGGCAGCGCGCCACGCCGTTGACACGCTCCAGCACCCTGCTCATGTTGCCCACCTGCGATGCAGACAAAGACGAGGGCGATGGAGTGAAAACAGCAGGAACATGAAGAAAATCAATGAATTTCCCCCCAAAGTTACCCTCAAAAATGCAAACTTCACTTTACCTCTCTGGTGGTGCACAGTGGCTGGAAAGCATTTGTGCCGCAGGTCATGACTTCTGTTTTGTTCACCAACAGGACCCTGATGTAATTCTGACATTCCATCTGCAGAGGAGAAAGGAAAGAAGAAATGCTTACAAAATAATAAAAAGTAATTCTGCTCCTTTTTTCACCATTTGGTACATTTCAGAGAAGAACAATGGCCCAAATCTTCTGGGACTTTACCACCATGCAGTCTGGTGTCTGCAGCTTTTGTGAGTGAGTTCATTGTTTGAATATATGAATGAGGGTTGACAACTAAATGGAGGCCCATTTGTGACGTCAAGAGATGTACTACAGTAAGTATTTCTAAACAAAAAGTAAAATTAGTTTTAATAAAAGCAGGAAAATGATTTATTGGTCTCTGCTGGTAAGAAGTTTGGTATTGCCCTTCACGAAACACGAGTTATGCATTGATGTCACTTCCCCACGTACGCCCCCTTACTCGAGTGGCAAAAATGTCTGCAACTAGTGGAGAAGACGAGATAACAGCCGATTATGGGCTTAAATTAAAGGCAGTTGGACTTGACAGTGACCCGTACAGTTACCAAGAACCAGTGGTCCATGGACATTAATATTTGGTACAGTTACCAAGAACCAGTGGTCCATGGACATTAATATTTGGTACAGTTACCAAGAACCAGTGGTCCATGGACATTAATATTTGGTACAGTTACCAAGAACCAGTGGTCCATGGACATTAATATTTGGTACATTTACCAAGAACCAGTGGTCCATGGACATTAATATTTGGCCACGAATCCAGTTTCCTGATATTTATATGTACTTAATTTCTACGCCGGGGAAATACACGAAGCAAAGCTTGAAGGCTTACAAAAGTCTTGACGCTGGGTCCGACTTCAAGGCAGGATTTGTTGTAGAAATTAAAGTGATGACGACACCGAACTTTATGATTTGACCGTTTAACGTTAGCTACCCAAAAATCCAACATTACCTGATACAAAATGGGAACCACAAATCCACGTTTCGGTGCCTGGAATCCAGTTGTTTCTGTGAATTGCAGCGATCCATTTGTCTCTCTTAAGCTTATTTTTCGTCAGTCTGTAAAACGATAACTACAATTTCTTGCTAAATCTATGAGCACAGTCGATCGCACAACAGCTCTTTCCCATTTTAGATGTTTTCCAGTTGCTCAAACTGAAAGTTTACGCTGACACTCAGTCTTTCTGACACTCAGTCTTTCTGACACTCAGTCTTTCTGACACTCAGTCTTTCTGACACTCAAGCCCCTTTCACACAGAGATTCCGCAATATTGGTGTAAAGAAGTCCTGCCAATACGCCGCCTTTGTTGGTTCACACAGAACCATACAACGCCGGCATAACGCCGCTCCCGTCTGTAAATTCACACAGCATGCCGGCGTTCCGCAATCAGAGGCGTGACGACAGCGTCAGCGCTGGCCCCGGCTGGCCCCGGCATGGCGGCTGTGTCATTCACACAGACCCCGTTTCGGCTCTGTGACTACCTCCGCTGCCGGCTTATTGGTGGGGCCACTTGGCCCCCCCATTCCGCCTCCGTGACTTTCACACAGAACAGCGAGGCGGCTTAAAGGCGCAACGTTCCCGCCTCGAACTGGCTGTGTGAAAGGGGCTTCAGTCTTTCTGACACTCAGTCTTTCTGTCAATCAATCTTTCTGACACTCAGTGGACGTAACCTGCTGTGAAGTCTCATCTGTGACGTCATGCACATTCCCTCTATAGACAGTTTGGGAGACAAATATGATATTGCGATATCATATCTACGCAAGTCAACAGATCACACCGGCTGTTGTTGGAATGTGTTTCAAAGGACATTTTCACCATCTCACTATCTCACCTTAGGTGCTCATGCACATTTTCTTTCCCTGTCTTTGTGGTTTCTTTTCACTGGTAGCAAAACAACTCTTGATTGAAGGGTCTGAAATAGCTCGGCTGCTCAGAGACCTCCCAAGAGACCCCGCGAGGGCCTCACCGAATGACCAGAAGATATCAAAAAACGGCTTCACTGTAAGAGCTGCAGTGCTGACATGAAGTGCTGTAATTGGGGTTGTAATAGAGGTTACCTCTGTTTTGCCTTTGCTCTGACAGGACCTCCTGGTTTCCTCGTCCGGTGCCCACTCCGTTGCCTAGGAAACAAACACAAGGTGACAAAGGGATGACAAAAAGGCCGAAAACCAGTCCCCGCTAAGTTCGTAGGACACTTCAACAGTTATGCAATGGCTGACTGTTGATGTAGGCCTTCTCAAAAAAGTCGCATGAAAAGACTTTAACCTCACTGCTGTTTGTTTATTGTGTAAACATGGCGAATAGCTTGCCAGCAAAAAGCTCATTCGAGGGTAGCGAGCGAGGCACGCAACGAGGCAGCTGAAGGGCTGAGGACAGCATTAGCATGTAAATGGCTTTCTTCTGTTCCTTTCTTCTCTCTCTCACAGAAAGTTTGCAGCGCTCACTTCCACCCCGCCACCCCCTCATCACTCCTACGAGCCAATTATATTCCTGGTGATGGTTATGTCTTGGGCTTAATTATGGATGCAGGCAGCAGCACTCCACGACTGCACTGCAAACACACTAATGCATACACGGCCGGCCCGGCCGCTAGTGCTGCACTGGCTCCGGCTGAAGGGCTTGAGAGTTGGCCCTCACTTGGCACCGAGTGTACCAGCAGGTTCCAGAGCGCTGCTTTGTGGTGTGTTACTGGCCTCATTTATCCATCCTCTCCCATCTCCTCAGCCTCTCTCATTTCACTTCCTAAAGCATGAAGTTTAACTAGACGTATACCCAGTACTCCAGTTGTAAAAAAAATCAGGGGGGATGGTGGATTTGATCATATGGGGACAGATAATTTGTGCTGATTACAAATAATATAATATATTACAAATAATAGCAGTGACCAAAACACATGCAAAAATACTGCAGGGATGACATAGCAGCAGTTAAATGCAGCCTTCTGTAAGCTTTAAATATCCACTGGGCTTACATCAAATACATCAAAACACAACAATAAAAAACACTTTTCTGAACTTATCAATATGACTCTGTCCTTCACAGGATAAGTAAAATGGATCACTGCAAAAACTCTAAATATTAACAAAAATATTTGTCTTATTTCTAGTTAAAATGTCTCATTTTAGTAAAAAAAATTCTCATTACACTTAAAACAAGACTCACCACTGGAAAAAAAAAAACCCACCTGTTTCAAGTAGATTTTCACTTAAAATAAGTAGAAAAATCTGCCAGTGGAACAAGATGTTTTTGCTTGTAATGAGAAGATAAAGCTTGTCCCACTTGCAGATTTTTCTACTTATTTCAAGTGAAAATGTACTTGAAACAGGTGAAAATTGTCAAATAAGTTATTTTTCTGGTAATGACTCTTAAGTGTAATGAGATTTTTTGACTAGAAATAAGACAAATATTCCTGGTAAGATTTTGAGTTTTTGCAGTGTGGAGTGTATCCAGATTCATGCATCAAAAGAGCTCAAAGAACAAATGCAAACTGTGTTGGACTGGGAACCAATAATGCGTGGATGCATGTTTTTGCACTGAAATCCACCTTAATACATAATGTCCCACAATACAATTTCTTTTTTTGTTGAACTTTGATTTAAAGGAAGCACCCAAGCTTTTTTTGCTTGTAATGAGAAGATAAATCTTGTCCCATTGGCAGATTTTTCTACTTATTTCAAGTGAAAATTTACTTGAAACAGGTGAAAATTGTCAAATAAGTTATTTTTCTGGTGTTATTTTTCTGGTGATGACTTTAAATGTTGAAATAGCAGTAAAACCACATGCATTGATTAAATTACATAAGGGATGGAAAGGGGGGATGGCAGTTTTACAGGGGGGATGATTTGGACCATTTTTATTTCAGGGGGGGATGCCATCCCCCCTCATCCCCCCTCATCCCCCCTCAACTCCAGTACTGCTTATACCTTTATATAACAGTGTTGTGAGCCTATATGTTTCTCTCCCAAAAGGAATTTGTTCCTTCACAAGAAATAACTATCTAGATCTTATGAAGTGCCTTCTGAGTCGGTTTCGATCCAAGTTTCATTGAAGCCTGCCAATTGTTGTAAACCAAGAGTCAACACCAAACTGGGTCAGAACAAACAAAGACCTCGAGAGTTTTGTTGTTGTTGTTGTTGTTGTTTTAAAGATCCTCAGAGAAGCTAATCTTCATCAGCTAATGTCGTGAACGTCTTCACTGAATTTGCCTCGCCCATTCCCTCACATTTTATTTTAATTAACGTTCAGCGGAAGAGCCAAAGACGGTAAAGCCCTGAGAGTGAGTAGTTCTGCTGGGAGAGTAATAGTTCTCATTTAATCACTTTATTTTAGATCATCTTTCTAGAGCAGGTAGGATTTCAATAATTTAAATAGAGATAAAGGATCTAATGCACCTGATGGGAACTTAATAGAGCTACAGAAGCTGTTCTAAAAACAAAATATCAAGTTTGAACGTTGATGCATACAAAAACATTTCTTATTTCGCTCGGAGCAGTGGAACTTCACCGTTTTGGATCATCACCCATCGGCATAAATTATTTGTTATGAGTAAAAAAAAACAGGTTGAACAACATTATGCACAACCTAATGACTAAGACTAAGATTTGCATATTGTTCTCATGGTTTCAGGGTGACTACTTTGATGATAAGTTTATATTTCTAGAAAATACACTGCTTTACCAAAATGAAACTTGTAAATGTGATGACACCTATAATAACACTAGCCAATTACAGCCACCAGGAACAACTTCTGCAGCTTTTATTAAAAACAAATCGTTTTTGTAATGTACTGAATTAATTTTTTGTACATGAGCTTTTTATCCTGACCTAAGTATGAATTAAAAAACACTCAGTTTGAATCCTTACTTTGTTTTGAATTAAAACATCGGCGTTTAACCAAGTCAATACTATTGGGGCAACCGTCCCCAAGACATGCTGCCATCTCAAAACTAAAGCTTTTTAGTTTTACACAAAGGTTATTATTTATGATAAACAGGCAACTGTAATTGACGGAGACAAATACAAATAAAGATTTGTGAACTTGTCAGGAAACAAAAAGCTGACATTCATATTGGCCACAAATTCACATCAGTTCCAAGTTTTGTACAGTGAAAACGTGCTTATTTCAAGTTTACTGAACAGAAATGTTAGAATACAGGATGAAGAAGTTACCAAAAATAATGGATGGATTGATTGACAGATTGCTAATTATTTGCAATGAAGTACCAAAAAGCATTTTCAATTTCCTGGTCTTTTTAATCAAATGTATCCACCTGACTGTACCCTTCACTTTAGCCACATTTGTAGAATTAATTATTCTAATCTCTAAGTGGAAATAGTTGTCGTCAGCTTGATTGATCACAGCTCCAACTCTGCCCTAAAAAAAACGCATTCATACATCTCTTCTTCTATAAACCCCCTTTCCCCAACATTAGATGATAAAGTAGACACATAGCAACAGAGGTAAGGAACCTTTTCCTCTTACTTGCATCATCTTATTTTACATTGAAAAAAGATAAGAGCAATACTCTAAGCTTTAATGCTGAAAAAAGTAAGTTTGAGAACCAGATGAAACCTATGCCACCATTTGCAAGTGTGGTTAGAGGTGAGATGGAGACAAATCCATTAGCGTCATAAAGCTATATTAAGCCCCTGTAGCCGGTAGAACATTGGTAAGTGGCTCTGGCCCATATTGATAGTTACAGCTCATCTCCCCGTCTCCCACAGCAGCTCCCTTCAATTAACCTGCCGCAGACCGGAGCGCAGAAACACACAGCAGCTGGGGACAGCTATGGAAGTAAACTGTGATTAAAGTGAAACTTGAGCTCAATATGTTGTACATGAAAATAACCAGTACTGGAGTTGAGGGGGGATGAGGGGGGATGAGGGGGGATGGCATCCCCCCCTGAAATAAAAACGGTCCAAATCATCCCCCCTGTAAAACTGCCCCTTTCCATCCCTTATGTCATTTCATCAATGAATGTGGTTTTACTGCTATTTCAACATTTAGAGTCATCACCAGAAAAATAACACCAGAAAAATAACTTATTTGACAATTTTCACCTGTTTCAAGTAAATTTCACTTGAAATAAGTAGAAAAATCTGCCAGTGGGACAAGATTTATCTTCTCATTACAAGCAAACAAATCTTGTTCCACTGGCAGATTTTTCTACTTATTTTATTATACTTATTTATTAAAAATCTTGTTTTTTCTACTTATTTCAAGTGAAAATCTACTTGAAACAGGTGAAAATTGTTGTTTTTTCCAGTGATGAGTCTTGTTTTAAATGTAATGAGATTCTTTTACTAAAATGAGACATTTTAACTAGAAATAAGACAAATATTCTTGGTAAGATTGTGAGTTTTTGCAGTGATCCATGTTACTTATCATGTGAAGGACAGAGTCATATTGATAAGTTCAGAAAACTGTTTTTATTGTTTTGATGTATTTGATGTAAGCCCAGTGGATATTTAAAGCTTACAGAAGGCTGCATTTAACTGCTGCTATGTCATTCCTGCAGTATTTCTGCAGGTGTTTTGGTCACTGCTATTATTTGTAATATATTATATTATTTGTAATCAGCACAAATTATCTGTCCCCATATGATAAAATCCACTATCCCCCCTGATTTTTTTTTTACAACTCGAGTACTGAAAGTAACAATATCAAAAGTAGCTAGGGTGCTTTGCAGGAGCTCGACGTTGCAGTGACGGCCATTGCTTCTACCAAACAGTCAACACAGACTCCCCTGAGCGCAGCGGAGAACACGCCGACTGCCATTCAGAGAGAAGCCCCGCCTCCTCTGCAGCAGTCCATCAATGTGGCTGTTGAATTGAAAACCCTGCTCCTCCACAGCCCCTGCCTGTCAGCCCGTGACAGCCCGGGGACTAATGGCATGACGTCATTCCAAAAAAAGAGGAAAAAAACAGAAAAACACACACAAGTGGATGGATGCCTTTCCGATGAATCATGGCTTGGAGAATTAGCATCTTTTCAGCAGGGCCCCATGTCTAAGAATCCCCATTGGCTTAACCTGCTGACCTTCACCAAAAAATGCCACCCACCCCCCCATCTCTCTCTATCTCATCTTCTTCACACCACTCTGGAACAATGTCACACTCACACACAGCCTGTGAGAACACCGATTATAACTCAACATCCTTCCCCTCAAATACCTTCCCTCAGCTCCAACCGTTGGTGGCCGAGCTGCCACCGGCGGAATAAATAAGAGCTGGACATTCTGATGCTGGAGAAAGAAAAAAAATAGTCCATGTTGTTTTTAAGGTTCTTATTTACTGCATAGTTTTCCCTGCAGGACACTAATGCAACTGTACTCTCATATTCGGATATTTGTTAACGTAATGTTAAATTAGGCTTTTCTTTAGAGAATACTTAAATGTTTGGAATTTGTAAACTTCTCAATGAGAGAGTGGGTGACATTTCCAAGTATAATTGTATTTCTGATAAAGAGTTAAGACACAAAAAGAACATAAAACAAACTTTTTTTTAAATATAAAGAAATAGCAACATTAAACCTGTGTCTGACAAATGCATGTGTTCCATGTTCTCCAGTGTAATCAACTTTAAATATGCCTAAAAAGTCGAGTTAAATACTCCTATCAAACAGATTTTCCATCTAACTGTGGTAGAACATTTGACAGTCAATTAAATGTTTGACTAATTCAAGTCATTGGAAATGTAGAGTAGCTACAAGAAAACTTAAATTATGAGCAAGTTAACATTAAAGTTAAGTATTAGTGAATTGTAAGCACATTTCTTTTATCAAACCTATGCTAATCTTTTACACTGATCCCAAAGTAAATAAAGATTGAATAAGGATTGCTTTCATTTAAGTAACAGTTGAGTAAGTTGTCATAGCTGATGGAAAAGGATGCTACTACCTGCAACTGGTGGTGGAGACAGGAATGTGGGGAAAGTCATTTGACTTCATCAGTAACAAAAGGCAGAATGTTCTATTCTTCATTTCATCTAGACAAGACGTCTTGAGCAAAACTCTCTTTATGCCAAAGTTTAAGCATTTCTTAGGGGAGCCTCAACCTTCTCTGTCACTTTTTACATGGAAGCTGTTAAACTTTAAGCTTCAGAAAGTTTACATTGACAGTGACAAGAAACCGTCAACTATAAAATGTCAAAAGTTAAATCGGTGGTCCCCAACCACTGGCCCGGGGACCGGTGCCAGGCAGGCGCCAACCGTCAAACTTCCAGACTGAGGCTCACGCAGAACTAAGATGGGTTGCAGGATAGAGGTTGGCTGCAAAGGCCAGTCAGTCTCCATTGCAGCTCACGTTAAAATGTCCAGCTTTGGAGCAGAACTAAATATATTTACAGTCTGGTTCCAAAAACAGTATTGGTCTCAGTTGTTTGATTTCACACCAATGACAACTCTGAGGGGGTACATTTTTTTGTACCACACTAAGGGAATTTATATAAAACAATACATGTATTTCTAATATGATTGATTGACAGTTGGCTCAGCCAATAGAGGGTCTGCATTGACGTCACTTTCCCACTGGAGTGGCAAAACATCAGCAAAAATGGCTGCAACTAATGGGGGAAACTGTGGAGAAGACGGGATAACAGCCGATTATCGGCTTAAATTAAAGTCAGTTGGACTTGACAGTGACCCGTACAGTTACCCCAAGAACCAGTGATCCATGGACATTATTATTTGGTACAGTTACCCCAAGAACCAGTGGTCCATGGACATTAATATTTGGTACAGTTACCAAGAACCAGTGGTCCATGGACATTAATATTTGGTACAGTTACCAAGAACCAGTGGTCCATGGACATTAATATTTGGTACAGTTACCAAGAACCAGTGGTCCATGGACATTCATATTTGGTACAGTTACCAAGAACCAGTGGTCCATGGACATTAATATTTGGTACAGTTACCAAGAACCAGTGGTCCATGGACATTCATATTTGGTACAGTTACCAAGAACCAGTGGTCCATGGACATTAATATTTGGTACAGTTACCAAGAACCAGTGGTCCATGGACATTAATATTTGGCCACGAATCCAGTTTCCTGATATTTATATGTACTTAATTTCTACGCCGGGGAAATACACGAAGCAAAGCTTGAAGGCTTACAAAAGTCTTGACGCTTGGTCCTACTTCAAGGCAGGATTTGTTGTAGAAATTAAAGTGATGAGGACACCGAACTTTATGATTTGACCGTTTAACCTTAGCTACCCAAAAATCCAACATTACCTGATACTAAATGGGAACCACAAATCCACGTTTCGGTGACTGGAATCAAGTTGTTTCTGTGAATTGCAGCGACCCATTTGTCTCTCTTAAGCTTATTTTTCGTCAGTCTGTAAAACGATAACTCCGATTTCTTGCTAAATCTATGAGTAAAGTCGATCCCACAACAGCTCTTTCCCATTTTACATGTTTTCCAGTTGCTCAAACTGAAAGTTTACGCTGACACTCAGTCTTTCTGACACTCAGTCTTTCTGACACTCAGTCTTTCTGACACTCAGTCTTTCTGACACTCAGTGGGCGTAACCCGCTGTGAAGTTACATCTGTGACGTCATGCCCATTCCCTCCATGGCTCGCCACCATCATTTCCTCATCTGGAATAGTCCTGCTACCACGGTTAGTGAAGCCAGCAGCAGCTAAATGATTTTGATTCTGCTGTCGAGTCAACATGTTAAATGGTATATTCTGTTGTAAAGGTCTGACGGCAGATCTGGAGATATTTTGGCAGGGTTCGGCTGAACCAGCTGGGAGGAAAGGTAACTCTTATTGACATCCCAACATTCCCGACGGCTTGGGTGCGAAGCCATGTACGAAGAGAAGAAAAACATTCTTCGTGACCTGATGCTTTGTTCATTGTTTTAATCAGTCTATGGTACTAGGCAGGAATGAATTCACAAACTTATCTAAAATGATGTCATTTATTTTCGTAAGTCTTCCAGTATTTTATTTGGGAAATTTGTCACTGTCACCGCTCAAGCCTCAATCCCTGCTCTCTTGACTCGGTTGTTTACACGCATCAGTGAGTCTGCATGCTTCACAAAAATGGCCCAAAAACCAATATTGCTCGAGAGGCTCTTTGAAAAAGGGAGAAAAAGCGAAAGTCAAGACTCTAGAGGGGTCACATAATACGAGCAGAAAGAAAGCTGCATTTAAATAAGAATATCAAGAATCCTACTGAAATTATGGGTTCAGTGCAACAGGTGATTCCCACTCTCTATATCTGGCATTTTCACTCTTTTTTGTTGCCGAAGAAGGAGCAAGAAGGCAAAGTGAACCCCCCAACCCCACAACACTGGTCTGTGGAAATATTGTCTGTCAGGAAACTGGTCCAGAGTACCAAACAGGTGGAACTGCTGTTGTAAAACAAACAGCAAGCACAAATATCCACTGTTAATCTATCTGCTGTGCCATGTCAGTAGAAACATGTCATGCAATCACAGCTCTTTTCTGCACCACCTTCTAAGGCCAGGCTGATCATCTGTTTGTGTGTGTAGTGGACTTCATGTTTACCTTCTAGTTTAACCCTTGTGCTGTCTTTGGGTCAAGGGAGGGTGGAGGGAGAAAAGAAGGAATGAAGGAAATAAGGAAGAAAGGAGAAAAGAAGGAAGTAGGAAAGGGAGTAAGGAAGGGAGAAAGATGGAAGGAAGGAAATAAGGAAGTAAGGAAGAAAGTAGAAAAGAAGGAAGTAGGAAAGGGAGTAAGGAAGGGAGAAAGATGGAAGGAAGGAAATAAGGAAGTAAGGAAGAAAGTAGAAAAGAAGGAAGTAGGAAAGGGAGTAAGGAAGGGAGAAAAGATGGAAAGAAGGAAATAAGGAAGTAAGGAAGAAAGAAGAAAAGAAGGAAGGAAGTAGGAAAGGTAGTAAGGAAGGGAGAAAAGATGGAAGGAAGGGAGAAAAGATGGAAGGAAGGAAAGAAGGAAGTAAGGAAGAAAGGAGAAAAGAAGGAAGGAAGTAGGAAAGGGAGTAAGGAAGGGAGAAAAGATGGAAGGAATGGAGAAAGAAAGGAAAGAAGGGAGAAAAGGAAAGAAGGGAGGGATGAAGGAATGGAGAAAAGGAAAGAAAGAAGGGAAGGAATGGAGAAAAGGAAAGAAAGAAGGGAGGGAAGAAGGAAGGAATGGATAAAATAAGGAAAGAAGGAAGGAAAAGCAAAGAAGGTAATAAAGGAATGAATGACAGAAGGGAGGTAGGAAGAAAAAGGAATAAAGGAGGGTAAAAAATGAGGAAAAGAGGAAAGGAAGAAGGAAGGAGAGAGCATGGCAGGAGGAAAGAAGGACAGAAGAATTGGGTCATTTTGACCCAAAGACAGTACAAGGGTTAAGTAGCAGAAACAAACAATGTTGAATGTTGCACTGCGAGCATGTAACGTTCAGGAAACACAGTGAGACGGCATGCACCGCTCACAGACGAGAGCGATATGAATTAGTACACCAATCATGAAGGAAATGCAAATGGGAACTAGAAAATTGTTATTGCAATTCAAAACTCATCTTCCAACTAAGTTCTTGCCATTTTTCATTCTCATATAGAGCCCAATACTGCAGAGGCTCGTTATTTATGCCTGGAGTCTCAGATGCATGTTAGAGTTCATTTCCATTTATTAGTACGGCCAGCAACCGTTGTACATCCCCTGCCATCAATTCCCCTCTCCAAACCCGAGCTCGACACCCCACTTCTCCCAGTTCTGCTTCCTGTTCCAACACAATGAGAATATCTCGCCTCCAGCATCTTTTCCCTAAAGAAGAGAAGACGCGGAGAGGGGCGTGTGGATTTTTGATGAGCAAATAAAACTGCTGAAAATACAATTAGAAGCGAGACAGAGAGGATTCATCACATTTACTGCATAAAGATGGTGTCCGGGCTTAGAAAGGAATTCCATTTCTTGCGAGAAATGGGGAGAAAGAATGGGAAAAGATGGGGCGCCGGAAACACTAATGAAGTAAAGACTGTGAGCGGCGACGACTACAAATGTGGTTGTTCCTGAAATGTGGTGCTGTGTTGATAAGGCCGCCTCTCACCGACACACAGCTAACATCATGTGTGACAACTAATTATAACTCATGAATATTGTAAGTAAGGGTGCCAGGGAAACAGTGGTTGTTTAAATAGGGGCTGTCTGACACTTGTTACAGTCGAGATGAATTTGTGCACTAGTACAAGGGGCTGGACCTAAATCATGGCTGTTTAGTCGAGAAAGGCGTTCAAGAGAAAGCTGGAGCTTGAACACACATTAATAAATAAAAGGAGTTTACCACTGTCAGTGAAGGTTCTGCATGTTGATGGTGTCTAATAAACTACCTCTTCTTCATCCATATTGATACAGTTCACTTCATCATTTCCCTAAAAATTGTCTTCATTATTGAGACAAGAACAATAAAATCAGTGTAATTCTTATCGACTGTAATTTCCTTCTAGTCTTTCATGCTCATTAAATGTATACCCAAATACAGGCACACACCACCTGACATTAGCTGGATTTGGCACGAAGCGTCGCCCAGGTGGGTCCGTGGAAACGACAGTCATCTCACCACAGCAGCAACACTTGAGTGAACACCAGATGTGTTCACAGGACTGACCAACTAGTCAAAGTGATTAAGTAGCTACATTAGCTCTGGTCCAGCTACATAATGTCTGAAAGACTGAGTGTCAGAAAGACTGAGTGTCAGAAAGACTGAGTGTCAGAAAGACTGAGTGGCAGAAAGACTGAGTGTCAGAAAGACTGAGTGGCAGAGTAAACTTTCAGTTTGAGCAACTGGAAAACATCTAAAATGTGAAAGAGCTGTTGTGCGATCGACTGTTGTCATAGATTTAGCAAGAAATCAGAGTTATGGTTTTATAGACTGCCGAAAAATAAGCTTAAGAGAGACAAATGGATCGCTGCAATTCACAGAAACAACTGGATTCCAGGCACCAAAACGTGGATTTGTGGTTCCCATTTTGTATCAGGTAATGTTGGATTTTTGGGTAGCTAACGTTAAACGGTCAAATTATAAAGTTCGGTGTCCTCATCACTTTAATTTCGCCAACATTCCTGCCTTGAAGTCGGACCAAGCATCAAGACTTTTGTAAGCCTTCAAGCTTTGCGTTGTGTATTTCCCCGGCGTAGAAATTAAGTACATATAAATATCAGGAAACTGGATTCGTGGCCAAATATTAATGTCCATGGACCACTGGTTCTTGGTAACTGTACCAAATATTAATGTCCATGGACCACTGGTTCTTGGGGAAACTGTACGGGTCACTGTCAAGTCCAACTGACGCTAATTTAAGCCCATAATCGGCTGTTATCCCGTCTTCTCCACTAGTTGAAGCCATTTTTGCTGATGTTTTACCACTCAGTGAGAGTAAGGTGGTGTGGTCCAGTGGGAAAGTGACGTCAATGCAGACCCTCTATTGGCTGAGCCAACTGTCAATCAATCATATTAGAAATACATGTATTGTTTTATATAAATTCTCTTAGTGTGGGACAAAAAAAGGTACCCCCTCAGAGTTGTCAAGGGTGTGAAATCAAACAACTGAGACCAATACTGTTTTTGGAACCAGACTGTAAATATATTTAGTTCTGTATATATACACAACCATGGCTGAACATTTAGTCAACAAAAATGTATCCAAAATACTTTCCCCACCCTGTAATTCAATAAAACGTAGAACCACCCTTTCAAAAACTTGCAGTAATAGTCTCATTCATGACACTTTCAGTACCTGACATTATTAGTTAATAATTTTGGTCCCTTGCATTGAAAAAAGAAATCTCAACTCAGAGATTGCCCAGGTCGTCACTGTAAATGAAAAACCGTTCTCAACTGACTTACCTGGTTAAATAAAGGTTAAATAAAATAAAATAAAGAGATGTGCAGGTATACGTTTATGCACAGCTCTATTAAGGTGCTGGTCTGCCTGTTACTGCTCTGCTGCACGACCCAATTCCGGCCAAGTTGTAGTTGTCAAACAGATGACCTCACACGGACGGTAGGTGTTTTGTTTTGGGTAAGCGGGAGTCGGTTGGCTCAGGGAGGTGCTCCGGTCCTGTGGCTGCGAGACAAGCAGTCTGCATCCAGGGCCAACTTTACTACTCCAGTCTTGTTTGCTTAAAGGCACTACTGGAGTTGAGGGGGGATGAGGGGGGATGGCATCCCTACTGAAATAAAAACGGTCAAAATTACCCCCCCTGTAAAACTGCCATCCCCCCTTTCCATCCCTTATGTCATTTCATCAATGAATGTGGTTTTACTGCTATTTGAACATTTAAAGTCATCACCAGAAAAATAACACCAGAAAAATAACTTATTTGACCATTTTCACCTGTTTCAAGTACATTTTCACTTGAAATAAGTAGGAAAATCTGCCAGTGGGACAATATTTATCTTCTCATTACAAGCAATAAAATCTTGTTCCCCTGGCAGACTTTTCTACTTATTTCAAGTGAAAATCTACTTGAAACAGGTGGAAATTGTTGTTTTTTCCAGTGATGAGTCTTGTTGTAAGTGTAATGAGATTTTTTTTGACTAAAATTAGACATTTTAACTAGAAATAAGACAAATATTCTTGTTAAGATTTTGAGTTTTTGCAGTGATCCATTTTACTTATCCTGTGAAGGACAGAGTCATATTGATAAGTTCAGAAAACTGTTTTTTATTGTTGTGTTTTGATGTATTTGATGTAAGCCCAGTGGATATTTAAAGCTTACAGAAGGCTGCATTTAACTGCTGCTATGTCATTCCTGCAGTATTTCTGCAGGTGTTTTGGTCACTGCTATTATTTGTAATTCTCGAGTACTGCTTAAAGGACATTGTTTCAGGAGTCTTGGGATTTGTTCAGATGCAAATTTTAAACCCAAGTTGTCAATACTTGTTCTATTACAGAATAAATATTGTTTCTTTATTCCATTTTAATGTTGATATTTCACAAACTGAGTCCTGTACAGTCTGGGATGTGACTTTTTTTGTTTGACCTTGAGCTGAACTTGGAGGAACGTCCACTCTAAAGAACTGTGTTGATCGTTTTCCACTTGGAAGAACGCTTTCTTATTGTTGAATGATGGACATCAAACAGTTTGAAATGGCCTTATAATCCTTTCCAGACTGATGAACGGCTACCGTCGTTGGTCCAACAAGTTTCCCTATTCCAATAATACATTTTTATAACAGTAATAGTGAATTGTGTTGAGTGGTTTGGTTGTCCTTTTTACTTCTAAATTTGGAACAGGAGTGGAATGTGACTTTCAACAACATTTATTGCTCTAAACATTGCTCTGTGGACACGCCCACAACAGCCCCTTTGTGTTTCGCTCTCATTCTCAAGGACAGTGTCCATTCAAAGTTATCTGCACAGAAAGACAACCTTGTCAGCCATGAGCTCACTGGCTCTCACCTCTCTGCAACAAACAGAACGCTCCAGCAGGCTGAATTATTGCTGCGGTTCACCTTCATCTACTTGCACGAAGGGAAGCAGTCTGTTCAAGCAGAATATTCAGCGTGTGCGACAAATTTCAGCACACACACACACCAGACCGATTAGAAATTTTGATGAAATGCTCATATTATTAATAAATGTATCCAGCCGCAGACACCAGCAAATAGCAGCAGCAGGAGGCAAAATCAACAGCCAGGAGTCACTCAGCCGTGAAACTACTGTGATGTTTGCACTGGTTTAGACTGTTTACCAAGCAGCATTTAGACAACTATTTCATCATCAAACACTTCACATCCAGTGTCATTTTGAATGATAAAACTCTGTTAAGTGGATGTAACAGTCCAGAGAGAAAAAAACAGAAACAAATGTGATATTTGAGTTTTCTTCACAGCTACTGCACAAACACCAACACACACGTCCAAAGCACCAAATAACAGAAACTGCCAACATAATCCTTAACTGGAATATTTTAATCCCCGACCAAATCTCATGTATGTGGAGTCCAATGTGATGTGACACTCAATGAATATAGAAAGAATCTTATGGAGTCGTGGTTGAGAGATTTTGCAGCGGAAATAATTCTGGTAATCATCACTGAAACAAGAAGCTGTTTTTACTCCTTAGATGTGCAAATGTTTTGGTTCAGTATGTGCTGAGCAGCCTACTCGCCACACTGCTGCCTCCTACTCGCTGCAGGGAGGCTGACAGGTAGAAGCAGAGCGTCGCTCAACTACCAGCCAGCACAGTTGCTCCTGTTCATGTTCCTTAAAAACACTTGGTGTAGCGAGTACAGAACACCCACACAAGTCCAGACCAAGATAACACCGGCGGTACAGCTGATTCTGCACACTAACCAGATGGGTTGAAGCATATACCATGAACAGAGGGTAGAGTCATCTTCATTTGGATTACAAAAGGATGAGATGCATCTCTTTGAGTCATGGAGTTGTGTCAGTTATCAGTGGATTTTTTTCCTATAACTCAACCCTGTCAAGTATGCACCCTTATTGTATATGTTTGCAAATTACGGAACAGTATTAGGGCCAGGCAGGAGAAAAATAAAAATATTTTAGAGGAAGATTTTTTTTTTCATTATGCACTTCAAGAAAAAAGTCGAAATGTCGAGAAAAAAGTCGAAACGTCGAGATTAATGTTGAAGTACAATTTCGAGAAAAAAGTCGAAATGTTGAAAAAAAAGTTAAAATTTCGTGAATAAAGTTGAACAAGGTTCAGAATACAAGAATTGGCTTCACGATTTGAAACACATATCACACATATGCAGTTGCATAGCTTCAGAAACGTAGCCTTAACGTTCCACTCCAAGGATGTAAGTTAGTTAGTTAGTTATGGCTGCTGCCCCAGAGCTGTCAGTCACTCTGACTAGATTTGATGAGGAGACATTTACATTTTATTCACCAAATTGTATTTCAACTTTATTCTCAAAATTTCGACTTTATTCTAAAAATTTCGACTTTATTCTTCAAATTGTATTTCAACATTAATCTCGACATTTCAACTTTTTTCTCGACATTTCGACTTTTTTCTCGAAGTGCATAATAAAAAAAAAATCCTCCCCTCTCAAATATTTTTTCTCCTGCATGCCCCTAATACTCTTCTGTACCAAATACACCAACTCATAAACAAACATTTTATTTTACTGCAGTAGTAATCAATATCAGGAAAAATATAAAAATGAAGCATCAGCGAGTTTTAGGTCCACATCTGTATCCATATCAGTAAAAAGAGAAAGAAATGGTTCTCCTTTCCCAGCTGGTTGGCCAAACTGCAGCCACGGGGCGACAAGAAGCCCTCTTTTACTCTCGGCTCTGCAGCTCACAGATTACCCCTCCATTGTGAAATGGGCCACATCAATAATTAAATCTCCAGCCTAATTGCAGCACAGGAACTAATGAAGAGTGTGAGTGAAATCAGCCATGACTCATCAAACACAGGGCAAGAGAAGAGCTAGATACTGTGAGCTAAACAAGGACATGAATATCTCGGTGGGTCAGCTTAATGGCTGTCCCTTCTCTCGTTTTGATCCTCTGCTTCACACATGAAGACACTTTGTCCTTGAAAAGTGTGCCTAACGGAGATAGGAAATCACAGGACGCAGCCCAGTTCAAGCCAACACCAGCCGCGTAAGAAAAGATCTGAGAGTATTCAGCAAGAGTGAATGTCAGTTCCTCCTGCCCCAGTGGAGCTTGGAATCCAACAAAAACACCTCAAATAACATATTTATTTTTTTCTCTCGGGGACATTTCCACCCTTTTCTGTTGAAGAGGGAGTTTGCACAAGACATCCTGCAAAGCAGTAACAAGTTGAGCTGTTCAATCTGAAGATAAGCCACTGGGAGTTGGTGCATGATGGGACCAAACAGCAAATGGGCAAACCAGCTACTTAGTTCCACCATCTAACTATTTTCCAAAATTCCTGGTATTGATATATCAACATTCACATGCATCTACTTAAGTTAATTAAATGCACAAATATGCATCGCATTATGCAACATATTTTGAATAAATCTTAAGTCATATCAGCAAATTTGAACCAAGTGAACAGCCCTCGGACCCAAACCGTCTCCTAACCTACAGAGCCCACTGAAAACCTTCAACAAAAATTAAAGATCTGCTCAAAACCATGGGTTCAATTTGTCCCTTGTGGACTGCTGTAGTAACGTGATGGCCTCTTGAGGGTTACACACTGCAACTTCAGTTGCAGCATTCCACCCAAACAACCCGAGTTGAGACGATATGAAAGATGCTAAAAGCTCAAGTTTACATCCAGTTTAGCATCCCAGACCTGCAACACTAAACCTTTTACTGCTCGGATACGTTACCATTTTTTCCCACAACTGAAAGATGTTCTGGCATTGAAAGAAGAAAAAAAACAAGCGATGAAGCGTTTCAGTCGTTTGGTCCATGTTTCCTACAAACATGTCTAAAGGTGTAGAACCACACATCTTTTTTGTTTCTTCTTTTTTTTTAACATTTCAAGATTTTGCCCACATTTTCTACTGGTACTGGACTGACCGTAACCAGGCCAGTTCAGGACTCATCAGCAATGCCTTTGGTTTTATATCTTCTCGTTGAAAAATGCATGAAAACCCCTTGAAAAGATGTCAGCTTGAAGGCAACATATGTTGCTCTAAAGGGTGCTTTTCAGCGTTGATGCTGCCAGCACAGAAGTGTAGATGACCTTTTCCAAGACCACTCATACACACCTACAGTATATCATCACAGACTCTGGCTGCTGGACTGAGACCAGTCTGGTTCCTTCGGGGCACATGGTGCACAGTCTTTGGGGTAGAGTGGTTTGTCCAATGATCCAATGATCCAAGGATTGGCGGTTCAAACCCTGCCCCCCCCAGTCATCTGTGGTTGTGTCCTTGGGCAAGACACTTAACCCTCCTTCCCTCCAGTGAGGCATTATACACATGTAGTTTACCATCACCAAGTATGAATGAAGGGTGAATGAATAATATACGACCTTGGGTTCGTTGAAAGCGCTATATAAATGCAAGTTGTTATTATTATCAATTATCATTTTCTTTCTGAATCTACTGCAGAGCTAAAATGAAAACATACATCAAATGGACAAATGGAGTTAGGGCTGGGAAAAATTATTTAATTTAAATCCTGGTTTCAGTTTTGGCTCCCAATGATGATAAGAAAATAAGGTAATCAGGAATGGATATATATATATACAGTGGTGGACACTAACGGAGTAAATTTACTTGAGTACTGTACTTAAGTACATATCCAGAGGATTTGTACTTTACTGGAGTATTAGATTTCTTTGGTACTTATTACTCTTACTTGAATACATTTCCAAGACAAATATTTTTACTTTTACTCGAGTAAATTTCTAGGAAGGCTGAAAAGTACTTGTTACTTTCAGGTCTGCTCTTTTTTCTTCTTCCCTAAAATCCTATTGGATACAAGCTGTTTTTGTCAAAGGAGGAGACTTATCACAGTGCACGCTCTCCACTGGGATGTACGGAAAGCGGAAATACGTCAAGCCTCCTCAAAACGATACCGCCAAAGTAGCCTGTGTTTGTCAAGACAGAGCCGCAACAAGTCAAGACAGAGCCGCAACAACGGCTACGCCTGCGTCAGGAGAAGAAAGACAATCCGCTGAGTCGTCTGAGTCTGATATTGAGCCGGACTCGGAGCAGGAACTTTCACAAAATCCTTGGCCGTATCTTAACTCAATGTTTGAGTTCCACCGAGTAAAAAACAAGGTTTTATATAACATTGTGGTTCTAAAAGCAGCACATCAGTGCAGCTGGTTTCAAAGAGTTAATTCTCAGAAACAAGAGTTAAAAGATCCTTAAATTAATTTAGAAAAAATATAGTAATTTACTGATGTGGAAAATAAGAAATTTACTCTTACTTTTACTTAAAGTAAATTTAAAAGCATTTACTTTTGGATACTTAAGTACCTTTAAAAGCAAGTACTTTTCTACTCTTACTCGAGTAATATTTTGACTGAGCTACTTTTACTTGTAACGGAGTAAATTTTGACCAGTAGTATTTGTACTCTTACTCAAGTACTGGGGTTGAGTACTCTGTCCACCTCTGTATATATATATATATTTGCTATACTGTATATTCTGTCTATTCTGCATGTCAACGCCTCACTTGGACATGGGTAAGTGATCCCCAAGTATTATAGGTCAAGTGGATGATTCTGGCCAAAAACATTTAAGGGATTGTTTATTTGATGTGAAATGGTATTTAATTCCCATTTTAAGTTTACAGTAGACATTTCCAGAAATTTTAGTTCAAGAAGTTCAAAAGCTATTGTTATATTGTTATTTTTGGATGGGGGTGTCTTGCAGTTTTACAACATTAATTGTCAATATAAATTGTTTTCTTTCTACTGACTTGATGGCCAAATTGTTCCAGTGCTATTATCACTAGAATAAAGGATTGTGTGACATCCCCTTGGCTGGCCGCGGCTTGTTTCATGGTCAAAATGAACTTCCAGCGACTACGTGGTGGAATCTGAGAAGAAGGTCATGGAAGTTACATTTGGCCAGAATATGTGAGCTCACAACAATGGATAACCATGCTCTGAAGGACATTACAGTCTTGTTTACTTTATAAATGTTGTGCGTCGCCCATGTGAAATCTGGACTTATAAATGTATGAATATTTTGTGATTTTGAGGACCTGTAAAACCAGACTTTGCCCCTTCTTCCTGAAGTCCTGCGACCCCCTGCTGCTAACTCCTGGTTATCTCGGCCTGGGTCGAGATAGTCCGTTTACGACCCCACTGCATGGCCGGAGATCAAAACAAGGACCCAGCAGGGTTTCTGCCAGGGAAAACAGACTTCCTTGGGGGTTTTATGACACCTAAGCAGGGGTCGGGATGCAGCGGAGCGCAAAACCAGACCTCAAAATGGTACTGCTTCTTTGAACCCCCCTTTTCCGCTTTAATGTGCCTCATAAAATGGCGCCGTTGCCTGAACTACCACCCCCAGCATGCCTTGCGGGGGGGGGGGTGGCGCCTGACAAGCGGCGCGCATCCAATCACAAACGAGGCACCGCTGACGTCATCGCAGCGCGCAGAGATACAAAACTCCGTGCTGCACCGAGACTTTCTCTCCTCTCTTCTGATCACCCTCTCATCCGAGCTGGATCGTTTGGCTCTGGGCCAAGATCCCATCTCCCTTTCTCCCCCCGGCTGGGGGGAGGTGTAAGGCCCCATCGGGCCGCTCCGTTGGACCTGCAGCCCGTTGAAGCCGCGGTCCCCCGGGAGGCTCCGATTTCTCACTAAACTCTGTTCCTCTTTAAGTTCACAGATCCAAGCTTCCGACGCCCACGCGCTCCCGGCAACCAGATCGGGACACAGCTGCGATTGAGTTCTCTGACTGAACCCCCCCTCCTCGCTCCGAGCCCCTGTCTGCGAACCGGCGCAGGGATCGGGGACGGACGGCCGGCGTCTCGCCCGGCGTGAGCTCTCCCGGGGCCCGGACGGCCGCGCGTCGGCGACCAGCGCAGAGAGGGAAGCACGGCAAGGAGATACCGGTCCCCCCGCCGCGCCTAGGAATGCGTGTGAGCCTCCGTTTTGGTCCGGAACCACGGCCCGGCACGAGGCGGCCCCGCCGCTGTCTAATCCGTTTCAGGGGAAGGGACGGGACGCGATAGCCTGACTGCGAAACCCCAGCAGGACCGCGAACCCAGTCAACAAACCCGCAGGCACCCGATTCCGGATCCCAGAGGAGACGTGAGCCCGCGTAGCAGTGATCAGTAGGATTTAAGAGTGTTCAGAACTGTGTGTGAGATTGTGAGACCTGGGTGTATGAGTTTAACTGGGAGTGTTACAGAGCTAAATCTGTGTTCAGAGCTGAGATTACACCACCATCATTATAAGGACTGTTTTCATTAATTTGTAGTCACTACTTTCTGCTAGTCATTCATGTTTTAAAGCGCTGTTTTCTGCAGTTGATCACGGTTTAACACCGGGATCACCATCCGTTCTAATTGCACGTGGCCAAGAGGGCGCGTCCATCTTTAAAAGACCACAGGAACCCTGTTTGAACTGTAGATGTTCTGTATCCTCGTTATTATTGCTTGATTTCTTTTCTTTTTCATTCCATGCATTTAACGTTTATGTTTCATTTTATTGATTGTTGTTTTTCTAGTTAATTAATTGTTTTATGGATACTTAAGCCATTTCTGCCATCAGGTTTATTTGGGTGTTGCGTTTATCATCTTTTGACACCCGTATGTAAATAAATTCTGATTGATTTCTTTATGAGTGGTTGTGTTATTTCATGCAAGATTTGGTCACAAATTGATTTGTTTAAGCAGAGCCTAGTGTTCGGATATCACGCCTTCACTGTTATTCTGTAAGATTTGCTGTTCTGCAGGATAATTCAAATCATAATGAGACTGATTTTCTGCTGTTAGTTATCGAATCCCACCGGAAGTAAGGCCCCGGCGGTGGTGCCCCTACGAGAATTATCATTTTTGATAATACAATTTGATAAATAGTCAACTTTATTAATTATTAATAATTCTTTAATAGAATTATCATTAGCCTTGATAACTGGACAGCCAAGCTACCTTGAGTTGCACAACATAAATGGTGCCCCGTGTGAGGCTCTCTCGAAACGATATTTGTGACCAGTTTGTATGAAATAACAGAACATTAATTTTGATCGGGAAAGAAAATATTTTTTATTTTTCTTCCCCCCTCATTATCTGATTCCTACGGTTATTTTAAAACATCCCTGTTCTAATGGCAACCTCGCCTCACTAAAGGGTGATTGCTTTGTTAAGTTCTTTAATTTTATTAATTTGAACTTTTATTTGTCATCACACGATTATTAATCTTGTGATTGATTTCCTCTGCAACCTTGCTTCACTGAAGGTAATGGTTGGGTTTGCTTTAAGTTCTGTTAATTTTATTAACCTGAACTTTTTCTATCACTCAATTTTTATTAATCTGTTTGAGTAATTTTCTTTTGCAACCAGGTTTCATGGAAACTAATGGTTGGCTCGCTGTAAATTCCTGATTTTTATTAATCTGAACTTTTATTGAGGGATCACTATTTTATTAATCTCTGATTAATTCCCTTTTGCAACCATACTTAACTGAAGGTGATGGTTGACTTAATTTCTTTAATTCTATTAATTGAACTTTTGCTGATTACCCCATGTGAGTTATTAATCTTCTCAGATTAATCTCTACTGTGTTTTAAGTTGAATCTTTAATTTAAAGTTATTTAAAGATTCCTCCCTGTTAATTCACTTTATTAATTCCTTTCAGTTGGTTCTTGCTTCTAAGGTTATAACCAATACCCCAGTCTCTCAGGGTTTGTTATCGGTTTAATTTCTTCTAATCTGGGTGATAACGTGAGCTGACTTCGTTAATAAGTGTAATCTCTTGCCAGAATCCCAAGCGAAGCGCTGGGGCCTGGACCGTGAGCTGAGGTGTGGTTATTAATGGCAGAGAGCTCATCGCAGTGGACGGAGAACCAGCAGAGGTGGACATGCAGGCTGATAGAGATCGACCGACAGGCAAGTCTGTTCTTAGGCTGGACCCAAAAGTGGTGAGCCCGGTCATCTCATCCCCTGAGCCCCCTGGTCAGACGCCACCATGAGTAAGCCAAAAATTGATTACCCGAAAGGAGCTGCGGCCCTTCCCAGTTTTCACTGTTACTGACGCTGAAGAAGCAGCTCAGCGTCTTCTTAAAGTAAACCAGAGGAGAACAGATCACGATTAACAACCAAGGCGCAGACGCCGTACCTCAGAGCGAGGGGGGTCCCACGTTTGACCTTTTTTAGCAAAAGAACACTGAACAGCTGCATTACCTTGTATGCAGCGGCCCCCTCACAATTTTTCTGACCCAGAAGTGGAAGCCCGCTCCACACCTGAAAGGGGGGTAGGATACTTTGGGGCGTTAAAAAAAAAAAAATTCACGCCTACACACAATTTCCAGGCTTCCATAGCCGACATAAGTTAATTTGTGTGTTTTTGTCGCCTAGCAATTAATCAAAGAGTGGTTAAATTGTTGGTTTTTGATTTTAGGTACAGTGTACATACTGAAACCTAACTAACCCCTCCTTTTATCTTTCATCTACCGCACTTTAAGAGTGATATCACTGTGTTAGGTAAATGAATGATGTTATTGCTTTGAATATGTTTTTCTTTTCATATTTTTGTGCATTGCTCGCCTAGTGGACTAACCAGGCTAGCCTCACGCCCCCAACCAGAGTTTATGACCACATGGACTGGTGCACCGTTGTTAGATTCGACAACCAGACCCTGCATTCCGGTTTTCGATTCGAAGGGGGGATGTTGTGCGTCGCCCATGTGAAATCTGGACTTATAAATGTATGAATATTTTGTGATTTTGAGGACCTGTAAAACCAGACTTTGCCCCTTCTTCCTGAAGTCCTGCGACCCCCTGCTGCTAACTCCTGGTTATCTCGGCCTGGGTCGAGATAGTCCGTTTACGACCCCACTGCATGGCCGGAGATCAAAACAAGGACCCAGCAGGGTTTCTGCCAGGGAAAACAGACTTCCTTGGGGGTTTTATGACACCTAAGCAGGGGTCGGGATGCAGCGGAGCGCAAAACCAGACCTCAAAATGGTACTGCTTCTTTGAACCCCCCTTTTCCGCTTTAATGTGCCTCATAAAATGGCGCCGTTGCCTGAACTACCACCCCCAGCATGCCTTGCGGGGGGGGGGGTGGCGCCTGACAAGCGGCGCGCATCCAATCACAAACGAGGCACCGCTGACGTCATCGCAGCGCGCAGAGATACAAAACTCCGTGCTGCACCGAGACTTTCTCTCCTCTCTTCTGATCACCCTCTCATCCGAGCTGGATCGTTTGGCTCTGGGCCAAGATCCCATCTCCCTTTCTCCCCCCGGCTGGGGGGAGGTGTAAGGCCCCATCGGGCCGCTCCGTTGGACCTGCAGCCCGTTGAAGCCGCGGTCCCCCGGGAGGCTCCGATTTCTCACTAAACTCTGTTCCTCTTTAAGTTCACAGATCCAAGCTTCCGACGCCCACGCGCTCCCGGCAACCAGATCGGGACACAGCTGCGATTGAGTTCTCTGACTGAACCCCCCCTCCTCGCTCCGAGCCCCTGTCTGCGAACCGGCGCAGGGATCGGGGACGGACGGCCGGCGTCTCGCCCGGCGTGAGCTCTCCCGGGGCCCGGACGGCCGCGCGTCGGCGACCAGCGCAGAGAGGGAAGCACGGCAAGGAGATACCGGTCCCCCCGCCGCGCCTAGGAATGCGTGTGAGCCTCCGTTTTGGTCCGGAACCACGGCCCGGCACGAGGCGGCCCCGCCGCTGTCTAATCCGTTTCAGGGGAAGGGACGGGACGCGATAGCCTGACTGCGAAACCCCAGCAGGACCGCGAACCCAGTCAACAAACCCGCAGGCACCCGATTCCGGATCCCAGAGGAGACGTGAGCCCGCGTAGCAGTGATCAGTAGGATTTAAGAGTGTTCAGAACTGTGTGTGAGATTGTGAGACCTGGGTGTATGAGTTTAACTGGGAGTGTTACAGAGCTAAATCTGTGTTCAGAGCTGAGATTACACCACCATCATTATAAGGACTGTTTTCATTAATTTGTAGTCACTACTTTCTGCTAGTCATTCATGTTTTAAAGCGCTGTTTTCTGCAGTTGATCACGGTTTAACACCGGGATCACCATCCGTTCTAATTGCACGTGGCCAAGAGGGCGCGTCCATCTTTAAAAGACCACAGGAACCCTGTTTGAACTGTAGATGTTCTGTATCCTCGTTATTATTGCTTGATTTCTTTTCTTTTTCATTCCATGCATTTAACGTTTATGTTTCATTTTATTGATTGTTGTTTTTCTAGTTAATTAATTGTTTTATGGATACTTAAGCCATTTCTGCCATCAGGTTTATTTGGGTGTTGCGTTTATCATCTTTTGACACCCGTATGTAAATAAATTCTGATTGATTTCTTTATGAGTGGTTGTGTTATTTCATGCAAGATTTGGTCACAAATTGATTTGTTTAAGCAGAGCCTAGTGTTCGGATATCACGCCTTCACTGTTATTCTGTAAGATTTGCTGTTCTGCAGGATAATTCAAATCATAATGAGACTGATTTTCTGCTGTTAGTTATCGAATCCCACCGGAAGTAAGGCCCCGGCGGTGGTGCCCCTACGAGAATTATCATTTTTGATAATACAATTTGATAAATAGTCAACTTTATTAATTATTAATAATTCTTTAATAGAATTATCATTAGCCTTGATAACTGGACAGCCAAGCTACCTTGAGTTGCACAACATAAAGACCCACAAGCTCGAGAAAAAACACCAAGTAATGTTGCACAGGCAGTGAAAAGAAATCTCAGAGAAAATAAACATGATCACCATGGGCACAATTTCATTTACAGTTACAGGAACTAATTCTGAAACTGCCGCACAGCTGTCCTGCTGGCAATGAAAACTTGAATGTTTTTGTGTCCATATGCAAAGAAAATGTAGCTGCCAAAAAGTATATCCAGTAGAAAACATCCCCTTGTGAGAATACAAACGGGGAAGCCTTGAAACAACAAGGGGAAAGTTGCTCCCAGCCAATGACGTGCTTTTAAAGTCCAATCACATGCTGGAGTTCTGTTCCAGGAGCAACAGCCCAAATGCCCAAAACGGCGTGCGTTGCTTCAACAATTTTCAATTCAATTTTATTTATATAGCGTCTATAACAACACAAGTTGTCTTTAGGGTCTTTCCTGAGACCCAGAACATAAACCCCCGAGCAATTATTACATAAACAATGGCAGGTAAAAACTCCCCTTAGTGGGAGAAAAACCTTAAGACAACACCATCAAGCATCATGATAAATCAGTGCTGCACTGCGCTGCATCAAGTCCAATGTACATTATGTATTTGGGCTCCGTTTTCTTCCGGCATGATCACCTTGGTGAGTTCTCATCGGGAAAGACTGGGCCCAGATCTCTCCAAATCTCCCAGGAGAAAAACACACTCCCCCCCTTTTTTTTGTTTTTTTTTCATAACACCACAAGAGACACACTAATGATTATCTGACTGTGACATCTCACATTATTACTATTCCTTATTTTTTTCTCATAGCCAAGTTTAATGTATTCATGTTCTTATGTCATCTTTCTCTATAGGCATGGCTTAACTGACTCATGACAATGAAAGACAGTCAATGCAAATACAGTTCTCTTTTCCACTTTTCCACTAGTACCTACTAAAGTTGCATCCGTCAATGAAAATTATGACTAAATATCATCTTCAACGAACCTTTCTCACCTGAGGAAAACGAGACGAGACGAAAATGCTGGTCATGTGACAATAACGATAATTAAATATATAATGCAATATCGTAGACGAATAAAAACGAGACTAAAATGTAGATTACAATAGATACATGTAGATACATGTCCTAGCAAAGATCCTTAATGTCCATGTCTTCAGTAGTTTCTCTGGTTTAATGTCCATGTTTTCAGTAGTTTCTCTGGTTTAATGTCCATGTCTTCAGTAGTTTCTCTGGTTTAATGTCCATGTTTTCAGTAGTTTCTCTGGTTTAATGTCCATGTTTTTAGTAGTTTCTCTGGTTTAATGTCCATGTTTTCAGTAGTTTCTCTGGTTTAATGTCCATGTTTTCAGTAGTTTCTCTGGTTTAATGTCCATGTCTTCAGTAGTTTCTCTGGTTTAATGTCCATGTTTTCAGTAGTTTCTCTGGTTTAATGTCCATGTTTTCAGTAGTTTCTCTGGTTTAATGTCCATGTTTTCAGTAGTTTCTCTGGTTTAATGTCCATGTTTTCAGTAGTTTCTCTGGTTTAATGTCCATGTGTTCAGTAGTTTCTCTGGTTTAATGTCCATGTTTTCAGTAGTTTCCTCTGGTTTAATGTCCATGTGTTCAGTAGTTTCTCTGGTTTAATGTCCATGTTTTCAGTAGTTTCTCTGGTTTAATGTCCATGTGTTCAGTAGTTTCTCTGGTTTAATGTCCATGTTTTCAGTAGTTTCCTCTGGTTTAATGTCCATGTGTTCAGTAGTTTCTCTGGTTTAATGTCCATGTTTTCAGTAGTTTCTCTGGTTTAATGTCCATGTTTTCAGTAGTTTCTCTGGTTTAATGTCCATGTTTTCAGTAGTTTCTCTGGTTTAATGTCCATGTTTTCAGTAGTTTCTCTGGTTTAATGTCCATGTTTTCAGTAGTTTCTCTGGTTTAGTTCTGCTGGGTGACGTTAGTCCTCAATCCCAGTCGCTGCAGCGGGGAATCAGATCCAGAAGATGCAGCTGCAGAGTTAGAGGCTGATGCCGTTAACGCAGAGATCTAGTTAACGTCCATTAAAAACAAAGTTACAGAGAGAAACGGCTCTGGGGCTGGAGAAGAAGAAGATCCATCTTTGGATCCACTTTCCTACATAGACGTGGAAAAGAAAACCCAATGTGCCGTAGAAAAAGAAAAAGATGAGGAGAAATGTGGAAAATAAATATGTTGTAAACTCAAATGAGAGTCTTCTGTATCTGGAATGAATGTATTCTTGAGTTTATAAGGTAACAATAATATAATAATAAGATAACCTTGTTTGAATTGTAAAATGGGTTTGGCTAAATACAATCTTTGACTAAAACTAGACTAAAATGGTCCTGGACAATTCTGACTAAAATAAGACTAAAATGCTCAGACTTTTAGTCGACTGAAACTTGACACGACTAAAAGGAGAATGAACGTGACTAAAACTAATAGAAACTACAATGATAGCTTGACTCAAAGACTAGACTAAAACTAAAATTGAAACAGGCTGATGAAAACAACACCAGCACCTACTCAGCTTGACTCGGCTCTCCTCCACTCAGTTTGGTTCTTTTCCACCAGGGTTCTAACGTGCCAAGTAGATACTTTTACTACAGACCACCGATTGGTCGGGGGGTTGGAGTCAGACGTCTGAGTCAGGAGGAGGAAATCAGAGAAAGAGACTCTGACGGATTCTGGTTCATTTTATTCAACAGTCAATGGCAGCAAAAGTCTGTTTCATGATCCAACTCTGAGGGTCAGATGTTCATAAACCTGGTGCTGAGGAGAGAATTAAAAAGGGATCTAGACGGTGATAAGGAACGACCAGATCTACCAGGAGCTCTGTCTCTTCATAGCTGCTCACGGCTCCAGCTGACTTTTCAGCAGCACTGAGACAAACAACATTTTTATAAAAGCGTCACCGCTTGAAGCTTCTCTCACTCTCATTTTTTAACTTGATATCTAACACAAGCCACAGATCCAGCAGCACATCCATCATCTCCTCCATGTTCTACATCTTTAGTGTTGTTGTCTTCGTCGTTTAGATACACAATCAAATACGTCACAGCAGCTTCACTCCAACCTCCTACTGAATTGTTATGGAAAAGAAACCAGGCCAAGTTGAGTCGAGCCGAGATGAGATGAGATGAGTAGAGCCGAGTAGGTACTAGTGGAAAAGTACCATTAGAGGTAACTTTGGGCACCTTTATACCATCACACGTGGCACCACAATTTTTATGGCAAGCATGCCGTCACCTATGAGTATTACCCTGACTGTAGAATTACATATGTTGTGTGATAAATTAAATTACTGGCCAAACAACATGTCACAAAGTCAAACAAAGAAGAATAACTGAGCATTACGAAAAGAAAAGTTCCTCATTATTTTCACCATGACCATTTTCCACCAGGGTGCAGTTGTGCTAAAATGCAACTGTCTCCAAATAAAGAGGAAGATCATGGTGTCACGTAGCAGGACAGCCTGGGTGTCACCCCAGACCAGCTGGTTGTGGGAACCGGAGCCCAGAGCTCCACAAACATCACGCCCAGGACAAATCCCAGGCCCCAAACACAGCGGGGGCCATTTCTGGTCCAAAACTCCTGACATTTACTGGCAAGAAAACTGACTTTAAAAACAAAAAAAAGCCTCCCTATTGAAAAATAAGCAAAAAGATGCAGGTGCAAGTCTTAAAACCCTGGAACATTCGTACCAGGGATGATGGCCCATTGTCCTTTTCCACAACCCCATTACCCCGCCGCCCCCCATGCATTTACAGAAAGGGCAAAACGATCAGAGGGAAAGTTGGGCTCTGTCACACAGCAAACTCAAAAGTCAAGCTGATTTTTTTTCCTGGTCTGCACTCCAGCACGTTTTCCAGTTCTTTCCCACAGTTTATTTGTTTCACCGTGGTGTGAGACATGTTCAGCCGAATGAGCAGCTTTGCACGCACATAATACAATCTTTGGAGTAAAGGTCGGCACACGATTTGATGTACAGCCTGATTGCTACGTATGATGGAAAACAAGGGAAACAACAATAAATGAACATGAAAAAAAAGACTGTATGGATGCGGAAGTGCAGCAGCAGTTCCACAATATAATGTTCTCCTGCAGGGAAGGAAGGAGGCTTTGTGATTCCTAGCAGTAGGTAGGATTAAGAGAATTGAACATTTGTAAAGGCAGCAGAAGAGAGAAATAGAAAGAGAAATAAGTGGCGATAGTGGAGCATGGGTTGGGGTAGGGGGGTGGATGGAGACAGATACGTGGAGATCCAGACAGTAATAAGGTGTTTACATTCCTCATGCATGTTGTTGCTGTCTTATCTATGCAGGGATTATCTGATGGGCTGATACAGACAACCCTCCTCCTATCATCAACTCCCTTTGCTGGAATTGCAAAGAGGAAAAACATAGATAGACATGTTCTGTGTCATGTGCTGTTATTAAAAGCTTTTTTGCTGCAAATACACTCAGCTGTCCACTTCATTCAGCTCTTCACATTTACCTAATGCAAGGCTGGTCACAGTGAGCTCACTCAGAGTAAACTCATTTTTTAGGATAACTGACTCTTATTTGTCACTGTCCAGTATATTATTACTTTTTTATTACAGTTTGAAGTTATTCCAGTGACCACTGTGGAGTTTCCTTTCTTTAATTAAAGAAACAAATATGTCCAAGAGTGTATAATTATTGCCTAATAGTCGTGGCATCAGAATAACATGCATTTTAAACCTCTGATAAGACTAAAAATTGCTATTCAGTTTTATTGGTATTGTGGATCGGGTCCCAAAAGATGGATTCCTTGTCATTTTAACTCTGAATGTGTACAAAAGGTGCGCAAAAAGGACAGTTTTACTTTACTGCTATTGTACACGTCAGTTACAGATACCGTGCAAAGTACTGTAAATAGATGTAAGAGGAGGAGGTGAAGTGGACTGTTATCATCCATCTATGACAACGTAGGCAACTGTTAAAATCAGAGGCCAACCAGACGGGGGAAATGCAATATTTGAAAGAAAAAATGACTTTTTGTCGGTGTAGTTAGTGGTCTCATGAGCTCAGTTTGCCCTTGCATTACTGTAATCTCTCAGCTGAGGTTCTGCAAACTCGCAGAATTACAGGTGTTTCTGAATTTAATTTGTACACAACTTAGCATTTTCACATATCTGCAAAGCTGTATGATTTCAAAAGAGGCACAGCCTTCCAAAGATGTGTAAACACGGCATAAACAGAGGTGTTAAGTCATAGTTGAAAAAGGGGCAAATGTCTTCAATAAATGATGTGACCTTTTGCACATCAGTGAATTGTGTCAACTAGACTCAACATGTCTCTGTGAAAACAGACAGGTTTTTTTTTTTTTTTTTATCCAGCAATTTTATTAAACCTTTCCCAATTCAATATTTTAAAATGTTCCTAAAAAACAAGTGCCAGAATGTGACCCATGATATTGATGTGAATTTCTCATTTGTTTTTTTTTCAGGTTAAGTTGTTCTTTCATTTGTCTCTTCATATGACAGAATACCTGAATCAGGCAAGAGCATGTTACTCTTTACTCTTTTGCATTTCTACCTGCAGCCCACCTCCTCCTAGTTCTCTCTCTGTCCTCTCCTTATGTTGAGATCATACGTACTTTTATTAGGGCCCGAGCATTTACAGTGCGAAGGCCCTATTGTATCTGTAGGAATGTTTTTCCTTTTTTTTTTTGATTTTTCCGACGAAATGAGGGCCTTTTTTCCCCCTAAACGTGCACCAAAAGTCATAATGGTTATTCAATAGGCATGGCAAAATGTCTCAACAGCGCCCCCTAGAAAACTTTGTGCCTCAAGCCCCACAATATGGTTTGACGTACATGCACGAAAATCGGTACACACCTGTATCATGTCGCAACTTAAAGAAAAGTCTGTTGGCGCCATGACCGAAACCGAACAGGAAGTCGGCCATTTTGAATTAATCGTGTAATTTTGCCGCAATTTATGCCATTTCTTTAGCCGTTTCTTCGCCCAAACCTTAACGTGCACCCAGGTGTGTTATACATCAAAATGTGCGTCTCCATCCTGCGACGACGCGCATTACTTTTCTCAGTCAAAAGCGTTACCGTGGCAACGATAGACGCCAAAAAGGGCGCCCCATCCTTCATCTGGTTGGTCCATATTTGATAGTTCCTACTTTCTGCCATAACTTACAATGGTTTGATATTGAGAGTCGTGGGTGGTTTCATCCGCTAAATGTCCAGGCCTGAAGAATCTACATGCAAGTCATACAAGCTTCCACTGCAGCCTGAACAAGCACAAGGGTGGAGGACCGTTCATCGCTACTTGCAGCTTTAATTTTTTTTTTTTTCCCTCTCAAATTGATGCTGGTACAGAGTCAAATGTCATCCAGTACCATTTATGGCTTCACACCAAGTGAGTGGCTGGTACTAGGAGCTGCATTCCTCCAGCTAACACCAGATGATGCTTTGACCTTGGCAGATAAAAGCACATCTGTTAGTGCATGCAGGAAAAAAAAGGGGGGGTAGATGGAGAGAAAGATGTTTATTGGAAACACATCACAAGAATGTTTTTGTGTAAATCAATGTCCATACGAGGTACATGTGAGCAATGGGGTTCGTGCAGCAGACAAACTGACGAGGGCAACGCTGACTGCAGGACAAAAAAAAAAGCAATCAATCCGAGAGCCAAAGTATTCAGAGCAACTCTGTAGCGCTGTGGTCTTGGACAAATATGTTAGCGGGAGACAAATCAATATTCCATCTCCCTTAAGAACCATTAGACATGTTGAAGGAAGAAAGAGCCATTGTTGTGTAATCTTCTGTTACCATGACATTGAAAAAGCAGTCGGGAGAAAAAGGAATAGTGAAGACTCTAAAGACTCAGACGTGAAGTTTGTCCATCAAAAGTTGCCACAACTCCTTTATTTCGCCGTGACAGAAGTGTTCGTACAGCACACCGCGTAGAACTGCAGTGTATCACCTGTTCAGAGGAACATTATCAAGAGTAGGTCGACTTCTTGCTTCGGCTCTCTATATTCTCTCACCCACCCGTCACACACTTGAGCCTTTCCATACTTCTGCTGTTTTTAACCACTCTCCCACTCCTCCGTTTTATCCCCCAGCACTCACACAAACACACAATGGCGTAAACCTCCCACCACCTCCAGCCCGCTGCTCTGATTGCTGCGGAGATCAGGCCGCCCGGCACATCACAGAGAGGGGGAACTGTGGACCGTACATGTGGGTGGATTGCAATCAGGCTCGACTCCAGCATTAATACCAACCCTGTACATCCCACAAAAAAGACAGAGCACGGTTGGGAAAAAAGAAAAAAGAGGGGAGGTTGAGGAGAGAAAGTAAGGATGTGCAGCAGTGTCTGATGTTGAGAGTGTGAGCTGTGCTGGCGGAGGCTGCAGCGCTGCCGGGTGGCTGACGCCATGTGCTTGTGTGTCAAGCATCCAGAATGTGCATCAACACCTAGACTATGACTACGTTTACATGCATCAATAACCCTTTTCTAACCGGAATATTAGCAATAACCCGGTTGTTCACGGCCATGTAAACACCAATAACCCCTTTGAATAACCGGAATTTGCTCATATTCCGGTTTTTAAAAACCCAAAAATGACCCCTGAGTTACTCCTTTTCTAACCCGAATATTGGGTCATGTAAACGCCAAACGGGATTTCCCCATCAAACGGAACAGGAATTAGTTTTCTGCATGTTCTTTTTGCAAGGAATCCTGGTATTTTGAGTCCAGGAAGTTCTTATAAACACGGAGAAACCAAGACCAGGAGGAGACTAATCACTTCATAAATGTAATGAAGGATATGAACATTTCTGCATTTGTAGACGGTAGAAAGTACCGGGATAGAAGATTTACAAGAAGGTGAGAGAAAAGTTGCGCGAAGCAGCATTTGTACGAACGCCAGAAGCTAAAAAAGGCGAACTACAGGGACAAGAAACAAAACGGTACCAGCGGGTCCGACCCATCTACCTTCCCCCAATTCAACATAATGAATAAGATTCTGGGGCAAAGACCCATTACTACTTCCCAAAACAGCGGGGTTGATGTTGTTTTGGATTTGGATACAGGAAGAAGAAGCAGAAATGACGGGAATTGCTTAATGACTTTTCTCCGTGCGTCGCTGGTTTGATCCAGATATCCCAAATGATTAATCACCATGTAAACAGGGATAACCCTGTTTGCTCATGCATGGAAACACATTATTCCCAATGTTTCAGTAACCGGAATATTGACCTTAACCCCAATTTTGACTGCATGTAAACGTAGTCAGTGACAGAAGCCATCATTTAGTCAGATATCTTCATTCAGATTCTTAGGGCATGCACTTTATTTTATTTTATTTAGGCACTTTTGTTGGGATGAAATTGAAGACAGTTATTGATTCAGTGTAAAAGAATAATTGCTTCTGAATTTGCTCAATAATAAGTCTATGGAGTTTGTTCATAAGTGCAAAGGTTTATCAAGTAATTGCAACAATAATAGGCTGCTGATGGATTTGCAGGCTTAGGGTTTTACCTTTATGTAGTATAACTTAGGGTGCTTTCACACCTGTAGCCCGTTTGTTTTGTTCCGTTTCAGGGGCTAAATCGATACAGTTGTTTTGTTTCTCGTTTGTGGCGTTTGTGTTCACAAGTCAACCGTTTGTAGCGGTTCAAAGCTGTTAACAAATGCCATGAACCATCTGTTCTCTCATTGGTCAGAAATGAACGTGGAAGGAGTTTCCTCTTCCGTACCCCGGGAAAAACCACAACTATGCATCGTAACCACAGTTATGAGTGAGTTGTTTTTCAAAAATGTTTGACCTTTTTTTTCCTTTTTTTCCTTCACTTTTTTTTTCTCTTTTTCTTCCTATTTTTCTCTTTTTTTTCTTATTTTTTTCTCTTTTTTTTCGTATTTTTTTCTTCCTTTTTCCTTTCTTTTTTAATCTCGACATTTCGACTTTTTCCTCGACATTTCGACTTTTTTCTCGAAATTTTGACTTTTTTTCTTGACATTTCGACTTTTTTCTCGACATTTCGCCTTTCACCATTTGCCTTCATTCTAAGGCTCATATAAGACTTTTCATTTTTTGCGGCTCCAGACATATTTGTTTTTTGTGGTTTTGGTCCAATATGACTCTTTCAACATTTTGGGTTGCCGACCCCTGACATATACCAAACGCACCGATCTTTAGGGGGAAACACTCCCTGTTTCACAGGTGTGAATGCACCCTTAAAATGAAGAAGAAAAAAAAAAGACACTGCTCATCTTGTTACAATGCAATGTCCTGCTGGAAGAAAAATGTACCCCGACATTCACATGAGTTATTTGGTATTTGCAAGTAAACTAAGTGTTTGCTGGCCTGTTCCCCCACTCGGGATGTCAACATCATTCCCCCGTGGCGGCCGCCTCCCTCAACAGTTCTGCAGTGGCTCCCTCAACAAATATTTAAATGCACGAAGAACCCAACAGCATGTCTGAGGTGTGGTCTCCCGACTCCCCAACTAGCATCCTGACCGGGCTAGAGCCTCCAGTAGGAACTAATCCCAGCTCACAGAGACTCCATCCCCCCAGCCTACGGGGCTCAAAGCATCTAAAACATACTCTCCTAAAACACATCCTCATAGGGTCGGAGCTCTTTTGGGATGACGGGGAGGATCTGTTCCATATTAAACGGGTCTTAATGTTATGGCTCTTTTGTTGAACTTTGACTCAACCGACTGAATCATAAATCCACTGTAAAGTTTTTCTTGTCAGCTAAACTGTGTGGCATTAAGATGAAAGTAGCGGTCAGTTTAGCCTTTATTGTCTTTCTTGCTCTTCCTAAATTATAAATTAATTTCTAAAAGAAAATCATTTTATTGTAAACACGTAATTTTACTGCCCATAATTGATTTTGAATTACTTGCTGCTCCTTGTTTATTGAAATAATGGCTCAAAGAGCTAACTTTAGCCATAAACAACCTGCTTTGACAACATTAAAACTAAATCTAACAGCGGCCCATAGAGGTGTACACGAAGTCATCTTTGCCAACCTGAAACTACAAAATGTATTTTCCATGAGTGGTAAACTGATTCTTAATCCGAATCTTACAAAATAAGTAGCACAAATGTTCCGTAGATTAAGTTTTTAACCACCTTAGACATTTTTCTTTTCATCTTCAATAATCATGACCATTTATTTCACTAATGGATTCTGGAGTTGCCCATTTGATGTCAGAGTACAATGATCTTTGTGGGTAAAACATATTAATATGGCTTAAGTTCTTTCAAATATTTTAGAAAATGTTCATGGAAGAAGTGTTATTGCATCATTGCCAAATTACTATCGTTATTATTTGTTTCATATCAGACATTAGGGGTTGCTATGTTTTGCTTATGGACCTACTAGAAAGCTCTAGATAGTTTATTTTCTTACAAAGACAACATTTGGTACTGTGTAAGATGAAAGGAATAATCTGAACAAGCTCCAAGAGCTGTCAGTGGTAATGTTCTGAACTTGTTGGTAATGTAACAGAGGAAGTTAGTTTTTGTGACTCCGAGGATCCACCGGTGACAACACGGAGCCAGAAAACATACTGAAAACCTGTCACCTGCACCACATCGTCTCACATTCATTCTTCTCTCTCATTTGTCCTCATCTGGGCTCTGAAGCCCGTGTGATTTTCTGAGTTGCTTTCCCGGCCTCAGCTTCCATTTCTCATTCCTCCTCTCTATGTTATCGCTGCCGTCTTTCATCCTCTGGCTCCCGCCCACCTCTTTATCTGTGGGGCTTCTTGTCTGTCTCTTCTCCCTCCCTGTTCCTCTGTTGATTGCCAACGCATTCATTCTTCTGCGCTTGCCTGCTCACTAATGGCTGTGGCAGGTGTTCTCCCAGGTGTCTGAGCAGAATGGCCGAGCTGAGCCTTTAAAAGCGTTGGCATGGGCAGCTCAACAGCCCTACCCCTGCGGAGCAGAGCATCTCCAAAAACCCTTGGCCGCTGAAAGGTCACAAAACATACACACTTGTCGTACCTTCACGCACACAGTTGAACGTAAATATACGCTGAGGAAACTGTTCATCACTTGTACTATCGAGTCCCCATTTCATAACACACACAACCCAACCAATAAAGGGAATTCGCATGACGTCACAGATGCGATTTCACAGCGGGTTACGCTCCCTGAGTGGCAGAAAGACTGAGTGTCAGAAAGACTGAGTGTCAGAAAGACTGAGTGTCAGAAAGACTGAGTGTCAGCGTAAACTTTCAGTATTGAGCAACTAGAAAACATCTAAAATGTGAAAGAGCTGTTGTGCGATCGACTGTACTCATAGATTTAGCAAGAAATCAGAGTTATCGTTTTACAGACTGCCAAAAAATAAGCTTAAGAGAGACAAATGGATCACTGCAATTCACAGAAACAACTGGATTCCAGGCACCGAAACGTGGATTTGTGGTTCCCATTTTGTATCGGGTAATGTTGGATTTTTGGGTAGCTAACGTTAAACGGTCAAATCATAAAGTTCCTTCAAGCTTTGCTTCGTGTATTTCCCCGGCGTAGAAATTAAGTACATATAAATATCAGGAAACTGAATTTGTGGCCAAATATTAATGTCCATGGACCACTGGTTCTTGGTAACTGTACCAAATATTAATGTCCATGGACCACTGGTTCTTGGTAACTGTACCAAATATTAATGTCCATGGACCACTGGTTCTTGGTAACTGTGCCAAATATTAATGTCCATGGACCACTGGTTCTTGGTAACTGTACCAAATATTAATGTCCATGGACCACTGGTTCTTGGTAACTGTACCAAATATTAATGTCCATGGACCACTGGTTCTTGGTAACTGTACCAAATATTAATGTCCATGGACCACTGGTTCTTGGTAACTGTACCAAATATTAATGTCCATGGACCACTGGTTCTTGGTAACTGTGCCAAATATTAATGTCCATGGACCACTGGTTCTTGGTAACTGTACCAAATATTAATGTCCATGGACCACTGGTTCTTGGTAACTGTGCCAAATATTAATGTCCATGGACCACTGGTTCTTGGTAACTGTACCAAATATTAATGTCCATGGACCACTGGTTCTTGGGGTAACTGTACGGGTCTCTGTCAAGTCCAACTGACTTTAATTTAAGCCCATAACCAGCTGTTATCCCGTCTTCTCCACTAGTTACAGCTGTTTTTGCCACTGAGTGAGAGTAAGGGGGCTGGTCCAGTGGGGAAGTGACGTCAATGCATACCCTCTATAGGAATAGGATTTTTATTTGGAGGACCCCAAGAAGAAACCCTCCTTGTCTTCAGCAGGAGCCCCCCTCCCCCCTTATGATCCAGGTCCAGGTTTCTTCCTCCTAAAGGGGAGTTTTTCTTGACACTCTTTGGCTTAAGGTTTTTCTCCCACTAGGGGAGTTTTTACCTGCCATTGTTTATGTAATAATTGCTTGGGGGGTCATGTTCTGGTCTCTGGAAAGATCCTAGAGACAACTTGTGTTGTTATAGACTCTATACAAATAAAATTGAATTGAATTGAAGAAAGATGACAAAGAAGTATACTTTAGGATACACCTGGGTGATACGGGTGGAAACCCAGGCCAACGCAGATGAGAGGGAATGTGGAGCAGCCAGTGATCAGACACGGCCACCCTCTTTGGTTCTACTTTAAGATCCCAGCCAGGTATTTCTTAGTAGTTTGACTTTCACCTGATCTCAATGGACGACCTTTCCTTTAAACTTTAAAGTAAAACCAGTCCTGCTTTGTGTCCCGGGGGGCTGACTCCGTTTCTATGGCTCAGTCTAATATTTGAGCACGGCTGCTTCACTTAGCTTTTTACATTGAAAGTCAAAGGTTAATACGAGGAATGGATACCATTTAAATAATTTAAATAAAGGTCCAGCGTATTCAATTTTAGTGATTTATTGTCATAAATGGAGTATAATATCCATAAATAGGTTATCACTAGCTTAGAATCACATTTAAACAATTAAAATTTAATTAAGAATGGGGCATTTATATCCATAAATGCTGTTAGTCCCTCCCGTTTGTATGAATTAATTAAACACCACTATGTTCCTGCTAGCCCTGGAGGGCCAAACTGAGCACTGGCTCCACAGCACACCATTCATCATTTTTCCACGCTTGCAGAAGGGAAGAATGAAGTTCAGTTTTTAAATTGCAATGTGCATCCTATGCAGAAGTGTTGAGTTGATTCAGACATTACAAGCTCGTTAAATGGACAGCATCATTTGCAATCACACAGTAGAGGTAGATGGCACAGGGAGCAGGTATTATAACCATGTCAATAATATCTATAGCTGGAGTTTTCCCTCAATGGAACCCTCGTTATTTGTCTGGTCCGGTTCAAGTTGGAATTTAATTAAGTTAAAGCAAAGAAATCTAGTTAAAGTTTAAAAAAATAAAAATTTGAGAACCCTGCTCAATGACAGGATTTGACAGTCTACATGTTTTTATTAAAAGGCAAGGCAAGGTTATTTCTAGAGCATCATCCATACACAAGTCAATTTAAATCAAATAAATAAAATAATTCAAAAAAACATTTAAAAAAATCAAGCGCAGATAAAATCTCTCAGTTGTCATGTGACCAGCTAAATACAAGTATTTTCAGCCTGGATTTGAACATTCAGAGTCGAGGCCCGTCTCACATCTTCTGGAAGACTGGTCCAGATTCTAGAAGCATAAAACTGAAACGCAGCGTCCCATAATTTAGTCGTGACTCCCTGAGGTCATCAGAGTCGGACTTGGTTCATACGGCTGGACCCTGTCAGAGATAGTTGGCGCTCAGCCATAAAGAGACTTGTACAGAAGCAAAGCTGTTTTAAAGTGTGTTCTCAGTGCAGAGACCTGAGGACTGGACTAACATGCTCATATCTCCTGGTTCTAGTCAGGATGTCTTACAGCTCGCTCAGAGAGCAGAGAGCAGTGAGCAGGCCCTTACAGTAGTCAAACACATGGATTAGCCTTTCTAATTCTGGTTTAGACACTATTTCTTTGATTGTTTTTTTAGATGGTAAAAAGCTGCTGATGATATTGATTTAATGTGGCTGTTGAAGTTCAGATCTGAGTCTAATGGTGCTTTTCCACTAGTACCTACTCAGCCTGACTCTCCTCCACTCGGTTTGGTTCTTTCCCACTAGGGGTCTAACGTGCCGAGTAGATACTTTTCTGTAACTATTCTGCCGAGGTTCTAAGCTGCTGAGTCGGCTGTATCTGACATCATCACACTACAGGCCACCGATTGGTCGGGGGGTTGGAGTCAGACGTCTGAGTCAGGAGGAGGAAATCAGAGAAAGAGCAACTCTGACAGATTCTTGTTCATTTTATTCAACAGGCAATGGCAGCAAAAGTCTGTTTCTGATCCAACTCTGAGGTGCAGATGTTCATAAACCTGGTGCTGAGGAGAGACCAGGAGAGACCAGACCAGATCTACCAGTTCTGTCTCTTCATAGCTGCTCACGGCTCCAGCTGACTTTTCAGCAGCGCAGAGACAAACTAACAAAAAATTCAAAAGCGTTGCTGCTTGAAGTTTCTCTCTCTCTCATTTTTTAACTTGATATCAAACACAAGCCACAGACCCAGCAGCACATCTATCATCTCCTCCAGGTTCTACATCTTTAGTGTTGTTGTCTTCTTCATTTAGATACACAATCAAATACGTCACAGCAGCTTCACTCCAACCTCCTACTTCTGATCTGGGTGCTGAATTGTAGTGGAAAAGAAACCAGGCCTAGTTGAGATGAGTCGAGCCGAGTAGGTACTAGTGGAAAAACGCTTTAATATTACTGCTAGATTTCTAACCTGATCTTTACGTTCTAGAGAGGTAACTTTGTTTCTGTGAACCACACACCATGATTTCAGTTTTGTCTGAGTTTAACTGGAGAAAACTGATGTGTTTGATGCAGCAGCACGCTGCATGTACAGGCCCCACACAATCACCTGCATTATCTGGTTCCTCTCTGCTCAGCGACTGTTACGGGTGACGACCAGACTGAACCTTCCAGGACTCTGAGGAGCACTACCTGGAATATATTTCTGAAAGCCATTGGTTTCTGCTTCCTACAGATTTCAAAGCAGATGGATTGTTTAAAGCATGGGCTTTAAGTTATTTTAATTGTAGCAGGTGAAGACATTTGCAGGGAACAAAGCTGCTGCAGAACAGAGAGAGGAGGAGAGCAGAGCCTTTACACAGGTTCTGAATTGAGACTAAACTCCAGGTGAGAGTGAATAGTTCCTGCAGTGAATATGAATGTAGCATCAGTGCTCCTTCCATGGAGTCACAGTGGAAATATGAATCTCATGAAAAGAGGTGAATCAAGAAAGAAAGATGCCCTGGAGGACGACTGTACTTTGAGCCCCTCGTGTTCTTGGTCTTCTTGTACCAAAAAATGGTGGATAAAAATAATTTAACATACTTTATTGCAATTCACTTTCAGTATTCATTTTTTCCCCCGAAATCCAAATTGCATCAAAACGAGGAGGCCAAAGCCATATGCTTCCAGTTTTGACCAACATTATGTTGTTTTTGTCTTATCACCATCTCACTGTCAGTGGCACATGAAGTTTAAGTAGCCATTGAAGCTCCAAAATAACCTATTGCTTTCTATTTTATGCAATTTATCTTTAAATATGAGGTGTGTTTATAAAATATAAAATGCAGGAATTATTATTAAATATGAATTTCTACAGTTAATTTGACAGTTTTATCATTCTGCTTTTTAAAGCAAAATAAATTGTTTCCATGAACTGATGGAATAGTTTAATAGGTGATTACAAACCATTTGTCAAACTTCTTTATTCAGTGCCAACAAACTACATAAAAAAACTACTAAAAAGTGGGATACTTTAAGAGGGACATGTTCAAGGTAAACACTTGATTCAAGTATAAAAAAAGCTGAGTTTCTCAAAAGAGAAGTCTCAGAGCTCAGTCACCAATGACCCGCTACCTTTTACCATACAGTGAATAAAATGTATTTATCAAACGATGTGTAATTTCCAAAGAATTTCACATGCGTCATTCTTAATGAAATTATTATCGTTTCCAAAATAGTGTTTTTTCCCTACATTTGTTCCAACCTACACTGGTGCTTAAGCCGTATATATGACATGTGTTTTCATCTCTTTTCAACATGTGTGCTTACATCATTTCCTGGCCGTGTTAGAAGACAGACTTTGATGAGGAAAAATGAGCAGTCGTACGTGAGAGCAGCCAAAGTGAAGAACTCTGCAGAACAGCTGGTTTGGATGTTTAAGGAACATGCGGTTGGTCGTCGTACTCTGACTACCTTCCATGCTGAAGGGGGGGGCACAGATTATTAAAAAACTCCATTATATCAGTACAATCTGTTAAGACACAATCTAGAGTCATATCCATATGCCACTAAACAGGCAGCAAAGGGCCGGTTTTCACTTCCTAAGCCACACTGCAAAAACTCAAAATCTTAACAAGAATATTTGTCTTATTTCTAGTTAAAATGTCTCATTTTTAGTCAAAACAAATCTCATTACACTTAAAACAAGACTCATCACTCGAAAAAACAACAATTTTCACCTGTTTCAAGTAGATTTTCACTTAAAATAAGTAGAGTGCCAGTGGAACAAGATTTTTTTGCTTGTAATGAGAAGATAAATCTTGTCCCACTGGCAGATTTTTCTACTTATTTCAAGTGAAAATTTAATTGAAACAGGTGAAAATTGTCAAATAACAAGTTATTTATCTGGTGATGACTATTGTTTTAAGTGTAATGAGATTTTTTGACTAAAAATTAGACATTTTAACTAGAAATAAGACACATATTCCTGGTAAGATTTTGAGTTTTTGCAGTGCAAACACTAATTTTCTGAAGTACACAGTAGAATAGAGATCAATGAAATCATGGAATTCTTTACCACTGCCTATGACTAAATTAACACATAAATCAATATTCAAAAAGCAAATTAAGAAACACCTTGGAATATCATACAGTATGTATACGATACCATACACACAGACACAGACACAGACACACACACACACACACACACTTATACAGATACACATACATACTGGACAGGGTAAGGTGTATTTTTGATCTGATTTTCATGGCCTAGATGATGTTTTACTGTATATTGGAATTTTTCATGTATGTTTTTTTCTGCTTTAAGATAATGACTTACATGTACAGTAAAGTTTAATGTAGGTTTGTCGTCTTATTTCGTTTTTCTTTCTTTATGTCTTGTTTTTAACTGTATGTTTTAAATGTATTGTTTTTTTAATGTGGACCCCAGTAAGACTAGCTGTGTTTAAGGGCATAGCTAATGGGGATCATTTCAAATAAATAAATAAACAAAAAGAAAGGGATCACTTTGCGACACTGCTGTATTTTCTCTGTATGGAAAGATAGCGCCGGCTGCAGACTCTACATTCTGCTTTGTGTTGAATGATTTCAGCCTGTTGTCTTCACAAATGACACTGTTGCTCCGGCCAGAACGAAGCAAGACCCCCCTGATGTTCCCCTATGGTTCAGGTATGCGTATTTGTAAAGGACAAACACACATTTAAGGGAAGTAAGTGTTGTGTTTGTGCGCATAGAGTACAAATGTGGACTCCAAAGTGCAATAAGGGAGATTGGATGGCAGATGCCTTTTTCAAGACAAAGAACAAGCTTCATGGAGATCAAGAGAACAGCAGTGTGAAAACAAATGAAAAGCCTCATAAGTCAGCGTCTCTCCTCCAATACCAGACAACTAGGACACCCAGACAAAGGACAAATGAATATCAGCGGTGACACAAGGATGGCAGCTGTATGCATCATGTCATTCAGATGGAGCTGCAGTGAAAAGACGCTTTGTCAGACAACTGGGGTCTGGGCACGGGCTGCAACGTGAACCTGGAAGAAAACTAAACTAATCATTCCTAGAATTATAATCTATGATGAAAAAAAATGTTGCTCTGAGTGAGTAGGTCAGAATATTTCTAATAATATGAATAGACACAAGAAAAGATATAAGAGATTTTATATCTCATGTGATTGTAATCAAATCTTGCAGCCAGTTAAAACTGACCAAAGAGATCTACATGTGTGGCGATCACGGATAAAGAAATATTCACTTAAACTACTACTACTAGGGGTGTAACAATATACCGTGCCACGAATTTGCAACAATACGTGTCGTGGAAGTGACAAACTGTAGCTGATATTGGGTTATTATTAATATATTGTGTTGACTAGTAACATCCTAGTGGTGCAGCGGGATCACGTGACGACCGCGCCTCGACCCGCGGATGAAAATCTGATTACGCTCAGAAAAAACTAGAAACTCAGAAACTAGTACCGTTTTGTGTCCCGATCACGGGACTCTTGCAGGGTTTTGAGCTCCGAACTTTTACTTCTAAGGTGAGCATGAATCACTGCTTTTTATGATGTAAAGATTGTGTCGTCCCCAAAGGTGGGAGGATGAAACGATAACGGGGTTCACCTTACGGCCTCAGGCTGGAGCAGGTGAAGCTCTGAGCTCTGGCACAAGATCAATAACAGTCATGGTGTATTTGGAGTTTGGGACTATTCATAGTTTACTTATTTACTTGTATTTATTAATTTAATTTTAGTTGTTAAATTGCTGTTAAAGAAAAAAGTCAAGTCATACATGAGAGAGAACTATTCAGTTTGTGGCAAAATATTTGTACTTGTCTGAAACTGAAGATGCATAATGCAAACCTGACATTTACTTTTAGTTCTGTTGTGGAAAATGGTTGGCCTGGCTTTCTCTTTAAAACTTAAACAGTTATAAAGCATTACAAACTGGAACAATAGGGCAAACGTACAGTATTGTTTTCTATTTTGTGTCCATTTTTTCCAGTCGTATGTTCCTCATTCAAGGTTGTTAAAAAAATACTGCTATAATATCGTATCGTTATCGTGACCTCAATATCGTGTATCGTACCGTATCCTGAGATTAGTGTATCGTTACACCCCTAACTCCTACACAGTTAAAGGGTATAAAACTGTACTTGGCTTATCAGTAGGACTGATGGACATGACGCTGGGTTTCCATCTAATTTGAAATGCAAACTTAAATGGCTGCTTCACAGAAAATGCAGATTCATTTCCATTAGCTGCTTTTGAAGCAGCTCAAGTGGCCGTGTGGCGTCGTCAGCAGCTGCCAACGTACGCTACATTACAGATGGCTGCAGTAAACGCAGAGCAAACTTCCTCAAAGAACAATCTTGTTCAGTTGCAAGTTTGGTCCCTTTGTCTCCTGCAAGAGAAGTGGCTGAACCCGCATGGGATCAGCCACCGCAGCAACTTGTTTTCAGCCGCAATATTTATTCCAAGCTGCTTCTCTTCTAACATCACTTGCAGCCCATTATTATGATAAGAAGTCTGAAATGGGAAAGCGCATTTACATATACATAATGCTTCAAAGCACCCACGGGCACATGTCCAGCACTACAGTCCAAGTGAAGGAGACAACAAGCATCATAAATATCAATGATGCTGCTCTTCTTGTCATGCAGAGATCCATCCTTGAAGTATGGATCTATAAAAAGCAGAGTGGGGTCAATCTTTTAAAGTTTCTCTAATAACATAGTTTACCACAGTCCCCAGAGGAACATGCAACAGTAGCTACCAAGAGAGGGGCTTAAAAGAACTAAATCTCATACATACAGTACGCCAAGATGTACTTTTACTATACCACTATACCGTATGTCATCACACACCACACATTTTTGAAACAGACTTACAGCATCTTTGCAATTATTTTAGAACATCACCAAATCTTTAAAACATGTTATGTGAGGACTGATGTTAAATACAGATGTGTTTCATTTTTGGGAGTCAAATTATGGAATGGACTTTGTGATGAACTGAAATTATGTAGATATCCGTTTAAAAAAAATATTGAAATACAAAATAATTAAGGATTACAATGCAAAATGATTTGAATATAATTTAATTATGCAGAGCGATTTAGAGTAAATTACTGATAAACTGGGTTATCTTTTGGAAGGTACAGGATCAGCAAAAATAAGCTTCGGCTTCAGCCTATTCCTTTTTCGGTTACACAGAGTTTGTGTGTTATAGTTTATTGTGTGAAACTGATTAGTGTAAATATGTATGATAACGTTTTGTCAGTTACATGCACACAAGTTCACCTATTATGAAAAAACACGTTTTTTTTCTTGCTTTAACTTATATAAAGTGGTCTCCCCTCAGCCTGCCAACTCAGAGAAGGAGGAAAGCAACCAGATTCATTTAGCAAAAACAATCAAAAGCTTATTTTTAAGACATTCAAGGCCTGTTTAAAATAGGTATTAGATGCCATAATAGGTCCCCTTTAAGTTGCATATAATGTAATGTAACCGAAATAAACTATTAATTAATTAATTCATTCATTCAAATCGTTCCAATAAAAATGTAGTGTTGTGCAAAGAGAAAATGTGTATAACTTCCATAACTTACTACACTTACTAAAGCACCGTTGTGGTCCAACAGTAAGGATGGACGGGCTCAAGCTGTTCCTTTTATACTCAAATCTCTCTCTCACTCAGCAGTCCAGTCTCACAAGAAAACGTGTAATAGATCATTTGATTTTTGCTTATTTCACTGTAAATGTTGTAAAACACTTGGAACTGCCAATGAATTGCAGCGTATGAATAAACTTCCTTTGCTTTGTCCTTCCTTTTATGCACATGATTAAAATAATAAAATAATACATGATGACATTATGTCTGTAGGCTTATTGCAAGTAGGTGTAATATTATTGCAATGCCTCAACTCATGAATATTATGACAGGTAAGTAAAAAAGGTGTATATTCTCACGACCCGACTCTGTTTTTACCTCCCACCTCTTCCCACTTGTGACTCACATGATGGTAGCCCGTTTGGGCTAACGGGGTCCGTCACCCTTCCTCCTGCTCATGAGCAGCGTGTGAGAAACACCCGGCCAGCGTGCCGGGAAAGTTACCAGTCAGTAACTGGCCGGCGTTCTTCTCATACCGCATCCCATAATGCAATGTGACTCCAAGGTGGAGGACGGTCACAGTACCTGCTTCCAGTTGTGGTGCAGGATCACAAACTCACAAGAGGGCCATGAAATTGTGTTACATACTTGGCAAAATTGGAAAAGAATGACATTAACAAAGTAACGATATATAATTAAATTTGCTTAAGGCAGTGGAAAACTTTGCAAACGGAGAAAAAGAGGTTTCCTCCAGCGGTTTGGAGCAGACAGCTTCTCTTTACTCGGTGGCAGTGTTACTGTGATTTAGTCCACAGAGAATCTGGAGCTTGTCATATGTGATGTGATGCAATTGTAAGGCAACCCTGAGGCCCAAATCTCACACTCCCTACGATAAAAAAAAGATACCTTCCTGCTCAAAATGAAAGATTACCGGAGAACTTTAAACTAAAAAACGCATAACATGCTCACAGAAACTTCTAGTTTATTTAGAGTTTCCGGAACAGCATGAGAGGATTTGAAATGATTTAAAATGCCACATGAAACTTTTTGCTTTAATTTGTTATATTTGATGGATCTAGGGCAGTGGTTCCCAACCTTTTTTCCTTGGACCCCCCCTACTTGTGTCTAAGACCAGCCGGGCACCAAAATAGTAAATTGATTAGTTACAAATCTTTAATTGAAAAAATGAATATTCATTATGTTTTTGTGATACATTTCTCTTTGGTTTACCCTGTATACATATGACTTTGTCTTTCTTGCAAGGACATAAAATAATTTCTGAAAAATGTATTTTTTAATATGAGCGCAAACATTTTTAACATTTTTCCTTTAACAACCTGTCGGAGTAGTAGTATGATTAAATGTTGAATAATGATATAATAATAAGTTACTAAGTTTTTATCCTGCTAAATAACTAATATATATATATATATGTTGGTCATTTTGAAATACTACATGGGTTTATACAGACTTGGATTGCAGTATTCCATTAGGTGTTTATTTATTTAAAGGTGACCTATTATGAAAAACACGTTTTTTCTTGTTTTAACATATATAAAGTGGTCTCCCCTCACCCTGCCAGCACAGGGGAGACAAAATACCATGAATTTCTGCAAGCTCTCTGACCCCCGCCGGCCAGAGTCCCCCAGTGTCACGTGGTTTTTTTTGAGCCGTTTAGAATCTGCTCCCGTCGTGACGTCACGACGGGAGCAGATTTCCAGAGGTTCAGCCTCCGCTGCTGAAACCACGCCCACAACCAGCATTCTTCCCAGGCTGGAGCGGTCCTTTCATTGAGCCAGTCGGACGCGGCGCCGCGGCGGAGCGGATCCTGGTTAAATCATCCAGGTTCCCGGGTGGTTTGAGAGCTGGGTCCTCGGGGGTCTGTCCCAGGCAGGACCAGCTTCACCCTCTGAGATTTTCAGCGAAATCTGTCGGTTTGATCCCCGGTAACGGGCAATGCGCCCCGGAGCCATGCTGGCCGGGCACCCAGCATGGCTCCGCGGCGCTCCGCGGACCCATGCTGTGCGCCCGGCCAGCATGGCTCCGGGGCCAGCGTTCAGCATCCGCCGGGCAGATCCGGCTGAAATTGTGCATAAATGTTATTTATATACAACTCATATTTTATTTTTTTAACAATAAAGTTTCCATTTGTGAAAATTCAGTGTTGTGATAATTTACAGGCTCGGGCTGCTCTGGCGGAGCGAGGTTTATGCTCCTCCCCTGCTACACGTCATTCAGGGAGCCAATCAGCACAGAGCCTCATTATCATACCCCCCCCTTCCCTAAAAATGAGGCGCAGAAAAAGAGGTTAGAAGCGGTAAAACTAGTGACAGGGCCCACAGGCTGGATTTATGATTTATGTAGAAAAAACAAGCTTTAGATTGTTTTTAAGACATTCAAGGCCTGTTTAAAATATACATTAAATTCCATAATAGGTCACCTTTAACATGCGCAAATATAATTTTTACAACTATCCTCAAAGCAGACAGAGTTTTGCACCCCCCCTTCCCAGAGATCTCAGGCGCCGCCCCAGGGGGGGCCCGGACCCCAGGTTGGGAGATACTGATCTAGAGGAACTGGAATGGAGGAATAAAGATAAAGAAGGAAAGAAATGGCTGAAGAGGGAGGTCTAGTGTAGATGAATGGATGGATATTGTGTACAGCATCTACAGTATGTAATGGAAAGAATTACTTTTAATTTAAGAACACAAAAAGAGGCATTTATTGATAATTGGCAAAAGTGGATTACATGTGTCTCTACCACAAGACCGGACTTCAGGTCATTTCAGACTGGATTATCAGAATATTTTTTATGTGTTTACTTTTTTTCTTTTTTCTGGAGGTGTTTACCAGTCCCCTTATTTACGCTTTTACTTTTACTTGATACTTTTGTTCAGATTTATAGGTCTTCATGTTGATTGTTTGACTGTTTGTTTGTTTACATATAAAATCAAGACCAATAAAAAGTAAATGACAAAAAATAAAATGCCACATGAATGAAGTTTTAATGTTCTGTCACATCAGAGGTTTAACTTTATCCAATCAGGACAACAATCTCCCCATCCCATTAAAGCGCTGGTATAAAAGAGGAACCATTTGTCACGATGACCCTCTGACAGAACAGCATCAATTAAAATCTAATAATCAACACATCCCATTACTGCCAACCATATGTTATTAAAATGTGAATCCTCTTAACATGCAGCCATGAACCCTCGCTACAGAAATGTGAAGGGTGAGGAAAGAAAACCAGTCCAAAAACTCAAAATCTTAACAAGAATATTTGTCTTATTTCTAGTTAAAATGTCTAATTTTTAGTCATTACCAGAAAAATAACTTATTTCGCCATTTTCACCTGTTTCAAGTAGATTTTCAATTGAAATAAGTAGAAAAAATATGCCAAATGGAACAAGATTTATCTTCTCATTACAAGCAAAAAGATCTTGTTCCACTGGCAGATTTTTGTTACTTATTTCAAGTGAAAATCTACTTGAAACAGGTGAAAATTGTCAAATAACAAGTTATTTTTATGGTAATGAGTCTTGTTTTAAGTATAATGTGATTTTTTGACTAAAAATGAGACATTTTAACTAGAAATAAGACAAATATTCTTGTTAAGATTTTGAGTTTTTGCAGTGGCAAGGATAGTTTTTTATTCTAAGATGTCAAATTTCACTGGAAATTCTAATGTCACATCTGTACATGAGGCCATTTTTTTTTTTTTTTTGTCATGTCATAATCAGGACAAGACGAAAAACAACAGCCAGGTTTGTGTCGTTAAGAAAATAAGTATATAGCAGTGTGAGAAACCATGTTTGATTTAAAAGTTCATCATAGCAGTGATGCAGCATTATCTCCACGAGGGTTCAAACCCTCATAACTATTTCTGTTGTTTTTTTTGTGATCAAGTATGCCCCAAGCATCCAATCAGATTATTTTTTTACACCGCAGAATCATCAGGGCGCTCTAAACTTTAATGATGAATGAATGTTATTGTTGTATGGAGACCGGAGCAGTGAAGCCGGCACTCATCAAAGCTTTCACTACATTCATACACCGCCCTAAACCTGAATTCATATAAAGTTTCTGTGCTCTTTTTCAGTACTATAAAACAAATGTTAGCTTGTGTTGAAGCTAAACTAATAAATAGGGACTCATAAATCATTTTATTGTAGTGTGAAACTATTGAACTTTTCGACAATAAACAGTAAACGTTTATAGGGATATGTGATTGCAGGTCATGAGCAGCTTCCTTCGGCACCAAAGCATGGGTATAATACGTTCAATAGTTCACTTTAATATTCAATAACACACAGCAGGATAACAAGTTGCATGAATTCATGCAGAAGAACAAGCACGCTGTGCTTGCAGAAAACAGCCACGATGCTCAAATCAAATACAAAGCAATGCTCAAGAGTCTCAAACCATGTCCGCACAGAAGATGCTTTTGTTCTTCTGCCAGGCTGCATCTCACGCCACGCTGTGAATATTGGTACTAAGAAAACCATCTCCTCTAAATCTTGCAGAAGATTGCTCAGAAAATCAGAATCAAACCATCCCAATGTGCTTAAAAAGCTATCACCATACAACTGCCAAGGAATAAAGTCCAAAATATAAACATTTGAAACTGTGCAAGAGAGAAATACCATTCAAAATAACTTCATATTTGCAGGAAATGTATGTGCCTACCTGTATTAGAGACATGTTACTGAGGTCCAGTCTGAAAAGGTAGTTTCTGTAAGGAGGAGAGAGAAAAAGGAGACACGTGAATGACTCTCCCCCCCTGAGGACGATACCACCCATCAGTCTTAAGTTAATGTTTTTCATTCAAGAGAGCTTGTGGTTTTTCACAGTGGTGCAATATTAGTTGTGTTTGGACATAAGTGACTGTAATCAAGCCAAACCAAGCTAAAGTTGAACTCATATTCTCATCAGACTATCCGAACACACACACACACACACACACTATTTCAGCATGATGTATTTCTTCCAAATTCATTCCTCCTGCCAAATCCAGAGCTTAACTTGGTCCGGCGAGGCCTCGGCAGAGCACTTTACAAGAGTCATTATCCGAAAACCGCAAAGAATGAGTGAGTCAGAGAGAATATTGCGTTCTCCGTAATGTGCCCTGTGGGGTGAGAAGCTGAGTGGATTTACAATTTCTTACCTGGCACCCACAATAAGCTCATTCCTAGTCAGGTCAAGGGTGAGCTGTGAGTAGTCTCTCGCGCCGGGGTGGGAGAAAGTGGATATCCACGGGCTGAGCGCTGAGAGACAGATGCAGAGGGAGAGAAACACAGAGAGGGTTAGCCGGGGCTAAAGCATGCCAAGACACACAAGCAGTGACATTTACACACACAACATTCTTCAGTTTTCTAACACAAACAAAAGCCCAAGTCATTAGGGTTTGTATAGATACGTGTGGGCACATGATTATGTTGGCATGATCAGAAGGAAATCAATAGTTATTTAAAAAGTGAAATGCCAAATACTTTCCCACTTGCAGCTTCTCTTATTAGGGCCCGAGCACTTACAGTGAAGCCACTATTGTATCTGTAGGAATTTATCTTTCAGCGTTATTTTTCTTTCTTCTGACGAAAGAAGGGCCTTTTTTTCCCCCCTAAACGTGCCCCAAAAGTTACCCAATTTTGCACGCAAGCCAGGCCTGGTGAAAAATTTGATATTTAATGGTTTGCATTAAGGGGCGTGGCAAAATGGCTCAACAGCGCCCCCTAGAATACTTTGTGCCTCAAGCCCCACAATATGGTTTGACGTACATGCACGACAATCGGTACACACCTGTATCATGTCGCAACTTAAAGAAAAGTCTCTTGGCGCCATGGCCAAAACTGAACAGGAAGTCGACCATTTTCAATTAATCGTGTAATTTTGGCACAATTTATGCCATTTCTTCGGCCGTTTCTTCTTCGAACCGTAACGTGCACCCAGCTGTGTTATACATCAAAATGTGCGTCTCCATCCTGTGACGATGCGCATTACTTTTCTCAGTCAAAAGCGTTACCGTGGCGACGATAGACGCCAAAAAGCGCGCCCCAACTTCATCTGATTGGTCCATATTAGATAGTTCCTACTTTCTGCCATCTATTTTCTGCCATATTTTTTGAATGGTTTGTGTTGTGAATTGTTTTATTATTAGGGATTTAAACAGATAATTCCTGTTTACTTAAAGCTGTTAAATGTTAAAATGCTGTTAAAAGTTAAAATGTGTAAGATGCACTATTTACATTATTTACAGTTTATTTACAGCTATTTACAGTAAAGTGAACATGAACATAAACGTTAAATGGATTGTACTGAAAATACCCCTATTTCCTATTTCAAATGGAAATGCTTTTATTTTGAAGTCTACAGGAAATGGTCTAACGTGTCAGCTTTAGACTCTAACTGACTGCTGAAGATGTCAGAAAAAGATCGGTTTTCTCACGTTTTTTGTAAGCTGCAACTTGTTTTGAGGAGAATAAATGTCCGATTTTAAAGCCACACGTTCTGGTTATTGAGAAGAAGCTTCTGCTCCACAACAGTTTGACATAGAGAGTTGTGGGTGGTGTCATTGGACTTAGTTTTGAGTCCTTGACCTTTATTGGTGAAAATTGCATGCGCGAGGGCCCGTTCATCGCTGCTTGCAGCTTTAATTTTTCTCTTGTTATCACTTGTAAAAGAATACTTGGGGGTTTGGGATCTTCACCATGGTACTGTGGACCGACCATCGCACTAATCATCACGGAGCAAAGGATAAAAACAACAAAAAAAACAATCACCAGCGAGCGAAATGCCCCCCCTTGTTGGCACGGCGTCTCCTACAGAGAAGGACAATGCTGTCCGGGCGACATCAGGCACAACAATCCTGATCCAAGCAGACACCCAGACAAACACGGCTCTGTGTGTTGCACGAGCCTCAATCCTCAGCGCTGTTTGACACTGGCATTTACAAATCAAAGTTTCATAGCAGCCGAGCGCTGGGACCGTCTGGCAGCGCTTTTAATGTCACCAAGAACATAGAAGGGAAAGGACGCTTTCTGCAGGATCGTGTGTGTGATCCGGGTGTGAAGACCTCTAAACGGATTTCACCACGTGGAAGATTGTGCAACATAAAGGGATTTGCCATATTTCTCATGCTGCACATAGAATCACAGCAGTTAGCCGTCACCAGCTTTTACCAGCATGAAAAGCTGCGTTAAATAGGTCTTAGCTGTATTTTCTTCCCCATTTCATCCTGGACAGAGTCAGGCAACAGCACTTATTTGGATTTAAAATGCAAAAAACTCAAAAAGTCATACAGGACTGTCTCAGAAAATTAGAATATTGTGATAAAGTTCTCTATTTTCTGTAATGCAATTAAAAAAACAAAAATGTCATACGTTCTGGATTCATTACAAATCAACTGAAATATTGCAAGCCTTTTATTATTTTAATATTTATGATTATGGATGCAGTTTAAGATTAAGATTCCCAGAATATTCTAATTTTTTGAGATAGGATATTTGAGATTTCTTAAACTGTAAACCATAATCAGAAATATTAAAATAATAAAAAGGCTTGCAATATTTCAGTTGATTTGTAATGAATCCAGAATGTATGACATTTTTGCATTACAGAAACTAAAGGACTTTATCACAATATTCTAATTTTCTGACACAGTCCTGTATATTAAATCTCATTTTCATGTTTGTGGGAAAAACTGATTGTGAGCCAGATGAATGATAAAGAGACTTCCACTGTAAATTAAGATATATGTTAAGTCTATATATGTTAACTAAACTGGGGGAATTAATTATGTGAAATCAATTATGTAATTTTGTTTTACATAATTTATTCCAGTAATGTTAATCCATGGTGTTAAAGACAGATCTGTAGGTGGAACATACTAGACAGTATAATGGTGTTGGGTAAGGTAAAAGAAAAAAACCTTCCCCATGTATGTTAAAGAGATGTTTACCATCAACAAATGATGAAACAAAAATGCCATTGCCCCACTTTTCTACTTTGAACAGCATTTGGTATATTTAACCTCACTAAAACGCTCACCAAACATTAAGAACCATTAACATTAGTGTCCCACAAAGCAGCTTACTGTATAAAAGCTGGCAGTTGTGAGAGCAAGACTACATGGCAATAGTGGGTAAAAAGTCCCAGCCAGCAGTGAAACGACGCTCCGACACGCAAAGAGACGGTTCCAGGAGAGATAAGGCCCATATGGCTCATTCATCTGGAAACATAACAGCAGAGATGAGCGATGAAGAGACAGAAGGCCGCAGCGCCACAACAGGATGGTGCTCTTCATTTAAAACGCAGATAAAATACATCTAGAGAAGAGAAACACACAGCGTATTGTGCTGAAGTAAAGTGCCAGTTTGTGCTGCGAGACCTCTCTCAGGTGGTGGTAGTTTTCACTGAACTGCTGTCAGCTTGACCTTTACTCCAGGATTTGTAGCAATGAGATGTGATTAGGACTGATTATAGTTTAGTAATTTCATTGGCTAGTCTAGATGGAAACGTCACACCGATAAACAGAAAAAAAAAAGAAAACAGATGACCTCCTAAACGGGACAAATTGCTTCTAGATTGGGACAATAATCTGAAAATCTGTATACCTTCAGAGGGGGTATTGCACCCCTCAGCCTAAACATTATGAAAAACGCAGCACGCAGCCCTTAATCGGGCGCTGAAGAATCTCAAAGAGATAAAAGGAAAAAAAAAACAGCTTTCTACAGAGGATAAAAAAGCAGGATGAAAGTTTTTCTTTATGCTGCAACAATCAATGCTAACAAGGAGCCGCAACGTCACTATGCAGCCCAGACTTTTACTCATGCTCACAAAAGATGGACACAGACTCTGATTTGCCTGGCACCACAGGAACCATTTAAACAAATTAAAGTGCATATCATCAACAGTTCTCTCCTGACAGCGCAGAAGAGAGACATCCAGAGAATCCAGTGGTGGTGGAACCATGTCAACAAATCTAGGCCTTTAAAATCAGTAAGAGACTGTAAAACATTTTTACAGACAGAATTTTATCTGCACTTATCACATAATAAAATCACTTGGTTCCCCAGTGCCATTCTGATACAATGCAAATTCTGCAGGAGGTCTTCTCTTCCTCTTGCTATAAATATTTATACCAACATTTGCTCAGAGTTTCCATTTCTCTCACTCAAGTATGCATTTTTGGTTGGACCATTTTGTGAAGTGCAGGGTGGGTTTTTAGAAGAAGTGTTAGCAAGTGTTTGGAACCACCTTAGCATTACTTTAACGAAAGCCTGTCAGGAGTGGGTAGTTAAGCCACTTTTAGCTCAACAATCTTATACAACCAGATGTGACAGTCAGTGTGATTACATGCACATCTAAATCAAGCTATTGGCAACAATCTAGGTAAGGATTAAACTGGAGTTTCAGAGAAATCCAAGTATTCATGCACGAGAAGACAATCGAATTATTGAGTGAGTTTAGTTAGACTCCACAGCACTAGGTGGCGCCACATGCACTTTTGTGTTGGCGTTCTTCTGGTAAGACTGAGTGTCAGAAAGACTGAGGGCCCGATTTACTAAAATCCTAAATAAAGAGTACTAAATTGCGTGTGCACTGAAAAAGTTTGCGCGTGCTGTTTGCGTGTGGTTTGCGGGTGATCAACTAAGATTGCGTGCGCAATTGATAACAGGTGCAAACAGGAGTATTTAAATGAGGTGTTGCGTGTCTTAAGGTTTGCGAGGGCAAACTCTGCGCCATGGAGATTCTGGATGGAATGCACAGTCACAAGTCACAAGCGCAAAATGAAATTTGACGAGTTGGAGTTAGAGATATTAGTGGAAGAGGCAAATAAACACATTAATGAACTACAGCAAAGAAATTTAAACATTACCAAAAGAAACGCAATATCGGAGAAAACCTGCGATAGAATAAATGCAGTTGGTAACACAAAAAACGGAAAAACGTCTGGTTTTTCATATTTCAATTTTAGGCACAGATCAAAAATACGAAATAGAAAAACGGGCCACAGGACTGAATTTGATTTTAATATTTAATTGGTCGGGTTTGCGTGACCCCGCGGTGCTCGGCATGATCTGAGGAGAAAAAGACAATCAGACACAGAGCTGGAGAGCGCTTTGATTCAATCTATATATGAGTTAAGTTTTTATTCAGATGTCCACAGTATATTGCAAATATTATATATTATATAGCAAACACTGACAGTAAATGTGTGACAGACGGGACCATCATATGGCAAGAAGAGAAGAGAAATGTTCAGAACAGCGCACAGAACGCACACTAAAGGCTGATTTATGGTTCCGCGTCACACCAACGCAGAACCGACGGCGTAGGCTACGCGGCGACGCACATCACTACGCTGTCGAATTAACGCGGAACCATAATTCAGGCGAAGCTGCAGTCTCTGCGCTGATACTGACACAGCGGGTCGGAGCGGATTTGGTCATGATGTTTAACCTGTGTTTTGTGATTAATAAGCACGGGTTTTAATTAAATGTAATTTACGAAGGATGATTTCACGTTCAATAAGATAAATAATCAATAAAATACAAAGTTTTGGCACAAAGGCTTGGCCTGCTTGTGGGCGAGTGGAGGGGGGCACAATAAGAGAAGGTGGCAAGATATAAGGCGGAGAACTAAAGAAAAAGTGGCCTTTAATAAAACTTGTGCAACCATTTCTAAATAGCATGCAGCAGAATAAAGACTCTCTCTCTGCGTATTCTTTGATTTTGGATGTCGCCTCCTTGCCACAATAACAGCAGCAGCAGATTAGCACCTTCCTTTCGAACGTATTAAATACAGACGCAATCACAATACGCGCAATTACTTTCAGGCTTGGTAAATCTCATTGCGCGTGGTAAATGGAGCAATTTGCATCTTCCCCTCCCAGTATTTAGGATTTCTGCCGGGTACGCCCCATATTGATTATTCATCAGGGCAAAAGTACTAACTGAATTGCGTGTGCAATTTTGCGCATTTCAGAGACGCAGTCGTCTTTGCACGCTGTTAGTAGATCAGCTGGCACTTTGGTTTGCGGGTGCTGTCAAGTTTGCACACGTTTTAACACACGCAAACCTTTAGTAAATCGGGCCCTGAGTGTCAGAAAGACTGAGTGTCAGAAAGACTGAGTGGCAGCGTAAACTTTCAGTTTGAGCAACCAATCTAAAATGGGAAAGAGCTGTTGTGCGATCGACTGTACTCAAAGATTTAGCAAGAAATCAGAGTTATCGTTTTACAGACTGACGAAAAATAAGCTTAAGAGAGACAAATGGATCCCTGCAATTCACAGAAACAACTGGATTCCAGACACCGAAACGTGGATTTGCGGTTCCCATTTTGTATCAGGTGATGTTGGATTTTTGTGTAGCTAACGTTAAACGGTCCAATCATAAAGTTCGGTGCCCTCATTACTTTAATTTCTACAACAAATCCTGCCTTGAAGTCGGACCAAGCGTCAAGACTTTTGTAAGCCTTCAAGCTTTGCTTCGTGTGTTTCCCGGCGTATAAATTAAGTACATATAAATATCAGGAAACTGGATTGGTGGCCAAATATTAATGTCCATGGACCACTGGTTCTTGGTAACTGTACCAAATATTAATGTCCATGGACCACTGGTTCTTGGTAGCTGTACCAAATATTAATGTCCATGGACCACTGGTTCTTGGTAACTGTACCAAATATTAATGTCCATGGACCACTGGTTCTTGGTAACTGTACCAAATATTAATGTCCATGGACCACTGGTTCTTGGTAACTGTACCAAATATTAATGTCCATGGACCACTGGTTCTTGGTAACTGTACCAAATATTAATGTCCATGGACCACTGGTTCTTGGTAACTGTACCAAATATTAATGTCCATGGACCACTGGTTCTTGGGGTAACTGTACCAAATATTAATGTCCATGGACCACTGGTTCTTGGTAACTGTACCAAATATTAATGTCCATGGACCACTGGTTCTTGGTAACTGTACCAAATATTAATGTCCATGGACCACTGGTTCTTGGGGTAACTGTACCAAATATTAATGTCCATGGACCACTGGTTCTTGGGGTAACTGTACCAAATATTAATGTCCATGGACCACTGGTTCTTGGGGTAACTGTACGGGTCACTGTCAAGTCCAACTGCCTTTAATTTGAACTGATAATCTGCTGTTATCCCGTCTTCTCCACTAGTTGCAGCTGTTTTTGCCACTCAGTGTGAGTAAGGGGGCTGGTCCAGTGGGTATGTGACATCAATGCATACTCTCTATTCTGGCTTTCACGTATCGTTTCTTCCAGGAGGGGGGTCCTGGGGCAGTCACTAGCTCATCTAAGCGTGGGTTACATGGCAGAATAACTCGGATTAGGAAGCATTATCTGGCACTAACAGCTCGATCTCAAGAGCTTCAGTTCAGCCCGGCTAAGCTGTATACATGGCTCTGATATTGGTCGGATTAAGGCAACAATTCGACTTTCTGGTAGAGCATGTAAACAGACTGAGTGATATAAATGATCCATCATAAACCAGCATGAGAATAATGCTCCTGTGAATCACAATCATAAACATTCATTATGATGCAAAAACACAAATTAAAACTTTAAATCCTGTCTATTATTCTTTGACTACATTAGCTCTGAAATAGACAAGGTTTTTAACAGTTTGTGGTTGGTCAGTGTACTCAAGAAAGTAGTGTAGTGTAGGATTGGTGTTGAATTGGGATTTCCATCAAGAGTCAGCACTTACACTCCTACAGCTGCCGACCATCAATCCACGTTTAACACAAATCAGAAACATGAATATTTTACACCAAAGAAAAACCAAACACATGAAAACAGCACAAGAAAAAAGACCTCCAGCTTGATATTTTGGACAGCCTTTTACAGCAATTACCGCTGACAGGCGGTTTTTGCAGCACTCAAGGAGACTTCATCAGCAGACTGGTATTTTGTTTGGGTCTTCACAAACAGCTGCAGCCATCTCAGGGCTGAAAGGTACAGTCACAAAGTTGTGTTTTCCACATCTTTCCACAGATGTTCAGCAGAACTAACGTCAGCACGCATACAGGAACGTTCAAGAACAGTCCGCGGTTTCCTTACGATCCTGTCAGACGTCTGAATCAGGAGGCGGAAATCAGCGAAAGAGCGACTTGCAGCTTCTTGTTCATTTTATACGACCAGCAATGGCAGCAGAAGTCTGTTTCATGATCCAACTCTGAGGGTCAGATGTTCATAAACCTGGTGCTGAGGAGAGAATTAAAAAGGGATCTAGACGGGAGATAAGGAACGACCAGATCTACCAGGAGCTCTGTCTCTTCATAGCTGCTCACGGCTCCAGCTGACTTTTCAGCAGCACGAGACGACCAAAAAAAATTTAAAAAGCTTCTCTCACTCTCATTTTTTAACTTGATATCGAACACAATCCACAGACCCAGCAGCACATATATCATCTCCTCCAGGTTCTACATCTTTAGTGTTGTTGTCTTCTTAGTTTAGATCACACAATCAAATACGTCACAGCAGCTTCACTCCAACCTCCTACTTCTGATCCAGGTGTGAATTGTTATGGAAAAGAAACCAGGCCGAGTTGAGATGAGTAGAGCCGAGTAGGTGCTGGTGGAAAAGCGCCAATAGTTGTGTTGTTCTGGTCATTTCATTGGAGGACTCATGACTTCCTGACGCTGGACAATGTTTTTCACTCTACGATGCCATGATAATATTCAGACTTCACAAGTTCCCCCAAGGACAGACGCAACATGTAAGGGGTTTGCCCTCCCACAAACTTTGAAATGAACGTTTTTCATCCTGGTTGTTGTTCAAAGTAGACAGAGATCGTCATCCACAATAGTGAACCTGGACTTTGGGGTCTCCATCAACATCTTTGGATGTTTTTTCTTACTTTTTGTGCACCATCCTAACAATCAAGGTTCTCCTCGTGCAGCCACGTCTTCTCACAGCTTATACAGTCCCGTGGACGTCATACTCCTCAATAACATTTGCAACTGTAATCACATCAGCGTGAAGCTACTTGGAGATGCTTTTAAAACCTTTATTCCCCAACATGATTATCTATAATTGTTTTTGAGCACCTCAGACTAACTTTGTCTTTTGTTAACTTGGGTTTATAGACCAGTATGACACAATGATACCAAACTACACAATGATACACAGGGACGACTTTTGTTCTTTTAAATAGCTGATAAAAATAAAAGCCTGTGATTCTAATTTAGTTTAAACAGTTTAAAAAGTTTACTACAATGCAATTTGGTGATGACTTACATTTATTTTTATGGGTACCAACTAATCTTTTTAGGCTATTTTAGCATGTCCCTATGAAATAATAATTCCTTTCTTTTCATACTAGGAATTATACCTAATTTAAATTAATTTCAAGGACAGCAACACATTGTTGCATTTAAGTGGGAAAGCAAACAGCGGAGACTCTTCAGTAGATACAAAATATAGCCCAAAACATCTACAAATATAAAACAAAACTGCAGAGCGTTAAAACGTGACTTATTCTCCGTGTAAAATAAGACCATTAAAACTAAGCATACGGCATGGACCATAAAATAAGACTGTACAGTGGAGAAAGAGATAACAAGAGAATAATTTCCATGAAAGCATAACACACCTAAATGCAAACACAGGAGCTGAATTTAATGTGCAGTATAAATCACATTAAAAGCTTTCTGAGGAGCTTATTTGCCCACATCACAAATATCTCGTAGAAAAAAAAGAGCGATGAGGAGGCACGGCGGAGTTTGATTCAATGGTATGCAGGAGAGTTCATGGGCTTGTTTATTCTTATAAAAGGCCCTAACAACAGCCAATGGCCTTTCATTGGCTGACATTTATCTTCCTGTTTACAAGTGGGTTTATGTGCGCTGTTCCCTCTCTCCCCTCGTAACTGTCTGGCCGGGTGGCGGGCCAGAAGAGGGAAAATAATGGAGGACGAATATGAAAGTCTCTCCCATGCAGTTGACACGCCGGGTTCAATCTGGGGTTGATGAACGATCGTGTCCTCCTTTCAATTGTGCAATCAGCAGGCCGACGGATTAATGGCTCCAGCCACAACCGTCAGGGATGGCATTCCCCACCCGGCTCAGACAGACACAAATCAAAACCTGTCCGACTTCTTCCATTGACTTTTTTTTCTCTTTTTTTTAACATTCACGTCAACCAAGCATGTGGGAAACTACACCTGCACCAATTTAAGTCACCACAAGGCCAAGTCTGCATCATACGGTAGAGTATTAGGGCCAGGCAGAAGAAAAATAAAAATATTTTAGAGGGGGAAGATTTTTTTTCATTATGCACTTCGAGAAAAAAGTCGAAATGTCGAGAAAAAAGTCGAAATGTTAAGAAAAAAGTCGAAATGTCTAGAATAATGTTGAAGTACAATTTCGAGAAAAAAATCGAAATGTATTTCAACTTTATTCTCGAAATTTCAACTTTATTCACAAAATTTCGACACTATTCACAAAATTTTGACTTTATTCTTGTAATTGTATTTCAACATTAATCTCGACATTTCAAATTTTTTCTCAACATTACGACTTTATTCTTGAAATTATATTTCAACATTAATCTCAACATTTCAACTTTTTTCTCGACATTTCGACTTTTTTCTTGAAATTGTATTTCAACATTAATCTCGACATTTCGACTTTTTTCTCGACATTTTCACTTTTCTCGAAGTGCATAATGAAAAAAAAAATCTTCTTCCTCTCAAATATTTTTCCTCCTGCATGGCCCTAATACTGTTCTGTAGCATCAAGACCAATCAAATCCGGATGACATATTTTAGAGCGAAGTAAATGAAAATACAACAAAAGTGATGGATTCCAAAGAGAAAAAAAAACTAAACAAAGCAGTGTCTACAAAATCTAAGACACTCACAAGAAACCACACAGCTCAAACTGAATCCAATCTGTTATCCCGTAAAACCTGATCCAATGTGATATTCCCCTATCGAGCTCAGGAAAAGGGCTATTTGATAAAGATCCAGCCTCACCTTCTCTAATCCCTTCATATTTGAGCTGCTGGGTAGTCTTCTAGGAAGTCAATCAAACTTTGTCAATCTCTGCAGAGGGAGGATGGTGTCGGCTATGAAAAGTGTGTTGCAAACTTAAATAGAGGGTGTAGGTGGGGGTTTAAGGTGGAATGATCAGAATGGGGTTGTAATTGGTCCTGTTGAGAGTAAATGTGGGGGAAACAGAAAAAGGAAGAATCTGACGGTTAAGGAATTCATTTTAAACCAATCTGGTCTGAAGTGAGGGATTACTTATTCCTGCACAACCTTGATGTGTTGGAGAGAAAAGTAAACAGTTGCAACTTATCCCAACTGCCACAAGCTGAGCGGTGGATTAGGTTACCGGCCCATCACACTGCCATACGGACGCAAACAAGCCTGTACTCTCACCCCTATGGACTCTGGAATAACCAGTCAGCCTGGCACGCATGTTTTACGGCTGTGGGGAGAAGCAGAATGGTGGATTTAAACCAGTCTGGGAATCTTCCTGCTGTGAGGACCAATGCATGTCTGCCCTGCTGATGTACATGAGTGGATTTCATGGCCTCACTCACATTTCCTGCAGGATAGCCAGAATCCTTCAAAACAATCTTCTAACAAAGTAGCAGTGGTGAACCGTGAGCACGACCGCTGGGCCTTCACCTCACAGAGAAAAGAAATCATCCCGTAAAAAAGCAACTGTACAATGAAGTGAAAGGGTTTAACAAGTGCAAATTTAATTAACGATGACAAGAATGTAAACAAATAGACCATAACATCAATAACATTCTCCGCAACAAGAAACATTCTCAACATTAACTTCGCAAGACCATTTAGGCTACATAGTTGAAATTCAATATACTCTAAAGCCGAAACACCGAGGGCCATGTCATCACCACGGACAGCGCTATGAAATCACAACGCATTAGAAATCATTCACACATTGACAAATACATTCACATCCTCATCAATCTACAATACGATTTCAGAAGTTGCACAAAGCTGGTAATACAAAGACTATTTTTTAAAGTTGCAATGAAGTACAAATGTCTCTCCATGCGCGTCACTCTCGTCTTCCACCATTCAACTCCGTCTCACAACCCTCTCACCTCTGTAGAGGTTTGATGTTGGGACTTCATGAAGGCCAACGATCTTTTGTTTTATTCTTGCCCACTTGAAATCAAACAGTGATTGGTGGATTTGCCCGCCTAACCAATGAATGAGCAGCTAACCGGGCCTTAATAAAGACAAACAATTCTGATTGGATAACAGGTTTTCAGGACATGAACTTGACAGTAAACTTAATTTTTTTTAGGCCTTCTCTGAAGGCGTAGAAGGCCCTGAAGGTTCCCCACTGCAAAGTAGCATCAAACAAACGTGGCTGTAATCATCACTGAGGGATCCGGACTGACATCCTTCTTCCTGAGAAAAACACCTTCTTCATTTTAGCACGGTAAATAGGATTTAAGTGGCAAAAGCTCACTGAGTTATTGCCGTTAATTGTTGTCAGTTATTGATAACGTCCCAAACTAATAAGCGAGGCAGAAAGACTTGTATCTGGGGAAATAAGGACAAAACCTCACCATTTAAGAAACATCACTAAATTCCTCATCTCATTCCACATCTACATCTGGCCAGATAGTTCCCGGATTATTTAGTGAAAGATAAATTAGAAAAATATCAATTTAATAAATCTATTTAGCAGCAGTGCTGGTAATGTTGACAATAGTGGATCTATCTGAAAGGTTTGATGAAAATGAAAAGCTTAGATATTCCTCTCCGTGCGTCCCTCTCCCTTCCTCTGGTCTGTACCGGACTGGCTTCAGTCGTGCAAGCAGAAATGTCCAAACAAGTCCAGGAACATTTGGTTTGATGGTTATGTTTCTACTAACCGTTTAGCATGCGTCGGAGGTGTTTAGAGAATGTGTTGATCTTTCAGCAGTTGGAGATCAAGTTTACTCTTTTAGAATGTGAGTAAAGCTTCCTTACCGCTTACATAAACAGTTTACATATTGGGTAATGAATAGATTACCCTTTATGCCGGGATAGATTGACATTTCCTGTGGTAGGAGAGGTCACGCGGGCCGGAGTGTCTGCAGGGCATTATTCCCGTCAGATCAGGGGAGAGCAGCAGACTTCCCCCAACACACCAAGCTTGCTATTCATTCCTCCGTTTTAACATTTTAAACACCTCAAATTTAACTCCATCAAAGTATGTTGGTGTTCATATAACACTTTAATCTAGAAACCATTGTCTTAAATGAGACACAACTCTGGAACTCACTGCCATCAGAAATTAAATCCATCTCAGAGTTTAATATGTTCATCGCCAAAACTAAAACCTGATTAAAGAAAAATAGAAACTGTACTCGTCTGTCTGTGTGTATATTTGTGTGGGAGAGTGAGTGAGGGAAGGTTTTATGTCATGTACTGTAAATGCTATATTGCATTTTTTTATAATTGAATTGTATGGTCTTTTTAATTGATGTATATGGATTTTATTTTGTACTGCAATGTTGTGGAAGAGCCAAACTTGTATCTATGTTTGACTGCATTGTCCCTGTCAAATAAATAAATACAAAAAAATACATATCAGTTGACTAAACTATATATAACCTAATTTAAAAAAAGAATATTATATGATAACGACTATAATATAGTTAAGAAAATGAACTTACTTGGGTGTTTGACGCGGCTGCTAACTCACAAATCAAAAAGGTCAACCCCACAGTCCATGGGCCAGAGCCCACAATTTCACTTGATTCCATTCATTCACTTGATTTTTGAAAATATCCATGTCTGTAGAGGATATTCTGGTATGATAACCTTCCTGAGTGGCAGCTGGATCAGAGTTTGAGTGACATTATGTGATGATTTTGTATTTGGTTAACCTTCTTAACACTATCCTAAGTACACACAGAACTTGATAGCCCAACTATAAATCAGATCTTGACATATTCCCATTAATAACAATGTTAATTTTGTGTCCAATATTGTTATGTTTATAATGTTGTTTATAAAACTAAGCTGGTTCCTTATCTCTTCGTTATGTCCTTTATTTCGTGTATTTGCATGATAAAGACCAGTTTGTGACATTAGCGGCTGTTATAGTTTCATAGGAGCCTAATGATGCTCTTCTAGTTTAAGGCTCACAATGACCAGTAACAATGATATTGTGTGGGTATATTATACATTTCCTGAATCCTTATGTTCCTGTGAGTATTCCAGTTTTTGTATTTTGTGTCTCTGTTGTTCCTAGGTGACACAGGGCTAAAAGATAGTATATCATTTAGGCAAAAATGGTGTAAAAATGTGTGTTGTTTATAGTTTAAAGAGCTGCAGTGAGCTCTATGTTGGTCAGAAAGATTCACATCTTAGCTTGAATGAATGCTTAAAAGGTCTTCTTTAAAATGATACCAAAGACAATATAGTGAAACATTGACAGATTTCCTGTACATGAGTCTAAACCAGGATATGCAGCAGCATCTAAAATGTAATTGTCTGAACTTCATGAGCTGATAACTATGATCCAGCTGCCACTCAGGAAGGTTATCATACCAGAATATCATCTATAGACATGGATATTTTCAAAAATCATGAGTAAGTTTTGTCACCTTGAGTGGTGCTGATACCAGGTGTCTGGCCCATGGACTACCACCATCACTTCGTAGCTACTTCAGTCTGGAAAATCTATTATCCAGCGAGAACGCTTCAGACTTGCAGGGTACAGTGACATCACAAACAGGATCAGAGTGGAGTTATCCCATCTTTTCCCATCTTTAGCTCCACCCCCATTTAGATAAGGATAATAATGATTCCATTTCATTGGGAATGGTCACTCAAATGTGTAACAGCAGTTTCAAAGAGGTGCGCGCCGGCGTGGACACTCCACCTCTTAAAATAGGCCACAAAGAAAAGAGCTGCACAGATGTAGAAAAGATGCTTTTCCACAGTGTCCCTGTAGTATTCTGACCAAAGTAGGTCACAGACATTTCATGAGACGCTCAGGAAATTGTGTGCAGTCTCCTTTTTAAAAACAAGAGGACCTGCTGTGTCCCTGAAACAACCGATGTGAATTAAAATGAGTCTGTACGAGACTTGATGGACACATTCCAGTTAGAGAGCACTGGCACAGGACTGCATTTTAAATTGTGTTATTTAACCAAAGTTTTGCCTGATAAAGTCCTGCACTATGTCATAGTTTTATCATTAACATTATAATCAGGCACCTCGCTGATTGCTACCCTCGGGCGCTCCCCTGTTTAATGAGCTATGAATGACAAACATTACACTAAAGGTAGCTGTCTGTCATCTCCCTTCAGGGAACGCCAGGCAACACAATGTCTCGCTAATGGAAATAAGAGGCAATATTAAAAATGTCTGTCTTCAGGGCATTGCGGTTGCTCCAATATTGTTAACAAAACAGGTCACAAGGAAGCTGTGGGCTCTCTGCCACCTAGCAGGTGCTCCTGCGTATGACGGATCACCGCGAGTGTCAGCCACACATGATGCATGAACTCAGCACAGCGGACGTAACAGAATGTGGAAATAACAATAGTAGAAATGATTGAGACAGGAATGACTTAGTCCTGTACAAAATGACATGCAATATCTATTTACCCCCAGTACTGGAGTTGAGGGGGGATGAGGGGGGATGGCATCCCCCCCTGAAATAAAAACGGTCCAAATCATCCCCCCTGTAAAACTGCCATCCCCCCTTTCCATCCCTTATGTCATTTCATCAATGAATGTGGTTTTACTGCTATTTCAACATTTAGAGTCATCACCAGAAAAATAACACCAGAAAAATTACTTATTTGACAATTTTCACCTGTTTCAATTAAATTTTCACTTGAAATAAGTAGGAAAATCTGCCAGTGGGACAAGATTTATCTTCTCATTACAAGCAAAAAAAATGTTGTTCCACTGGCAGATTTTTCTACTTATTTTAAGTGAAAATCTACTTGAAACAGGTGAAAATTGTTGTTTTTTCCAGTGATGAGTCTTGTTTTAAGTGTAATGAGATTTTTTTTTACTAAAATGAGACATTTTAACTAGAAATAAGACAAATATTCTTGTTAAGATTGTGAGTTTTTGCAGTGATCCATTTTACTTATCCTGTGAAGGACAGAGTCATATTGATAAGTTCAGAAAAGTGTTTTTTATTGTTGTGTTTTGATGTATTTGATGTAAGCCCAGTGGATATTTAAAGCTTACAGAAGGCTGCATTTAACTGCTGCTATGTCATTCCTGCAGTATTTCTGCAGGTGTTTTGGTCACTGCTATTATTTGTAATATATTATATTATTTGTAATCAGCACAAATTATCTGTCCCCATATGATAAAATCCACCATCCCCCCTGATTCTTTTTTTACAACTCGAGTACTGTCTACCCCAAGCCAATTTCTTTGCAAATAAACTAAGACAGTGACAATAAATGATGAATATCTTCATATCTTAGTGGCTCTCATTTAAAAAATACAAAAAAAACCCACGTTCCCTTCAGTTTCAAATATCTTCACAAGCCCACCTTATCTTGCCAAAATCCAGTCAAATGTGCTTTGTTTGGCTCTTCCTCGCACGCCACTCTCCACCGCATCTAGTTCTGTTCTTTCTATCTCTCTCCTCTGTAACTTTCAATTTTCTCTGTGGCTGACTTGCAGAAGGTGATAGTTTGAGAGAGGCTGCCGTGCCTCAGTGGAGCACGATCCTCTGTCTATCCCTCCACGCTTCTGCCCCCCTCCCCCCTGACTGAACTCTGATAAAAGGGTCAGCAGGTTACGGGCCGAGCCTGGAGACGCGGGGACCCGGAGACACCGGGACCCGCTGCAACCACAGGAGGAATGGCACGGGGCCAGAGGGCTAATAGCCTCTCAGCCAGTGACCGGTAAAGATGTCTGCCTGGCTTTTAGAGGTGAGGCCACATCCAAGAGATACTGACGGGACAATTCTGCTGGAGCAGCGTTTTAAAATGACAGGAATTTGAGCAAAGAAGAAGTCTGAAAGAGGCAAACACAAGGGAGAGAACACAAAAGACAAAAGAGTTCTGTACAATAGGACCTAAAAGACAAATCCGAAATTTGTGTTGCAACTTTGTGCAGCAGTGAATACTGCGTGATAAGAATTTGAAGGAGTCGTTCCAGCCTCAAATCTCTTTCTCCAGTTATGTATTGTTAGGATGCCTGTAACTAATCCAGAAAGTTGTGTTGTGCAAATTATTTTGATGGTCAAGTCACATTAAAGAAATCTGTTTAAACCCTACCATGTTTTCATTGGTGAGATGTCTTTCTTACGGAAGAGTATTAGAACCAGGCAGGAGAAAAATAAAAACAATATTTTAGAGGAGGAACATTTTTTTTTCATTATGCACTTTGAGAAAAAAGTCAAAATTTCGTGAATAAAGTTGAAATGTTGAGAAAAAAGGTGAAATTTCGACATTTCGACTTTTTTCTCAAAGTGCACAATATTAAGAAAAATCTTCCACTCTCCTCCCCATATTTTTTCTCCTACATGGCCCTAATACTCTTCCATACTTTCTGCTCTGTCTTGTCTCTGGAAATAAACATGTTTTCCTTGAAAAATATGCTTGAAAATATGAAAGCAAACAGTTCACTTGATTTATCATCATTAAGAAAAGAAGTGACTGATTGTGATTGATCATGACTGTTAGGACGTGTCACCATTTTCATGTAGATGTTTGATTCCTTTAAATTACCCCGTCAGGTTGAAAATGAGTTTAAAGTTCTTGGCGTCACAACTGTCATATGTGAAACTCCCCCATCCTCCAGCATTTCAAGAACATTACCAGACAGTGTTGGCAATTTAGCCATTTAGCCGTTATATATTTAGCAAGTTTGCAGACCCTCAAGCTACTTTTTCCCCAAAAAGACAATGGCTTAAAATTGAGTGACTTTTTTCAGGTGTAATTGATGCATTTTGGAGACTTGTGAAAGCTTGCATGGTTGTCAGTCTTCTCTGCAGCAGCCGGTGCCGCTGAGTCACGGCGGGAGACGTTTCCCTCCCGTCCAGACTGCATATGAATCTCACACCTGGCAGATTCTGCACTCCCCCACAGTCACGGGATAATAATAAATAATAAGGATTAATATATAATTCTTATGAATCTAATTACTATAACATTCAAGGATGCTAGACTGGCCTACAGTCAGAATAACGGAGGGGGGTTGGAGTTGTGACGTTACAAAAAAAAAGAAAATTCGACTAAATTTGTGGTTCCGAAGATATTTAGGATGTTTTCTTAACTTTCCATTATTATCTCTTCTACAACTTTATTTATCGTCCCTACAGCATCCATTAGAATGACATACAAAATGGTAAACTATGCAAATTAGGTGAAGATGTCATTTAGCGACTTCAAGAATTTTATGGAACTTTTCCACTAGAAACTACTCAGCCTGACTCCAATCACCTCGCTTTTGTGCTTTCCCACCAGGGATCTAACGCACGGAGTTGATACTTTTCTGTATCTATTCT